>NC_085046.1:39152486-39837073 GCF_963662255.1 Cinclus cinclus | reverse complement strand
ATTTGAATAGGATATTTCTTTATAGCTGAAGCGTGAGATATTCTTTTTTTAAAAAGATCTGTACAATCTTACTTTACATATGCCTTGTGTTTTCTTTTGCTACTTCCTTCAGTCATTTAGAGGTAGTGATCTTGACTGATGACACAAGTGCATATTCTTGTTGAGATATATTAATATAATGGGGAGGAGCACACAAGCCACACACAATCTTCTTTGGAAAGAAAGAGCAGAGGTCTCCTCTGCTGAAGATTTCTGGTCACTAATGGAGCACATTAGGACACAAGCAGGCAAAAATAGCAATGTGGTTAAGATACTGGACTAAACTTGGAGATGTCTTCCAGTTCCTGGCTTTGCTGCAGACATCCTGTGTGTCCTTGGATAAATGCCTCTTGTGAGGCTAATTTCATTTATGTGTTCATGTACATAGTAATGAGCCTCATAAACAGGCTATAAATATAATCACTTGAAATAATTTTTAAGGTACAATCTCTCATACTCAGTGAGGGATTTCATATTCTCTTGGGAAATGAAAAAGTGTTTTCTAGGCTAAATGCATGAGACTGGTTTGGAGCCATCTCTATTCCAGTGGCATCTGTGTGCACATTTAGATTTGGCACATGCAGACGATTATGATTTTTTAAAAGTCTGTATTATTTGCACTATTTCTCATTTTCTTTCTCAGACTGGGATTGTTCCTATTTATAGGAACTCAGACTGTAGGAAGCAAGGAGAGACACATGTATAGATGATGATATCTTGGAAATATGTATGGCTCTGTGTCGTTTTTGTTCAAAATTCTTGGAAACATCCTCTAAAAATCTGTGTGCACGCACAACAGTTGTGATTATTCACATAGACCACACTATAAATCACAGATTCATTTGTACATCTGGAAGTTACATGTCTCCCTACACACAATATGCGTAGCTACACAATTCACAAGTAAATTTCTACAGGAAGGGTGGTCCTAGAGCAAAGGCAGATCTGCCAGATCTGCTAACCAGCGTGATATTTCACGATTTGTGGAGCAAGGTATGCCTTCACTTTTTCAGGTTTTTTTTTGGTGCTCTGACAGCCTCTGTTACAGATATCCAGAAAGGCCATGGGAAAACCTAGTGCTCACAGCAGGTCTGCATCAGGTGGGCAGGAAATGCAATACACCACAGACCGTGGGACTAACCAGCAAACACAAACCATATCAAGGTTAGACCACCATAGCACTCCTACTATTGTTTGTGAATCCTTATTCAACCAGTTCCTTTTCAACAAGAATTATCTCCTCCAAAATGTGTCTTTGCAGTTGTTAGACAAAGCTTAGATGAAGCATAAGTATCAGGAAAAAGCAAATGATGATAGTAAAGTATTTAAGTCTATATCTATTACCTGCACCTACTGCTTATGATTTTGTAAAAATACAGCTACCTGCTTTCCAAGGTAGACAGGCCTTACTTGGGATGGGTCATTAGAGAAACCTTTTTCGTTTTTTTAATTTAACTTAATATATCCAGTTTAAAAGATATACATATGCAGTCTATGGATCATTTACTGGCAAAACAGAGTCCAAGTTTGAAAATTCACCCCATCAGGAATATGTTTGTGATAAACTAAAGGGCATAATATTATGAAAGCATAACAGAAGATACTCCTGATAATAAGCCAGGAACTAGTAATCTGTAAAGGAACTACTGTTGGCCATAAATCTCTATAGCATTCATTGCATCATGTTACTGTTTTCAAATAACTAGAAACGCCAATATTTTAATGAATCAGACTACTAAAAAATAGTCTAAGATTGTTAGAATACCAAAAAACAAATTGCAATTCCTAACACAAAAAGGAGCAGGCAATAAGACAAAATCACGAACACAAGCAAAAGAGACCTGCTGTCTCCAAATAAAAAGCATTGAGGTGCAATGCAGCTAAAAAAACTGTGACTGCAGGTTCTACGAGAGCTGATAATTCAAATGCGATCACTTACATATAATCTATAAAAACAAGTGCATAACTACTGTGATAGTTTGATAGTTTACAGTTTTAATTATTTTTTGCCTGGATGGGAGTCATCGTGTATTACAGTTACCTAAGTGAGTTCAAGTTCATTTAAGGGCAAAGGTGTGTTTCTGGAACTACTCCTGCTGCCTGATCTGTCAAAGAATTAACAGCCTTAGCAGTTAGGAACAGAAGCCTTACCCAGGAGGATCCTTTTCTAAAGGAAAGGAAAGAAGACATGAAATTAAGAACCAGTGCCTCTCAGGAATGGCCTGAACTATTTGTTAAATGCCTCAGCACAGAGATGTCCCAGTAAAAACAAGGCTGTGGCAAATCAAGAATCTTGTCGCTCCCAAGAACTTGTGAATTCTGACAAGTAAGTTATATCTGGGGAGATTAAGTGAAGAAAGTGAGGATGTACTAATTGTCACATTGCAATATCATAACATTATGAATAACATTCACAATGCCATTGGATATCTTCCAAAAGAAGATTCCTGATACAGCAAAAAATTGCCCCTAATATTGGCTCATGTTTTATTAAAGTTGAAGATACAGTGACAGCTCAACAGTAAACTGCATGTAACAATTACTCGATAACAGGTTGTATAGAAGGCTTCAATAGTTTCTTGCTTGTATCCTTTTGGCTATTTTTTTCTCTTGTTTTTTTTCTTTTTTTGTCATGTAATGACAAGGACATTGCTCATGTTCACTGAAAGACCTCCAACTATACAAGCTGTGATCAGTAACAGATTTACCAGCATCTCACTCTACCCTTATATTGCTATTTTCTGTTTTTCAGGGAAATACATTCAAGACACATGTACAGAGTAAATCCAAAATGAGCCTTAAATAATCTTGTTCAGGGCAACAGAGAATAATGAGTGTGTCTTCAATGAGGGGCATAATTACAACAAGCTGTCAAAGGAAACTTTAAGAAGGTTTGGGGGCAGGGGGAATTAAAAGCTATTTACCTCTATCAAAGCAGAATGAATAAGGGTAATGAGTAATAACCCTGAGAAAATGACAACAAAGGGGAACAGTCTCAGCACCATGAGTGGGAAATTAATCAAGTTCCTCTTTTGTTAGCAGGTGTTACACAATAAATTCCCTGTGTTCTACCCTGAAAAAACATCCTTAATACCAGAAAAGAAAAAGTTCTAAGAAGTAAACAAACAAACAAAAAATGCTACCTTCTCCTTACAATACATCACTGGCAAATGTCTCCAATTTAGTTCAATGCAGTAAAAGAAATACCAAATCTTAGCGTTTCATGGCATTTGGATTTAAAATTATCGGGAAAATCCAGTGTCCTAAATTAACACATAGGCAATGGATCCATGACTAGGAGATCCATTTGGACAGCACCAAATGATTTGCAGGAAGCACAAGGTAACAGCTAACAAAGCCCTAGTGTGCCTATGGAGATAGGCAAGCTTGGATATCTCGATTACATCTACCACACCTCAGTCCCTTAAGCCAGGGAATACTTAGTTCAAGTCAGAGCAGCACAATGCAGTTGTGTAAACAGAAGACTGAAAATCAGGAAATCCTTAGTTCTAAAATGGGATCCAACTGTGCCCCTTTTTCCTGTCCACAAAAAAGTTAATGAAGCAGCCTGAGCAGCCCGCCCTATCCTCCCTCCTGGACAGAAATAGGAGTGTATAACTGCCACTCTCAGTGAAGTGCTGGGAAAATTAACAGGGATGAATTGAATAAGTTCACATCTTTAATATATTCTGAGGAAGCAAAAGGCTCCATAAGAATTAAATATTATTGAAATACTGAGTAGAAGATCTTTTCAAGGGGAAATTGCTACATTTCCTTTCCTTATGTATCGATTACTCATTAATGCAGCAAAACAGAGAAAGATCAGATTTGACTGTTCTCAAGGAACGGTTTACACTCTTACATATGCTCTTGATTTGACACTACAAATAAAAATATTATTCAGCAGCCTCCAATCGTCTTCCAAAATTACTCCTAGGGCCACATTTTTAAGACTTTCTGTGCAAATTATCTTCTCTAATATCCATTCCAGCTTATTCTTACATACTAATCTGTACCTGAGAAATAGCATGCACGAAGATTGCTCCTGCTACTTCTTGTAAAAGTATTTGAGGACACTTCATTTAGATGCATATTAATTTCAGAGATTTTGAAGTATGCTTTGCACCTTCAGACTTATCTAAACTTCTAAAGAATCTATTTATATTTATTGAAATAAGTATAAAAACCTGAAAATGGTATTTCTAAGGAAAAAAAAACAAAAACAAAAAAATCAAAACCAAAACAAAATAAAAAAATCCCAAGAGTATAAAATGCTCTGTATGTAAAAGGTAATGTGAATGCCCAAGAGATCTGTGTATTTGAATGAAAAGCTATGGAAAATGCATATGAAGATATTATATCCGATCATGGAACTGCGAGCTTAAAATAAGTTCAGGAAGCAGAAACACAAGAGAGACAATGGCAAGGTCATTTTGCCCTTTATATCAAATGACATATTTATGAATTGCAGTACATTAAAATTAAAAAAAAAAAACCTCAACCAACAAAAAAAAAAAAAGAAAAAAAAAAAAGAAAAAACCCACATAAACAAAACCCCCGACCAGCCACCAACCCAAAAATAAACCAATACCAAAACCAAACAACACACCACCCACCACCTTTTCTTCACTTTTTGTACTTAGAAAACTGACATAGTTGCATTGAGGGGTGTAGGTAGATGAATGGCAGTAGATAATATAAATGAGACTGAATAGGAGGGCAGCATTTGGAAAAGACCTTCTAGAAAGAAATGAGCCATGTAAAAGAGCCCTTCTGCAGAATACAAAGTATTAAACTGCATTTGATATTTGCTCTTCTTTCAGAAGCTATTTGAAAATAAAAAAAATGTTCTTTGAGTAGCCGTAAATAAGTTACTCAAAAGGACAGTGATCCTGTACAAGAAATCCCAGTGTCAAGGTCCAAGGAGAAAGAAATGAAGGTTTTTAGAGAGCACAGACTCCAATTCACTTGCCAGCCAGGCACTTTTCTCCTCTATCTGTTTTGGACAATCTCCCCGTTAAAACTTTCACAGCTATTTTTATTATGTAGGTTTGCTTCATGGTGAACAAATACAATTGAAAGCAATGGTATATAAACGTGAGAGTCACAGGCCTTGGATAAGTCAGTGAACCTTGCAGCATATTTAGCCCTTAAGTGAGATTTCACATGAACATATGCAAGCTTTAGATCATGTATTAAATTACTTTGTTCAGAATAAGACAGGAAAGTTGATCCAATCACACTAAATCCTGAAGAACCAATTTATGGCTGGAAGCACACAAAAAGAAATCTCCTTTACCCAAACTACATGCTTAGAATGCATTCCAAACTTCCTGTGTGTCATTGGCCATGCTGAGCAGACAGGCCTATGATTTCTAATCTAATCAACCTCAGAGTGACTGTGAAACCAACAGCTGTGTCTGAGCAATTGGAAAAATAGATACAGAACAAAGGGGAAGACCATCCCATCAGGGCTTCTCCCTCAAGTGCATAAACTTAACTTCAGTGGAAAGTATAAATATTTCATTCACTATTTTGTACTGTATTTCTCCTGGGATTTGTGCTCCAACTATTCTCTTTTAAAGGTGCATTAATGTCTTCTTTTAACAGCATCCCTTCTAAACTTTTCCCCTTGCTTAATGGGCCTGAAGGGATTAAACCCTTAGCAGAAAAAATGCATCTGCTGTACATAACATCACAGTATTAGACTATCATAATACCAACTCATTTATTTTCATTTTGTGGAAGTATACCTTCCCTTGAGAATGATGCTACAGGGTATATTTCCTTCCTGATGCTTCCTTTCATGTATTGTATGATGTTAAGGAGAAACACTTGTATTCAGACATCAGAAGCCCAAGGCTCACTTTTTGTCTCGCATTTTGAGGCCACATTATGCCAGAAAGGTATCTAGGCTGGCCAGCAATGAGCTCCAGAAATTCTGCCTGAATCAGTGAATATGCATTATATGTTATTTGTGCTTGTCACAGCTCTGGACATTGACCAGATAGAACTGACTAAAATTTGCTTTTGATTTAGGTCACCTCTTTCCTGTGCACCAATTAGAGAAAACTGAGCTCAACATTTCAGTGAGGTTAGCTGTGGTCTAACTGCTCAAACATGTACCACAACAGTCAACACCAGCTCAAACAGTAGTGCCATTTGTCTTGGACTGGGCAGGGCTTTGTCCATGCAATTACAGCTTCCATAGCCCTTTGGCTTTGCACTAAATAGGATTCCCTGCAAGTGCATCATAGTTTCCATCAAGACCAGGTGTCCAAAACAGTCTTGAAATCAAGAAATTAGAGGGATTACAGGTTAAACTGGTAACTACTCTCATTTACTTTGGTAACAGTTTTAGCAAACTTGGAAAAAAAATATAGTTCACCTGAATGGAAAGATGTTACTTCATCTGTAAACTAACTTCAATTTAATCCAGATAAAAGAACTTGTGTGTATTTTGTGCCAGATAAGATGGACATTTTCCTACTTAGAAAAGAGAGGAAAGACAGTCTTAGGCAAAATTTTCCAGGGGCAGTTTTGAAGAAACCATTTTTCGAACTGAATGGAGAAGGATGTTTAATTCTCCTAGCTAACATGATAGTGATCAAGAAGAAATATAGAGCCAATGTTTAATGGTACAAATGGAGATGCTGGCAAGGAGCTGGCTTGGAAAGAGACAGATCTGCAGAGGTTTTGACTCAATAATAATCTACGTCGAACTGAAAACCCTAAGTACTGGAAAGGGAAAAGGTATCAGATTTTCCTGTTTCTTCATGCTAGCTTTATTGCAGGATCCTAGGCTTTTTCAGGTTTAAAGGCAGTCATCAGTCTTACCTTAACAGAAAATTAAGATGTCTGGTAAATAACAAAGGCAGAGGATGAAGGGGTCACTCAGAAAGTAGATTATGCAGCCTGCAGTATGCTTGCAGTGTGACAGACTTCCTCAACTACACAAGTGTGTTAATCAATACTTAGGATCTGTCTAAATGTGTAACAAACTTCACCTTTTGAGAGCTCATATTATCCAAGAGGCGGGTTAATGAACATTAGCACAAAACAGAACCACAGTTGCAAAATCCTAAAATGACAGGGAGAGAAAAATAACACCAACTTGGAATCATTGCAGGCTTAGCCACTGAATGATGCTGAGAAGGGCACAGTCCCTGTTGACTGAAACAAGAGATGAATTCAAGCCACACAGATTCCAGCTCAATTTCAGACTTGCCATTATTTTTGCAACCCTGCACAAATCAGCAACCTTCTGTGACTGGACTTCCCTTGCTGTCCTTCTCAGTGCAAACAGTGGAATAGTCTGCTCTGCCTAATGCACAGAATTACCAAGAAAGAAAAGGGTGCTTCTTATCCCTTTCCGTGACTTTCCTGTTTACTGTAAAGCTTCCCCTATTAGCCAGAAAATGTAAATGTGTTTGACTTCCATATTGCAGCAATGTATGGCTGCATAATCTTTCAGTCTGGTCAGCCTTCCCAGTTGTCTTTCATCTTCCCTGCATAGCATCTGTTTTTCAAACACAACAGATTCTCTGCTGTTGTCCTGGGACAACGCTGGGACATCTTCCCTGAGGAAGACATTTTGTTGCTGTTTCGCTTTGTGTAAATTATCAGCGACATCTTCTGAGATTTTTGCTAAAGCTTTGGGGTTGTTTTTCCTTGGTAAGGTGTCTGAGTAAAGTGTCAGCTGTGTTTTCACACTGGACAGCCAGCACATACTGTTTGCTGGTGCTTTCATTATGCTGAGCTAAGTAAAAACCAATGCAGATTGTTAAAGGCTGAGCATAATAGAACTGTTTTATTAGTCTCAGCCTCTGAAGCATTTTCATGTTTATCTCAGAATATGGATAGAATACCTTAGTCAGGATGGCAACTGTTAGTAGATTCTCTTTCCCATATCACTGTTACATGTGCAGCAAAAATACACAGACCTATTGTGGGATTTTGTGGTCTGTTTTACTTTACCCTCAGCTGATAGCTCTTATTTATTTCTTGACATCTTATTATATCTAATGTGGAAGCTCCTGGGACTAAGAACTTTACTAGGACATAAAAATTGACTGTTTTTGGTTATTCCTCCATTATGGAGAAACGTTTGATTAGAAATCCCCCAATGACACCAAATCTTTAATGTTTGGTATCTTGGCACTTTTCGAAAATCAACCCATTTTGAATTTTCTCTTGAGCATCAAATTTGCTTATCAGTTTTAAAACTATAGATACATTTCTCTCTCTCTCTCTGTCAAATTCTTTTTACATCCATCGAGCTATCCATACTTCTAACAAATCTGAGATGGATCCAAGACTATATTGATCTTCAGACACTGACTGTGTATATTAATCTCCACCATTTTTCTCAGAGTGTATTTCACTCATTGATGAGGTAATTGGACCACTGGCCAGGTATAATGCTATAAACCACAACTGTTTCCACAGAAAGCCCCTTTCTGACTGCATTTTAAGTTACTTTTACCTCAGTCTCTCTCTCATTGATAAATGTTGACATTCTTGAAGCAATGGACGATTACCTGAATCACGTGGAAAAGGAATATATGAAATTACCAGGCCCTTGTAATGGCAGGCCAGGAAGGTTATAAAAGCAATAAGCACCTGAGTCAAGTAAAAGGTTTGAGTCTGTGCATAATATGTGAATATTTCTGTAAGCACTCTGTTCTATTCATATCTGAAATAAACACCACCATTCGGGTTGCTTTTCAGCTTGTCACACTGATCAAAACAGAAGATATGCATGTGAACTGAAAAATTAAGATGGAAAAAAAGTTCCACCAGGCAGTAATATGTAGTTCATCTTTCCAGTAAGGAGATAATGACTCTGCATGTTTACCTTTCTGTAGGATGAAGGCCCCAGCCTCTGTGAAGCACAGACAAAGGTAACACTGAAAGTTAGATTTGTTTTCTTATCCATTAAGATGGCACATAACAGCTATCCCAAGGATTTCTAACAGGAAACAAAGGCTGAAAACCCTCCAAAGGTTTCAGTGTAACACAGAAGCTTTAGCTTCTTGAAAAGACTGCATCAATATTGGGTCAGCCAGACTAGCATCCCTCTCACTGCAGGCACAGTGTTGGCCCAATTTCCTTCTCACCAAAAGCAGAAATCACCAGGTGGTGATGCCATGCTTCAACAGGAAGACCATTTCATTATACTGCTGAGGTCAAATTCTGAACTCAGATGTATTAGGACAGAGCTACTCCATCAAGACCAGAAGAGCTGTTTCAAATTATTAAGTGAAAGAGAAATTCCAAGCTCCACCTGGATAAAAGGAGACCATTTATTTTTTGCACATGTACACAACTATTTTAAGCGGCCAAGTATGACCTTAAATTTAAGAAAACCTCAACATCCTTAGATCCCATAAAAGAGAAACTTGTTCTTCCTATATGCTCCTCTGTTTTTCTATCAGATTCTTGCCTGATTTCCCAACTCATGATCGTTGCTCTTCAAACCCTCTCCCTCCCAACCCACTTATAAACACTGAGATGAAGGAGCTGGAGTCTGAGATGAAATCCTACAAGTCTGCCTCATGCAAGGCGAGGTCAGATGCTGAGCAGACAGACCTTGCTAAATTCCCACTGGCTGCCTTGCACAGCAGCAGGAAAGTACAAACCATCTGATTGACAGTGACTGGCTCCTGCCTCATGAATAGATTGCTCAAATTTAAGGGCAATATATCTATATTGTAGAAAGATTTCAGAGGAAAAAGGATTCTCTTTAACACTTAGCAACATGGCAGAATTGAGAACTTGTGTGTCCTTTTGATTCATGTTTAAAACTTTTAGCTTCAGTTTTGGAGAAGTTGCATGACGTAAATCCCCATCTTCCCCTTGCACTGTTTAAACCAATAAATTCACATGTGATCACCTATGAACACATCGTTTCCATCTTTTGTCCTTCAGCAGGTAGCTACTGAAGTAACCAGTTCTTCTCAGAGGGAGTATTTCATGTTCCTCAGCTATTCCCATTGCTCCTGTACCTAAGAAACTTTGTAAAGAAGGCTTTGCACAGAAATGGTCACTTAAATGGACCACCAAGAGCAATGCAGTTTTCATCTTTCCTGAAGACATAAATTGATTTTATTTAATCACAAACTTCATGCAAGCTCTATTTCTGTACAGTTGACCTTCTAACCACTTTCCAAACAATCTCTTAAAAAAGAATCCTGTACTTGCCATACCTAGGAATCATACCAAACTTGAAGTGATTTAACAGCAGACAGCCACGAGAAAAAAAAAATCATTTGAAACTTCAGAAGCTATAGAAATTTATTGTTTCATTTAGCTGATTATAAGCTTATAGCCAAGATTATACAAAACAAATTTTAATTATTGCTAAAGAGCAATGAGTATAAATTCAAGCTGTGTCTCACAGAAAAAAAAAAAGTAAACAGTCTATAAATAGTATCTCAAAATAAAATGCACTAGCTACACTGTGCTAAAAATAAACGATGCTGCTATTATTCTAGTGAAATATTTTATTAAATCTCCTAAAGTGCAATCCGACACTCTGGGATTCACCCCCACCCAGTAAAGCTGGTTAGAGAGAGCAGAGACAGCTCACAATTACACAGTTATCAGAAGAAATCCTACATTTTACTTGTGAAAAGGGACAAAACAGTTCTCTGTGCTGTGTGAAAACACATCCTCTGCCCACTTTAACAGCAGTCAGACCACTGCAAGACATCAAAAATACCTAACTTCCAATTCAGGCAACAGGTTTAAACCCACCAAAATATTGTTTTTTCTCAGGAAGCATAAATAAGGATTGCAAGAAGACAGCAAATAGACCAGAAGCATGGGAAATTAGAAAAATCTTCAGGCCATTAACACTTACCAAATGCTATGATTTACACGTAATTGGGATAAGGAAGTCAGACACTGCCAAAGGTTGAAAATTATTTTACTGAAAATGTCACTCCCCAGGTCCTACGAACAGCCTGTGCTTTGCCTCTGGTGTGGCCTGAGCCTGTCTGGGTGCTCCTGCCCATCCCCAGGCAGCGCCAAGAACTTCTCTCCACAGCACCTGGAAAATGTCATTATGGTCAAATTGAACTTGCTCGCTCCTGAAGCCTCAGAATGCCCAGGTACTCACATTTCAGATTGTGAAAAGAGCCAACCCATGGAGCATTGAACAGTCAACATTTTGGAACTGATGGAAATACAGAACTTGCCAGTGTCCTGGAGAGAAAGATTATTATTTGCCAAGGAGCAAAATTATGATCAGAATATAAGGCCTGTTTTGCAAAAGTGATTTAACCAAAATTTGCCCCATATAAAGTAACTATAATTTATAATTAATAGAAAAAATGAGTGTTATTTATTTTATATATAATTCAAATTTTGAAATTTATTAATTATTTTCCCAACAATTTAAATTTAAAAAATACTTTTCCCTTACATGTTCACCAGCATGAAGAGTTGTCCATCTCACAAAATATTACATTGCCCCAAAAAGAAAGAGAAGGAAGATAACAGACATACTGGGAAATGTTTACTTAATATGACAGAGCTCTTCATACTTTGACAACTCAGTCAGGAGTTCTGATGACATAATCAAAATTGCACCTAACTCTTTGTTCAATACCCAAGGACTTTGCTATATTTCAATTTTATTCAGAAAACAACAAGGGAATAAGGAGGATTTTTCTTTTTTAAAAAAATTAAATTCTAATTTTTTTAATAATGTCTTATCAGATTTCAAGCTATTTGTTAACACCTGTGAAGGTGGTTGTAGGTAACCACAAGAGTTATTGATGACTAATGAAATGCTTCTCTGGGAAAATACAGAAATATTTTCAGTTCAAGTGTTTGTTCAGATGAGAGGTTTCAAGTCATTTGGCAACACTTCAGTAAAACCTCAGAAAGCACTTGAGCCCTTATACCATCTTAGCTACTCAATTTTTAACCCTTCAGCCCACATGAATCTTGACTTCAGTTTCAGTGCAACTAATGGGTATTACAGTTTTAGTCCTTGGGGAAGTGTATCTTCCATCTCAAACACTAGGGCAGAAAACGGCATCTGAACACATGCAAGGGAATAATGTCATTTCCACCAGAAACAACAGTAGTCTCTCTTTCTAAGGATATGCTCACCCTCACACGCAACAATTAAGTATTTGTTCTTTCTCATTTTGCACCACTAAGTCAGCTCCTACTTGGAATTCTAATCTTGGCCCCCACTAATTGTGTATTAAACTGTCAAAAATAATTTTTTCTCAGACTGTCCCTCCCAGGAAATGCCTAAGGGAGGAGTTCTCCACAAAAAAAACCACCAAGAACAATTGTTTTTATTATTTTTCCTTAGAACTGTTGTGATTCCTCCAGAAACACTGATAGTTGAAAAAGAAACAACACTTCTGTCTCAGAAAACATGTCAGCTACAAATTCTTGGAGGCTGGGAGAGCAGCAGTGTCCGACCCTTCAAGTTTGCCTTAAGAGACCTTACCGTGTCTTAAGACAGCTGCATTGCCACTGGTGAGAAGAGATAACTAGGTAAGACAGGTCCCAGTTTTACTCATTTTACATTCCTGTGTTGCCTGTAACCTCAACAAACACCTTGCATGGCTTCTTTGCATTACCCCTCTTGTCCTGCCTGCGTGCTGCCTTTGCTCCCAGCCCATCATTTCCTTGCTGCTTGCATCAATCACCTCTTTTGCTCTTTCTTACTTCAGCCTGGCAAGGGCAGTGGGGCCCCTGGCTCTGAATGTATGAAAACAAACTACAATAGCAGACTCAGGGTAATTGCTCACCAGATATGCAGGCTATCTTTGAGGTAATATTTGAGATACCACCCCAATCTTCTTTATAGACCTCAAACTTTTGGAGAGAACTGGGGAGTCCAAGCACAGGGAATGACAGACAAAGCCACCACATCAGCTAAGGAGCTGTTCCCATCCCTTCACTGGCAGAAACTTCCAATCCTGCCCAGATTACCCAAGACAGATCCACACTCCTTCAGCTCTGCATTTTGAAGAACATTGTGGGAAATTACTCAAAATGGAAAGAAAAAGTCTGAAGCATAAACTGGCAGATCCATATTACTTTCATGAAAGTGCAGGGTAGATAAAATGCTAATGTACGTAATTGGGGAGTTATATTGGAGACCATTATTTTAAAAGCTGGTTAAAATTGTTACTCTGTCATGGCATTACTAGGGTACAGCAAGCAAAACTAAGGTTATGTTTTTGAACTCTCCTTCACAAAATAGAAATTCTTCACTTTGTTTCCCTATGTCTATTAGAAATTCAGGAAGATAATTTTCTGTTTTTAGGATGGTAAACCACTGCCAGAAACATCTAGAAATACCTTAAATTTCCCAAGGCATCAAATTCTTGGGGCTACTCCCTTTACATGTTTACTTAGATTTGAAGCTACAGTTGTGCATGTGGGTGGCTTAGGTCTCAGTTTGCTGCTTATTTAAAGCAAATAGAGCTCAAATAGAAAGGGCTTCTCCTTCTGTATCCTGAAATTAACCCTGATAGACAACTATGGCTCCTTATAAGTAGTTTAAAAAACAAAATCAAACAAAAAACCCACCACCCTGCCAAGTACAGCACCTCCTTCTTGTATGGCAGGATGTCCGCATACGCAGGGAAAGATATTCTCTTCAACTAGAATGAACTGTCATATTAATGGAAAATGGAAATTTGATGTTTAAATCTGCAACTGATTTCTACATCATCTGAAACATTACAAATTGCATTTCTCTTTATGAGGAAAAACAAAATCACTTGGGAAATTACTTTGACTTCTCACCTTCTTTGTGTTGAAAGCAGAATGTAGAAGTCTGAATTGAAAAAACAGGAATAATTGACAGACTATTTTCCCAGCAAAGGGTTATTATGGGACATAAAACTGGACAAGTATTCTAAATTCATCCTAGAAAAAAAAAACAGGAAAAAACCCTTTTTGTTTGTTTTATGCAGGTATAAAATAAATATCTTTCCTACAGACTACAGACTTGAAAAGACACTCTAAAATGTTCTGCTAAGATCTCGCTTATCATCAGTGCTGAATTCAAATGAGTTTCAAACATACTGAACTATCACTTTGCAACATATTACTTACTCAGGATTACTTTAATTTTCATCCAGTGCTCCTAAAAATTCAGTTCTCCTCCTCTGCCACATCATTGTGTGCATAATGAACTTTATGATTTCTTACAGGCACAATCTATTGCTTTTGGTTTGACTTTCAGGAAGTTTTCCCCAAGTAATTTTTCAGCAAATGAAGAAAGTATAAATAAAAGAACTTTCCTGATGAGATTTGGCATCTTATTTTATTACAAGACAGGATAGTTGGGTTTTTAAAAGATTAATGTTCTGAATAGATCTTTGCAGAGCATATGCTTAAGAAGCACTCACCCTTGTGTCACCTCTAATATGTCCCACATCAGTCTTTTGGAATTAAAAAACAAACAAACAAATAAATAAAACAAAAACCCTGTGTAACTTCTTTTAATCATAAATCAAACTTGTGGAGGCTTCCACAGGTCTATGGAAAAAATACTTCACTGACCAGGTCAGATTTCATTTGATTTTGGACTTGGACATTTGAAGTGAGAGATAAAGATGTTGGGGAAAAATATCCCAAATGCCACAGGGTGATCCATGTGGGGAGCCACCCTCATGTTTACCTCAGGCAATCATCTCTATGCACACGGATTTAATGCTGTCTTAGAACTGACAATGGTTTCAAAACATCAGGAAGGCAAACGGCAAGTATTACTGCATCATTCTGCTTAGGGGGTAAGATGCAACAGAAAAAAAAAAAACAAGAGGTCAGTAATATCTTCTGGTCCATCTAGCAAGGTGGTAGCTAAGAAGAAATACGAGTGTCAATCCAAGTAATGCTCTTCCATCTAATTTCATTCCACCTTAGTTCTCCTAAACTGTAAAGGAAATGCTTCCCCACTGAAATACTGAGGTTAACCACTAACACTTGTAGGATGCTACAGAATCCTTTTATTAACTAATGTGAAAAATATCGTCAACCTAAGTGCAGGGGAGCATTACATTTTCTAGAGCCAGGGCTCCTTCAACAGACCGTGTTAACTCAAAGTGTACAAAAGCAATTTTCAGACAAAAACAGTGGTGAACATGTATCTTCAGCAACTATCAAAATGATTTCTAAAAATTACCAGAAAAACCCCAACAAACCTCAAAAACTGTTAAAGTAAGCAAAAGAAAACAACAAAGATATTTCCATGAGACAGAGCTAGGTGCTGAGAGAAAAGTTGAGGGATGAATACCAGCTTTGCACAGCTCTGTGCAAAGTGGGTGGTTGTATTAAATATACTTTATTCCAGCATTTTTAAGCATTCTGAACACTTCTAACAAAATAGTTGGAAATAAGAACTATCTACAGTTGACAGAACAAATGTAAGCAACAGCAACCATACAAGCAATTATGTAAAATATGTCTAGGGAATTTCCCTCCATCAGCTGAGGAAACAACACTGAAGAAAGCCATGGGGATGGAGTATAGCATGAAAATATTTTACCTGTTGCATCAATAGGAAAGGGTGAGGATTTTTTTTAGATGCCATTTCTTAGAGACTATGCATTTGTCTTCTTTACCAATTGCAGGAGTAATGTTATTTTTACGTTTGGGTAATTTAAGAGCAGATACAGACGTGAAAGGTGAATGTTCTAACCTTATTGAGAAATATTCCAAACATTACTACTTGTTCATTCTGGAAGTGATGTAGCAGAGTAGTATCAAGGCAGCTTCTTAAAATGAAGAGTGTGACTACCTCAATCTCCACCCATCCTGGAAAGTTAGTTTACTATCACGCAGTACTGGAGGAAAATTATTGTTATGTTACAATTTTATATAGACTTTATTTAATAAAATACTTCCAAGCTGAAGAATTTTTTCTCCCAACATTTAGATTTATATTGACCTATAATAAAAGTGAATCATTTGTAGGATTTCATTTAGTGAGATTTGGAGGCCTTTTAGGATTTACCAAAATATTCAGTGATGCTAATGCCTGCAGTAATTAATCTCAGGAAGGCTCTTTGTTGGTCTTGGGGTTTGGGTTTTTGTTTTTTTCTTGTCTCCTTGGGTTCATTTGCTTTTACTACTGCACATCACTCTCCCCTTCAATACACAAAAAACCAATGCAAGCAAAGTGACTAGCCAAAAATAAGTTCATTTGCAGGAGCACACTCCCATTTGCAGGTTCTGGTCTTTGGATTTTTCATGCTTTGCTGAGCACTTCATTTGAGTTGGCAGATTCGGTGAGTCATATGGTGACAATTCTCATTTTCTGCAGCATCTGAAATGTCCACTCATGGCATCACTAACAGCTAAAATTAGATATTTGGCAAAGCAGTCCTAGGAACTAAGGGCTTGATCAAGTTGCCTAATTATAGCTGCCTAGTGCCATTTGAGATGCCCTGGAGTACCCCCAGCAACCACAGAGACCTGGCAGGTACCACACAAAACCTACAGGAGACCTGTGGTCCTCCAGAGCAAGAGATGTAGGCAAGGAAGGTCACAGGAACCTTTTGCTTAGGCTCATTTAGGAACTGAACACTGTGTGCTTGCCACTGGGATATTGAAGAGATCAATTCTCCTGTCTTAGACTGTTCTTGCATCACATTCCATCTCTTTGCAGGCGGGTGCATGAACTCTCAGTGTTGCTCTGTGCCTGCTCTCTGGCACAGAGCACAAGGAATAAAAAATATGAAAATAGGTCAGAGCAGGCGTTAATTTTGGTGGGGTGAAAGGGGTGGTAGAGAACCTCTTCCAGGGAATCAAAGGGAAGGCTTGAATATTTTCTCCATATTCATCTCTTCACTGTTCACTTAGATTTAAAAAAAAAGAGCTCTCCTTAAGGAATTGTTCACCTTAGCTCCTGTTGTGTCATGGGTTTTCCTTGGAGGTGTCCAAAGCAGAATCCAGTCTTGCTTAATTTGTGAAATTTGACATGATTTCAGACTGGAGTTGATAAGGTTTGTGTTCAGGGAGTCCTGATGGCATCTCTAAAGATTGTAATTCTTCACCCACCTCTCTCTTCTGACAAAATTGTATAAAAGTAGAATAAAAAATTCCTTTATTCTTCTTTTCCACATTAAGCAGAAAATGGCTTTCTTGAGATTATGCATTTGCGCTGGACTCAAGAAAACAGACCCCTGCAGAGCATGAAATGACACTGGAATATATTTTCCTTGACAAACTGGGCATTTTTCATCTGTCTGAGGCAGCTCTTCACCATTCCCTCCCCTTTTTATTTTTAACATAGTTATGCAGTACCTCATATCAGCACTCAATCTTATATTCTCCTTAAAAAGAAAATGAGCACCAACAGTACAGAGGGACAAATAATGCTTATCACAATAAAAACATTATGGTCTCAAGGAACTAAGCAATATTTGGAAATTTGTATGAAAAATATAATGCTCATGTAGTTTCCCAATGCCCAATTTTTAAAATTTACTCATGAAAGTGTAAAATATTTCTGAGAAGCCTGCTGAAATGACATGAAATCCAATAGTTTGATGCCCAAGGCAGGGCTAATAAACCTTCCTTGCTTCAGCCCAGTAATTCAACTGCCTGAATAAACAATACTCAACAACTACCACAGCTCAAGTGTCTCCTGAATACTAGATCCTTTTCTCCAACAAAATAAATCTCATTGAGGCCAATATTGATTCTGGCTGGCATATATTTCTGTTCAGATCAGCAATTTGCTTTTTTTTTTTTTTTTTTTTAATCTGAATCAAGTACATTGGTCATACACTTTTCTGATAGGGAAACTGCTTCTAAACCCCTCTGTTTTCTGCATTAACTCGATCTGTTCAGCTGCACAATAGATTGGTTAAGATGATTATTAGTGATATGACTGAAGTTATTTGCTCACCATCATTATCAAAGAGTGCATTCAGAGCACAAGCTAGAAATAGCATGCTTAAAGAGTGGCTAAACGAAACAAATGTTTAGAACTAGGGTGTAGTTAATAAACAAGGATATTCATTGAAATAGTTCTCAGTCAGAAACGGAGATAAAAAGCTTGCTGTTGAGTAAAGATAATTTAAGATATTTCAGGACCCAATGTAGATTGGTGGTGGCATGAGAGCCATGCTAAGAGTTCCTCATAGTCCGTGACTTCTGTGGGGTGAATTGTCACCACATGGCACAGCCTCATAGGACTAAATGCCACCTTGCTCTTGCTTCCATAGAGAAGCCCAGAGGTTGTGGAGTCTTCCTCACTGGAGATATTCAAGAACCCCCCCCCAACACAATCCTGTGCCATGTGCTCTGGGATGTCCCTGCTTGAGCAGGGAGGTTGGACCAGGTGATCCCACTGTGGTCTCTTCCAACCTCACCCATCCTGTGATACTGTGAGGTCTGGGAAGCACAGTTACTAAGGCATAGGCTGAACAGATATACCCAGAGTTGTTTTGGTCTCATTTTAGTGTCTAAAAGTTTTACAGTATAAATGTCTGAACCATTATATTTACTTTATAACTGTTAGTTGTTTTTTTTTATGAAATAAGGCCCAAGAAAATATCTTCAGCTTGACTGAAAAGCATATCACAAATTTATGTCTTCTTAATATTAAACCAAGAAAACTTTGTATTTGTTTCAATGTTAGAAAATTATAAAATATAGAAATATATTTATACGCTATTTAATACACATATTTAATACACAATGTTTAGCAGTCCCAAATAGTTTAAAGTAATTCTAGATAGAAGGGATAAGATCAGGAGAATTTTAAAATATTGGTTAGCCTGTTGGACAAGATTTGGAACAAATTTTAATAAATTACATTTGGATTAAGTAGAACATGTACTAATTTATTTATATCTTACGCTTCAGCTGGGGTCTTAAATCTCTCACAATGCTATAGAGAAGAAAAATATTTTAAGATGGATAGAGATGGAAGAGTTAGGGAAGAAAATGAAAAGTTAATGAACTGATCTCATATTCCTACACTGAAAAAAAATTACACACTTCTTGTTAAAATCCTATGGCACCTTGATGCAACTATCACTTGAGTAGCATCTGGCAGTGTCAGGGAGAGTTTCTTGAAGACTCAGATCTTTTGGCTTCTAGAATAGTAACAAATAATCCAAACCAGTCTTTTTTTCCTGAATCACCAGAGCAGGATTAAATAATCTGTACAGGGAAGCATATTTTTCAATAATTTTTTTGTGTATGACACTAGATAAATGATGTGGCATCTAAATCACTAATATAAATCTGGTGAAAAGGTTGCTTTATTTGCTCGGTATATATTTTAAAAGCAAACACACGAAGAATATGACAATCTGAATCTTCTGTTTATCTGGGAAACTGTACACCTATTCCTTATACTTAGAGAGAGATTTCCTGTCAGCATTCATGAATTTCTCTCTTGACCCTGAACAGCAAGAGAAACAGCCTCAGATATATTGCAAAGGCAAATGTTTAAAGTTTATATCAATATACACGTGGGACAAAGGTAATTTACTCAGTGAAGGAAGAACCCCCTGCTACATTTAATCATGCTCAAGTACATGGGAAAGTGCCCTTAGAGCTGTTGTTTCTCTCTGCCTTTTTAACCCAACTGTTGAGAAGCCCTTTTCTTCTCATGAAACACCTTAAACCCAAAGCCTAATTAAACCAGTAAAACAGCACTAAACCTGGTGGGCAGACTTATCTCCAGTCACTACAGTTTGCAATTAGATTTTGGGTGAGGGTACAGGAAATCAATATTATGTTCACCCCTTAATGAGAACATAAACACTTCTATATTAAAGGATTATTTTCTTAAAATCCTCACAGGTAGGCATGGTATTCTTTCACCTGTGAAAGAACAAAACATAGCAAAGAAAATAGCAGGTAGCAAAACAAAAAAAAACCTCTTTGCCTCATGTGGTAAAGGTATTTTCTTTTCTCCCATGATCTCAAGAAAAGTCAGATGAGGACAGAAAAGAAAAGTATATATACATGCTGTCAAAGCAACAAGGTCAGGGCAAAACTCAGAGTCATTTTGTCTCTTTAGAACCACCTGAATCTGGTTTGTTTCAGTATATTGATACCGTAGATAATAAAGACACAAAGAAGTCCATGTTGGCATGAAACACCTTCCATCTACTTTTGAGCATCAGTGAACACAAACAGGAATGTCTTGGTTGAGGCCAGTGGGACTCCATCACCTCTGATCATGTGAGAGCTTAGCAGACTGTATTCTCCAGACAGAAACTGAAAGTGTATATTTTGGGGCTTTTAGAGAAGGAAAAGCAAAAAGGAAATGTCTGTGGGAGACATTCTGCACAGCAATAGAGGCTGGAATCTGCATTATAAATGTCCAGTCTCACACTCAGCTGCAGATCTGCTGATACCAACGACATCACTGAACATCACTGTAGTTAGAGACTTCATTGAAGAAACCTTCCCTTCCCCGTGAAATTCAAGAATTGCATAAAGCAAGAAAAAAGCTTCTCCTCATGATATATAATTTGCACAGAGTGAATCTCAAGTTTCTCCTCCAGCTCCCTGTTTGGACCAGCAACTAATACTTTGTGATCGCTAGCCTTGTTTACATCTGCTTTGCAATTCTGTTTTATTCACTGTCATTTAAAACAGAATGAAGTATTTTAATTTTGGATGTAGCAAAATTAGATGGTTTTATTCTTCCAGACATATGACTTCTAAAAATGTATAGGGTTGGTTTAAAAAGCATTCATTGAGTGGGAATGGCATCTCTGTTGAGCCTTGGGTTTTCTTGGACAGTTTTGGCAAATGAGGGATAGGATTTTTTAGGACAAATTTAAATATGGAACAGTCCTTAAGATTGTTATAGCTAACAATGTAAATTCACTTTTGCTGAAAGAGATTATATTGAGGTTTTTTTCCCTCCTTCTTTGTATTTGACATGTTGCTTACAGACAGTTTACCTGTTTTCCCCAAAACATAATTTGACTGGCACTTTTCATTCTGTGTTGGTTTATTCTTCCTTTTACAGAGGAAAAGAATCTTTACACTTCCCCCCCCCCCCCCCCCCCCCTCTTCTTTTTGGTCTTAAATAAGGAAAAATATTTTCAACCATGCCAGTTACTCTATCCAGAGGGACCACCAGAAACACAGGTACCCCTTATGAGGTTAATAAGACTAGAAAAAGGTGTTTATTCACATGGAACATCTTACCATAAAATAACAAAACTGGATGTAATCATTCAAATATTTTAATTTATTTTTAGTCAGTTAACAAGATTTCAATGCTGGTTGCCCTTTAAAAAGCAGTTATTCATGAAGCCATATAACTTGAAGCCATCACAAAAACACTTAACATGCTTAGCTTTCTCTTATTAATGTTATGTGACTTTTTTTTGTTCGTTTTCTGCTTCACTAACATTTCAAGGAAAACAAAGCGGTTGCTATGTGGTACACTCAGTCCTGGAACAGCAGCACAGCCTTTTATTCCCAAATTCTGAGAATTTTTTTACATCTACACAGCAGCCTCAGTATTTTCAGTATTTTCTCTCTGAAGAGAATTATACATCCTATCTTAAGCAGATACAGTTTCCATAGTCAATTTGTCTGTTGTACCATACTTGGCTGTAAGAAAACAAATTGAATGCTCGTTCTCTTTCTATTGCCTCTTTTACCTTGAATTATCTCATCTGGAAAAAAAAAAAAAAAGGAAAAAAAAAGTGGGGTGGGGGGGAAGAGGTGTAGAGGGAGGTGTGGAGGGGGACCAACAAAGCCGTGGCAGAGCATTACAAAATTACTCCATTTTACGTTTCAGAAAAGTCAAAATGACCAAACTTCTGCTTCAGACACCCTCTACTGGAAAGCATCAAGTTAATATCTCTGCTCCTGATGTAACTAAGCATGCAGGAAGAAGTGGGAAAGCATGAACATTTAACTTCCAGAAGAGACTGGTATCTATTCCATAGAACATTGTCTTAATTTCATGGGAGGAATATATTTGATGAATAAGTGCATCTGACTTTTATGACTATGAGGAGCAAAAAGGGCTCTGTTCAAAACCCCACAAAACCATCCCTTTAGCATCACACCAGACCTCCTAGGTTTTACTGAAAAGGTACAAGTGTCATAAACTTATCAGTGTGTAAAAATCAGGACTGAAATGAAAAGACTTTACTACGATACACAGAAGCAGTAACCTGACTTATTTGTCCCACAGGTGGGATTTTTTTTTTTAATTTGAATTAAATATCTTTAAAATAAATCTGTTCATTTTGTGTAATTCTCACGTATTAAGTATGGTGGGACAAAGCTGCTCTGCAGTTCTATGTGACCACAGCTAGAAATTGCTTGTTTACTCAATGCAGAATTTTGCCCTGCAAGCAGATCTCTTCTATCATGAAGCTATAATTATCTGTTGAATATATTCACTCTGGGCTGAAACCCCTATGTAGCCTGAGTATCTTAACTCAGTGGTGGTCAGGTTTGCTCTTTAAGTAAAGGGTGAGAACTTTCACTCTTCAGAAACAGATTCTGAGCTACACTTCTGAAATCTTGGTCCCCATTTTCATCATGATGAAAGAAAAAAATATTACATTATCTAAGTAATGATGGGTCTACTATCACTGCCTGAAAATCCACATCCCAATGAACTACTTGGAGAATGCTAACACATCCTTTTCCTCACATAGCAATACCAAGAGATTTTTAAAAGACTGAAAAGGAAATCCTATCAAGCTTCAATATATAATTAATTATTTTACTTTCCAACTCCCAAACAAAATATTAAGATAAACAGCTTGTCTTGGTATCAGCCATTGTTCATCATATGCTCTCCTTTACAATGCTACAGCTTTCACAGTTCTGTTTGTCTTGCATAATGTACTGTATGTGGGGCAGTGAATTACATTCCTTTCTAAGAGACCATGCTGAATTACTATTTCTTTCTCAGGACTCAGAGGTGAATAATTGCACCTGTCCTTCTTACACAGACAAAAGACATTAAGCAGCAGCCAAATGGAAAGAAAGATTTAAAATGAAAATCACTTTATAGTTTGGCAGGAAAACAACTCAATCCAACCTTTCACCCAGCTGTATACAATATGAGGATTTCTATGAAGGCAGCTTCTGAAGAAAATGAAGTCTTCAAAGAGAGACTGCCCTGATAACAAAGCAAAAATTGAGGTGCCTTCTAGAAGTTTAAAAGATCCTACTTTTCAAATAAATCATTGACAATACAAAAAGAAAAAAAGAAAGAAAGAAAAAAGCTCAACAACACAACTGTTTGTGAGCAAATGTTCTCATTTACAGGATACAAACAAAAAAATAAAGTAGGATGGGAGAACAAATAAAACCACATGGCTTTTCCAAGACCACACAGAGATGCAGTAGGAGAACCTAAGCACAGAGCAAAAGTGACGATGCTGGAATTCTTGACAATCTTGACACTGTGTCACAGATTTGTAGTATAATTTACGTTGGGAAAGACCCTTAAGACAGAGTCCAACCATAATGATTTTGTGACCATGCTGAATATAAGGGCTGAGTTTTGCTCTCCCTGACTGCAAGCAGCTGGCAGAGAGATTTGTAGCAGCTCTGGTTTCAGCAGAGCAAGCCATGCTGGCAGGCATCCAGGGACAGGTCACCAGGGCAGAAGGACGGAGCCTCACAGAGCATTTGCCTTTGGTGCCAGGAAATTCCTAGCACCTGACCATGCCAGAGGGATAATGCTCAAAAAGATGAGAAAAAGGCATGAAAGGTGAAAATATTGTAGAGAATCTCTGCAAAGACCTTGGTAATATTTCCAGAACCTTTCAATTTTTTCCTGTTGCATGGAAGCTGACTGTATACCCAAGGAAGAGAGGTATTTATATATAAATGGGAAAATGTTTTGTTCCATGTGAAACCTTAAGGTAGTCAGTCTATTTGACAGAATCTAGGCAGTCCATTTTACAGCTAAAAAGGTAAATGCCATGGAAAACAATATTAAAATATTGACAGCCCCTAAATAAAATAAAAGCAGAAAAAAATGAAACAAAGGAGTGATACTTTGAGGGGAGATGCCCTTGCAAGGAAAGCAAGTCTATTTTCCCAAAAGCACAAGTATCTGTATATGACATCCTTAATGAGAACCTGATAAAGCATAGAAGAGAGACACTGCTGGAAAGCAAAGATATAACCAACCATACCTGCTTTCAGCTAGAATTTTTGGGCTTCACTAAAAGACCGCCATCACCTTATAGTTACAGGTTTTAGAACAAAAGCAAACACTGCCTAGTTATATACTTGGAAAAAATACAGAAAAGAGACTGGTTTAACAGGTAAGGACTACTTGGATAAAGACAACTTGGAATGAATGAAAACCAAAATTTACTGTCATTATTTTCCTCCAATAGCTGCAGGACCTTAGGTAGGATCCCTTTTAGTGTCACTGCTTCCCTTCCTATTTTCTGTCCCATGTAGTTACATTCCTTGGGATAGGGACTTTCTTTTACAGTATTTTTGATAGAAATCTGAGGTCAATAGAGTCCTTATCATGGAAAAAGTCAACACAGCACTGTGATGAGTTGTTCCCTGGATTTCAGAAATAAATAAAGCCATTTATTTTGTGGATCTTTGTTTTTCCTCTCAAAAATTCAAGCTCCCTCCTTCAAGAGTGATGCCTTCCACACAATGCCTTCAGTCTCCTCAAAATAAAGTTCTCCCACAGAAGCCTTAAAACTGGACAAAAGTAGAGAAATTAATGAAAAACTTGCCCAAGACAGACACACAGATCACAATGTCTCTCAGGTGTGCCTTTTAGAAGAAACCAAGCTAATAAAAGCAAGAGCAAACATTTCAACAAAGGTGACAAAGATAAAAATTTAGACTGCTTAAAAAATTAAGCATGGTCATGCAAGGAACTCAAGGATTTTGATCTTTTTTAGATCATGTGCTCTCAA
Organism: Cinclus cinclus; assembly: GCF_963662255.1. Lineage (NCBI taxonomy): Eukaryota > Metazoa > Chordata > Aves > Passeriformes > Cinclidae > Cinclus > Cinclus cinclus. Next base: position 39,812,135 of record NC_085046.1, on the reverse strand, counting down.
CAGAGTGTTTAAATCACTGGTGGAACATATGTCAGAAATCAGCAAGGGACTAATGACCTTTGGTCAGCATTTGGGTTTGCAGTAAAGCAACATTTGAAATTTGTCAAGGGTAAAAAAACCTGAAATGTCATCAAAAGAACATTTCAATTTTGACAAATCAATATTTCCCACGGACTTGCATTTCTTCCATGTCCCTTTGTAAACACAAGTCACTGTTGACAGTGCTGTTGAGTAGCATCTCTGGTGTAAATAAATCCTCAAGGCAAGAAGATAGGTCTAAGTGCAAAAGGAAAATTTTATCCCTTATGCCTTCACTGAATTGGGTGGGTTTATATTCAATCAATAACCCCAATTAAAATTAAGAGAGAAGAGGAAGAGTCCATCAGCAAAATTATTTGAAGTAGTATTTGCTCAGACTAGTCCAAAACTTCACCCTTGGAGGCTGCAATAAAAGGAAGTTGCCTGAGCATGTTAATTATTTAAAATGAAAGAAACACAGTTGCTGGCCTTTTGCAATAATCAATCTTTCAAAAAGTGTCAGGTGTCTCCAAAACATGTGACAGGATGGCAGTTTACAGCATCTACTGTCAAGCCCTAATACCAGGATTTTCTCTGGAGCCTGAAGGAACTCATCACCTTAACTAACAAATCCTAAAGACAACCTGTCTGGCTTACTGAAAATGAGATGGAGAAACTAAATTAGAACCATGCACCTCCTATTTGCTAAATTAAAGCAGAAAAACAAAACAAACACTGGGTCATGTATATGCATATATATATATATATATATATAGGCACACATTCACGAATACAGACAGAAATGCATATAGAGATATGTATAGGCAGATATGTATCTGTAAATTATAGACATTCACTAAGATCTGTATTTACTGCCTCCTACAAGCCTATTTTACAGTCTAAATTTAGGGAATTTTCTTCTCTTTAAAAAAGGAAAAAAAAAGGAAGAAAAAAGCAGTATCTGGTTGGGGTTTTTAAAGTCAATTAAAAATACCATCTTTCTGTGTCTTCTTCCACTTCAGTACACAAGAATAAAAAAATGTAGAATCAGCAAAAAAATTCTCATACAGTCTGTTTATAAACAAAAAGTCCCCATCTCCAAAATGGTTCAGTTCATTAGCATTTGAAGGTGATAAGAAACTTTCCGGCAGTAGTTATTTTACCAATAAATAAATGCTGTGGATATATCTTTGGTAATTTCAAAGATCTAAATTATGCTTCCCATGAAGAAGTATTTCTTCTTGAAAATATGGGTACTAGTTATATACAGGGAATTTTTTTTCCAATCTTGCTAGCATTCATTGTTGAGAAAAAAAAAAAAGTCCTATGTTTTCTGCAGAAAATTTGACTTTTTTCTGTTAAATAACATGCAGGAAACAAATCAATAAAATGCATCAACAAACATCAATCTACAAAATTCTTAATTTAATCTGTTAAGAGAAACAATGACAAAACATGCATGATGTGTAAATGAGTAGAGGATACTGGAAAAAATAACATTAAAACAACGTTACACATAAAGATCAGCATTCTGAAACCAAACATCTCGAAACTCACTTACATAGAACTTCTTCATTTCTCCAGACTTTCTGAAAAATATTTGTTGCGAGCCAGTTGAAGGGTTTTGTGTTATCAGTGCTCTCCCTGCCCTCTGACAGGCACTGCCCTTTTGGAGCAGGGCATTCAACTTCAAATTGCAGTCACCATCCACCAAAAGTACTCCAGAAAGAAAAAATCCACTTGGCCAACCTGAACCACCCGTGGACAGTGGCCTTTCACACACTCCACAGATCTGGTGGGCAGCATCCACAGCACTGTCCCTTTGCAGGAGCCAAGTGGAGCCACAGGCAGCATTTAACACAATTATTACAGCATCATGCACACATTTTTGAATAAAACTACTTTTTGAGGTAAAACACAGTAAACTACTTTGGCCAGAGTTCTAGATTGCTGGTGACTTTTCCCTACAACCCTTCACTAAAGTTCCATTTCAAAGCTTAATACACAAAACAAATGCACTAGATAACTCAAAGGCTGAATGTAAAACACATTGGTGGATTTTGTGATTATTTTTTTAAAGGCTTGGCCAAGTTTTAATGGGCTGTCACACACGAATTATTATGAAAGCACTACAATGAACTGAGTTGATAAGCTGATCTGATCAGAATTAACTGCATGTGATTGCTGCTTTAAAAAGCTGGCCTAAAGAGGCAGCATTGAAAGCAATCTCACAAGTCACTGGTACTGCTTGCCTCAGCTATAAGTAAGCACAGATGGTGAGAAAAGTTAATTAAGAGACATATTTGTTTGGGGGTTTGAAATTTCCACCCTCTCTTCTCCAAAGAAGCCAAGCCACAGTGAAAATGTGTTTTACGTTTGCGGCCTAATAAGTTCATGTTTCTGAGGCTCTGTTCCTGTAGATGGAGGTAATAGATAAACAGAATAAATAATTTATGTCAGCAGTTAGCATATGGATTTGCAGCTGAACACTAAGCTACTCATTGCACCTGACAGCTCCAACATCTCGTCAGTTAAAAATATTTCTTTTTCCACAATCCTTCATTACTTTTCTCCTAACTGGCACAGCTTCTCTCTTATAGAACAAGTGATACCTAGCAATGGAGATGTCATCCTATTAGTTCCCACTTTAATGACTGCCTCTTCATTTTACACTCTCACTTGTTCTTCCAGAATTTCATAAGGAACATGTCAGCACTAAATAAAATAGCTTTTGGTGATACACTTCTCTTTTACTTCTGGTTGGGAATTGTCTTTCCTACTTCTTTCCAGCCAGTGCTTGATCTTTCCCCAGATTAACCAATGGGGGAAAGCTGGGGCTGTCACTATCTTTAGGTGATCAAAATACAACCGTTATACTTTATATACTGTAAGATTGTGACCAAACTGACATCTGCCAGATATTTTGCTCAATGGTCCTTCAACGGTGTATAATTTCTTGGACCCACTTTTTTTTTTTTTTTTTTTTTCCATTTATGGCTATTATAATGACAAGGGCCAGTAGCATGAAAGAAATACTGGCTAGAGAATGGTAGGGAGCAATCTCACATGAAAGGCCCATGAGGACAAGGAAGGGTTAACACTAAGGACAGAGAAAGCCAGGACTTCAGAACTTCAAGTGTAATTGAGAGGTTCTTAGAGAGACACTTGCAATTCATGCATACTATACTATTTATTTCCTTTCCCATCATTGCTGATTATAAGGATGTGCATGTGTATGAAGAAGTTTTTTCCTCTCTAATCAGACCAGCTATACTCCACGAATCCACAATCCACTGTTCGTGACATTACAAAATGAATCAGGCAGGAGGCTCAAGCCAGATCAGAAAGTGACAGCTTTTGTTTAAACAGATATCTTGGAAATTAGTGATGACAGGATTATACTGCATAAGCATTTCACTTTTAGCATTGTCTCTTTCTCTAAGGAGAGGTGCAACTGAATTACTCACTGGAAAGATCTTAGTATTAAAAAAACCCAGCAACCAAACTTGATTGCTGATCTGTTCTACTTATATTTCTAGAGAAATAAAGGTCTGTTCTGAATAGGACACCCACGCTATGTGTTGCATACTTCCTGAATTTAAAGAAAGATGCTTCTTAAAATATTATTTTTGCATTATAATCTATGGTTACATCATTTGTGGTCTATCTTGTGAATTTGGTATGCATCAGTAAGTTGCTTCTGTCAGTCTTATTTTAGTGTTATAGAACCAGCTTTGGTTAGACTATTTCACCTACAAAAATGTATTCCCTAATAAGGTTTACATTTCAGAGAACAGGATCACATCAGAAAACTAGAGATTGATAACCAACTCCATCCCTGCACTGAGAACTTTCCTACACCATTCTGAAAAGATTTTAGCCAAAAGGTTGATCTGTGTTTTACATATATATATATATATGTATTTATTTATTTATTTATATAGCATTTTAAGTATTTGTATATATATATATATAAATTATATATATATATATACACACTTAAAACTAATAATTTGGACATTATATATAGGTGTATATATACAAACTGATAATTATATCTCACACCTCCAGGTGGTCCCTAAACATTGTATTATCTAATCCCATAAAAATGGGAGGTTTTCTAATTTTATAAATGTATACAAAATAAGTTGTTAAAACAGTCAATCACTGAGAGCTCACTACAGATGGTAATCCAATTTGTGTGGTAATGATCAGAACAGTCAGTTTACATAAAGCATTACAGCTGTGCAATGCTGCAGTCCGGCAGTTCTGTCATCAGCAATGAGGCTTACCTACCTGGAACTGGAAATTTTTTTGATGCACTCTGCATAGTCATGCTGACAGTGAGTAAGCCCTTCCATTAGACTTGTCCACAGTGACAGCCTTGCTCCCTTTCTGCTTTTCCATCCAAGGACTGTCAGTGGAAATGTGTAAAAGGAGCCACAGCTCCTTCTACTGGGTCTTAAGATTTCTAAGATTAAAGATTTGAGATCCTACTAGGGCTTGGAGAAGTGAGTGATAGAATGACAGTAGTGCCTCATAGCGTTCTGCATCATGTTTTTTTCTTTTGTTTGTTTGTTTGGGTTTTTTTTTTTTTTAATTCTGCTTTTCACATTCCTACTAACAGCATAATTTCAGAAGTAATCACGCATTTTAAAAAGCCATAGAAAGAAGTCTGGAGACAGACTGTTGGAACGGGGACTGCTAAGCAAACTGATTGTCTGATCCATATATGACATCTCAAATGTAACAGCTTGTAAACATTATGTGTAGAGCTCCAAATAATAACTCTACAGATTTAACCAATCATACTTTGAAGGCTGTCACTGATCTAGTGGAGCATGACTAAATCCTGTTAGAGTGCAGAATAGATTCTAGCTAAAAGTCTTATATAGGCTGGGTTGGGTATCCAGATGAGAATTTCAAAGACATTGCACATGCTACAGAGATGTATGCACAAGGAGAAATTAATACATGTGGCTAAATTCATCATCCCATGGGCATACAACAAAGGTTTCAAACCCTAAAGGTTGGAAAACACTTTGTGTAACAGTTCTGTCTGCTTCATCTGAGAGTATCACATGGCCAAATTCCCTCATAAGTAAGGACTGACTTTTACAAAGGTGAACATGGCGGATACCTGAGACTGCTACATGAATATCCAAGAAAGGTGTGAGAGTCCCTTACAAGTTCAGCTGGAACACTCAAAGCTGATGAGATCTGTGTTTGTTTGCTCACTACAGATGTATTTCTTTAAAACAACAGTACAGTCTAAGTAGGTCATTTGTTAGAGTGAATTCAATGGACATGATTTTTGAAGGTCTGTGAAATTCTATCACCCTTCCAGCGTAATGTGGAGAAAGGAAAATGAAGTAAGTCTTTGAGACTTTTGAAAAAGCATGGGTAGGAAGCCTACCCATGAAGATGTGAAAATGCTCAAAGGACACTATCACTCAAAGGTTCCCAGCTTGCCCAGTGGGGAAAATCAGAATTACTTTGTCTATTTTTTATCTTCCTGTGTGAAGAAAGTTCAAGAGAAAAGCATGTTAGATGACTAGGTGTCTTCTCCTGTTCTGAGCATTACGTGCTGTATTCTTCTGGCTGCAAGCCTCTGAATGTGCATGCCAGGAGAATTTGAAGCCCCTAATATCAAAAATTATTTACTATGTAAGGACCATCTACCACATTATCATTTACATTAGTATACACGGATCCTGCAGGGTATCCTGCTTCTCAATATAGCTAGAAATTAGCACCTTCTTGTTTGTTCAAAAACTGCATTGCGCTGTTGACTGGGATGATAAGCAGTCTGTTTTTCCCTTAGATAACTCAAGAGCTGAAAAATCACCCTGTTTAAACAAACTTCCTGTTCTTTTCTTTCCTAGGGTAGAAAGCCTGCTTTTAATCAATGATTGCAGCACTATGGAAGAGAGATGCCAAGAGTGCTCTCTGATAAAACAAAATAAAAACCCCACCTTTGGCTCTGACATACTCGGGACCAGCCAGAGTCATAAGGGTCTTTTAACACTGACCTTTGTAAGAGATTTTTTCATTCATTTAAATTTAAAAAAAAATAAATAAATAGAGAATTGATTTATTTTTTTTTGTTACATTCGGCCCAATTAAAATGAATATTTTTTTTGTCTCCTTCAGTTTTCTCCAAACAGTAGAGAAATCCAACGCTTTTCTCTTGGTGCTGTCTTCAGGGACTAATATCTTTAAGTACTTCAAGGGCAGATCCAAATCCCTGACATTTGTCTGCCTTGAACTTGCAAAGCACTTGTAAGTTTGTTAGTCTCCAAAGTGTCAAGGAACTCCAATGATCTTCAGACATATTCCATGTGGGAGGTTTTGCAGAAGCAGTTTCATACAGCTCTACAATCTACAACTTGTTCTGGTGAACCTCTGTCAGATGAGGGCAAATAAAATCCTCTGAAGTAAAGTAGATTTCCAGTTGAGCACATAATACTGGGAAGATTCAGGAATAAAGAAGCTCCCCCATATCCAGATTTTATTGTCATAATTTACCATAAAAAGGTTGGTTTGAGCCTAGATTAAACAAATCCAAATTAGAAACAGGAACCAGACTAATTCTAACTTTATCATATACAACGAAACAGATATCTAACCAAATATTATGGCTTTTTTTTTTTTTTTCTTGGAAACTTGAACTTCCTTTGATGCAGCAGACAGGAGGAGCTGAATTTCCTGGAGTGCCTTGTCCAGGCCCTGCTTATGGACTCACCCTCAGAGAATATAGAAGTAGGGAAGGTACAGAAAAATCATGTGATCACAGTGGTAGGCACTGTAATAGCAGCTAACCTGGTTCAGCTTCTTACCCCCATCTTAAGAAATCTGTCCCATCTCTGCTGAGTAGCAATGCAACAGAGCTCCTCAGATGAGCTGGAACAAAGAAATGTGCCAAACTTTGTACATGTTTGAACCCAGGGACACTGAGGGCAGGACTAATCGACCAATCTGCAAAAAGGTTTATGCAATTCTGCACATTCTAAAATCTCTGCTTTCCAGCAATCAGACAAATCAACTTCCAGAGTGATGTATCATTTCCAGTGACTACATATTAGGATGCTAATGAAAATAAATATTGTACAGATTATATATATACAACATACAGATATTGTACTACAATTCTAGTGGAGCTACCTTCAACTTTAGTCTAATAAAAGGAAAGAGGAACTGTGGAAGTAGCTTGAAAAGACTTAAAATTTGAATTGAAATTTCAGCTCTCTTCCAGGAAGTACAGCATTTGTCCTGTATGCTCTTTTGCTAAGCAGTGTCAAAGCTTGAGTCACAGAGGGGGTAGTGTTTACTCTAAATGATCAAAGTTAAAGAGCAGTTAATAATTTGAATATCCACTGTTTAAGAGAAATTAAGCTGTCATGGGACTCTGAGCCATCATTTTTTTTGAGCCATCATTCTAAACAAGGAAAATATCTGTGCCCTTCTGATGTCAAAGACTTTTCATTTCTTCGCAACAGTTTTTATAATTTTCAGTGACACCATAATGGAAGTAAGCAAACAGAAGAATCCACAGAGATGTTTAATTTATTCTGAGAACTCATCATTTCAGAAAAAAAAAAGGTAAGATTTTACTGATTTATTCCTCTCCTTTATTTCAATTACCATGTTAATGTTTGAGACAATTCCTAAACCAAACTTCCAGCCAGAAGTCTGCTGGGAGGTAAGATAGCAAATCTAAATCAAATCACAAAAACCTTGCAGTAAGACTTTTGTATGGCACAATTTCCATTCTGTACCAAAAGCTGCATTTTCCCATTTCCCTACTGGAATTTGCTAGAGGATGGCAAAACTTCATCATGTACACACCGCAGGAAGTTAAGATGCTATGTCCTTTAAGAAGTTCTATAACCAAATGTCCAAAGCTAAATTCAAATCCAAACATTAAAATAACAAATTGTGGAGTGGGGAAGAAAGGAAGATTGCTTGCACTAATGAGATTTCCCCCCATTAACTCTCTTGGGGTCTTTCAAAACCAGAAACCACATGAATGAAAGGGCTCTGCTATAGGCAGTCAACAATACCAATATGACAAGACTCACCATCAGCCTATAGTTGTGACCCTTTCATGACTATCAAATTAAAACACACAACAGTGAGTCACCCTCCCCATTCTTTTTGGCCACCACTTCATGCAATTACAGAAGACCAGTAGTCTTTGCTTAGCAACAAGATTGCATGTTCACCACTGATCACATTAATGACGAAGTAGTCAGTCTAAACAAATCTAATGATGAGAAGAGATGCTCTCCTTCTCTGACTAATCCACGCAATTTAAAATGTCTGAAATAGAAAGAATAATTCATTCATCTTACCGGCTCGCCAGAAACAGAAATGAGGCCAGCTGTAATACTGCTTTCCAGACTGTTTCAGACACCAAAACCCATGTATACAACAACAATTTCACACAAGGAAAAAGAATGCTAAAAGTACAAAAATATATGTATTTGTACTGAGGCATAAAACTTTCACATTTGCTTATGTCTAAGACTCCTTCTAATCTTTTTTTTAGAGTTGGGGTTAGTACATGTAGGCTGTTCTGACTGGCATGGGACATAAAGAAAAGACTGCTGGAAAAAGGTACTGAACCATCAGCCACTGAGTGCCTCCACCTCCTAGGGAACCACAGAGCTCATTCAGGTAACTGCAGAAAAGGTTTTCATTACTTACAGCAGGATGTCCAGCACAGTAGGTGTAGCTAGCATGAGACTGGTAGTGCAAGCTTGCTCTTGGAAAGGTGTATGTATTCCAAGCAGGTTGGCTGCTATTCCACTGGGAGCTAAAGCCAGGACTCATGGTCACTCTCGATTTACTGTTTTGGTATGTTCTCACTGTGGAGCTGGACTATCAAAAAAAGAAAGAAATGCAACGTAAAAATAACTTTTAGGGTAGAATACAAATAATGCAGCTATAAAACATCATTGTGAATACATATAATGTGACATGGTCTGGAAAAAACTTGAATATTTCTTGTAAGGAGCAGGAAAAAGCAAAAAAATTAATTCCATCAAAGATATCAGTATAAGAGCTATGTCACTGTAATGCCCAAAAGGAAGACTGATACATGTTAGACTTCAGGCTGGGATATAAATCAAATGGACAATCGATACGTGACAGAAGTAAGAGGATATTCTGAAAATGTGTCGAAGGTACAATCCCAAGATTATTTGTAGAAACTTCCTTATACTTTTGTTATATTGACATGTATTGAATAACTGATCATCTGTGGCCATTTTACAGTAACTTGAAATCCCATCTAGTAGCTAGCTAAGGCCGAGCCATCACAAAGCTACATATCAAATATGCAACCTTCTAAGAACACTATAAAATTTCATGATGTTCTAATTACTTAGAAAAAAAAATCCAAAATCTTGAGTAATTTTTTCTTAATTCAACACTTTCATCTGAAAGTCACATGCATTCTTTCTGTCCTTCTCTCACTTTAATTGCAGCTTTCTGCTTCTAGTCCTTGTTTCATAAAAAATATCCATAATAAACATCTGCACTACTAGAAGTTGTTTATTAGGGCAGCAAAAAAGAATCCATTTTCAAAAGAGTAGAAGATGCATAGGAGTAGATGCATTTTTAGCAGGTATTTAGGTTGGTCTTCAAAGACATGCAAATGTACTTTTTATTCCATATTCTGCTCTTCATTTGGGTTTTGCTTGCTTTCTTTTTATTGGCAAAGGTGTTCTAAATTTCCCATGCAAATTTACCCCAACTAATTGTAGTTATTATAAAACTAAACCTATTCTTTTTAGGACATTAAATGTACAGTGACCTTGTTTATACAGTGAAAGCTCGAGAAATACGAACACAAATAATATTTCTTAGAAATGCTTATACATGTCCCTGTTAGCAAATTGATGCTATCAATTTCAAAAGCTATACTCAAGAATGATGCTTCATTTATTTTTGCCCTCCATTCAAAGACAACTTTTATACATCATATGTGTAGCATTAACCAAATATCAATATGGGCCACCATCAAAAAAGGTGTTTCACATGATCCAAGACCATCCTTACCCTGAAGTGCTTACAAGATAAATGAGAAGGTCAGGGAAAGAATGAAAGAGCAGAGTCTGGTGCAGAAGCACAGAAAACAGCTTCATAAACATGACTTTCAGTTTAATTTCAGTGCTTCAGCTCAGTTTCACTTGGAGAGAATTACAGAAATTGAAGGAAAAGAGGTCAGAGAGAAGACATACAAAAAGGTTTCAAGAACATGGTCTAGCTGTAAAAATATACACACTGTAGGCTTTCCAATTATTAATACTCTGTTTAGACGAGCTAGTTGCAGAAACTACAGCCCATACTGGCATGGGCTGAACATGCCCTCTTAATTTAATTTAATTTTCAGAAGTTTAAGTACACAAAGTTTGCCTCAGTTATCAATTGCTGTATAAACTTTAAGTTCAAGAAAAGGCCAAATGACTTCCTGCATGTGTTTATTTCCTGTGCCGCCGATTAGGAAGCCTGAAAAGAACAGTTTCCGCTCACCAGCTCTCAACATCTCGACAGATTCGCCTCCCGCCCCCACCCCTAAGAGAAGGATTCCTGCAGTGTGATTTCTAAAGATTTAACTTACGACTAGCTGAACACAAAGCCTATGAATGAACACTAAAACCCACACTAAACTCTCATTAGTCACTGTGTGTGACAAGTGGTTACTTTGTTCTTAGAAAAGGCTTTAGGAAAAAAAAATATCTGCCCCTACAGTTAAAGGGGCTTATTTGAAATAAATCTTTTTGTATGAATTTAAATCATGACAAATCAAAGGAAAGAGGCTATAGCTATAGCTATAGCTATAGCTAGGGGAAAAAAAAAAAACGGCAAAAACAAAACAAAAAAACCCTAAGGAGTTTCAATGTGGGGTTTTTCCTTTTTTTTCTTTCCCCTTTTACCCTCTTTCCCCAAGGAGCAGAAACTGCATTTTCTTTCCTTTGACATATTACTTATCTTTCAGATCACTCCTCAAAGACAAACCTTTCTTCTTGGGCCCTGGTAGACTTGCTTCTACATAAGAGATGAAGGCTAGGTTTTGTCTCGGCCAGATCAAGTGGGTTTTTAGCCCTAATGTACATTTCTGTGTGCGTTTCTCCCCTTTCTAAACATCAGATATTCAAGTGTGGCTGCTTATTAACTCCTCTTGAGAAGCTAATCTCCCCATCGAATATTCTGTGAACATTGAGCTATTCTATCCAAACAATAACTTTGCTTTTCCCTATTATTTCCAATGGGTTGTCATTGTATGGACCAGTGGAAGGTATCTGTGGCCTATAGGATGTAAACGTGCATTGACAGCTGTGATAATTGTTAACTGATTATTTTCACAATGGCAGCGAGCTCCACTACAGTAAGGAGAGGTGTGCTACTGGCACTACACAGATGCACAAAATACCTGTTCTCTTACGAGAGAACAGGAGCAGAAATGGGCCTGTTTTTTTGTACTTCCTGCCTGAGTTGCTGGACAGCCTTCTGACTGCTGCCTGGCTTTTGTTTGTGTGCCACACCGAATGCCCTCCCGGATCTGTCCCCATGCTGGAGGCATGGTTCAGCCCCAATGTTAAATCCAGGCACAGAGTTGAGCCCCTCTGTCCTGTTTCTATTCCTCCATCCAGCTCCTACTCCACACAGGGTGCATTAGGAACAATGAGGCATTCAGAGCACCAAGGATGAACAGAGTGTCCTACCCGTGCAGATCTCTCAGGATGCAGAGGCACAAAGTGAGATCCCACTGACCCCACTCCCCCTCAGGGTGGCCGGGAGCCACCGGAGAAAGGTCCCTGAGAGGAGGAGACCCCTCTGCCCTGAACGGCTTTGGTCAGACACCACCATGTCTGAACCCATAAAAGCTGCTCTCTTGCTGCTGGGTCGCCTCCAGAAAAAACCCAAAACACAGAGCAAAACAAAACAAAACTCAGTGGAGACACTCATAGGATAATTGGCTTTGAAATTGTGAAGAAATACAGGTTGTCTGCCAGAAAATGGAGATCTCTGCACCACCAGCCACAAAGTCCCAGGACAGCCTGGTCCCCTCAGGTTGTTGGTGGAACAAGGATGTGAGACCAGAGACTCCAAAAGTTGATGGTTTGATTTCAAGGTGTCCTCTGCTCCACAAAACACTGCAGATCTCTGCAGCCTTCTCAGCACAGTGAAGAGGCAGCTGTGGGAAAGACACCGGACCCACTGGGAGAGCTGGAAGGGGACAGTGGTGCCCAGTGCTGGCAGTGCAGGGCACTGGCGAGGCTGGGGCCATACCCTGCCATACACAGCCAGCCCCAGCCACCCACACACTGCAGGGCACAGCTGAGCCCTGCAGCCGAGGCAGCGCTGCCTCTGGGAAAATGGACCTTGAGAAGAGCAAAACGCAGCCCAGGACTGAGGGAAGAAGTGAGAAACATGCCTGTGATCACTCAGGGGAGAGAGGGAGGACAGTGAGAAGGCTCCCCTTAGCCCCTGGAGAGCCTGCCTGGAGCAAGTAAGGAACGGGATCTATGAAGAAACCACTCTGGAGGAGGTGGAGATGTCCTGAAGGAACTGTTGCCTACGCTACAGGAGAGGAGGAGCAGGACAGGGAGAACTCCAACATCCTGGTGCCAGCTGGGATGGGAAGGAGGCTCACGCTCAGGAGCAGAAGGGTGACACTGTGCCTGGGAAAAAGACAGGGGGAAGAAGGGGTGGGTATTGTCATAATTTCCCCTTCCTTCTCACTATGCCAACTTATTTTAACTGGTAGTAAGTTATTTTTCCCACGTGGAGTCTGGTTTTGCCTGTGAAGGTAATCGCTAAATGATCATCCTGTCTTTATCTTGACCCACGAGCTTTTCCATCCTATTTTCCCCGCCCTGCTTTGCTGAGGACGGGGAGTAAAAGATAAACTTACCACAAACTGGCATGGTCCTGTGGCATGGGTGCTTTTACTCAGGATTTAGAAATGTGTCTCTTTCCCCTTGACTACTGATTCCTCCAAGAAAAAGAATCACCTCCCCCCATAATCCTAACATCTTATTTATAGCCCTTAGGTTGTCAATGGCAGACCACCACTGCCTCTTCTGGGATAATCTTTTCTCAGAAAAGTTTTGCAGAAAATTATCAGACTAAAATAAACAAAACCCATCACCAAAACCAAACCAAAAAGAACCCACAAAAACTTTTGCCCTCCTTGTTATGTCCTGCCGAAACAAGAAATTTTATTAAACAAGGGGAGAATTTTCTTTTCCTTGAGTACATCTGTTCGGTACCTTTATACCCCAAAGGCCTAATGCAATATAATATTGAGATCAGTAAAATTTATATGTCTAAGCATATTTTAAAGTATAACCTTTTTTTTTCCTGTGCCTTAATTTCTCTGGTTTATAAGTACGGATAATCTTACTTTAAAACTTTTAGAGTAACCTTTTCCTTGTGTTTGTAAAAGATTTTAGCATTTTTGGACATAAAGTATTATTAGTACTTCTTGAGTTTAACTGCTTTCGGTTCCTAGTTCTTGTAATAGCTGATGTGTGAAGTCTAACAGTGGAAAAAATAGAACACAATATTTATGGAACATAAATACTTTTTATCATCAAAGGACTGTGACATTTTAAATGGTGACAATATTTTTGACTAGTGCAACACTTCCAACTTCTAATGAAGTTTACAGTGGATGGAAGAACTAGCAGCCACCCCTTTGTATTCATATGTAGATAAAGCACAACTTTTGACTAGGACATGAAACAAAACTGATAGTTCTGACACAGTCTTAGTCTTCATGTCATCACACCCATGCTCTCCACTCTTTTGCACTGCATTTTGAAGTCTTACCATGCAGTAAACTAACAGGAAAATTATGTGCTAACTTCTGAATTTCTACATCAAGTCAAATGCAAGATTTACTACATCTGTCAGCCACCTCTCTGCCAAACATAACAAGATGTTATTATTATTATTGGCTGTGGCACTTTAAAAGAAGGGAGAGGCTTAAATGTTCTCCACCACACTACCTCTTGACTAACATTGACTTTCAAAAAAACCAAAACCAAGACTAACAAACAAGTGGGATGAAGGGGTGTAAAAGTCTGAATTCAGCCTCCCTCATCTTTTAAAAGCAACTTAACAGAACTACGATGTGATTTTCTTAGCCCACACAATTTGAGCTGTTTTCACTCCCCTGGATTTTGATTATATTAGGGATCTGTCCTCAGCTGCATCTTCTTTTTTTTTTTTTTTTTTCTTTTCCTGAAAGGAATTGTGATTGAAAGAGTATCCACCATCTTCCTGTATCCATTCAAGGGATTTGATATCCCTTCTTTTGGATGCTAAAATGATTATAGAAGATGAGAGAAGCCAAGGAAAGAAACTGCCACTCTGGAGCTACTGTTTCCAGGAACTCTATATGTCTGTATTTGGATCAGGCCACGATGCAAAGCACAGTCCTATGCTCTTAAAAGTTTGGATGCTTTACAAAATACTACTGTTCCCATAGAAATCAAAGGTTTCATATAACCTGTAAAAGTAAGAAATGAAAATAGCTTCCTTGGAACATTATTGCATGAGCTAAAATGTTGCAGGGCGTTTTATGCTCAGAGAAAATACGAAACTGGCAAACCAAATCTGAAGTTAGTTCATCACAAAATCCACCTGAGAGACCTTAAATATTCGGGAAATCAAAGAAACATGGAAGATATTGCAGATTGGTTTTAGTTTTTTTTTAATGGCAGAAAAAAGGAATTTTGCTGCTACTTATCATTCACTATAGCTTGCAAATCTTTTACAGTCTATGACCAGATTCCATCTGTTTAAGTAGGAAATGAGTTCTTAATATTTGGCCATTGCAGATTTCAAGTTTATCAAGTTTGTCTCATAGTCTTTAAAAAAAAAAAAAAAAGCAAACTTCAGAGACGTGACCAAATTTGAGAGAAACATCGTTTTTCCAGACATGGGATTGAAACTCAATCCCATGCTCTACCTGGAAAAAACAGGCTCAGTTGGGAGAAACAGCATTCCACTGAAACCACAGAGAAATGATGAGGCTGTATTTCATACCTCGGCATACACGTAAGGTTTCAGTTCATCCAGTGAATCCAAGAGCATTGAGAGCTTGCCCACATCACTCCAAAGTCAGGATGTGCAGCCCATCCACCCAGTAAGTGAGAGAGGAATGCTCTCCTTGGGATAGCCTTACTTGGCAGGCAGACTCCCTGCCAGCCAGGTGAAGGGGACCCAGGTCTGCACAGCTGGAATACTCACAGCTGGGGCCCTGTACGAATGCTAAGTGGAGAGACTTTTTAGGATACGTCTCAAATAACTCAAGGAATGCATTCCAGAAAAAGAGTTTGCCATTCATTATTTTCCCCTAGAGTTATTATTCCTTGAAAGCAAAATATATACGGCTTTCACACTTTCTGGTTAGAATTGCTGTCATTTCCAGTGACAACACTGTAATTCATGTTGTACTTTTAACTGTTACTTGAATCCCAAGAGCATTTTTTTCCTGGGCAAAATATGAAACATTGCTCTTGTAGTTACAGGAGAGTGAGCAGAAGAGTTGAAAAAAATTAAGGCCTTCACAGCCTGAGGAAGAGGCCATGGAGAGGCTGGTTTTCTGCCATCTTAACATCCACACCAGGGGCAAAGAATTAGTAATAGGAGACAGGAGAGTGGTAATCCAGATTAAAGCCTTAAAACCTCTTGGCAACCTGTGTGGACACGCAAAAAAAGTTGCTGTTACCTAGTGGTTCTCTAAGCAAGAGACCACTGGGTTTCAGTCAATTTCTGCACACCCACCCCCCTCCAAAAGCATTGCCACCACCAGTTCTAAGCAGGCAAAGTCAGCGCAAAGGCCAAGAGTCTCAAGAAATGCTCCTGTATATAAAACTAACTTCTCCACAATAGGATACGAATTTTGCATGCATAAGAGAGGCCTCTAATGCTTTTGTTACCAATGTAGCACCAAGATGTAGGGAATGGGGACATTCATGCTTCTGGACCACTTATTTGTATGTCTTCCTTCCACAGAAAGGAAGATGAAAGGTGACTTTCCAAAATGTATGGTTTTTATTTATCTTTGCTATCTTCTTTGTAAAAAGTAAACTGGGATTAAAATGTATTTCTGTTAGATGGGATTATTTTTGGTCTAGTTTAAACCTTTGATTTACTTTTAAACACAGTGAGTATCTTGACTCCAAGTAAGGCCATGTCAAAGTTTCTCCTGTTCAGAATATTATTTAGCCAATGTATTGTGATAAATTTAAATTATAACAACCTCAGAAGGACATTGAATATAACCTTGTAATAGTAGGTCATTAAGTAATTATTTTCTGAAAATAAGTCACATTGGAATTTGTTAAATTTACTCCAGCCTTTTTGAAAACATCATGGTTACAGTTTACAGCAGTGAAGCATCATGTTAACCCCAGACGAGCATGAACTCAGTGTTTCTAGTAAACTCTGGTAAGTTAGCACTGTCTTAGAACCTTTCACAGATGACCTGAATACTTCTGATTTCTAAAGAAGTCGCCCACATAAAATAAACTACTCAAAGCAATACTCTTATGAATGCATATGCAGCCCATCTGTACAAAATGACTGGAGAAAACAATGTTCTTCCACCAGCAGCTGTTAAGCACGCAAGTCACAGAGGCAAAGAATTTGTTCCAGATCAGAAAGTCTGTTGGTCAACACTATTACTAAGTATATTTGTTGATTGCATACAAAACATGTCACTGACAGATCTCCAGAGTAATATTTTTGCAAGGTCTAAGAATCCCTGTTTCATATGTGCCTGTTGCTGCTCTTAAAGGAGTGTTCTGCAAAATACACAGCAGTATTTGGGACTTATAGGATTCCCTTGGTAAACCAGAGAACAAAATAGGGTGCTGTAAAAATTGAAAAACTAACTATTGTTATAAATGTATTTCCTTAGTTTCCAAGTACACAGTGCTCTTCTATCAATTTTGCTACAAGTCAACAAACCACTTATACCTACATCTCATTTTTCTGTGTAACACTAACTGCATCACAGCTTCAGGAGCTTTACAGATTAATGACTGATTTTAACATTTACCTGTGTGCCAAGTTGTGACTTTTTACAGACTGCTAGCATCTATTGCAAAACTCATTATTTTTTGATAGTTTGGGGAGGAAAATAATTATTTCATTAACACTTGAATTCCTTCCTCTTTTACAGTACCCAAAGATATTTTTCACTATGTTCTGCAGGGTCTTAACATTTTTTCTGATGTATCTGTTGACTTCATGTATATTGAATTACTCCATGAACAATAATTCAACCACTGTCTTGGATATAAAATGAATTTTCCTCACACTAGATCTGCAATATATAGGTTTTTTTTAGACAATCCCAAGAGTAACAACTGGCTGACAATTTAAGCAAATCTGAAACATTAACCAGTGAATGCAGCCCAGACTGAGATACCAGAGAAGAGGAATGCTTATGAACAACTGAAAAATGTCCATGACACAACATCACTTCTACAATTCAACCAAATGAAAAAATGCCATTTTTTTTTTCCCCTTGGCTGCAGTAGGGCAAATGTTGATTCCAGTATCACATGCATATTACAAGCCTTCATGTACACAAAATGCTTACTTTACTGAATGCAGTGCAGTTGTGAAACACATTTGGCCACTGGGAAGAATTCTATAAATCCTACAAAACTAACCAATGTACCACTCTTCCGCTAGCTCCTGTTGGAAGGGTTTGCATGCTTTTGTAAACCTCACCCTGGGATTAGGACATTTATCAAAGCTATGATTTCCTTCCCATAATGTTCTATCTATTGTATACCAGGAGTTCTGCAGGTGCATGATTTATCCATCCTGTCATTAGCTACAATACCCTGCAAACAGTTTTTATTTTCTGCTGGAGAAACAAATACTCCTCCCATAAATTGTTTTACTGCTGATTGGTGAACAAGCTCCTGCTCCCTTGACAATAAAACAGCTTGCTTTCTCTGACCATGGAGTTATAATTTCCAGCACAACAATCTGAAGCTCAGCACCATTTTGTATGGAATTAAGTAATATAGGGAATATTATAGCTCATTTTTCAATATCATGCCTGAACTCTCATTATCTGTTAAGCACCAATACGTTTGATCACTTGAGAGGCATTAAAGACAATATAGCCCTAAAGATTCAAGCAAGGAAACACAGAATAATGAAGCAAAAGGCAGATAAATAGAACAGACAAAATCATCTTTTTAAATTTAAAATTAAAAACTAAAATGAATTTTGCTACTTGAATCAGGATTTGCCAAAGGTTTCCATTGGGCTGAAAATGCTCAATTAACATTTTTTTTTTAAAAAAAAGGAGCAAACTGGATAGCCAGGAAATCCAGAAATGAAAACCTATTTCTCACTCAGTGAAATCATAGTCAGACAGGCCTTTCACTCAAATTAATTATTCATAGAACCACATATATTGTATATGACACATTTGAATGTGAAAAGGCTAATATCCTCTGTCTTTTCCAGTACTCAACTGATCCATTAGAAATGTAATAGTCAGTCTAACAATTCCGTGACTTTAGTAGGAGAGACAAAAAAATAAGAGAAAAGAGAATGAGCTACAAAGAGAAAAAGAAAATAAGAAGACATTTTCAAGACCATCTCTCTGGGTATTCCAAATCAATTTCAACTGCCTCAGATATCTGTTGAGTACCAAATACAAAACAGAGGAACAAGCACTCAGAACAACAGAGTTTTCTAGAAAAGCTGATTTTTCTTCCCTTAAGCTTTGGGCACTCATACTGGAGAAGAGAGAGATTAATAACTTATTAAAAGGGATGAGCAAATTATAACTGGGAAGTTGACTATAAACTTCCTGGTATGAATTCAGTGTGGCGAGGACTGGTTTTTCCAGGATACATCAATACATGGTTACAGATTTCATTAAAAAATAAGCAAATCTCAATGAAAGATTACATTAAAATTCCCCAAATAAAAGACAATAGAAATACCTAAGAGATGGTAGGCTAAGGCACCAGAGTTTATGAGATTTACTTAATTTTCCCCTGGGGAAAAAGAAATAGGCAATGAAAGGCTATTAAAATCCACCTAATTCTGCAGATTATTGACAATCCTGTAGTTTAAACTATTGTGAAGGAGACACAGGCATGAACAAGCAAACAAAAATACTGTTAAGTTAATGAAACCGTGGAACTGAAGGAACAGAGCAGCATGAGGTATACACGAGGCACTCTTGCTGAACATCTGACCATGCAAAGCTTCTCTAGCTTTGGTCTGCACAGCATTTGGAACAATGGGACTAGTCATGACCTCAAAGTAAACCATGAGTATAAGATCCCTGTCTACTGCATGTAAATATCATATTATTATCACATATTAAAGCACTTCTACTATAAAGTATCAACATGAATGCAAACAAGCAACCTCCCCATAATAGTACTTTTCCTTCAAACTATAAACCACTCCTTTTATTCCTACCAGCTAAAGATACAGGGCTGTCTTGCTTTTGGCCAAGTCACAAGTGTTTCAGACTGGCATTTTATGCTCTATGAATTGATAAACCAAAATAACCACAACAAAAAGCCAATTACTTACACTTTAGAAAGATTACTGTAGTAAGAAAAGTACAGGCAGGTCTGAAAACAGCTTTAGTTTTCATGAAATTACACTGCTGAGAAAAAATAAGCCCAACACACTGCATGTTGAGGAGCTCTAAGTGGAAAGCAGAGATCTTTTGAATCTTGTTGGAGGATGCTCAAATATGAGAAATCATTGAGCCTCAAGAGAGGAAATCCAGCTGAAGCTTCTCAGAGCCTGGCATGTGGAGCTGTACTTCTCCACTTAGGAAACACTGACAGCTAGGGGAATAACTCAGTGCAACTCAGCCTAAGGGATTTTTTTCCCCTAGTGCCCAATGGGATGAAGAAGATTCAGATCCTTCCTACTGAACTTCAACATCATAAACCTGACAGGCAAACAGGGGGATGAAAGCCTCTACTTTTGTGTTTCTCCCTGATGTAACCAGAGCCCTCTTTCATACTCCCAAATGTTTGTTTAAATGTTAAAATCCAGATTTTAAAATGTAAGTACAGCAGTCATGTCCAGGCTGCAATAATCAAATGAGAGGAGATGACCATAAACCACAGCAGAAGGCTCTGAGGTTAAACAGATACTGTCCAGTCACATTGTTCCCAGTTGTTTTAAAACCTCTGCTTCTCAAGTCAAAGACTTTCTAGTGTTGTTGGCTGTATTTCCAAAGCCTGAAGGTGACAGAATATTAATACCTTAGAAATCCCTTTAAAAGGCATATTTTGAATCTCATGTTTCTGTGTCAGTAGATGCTCTCTGCAGCGTTCTGCTTAGAATATACATTTCAGGAAAATTTTCCATACAGTATATTTAGTATATATATATATACACCTCTGTTTCCTGACATGTATGGGTGCCATAACCTTACAGGAGAAACAGGAAAAAACAGTAATAGTAACAAGATTTGTACAGAAGCTTACAACATTAGTTACCTTATTGTACCTGTACAGTTCAGAATGACTCATGGGAATACTTTTGAAGATTGTGAAGAGATATTTTTGGAGGCCCATCAATTTCTTCAATTTTAAATATATTTTAAAAGTTCCAATCACCTATAAGTAGCTTCATGATTATTTAAGTGCAATTTTCAGTATCTAGTGAGCAGTTATATAGATACTAAGAGGGTAAGTTAATGAGTATAGATGTAAAAGAAAGGCATCTCATCTACTATATCTGGCATAAAAATATGTTTTTTCTCCTAAAGAGGAAAACTCTTATTTGGAAGATCAAAAATCACCATTACCTTTGAATCAGGCTTCTTATGTGACTTAAACGTTGCTCAACTCTATCCCGGCCTCTGTAGCAAACTTTACTACTTTCTCTTTTGGACCCTTTGGGAGACTGTGTGACATCTTTTGTCCATTCTCCCAAATCAATCACAAATCATCTAATCACTGAACCAAGTTTTTGGTCAATTTTCAGGTGTATAATGAGCATGAAAGTTTGCATGATCGCCAACAAACCCAAGAAAAGACACAGAAAGGCCTCCAGTAATTAATGTATATACATGTAATTGTAATTAAGTGAAATAAATAACACAGGCAGGACTACAAAGAGGATGTTTCCAATTTTGCTTAAATCTCATGGCAGACGTATTTTTTAATGAAGCTGAAAGCAAGACCATGAATTAGGGGGATTTAAGAAAGCTAAAGGCATACAAAAGCAAAGATGAGGAAAGTAAATTTGAGGAGCTGAATCATAATAATAGAGCTTTGCTGCATCTCATTCAGCTATGTGTATTTACATGTATACATCTTTGACTATATTACATAAGGGGAAAATGCTGAAATTAAAAACACCTTGTTACAACATTTTAAACATACTTTTTAAATTACGTGTTTTAAAAGAAATATCTAGAAACACTTATTTAGGAGAAAAGGGTAATTATCTTTTTAACTGTCTGCTCCTAAGATTTTATGTAATGTAAATGCACAAAGACACAGGAAAAAAAACCATTACAGTCTACAACTTAAATACTGAAGAAAATACAAATATATTTATGTCCCTATCTCTGGTAATTTTAGAAATATCTGCTGCAGACTGTCATTATACCCAAATTGTTTGCAGATACTGCTGCGTGATGGAATAGTCAGACTTAAACTGTTCAAATATTTGATGGCATTGCCGATCTTTTAACAAAATAAAAGATATTACATGGATGCTAGTCATACCATGATTTGAGGTTGCCCACCCTTTTACAGGTCTCTTTTACTTATGCCATGATACAGAAAAAGGCATATTTTATACGTTGACTTTCCTAATAAGAATTGTTAACCTAGACGTATAGATCAAATTGACAGAACATACATAAGGGGTTTTTTTGCTGCCGCCTAAAATTCTGACTGGACTCAGAAACATTGTAATTCATAATAAACTCTCTAGAGAAAATAATAATTTATGCAAAACCATTTAATTAGTTGATGAAAACCCATTTTTAATTTTAAAAATATTTTTAAGAAGCAGAAAATTTTACTCCAAAAAAGGTAAATATTTTCTTATATCCTCAAGAGAAAATATGCATGAATATAGACTGTTAAAGGAAAAAAAAAAAAAAACAGAATTCAGATTTAGTAAGACAAATTTTAAGAAACTATTTTATTTCATGGATCACATCGAGCTGATCAAAGAATAGCAAATTTGTTAGATGAAGCAGAAGACATAGTATTTATCTGTCTCTTTAATACCAGAGTCATACAGTTTCACAAGCTTCTGATAACCATTCATCTCCAAAAATTTAGTAACTTTAGGAAGTGTCATTCAGGCCCTGGATGTCAGATGTCAGTTTTGTTCTGGATGCCAAGGTCCCAGTGCACCAAGAACCATATGCATATGCACAGCTGTAAGCACAGGAAAAAGTCTACAGGAGCTCAGAAGATTTGTTACAGTACTAGAATCATAGAAAAGATTTTCATTTGAAAGACTTAAATATCAAACAGAATTGATCCTATGCTGAAGATAAAAACTTTATTTCTTTGCAAGAACAAAAAGATGGAGATTTAGATAGGAAAGGGGCGACTTTGTTGTTTGTTTTAAAAGGATATAAATCTTCATGATACAGGCTGTACAGGAAAGCTAGAAAGATTAATACTCTCTGGGCAGGATATTCTACTCTTATTATGCACAGTATATCTTGCACCTTGTTCTGAAGCATTTAGCAATGGCTCATGGAACAAGAGATGTTTAATGGTCTGATAAGGCCTTCCTGCATCGATCACTGTGATACAGCAATCAAAACCAGAGGGTGCATATGGCCCCATTTGATCTTTATGTGAGAATTCCACTATGCTAATCTCTAAAACATAGCATCAGATTATGCACTCCCCTCCCTTGTGCTTTTCCTTGCTTGAAAATAAATAAATCAATCAATACAGCTATGATGCAAAATTTCTGAACTTAAGGGAAGTCAATAGTGTTTGCAGGTTCTTGGCAGAATGCTGCTTCTGTGGTAACAGGATTGCAAAATTTCAAGGAGCCCTATTGACCTTCTTCTTTTAATATACTCATTTTTGGAAAAAAACACACATATTCACTATGTCTCTTACTTCCTGGAGGAAATATTGGTGCAGCTGAGGTCTGGAAGCAGAACACAACAACACAAACAAACGACGGAAATATTCCACTGTCTTGCTTCTTCCTACTTCTATTTACTTTCTGTTAGGGCTAATTTTTTCAAAGGCCAGTCGTCCACTGTATCTTGTTTTAAAACCCCACATCTTTGCATGAAAAAAGGAGGACAGAACTGAAAGAATTGGTTGTGTAATCTGTATTTAAACACTTACATTTGACTACAGAAGCTCAAGAATTTGCAGACAAAGTAAGCAAGCAACTAGCATCTAGATTTTCAATTATCACCAGCTTCAGACTATTCCTCGGTATTCATTTCATTGTCCTCATGACTCTTCCATTCCTCTCTTATTTCCACACACTTTCTTGTGAATTTTTTTCACTTCTCTCTCTTTAGATATTGCTAGCAGTTTATAGTTAGGTCAATATATGTAAAATGCTCACATGATAATTTGTATCCTCATAATCTGACTCTCAGGAAACAAACAACGATTTAAAGTACAAGACTAAATGGGCAATTAAAGAATTTGAGGTTTATAATGGCCAACAAAAGCCTCAGTAACCAAATGACTGACATAAAAAAATCTACATTTATTAATTGCTTCTGATAAGAAGCACAGACTTTAAGAGTTGATATAGACTTTATTGGTTTTTACTTATCTTTTTTCCTCTTCAGAGTTCACTGAGTTATGCTGAGATTGATATCCCTGAATTTATAACATTTTTAAGAGAGACAGTGGAATTATTTTTTTTTGACTTCTAAAACTTGACTGTATGGGTTGAAGAGTAGTTTCTCTAACATAGACTTTGCATTTTAATAATAATCAATTATTTTTATTAACATTAAATAATATTAAATATAAAGCAAAACAGTCAAAAGCATGTCCCAGCTGGACTGATCACAGATGTTAGCTGGGAAATGAGAATTTATGCTAAAATCTCAAACTGACCAGCAGCAACATAAGAAGGGTTTTAAAGAGAAATTTTTGAAGAGAAAGATGCTAACATGCCCTTGTAAGCACGTTCTATTAGCATCTTGTATGAGTTTAGTATTTTCTAAGCAAAATATATATTATGGCAACTTGGCAAATGGAAACCCCCAGGGGTAGCCCTCTTTCCACTCAGTATTTGAAAACTTTCCCAATGAATGTACAATTCATGTTTTTTCCCTCTTACCAGTACAATTTAAAGTCTACAAAAAGCAGTGTGTTTGTTTTCAAGTATCCATGAAGAAAAAGATGATAATCTGAAAAAAAATCTACAGACCACTAAACATGGGTGAAATTTTGAAAATGGCAGAGAACCAGCTGGGAACACTTCCACTCAGATTTGGTTATGCAAAGAGAGAAACACCATGCTTGCTTAATGAGATCTACAAATAACATTAGGTAATTATGAGAGCTGCACAATCACGGGACACTCCACCCAATGCTAACGATTCAGTAGATGAAAACCGCTGTAGATGAAGCCGCTGTGAAAAACAGTAAGTTTCTTCTACTGAATATTCCCTAAAGGTTAGAAAAGGGTCAAGTCATTCTGAGTGTATTATCAACAAAACACGAGTTTCTTCCTTTTAATTAATGTTACCCCTCCCAAACTAGGGAGAAACAGGAGGAAGTGATTAGAAGACCCACTATTTTACTTTTTCTTCTGAAGGAGTACAATGAAGCATCAGTCTGATACCAGCAGATGCTAAATCATTTTTTTCCCTATGGTATCTAAGAGAGATGGTTGTTTCTGGAGAACACAGTGCAGTTGCTAAATTAATATTCACACTGTATTTCCACATTTCTACCCCAGAATGAGAAAGGTCAAATCATGTGGAGACAGATCTGGGAGGTGGGGAGAGCCCACCCCTGAAAGAACTGTTAGGAGAGCTACAGGCATGTTGTGTAGTGCAGAAAGTGGAAAGATCACACAATGAAGCACTTTGACTTCTTGCCAGGTATACCCTGTGAAATGAATTTCAAAACAAAGTTTTAGATTACAGACAGCTTTTCCAAGCCATTGCTGGCAGGAGCACAACTGTGGAAAAGCTGTGACACCAGCAATTAGGGATAGAAGAACCTGAGATATTAAGGGAAACTTGTCAAGCAGAACTTAAAATATCTAAATATTTCTCCTAAATATTCGCCAAAAGAAGAAACAGAAATTGCTTTGGCTCTGCTTGCCTATAAATTTGCACCTTCTGGATTTATTTTTTTTTTAATATTCACAGATACTAGTTCAGAACTTCTATAAACATAATACTAATTCACGTCTAAAAGCATCAGGAACAGGGAGGCTAAAGATAGAATTCTTTTAAAATATAGCATGTGGTGTGCCAGCCACACAGTCCCATGAATTTAATGTTTGTCCTATCTGTCCAAGTAAAACACACTGTGAGCATCTAATCAAAGCTCCTTGAATTCCTCACTTAATGTTTGCAAGGAATCCAGATGAAGGAGTATTTGCTGAAACAATTAAGTTGAAGAAAAAAAAGCATACACATTTAATGAGTTATAAAAAAGGCAAAATACTTAAGTCCTGTCTTAAATGACCTTTATTATTAACCATTCATGGGGAAAAAAATCCAAACTTGTAATTAACATTTTAAAACCTCATGCAATGTCTGCACAAATGCTAGCAGTGCCATCAGAAATGTCCACTGCAACGAAAAGAGTCATATGACTTTTCTAGAAAACTCTGAAAATTGTCAAGAAAAAATGCATTAAATAAATTATCAGTAATTAACAGAAAATTATTCTTTTTTTGTAAATGCGGACCATTCACCAGCTAATGAGCCTTTCTTAAAGTAGGGCAGAAACAATTCTATAGTTTTCAACACTCAACAATCAGGAAAAAAATTATTTGGTACCCTTTAACTCCCAACAGAAGACGCAGAAGGTGTTAAATGTAAATGCAAACAACTCGGCTGGCTCCTGCTTCCACAGAGTGAATGAAAAATTGCCATTGGCACTGTTTCAGGGAGGATTTATTTCTAAAAATATCATCCTAATATACAGTACTCCTCTAATTGCTCCACCAAGCTTCTTGTCACTGTCCCTAGCTCCTTAGTCAGGTCTTCTAGGACAAAGAAGTGGAAGAAAAGATGTCCAAACAATGCTTCAGACAACATGAGGTTAAAATCACATAGTTTCAGTTTGCTGCAGGAACTATTTCAGCTCTCAGCAAATCTCACAGCACACAGACTTTGCCTTCTACTTCTCCTGCTGTGTCTAGCTAAGGATTGAGCCCCATAGCTGAATTTTGAATATCCTTAAAGTTTGTGGATCACAAATTGTAACAGATGTCCCTGCTGTGCAGGGAGTTTTGTTTAAAGGTCCATCTGCCTGCAGACTGAAATCTGGGATTCTTTGTTTGCATCCTGCAAAACCAGATCTTTCAGGCCACTCACCATAAAAACATAGAGATTTTTCTGAGGGATATAAAAGATCAATATGTTGCATATGTTTGTTCATCTAAAAAAAGGAGTATCTTGAGACCATCTCAGAGTTTGGCAGGACAGTCTTATTTGTGGGCATGTTGCCTCCACAGAATTGGCTGCCTGCTGCAAGAAGGAAATGGATATATGTACCTATGGCTTTTTTCTTTAAACCCCTTGCAAGATTGAATGCTCCATATTTCTGGGGATGTGGTGAGGGAAGGAGTCACCTCAGCATGGGTAGATGGAGAATTCGGGCCAGGGAGTGGAACACAGGGTCCAGAATTTGGTCATTTAGAGGAAAAAGGAAAAGACACTACAGCACTGGTATATTTAGCAAAACTATATAAATGTTTCCAAAATATGAGCAAAGGAAGATAGCAATGATGAAATTACATTAAATTAGAATGGAAGAGAAGTGAGAAGGAATGAAGGAATGAAAATCAGGACATGAGAAGTGAAAATAGCAGAAAAGGTACAAGTGAAAAGAGAAAGAAAAAGTATTTACTATGCAATGAGATTTCATGCGAAGATGCACTCAATTCCTTCCTCTGTCCAGCTTACAATACCACTTTTCAGAAGAAATTCTCCACAGTCCCCTCAGCACATGAAGGGGGAGGGTTGGTGGGGGGAAGGGCTTCTTCATGCTCATCAGACTCCACTGCTCTTTTCCAGGTTCTCCCGTTACATCAGTACATTTTGGGTTTTGGATGAGAAACGTACAGGAGTGAACGAGATACTTGCATTTGAGCAGGGCCAACTCCAGCCTAGGGGTTTTCTGAGCAGGCATTCACCATACTCTTGGGAAAAGATTCTCCAGTTTCCCTCCTCACCTTCCTCAGCTCACTTTCAGTCCAGCAGTTCTATGTTTTTTTACAGATGTAGCACCTCACTTGTCTGCCCATTCTCCAATCACCACCAGATTCCAGTGGGCCCATTTCCCTCCTGTTCATCTGCTAAGAGCATGAGGTTATCTCCTACTCACAGTTTTAATTATCTTTTTCTCAGTTCATCTCTTTGTCGACCAACAGGCAGGCCCACAAGCTTGAGAAACAACTGTACAGACAGCCAAGAAATTATTCTACTTTTCCAAAGAGTCTCAAGTGTTGTCTTTGCTTAGGTCAGACCTTCCTAAAAGAGTATTATTGGACTTCCTTTGACTTCTCTACCAAGTCGTGCATAATTTCTTTGCAGCCAGCTTCCTTCCTCCTGGTCCAAGTCCTACATATTCAGTTGTGTCCAACACAGGCATGCCACTCTGTTTCTCTCCCCTGACCAAGCTCAGAAATTACATATCTACAGATAAGAAGCCTTGAATAGAATACAGCAATTTCACAAAATTGACCAGAGTTCACAGGTCGTGACAATGTTCACTTACTTGAAACTGGTTGTAAGTCTTGTATCTTCAATTCTTTGTTGTTTCAGAACAGTATGCTTTGCCTCTACTTAACAGCCAAAAAAAGTCAAAGAGTGCATCTTCCAGATATTTCAGAAAACATTTGGCAACAGGAAATATTTATTTTTGGACACTTTCAGTAAATCTTTGCCATTGTTTAGAACCTAGCATCCTGTTCACCTGTTCAGAGGTGATCTGTTAGAGAACCCAGAAAACAAACATTATTACACACCTGTAAAGCTGAGTAATGCCATTCATCAGCACAGGATTTTTTTAAAGATACATTTATATATTGAAACCTAAGAATGAATTATTTTTGCATTTACATCCTTGTAAAGGCAGTATGTATTGTTCATAATAACCACAATGTTTTTTCTCCTGCAAAAAATATCACAGGTTCAATATTTTCTGTAAAAGGTATTACTTTATTTTTATGGAATGCCTTTACATTTTGCCAGAAATCAGATGTCTATGTCCTTTTATTACTAGCAGAATTAGAGAGATGGGACAAGTCTTCAGCATGGCATTCCTAGTTTTTCATGTAACAGTGAAAAGTTCTGTACCTCCTTTTCCAGTTTATTCTGTCATTTTGTCAGTTTTCTACACTGTCCTCTTGTCAGCATTTGAAAGACCTGGAAGTTCTCTAAATTCTATTAAATTTACCCTTTTTTCATATTGGACAATTCAATCTTTAGACTTCACATTAGATTCCTGTGTATAGTGGTCACAATTTGTTACAAGACTTCTTACATGGCCCCATCAGTGGCATTTATTTTTCTGCTTCAAGCATCTATTTAAACTACTTGCTTTCAACTCCTATTGTTTGACCAACAAGATCTTTCACTGCCTATCAGTCACTGCACCTCCTAAACTGACAGTCAAATTGGGATTGGAGAATTTTTAATGGGTATTCTGTCCTGCTGATAACTAGAGAGAAGTTCCTCCTTCCTTCCAAGGAAAGACTCCTCAGGCAGTACAACCTTTAATTGTTTCCATAGTTATACAGTGTGTTCAAGATCCAATAGTTGTCATACAGCTTCATTTCCCATTTACAGGCATGCTGAAATAGGGTGAGATTTTCAACTAAGGAATTTTTTCCCCCCAGAAATAGAATATACACACAAAAGCAGACAAAGAGAATGCATGCTGAAGATGGAAAAAGAATTCGCTCCACTCCACTAAAAGAAACCAATAAATGCTTTTACAACAGTGAAAAGCTAACTGGGGTCTGAACTTGCTCTCACTAATGTCAGTAACAGTTTGATTCAATGGAAGCAAAGTAAATCCCATTAGAGCCTTTTATAAAAAAATCCTAATAAAAGCAGACACTACAAAGTAAAGGCCCTGTTCAAGCCTCGCTTACACCACAGCCATTGTAAAGCCACACCATCATATCTGGGGTTGGCATTCAGAGCTGGATCTTTTCAGTCCTACACTTGCCACGTCACAGAAAGCCAAAAGGAGATGCTGGTCCAAAGTGAGAATTGCAAGTCTCCCCTGGCCATGGATGCAATACACTATTGTTAGGTTTATATAAGATCTGGCTGGGTCCCAGTTGTGCATTCCCTGACACTCACACTGCCTGATTTATGCTGTCTTATTTGGTTGGTAACAGAATAAAATTGGTGACTGGTTTTGAATGAAGGCAATTAGGGTGCTTGATTGGTTTTGTAATTTGGAGAATACTACTCCAGAGTATAAGTCAATTGTGTAGAACTACCCAGGTCTTTAATCACTGGTTTCCCTGTGCAAAGTGCTGATACTTTGCATCATCTGAAATTTATACCACCTATAATCAATTCCATTCTCCCCATTATCCTCCCTTATTGTTCCCTCCCCTGCTCTGCACCTGGCAAAAACATTACATTTTGGAAAAGGTTAACTATAGTGTGGCCAATTACTTCAAAGGTATATCCAAATTTAATTTACAGAGTCAACAAGAATATGGGCGTAACTATCTTTACAGAGCATCTGACAGCTGTTGTGACATAGCAGTCCAACATTTCCTGTTAGAAATCTGTTGGGAAAAACTTGTTTAAATTTGAGTTGGGATAAACGACAGACTTCTCTCTGCAAATCCTAGAAAGCAACATCATCAACAAAGACAACAATTTTACGTTAAGTCTCTTGGGTTCCCTCAAAACACTGGAAATTCTCTATTCAAAGAGCTTTCTTTCTCAATGGTTAATAAAATAAGAAGATCTGCAGGTTTAACACACAAAAATCAAGCCAGGCACAGGACAGGAAATCATACATAATTTGCTGATGTATAGTAACCATATACCTTTATGAAACACAGTTTCTTATTTAAATATACAGGTTTCACATATTCCAAAACTGAGAAATAAAATTGCACTCAAGAGTTTCCTCAAGCAATTTTTTATTCTCAACAGTGGACAGGAATTGAAGTGTACATTTACAAGAAAAATAAGTAAAGAAAAATTCTGAAGAATTACATGATATTCTAAGCAATATCTTCTGTTCCCTCATCACAGTCCACACTCCTGACATTTATTCAGAATAAGGCTGTGTTCTGCACACTGGCTTTCAGATCACTAAGTCCCAAACCTTTGGGCCAATGCTCTGTTGAAAGTCTCTGCCATTGATCACTGAGCACAACTCAGCAAGTTTGGAATTATTCCAAACATTTACTTGAAATGTCAGTTTATCTTACACAATGCTGTAAGCAGATGTGAAGCACTGGATTTCACTTCTCAGAAAGGCTGCATAAGAAATAACATGTGCTTCACTGAAGGTGTCACAAAACCCCTGGTCAGCTCAGAAGATGAGGTTTTCCATTACGTGCCCTTATTTTTACACTCCTCATTCAAAGTCCTTGCTATTGTTGAGCCCTGAAGCCCCATGCAAACAGACCACCACTGAAAAATTGCAGTTTGTAGAGCCAAAAGTTTTATTAGTAGGTAATTGAGTAACTAATCAAGTTTTATTAGTAGTTAATAACATGTAAGTTTATGTATCTTTGTACAAATTCCCTGCATACACCCTTAATTTATTGTGGTCTTGAAAGTCCTCAGATTTTAATAAAATCTGCCAAATAGAAGCAAACTCTGGTTCCCACTCTCAAGTAAATAGCAAATTTTACTGATTATGAGGCAGTAATGAAACCCTGTCAAAAAGGTTTGTATAGTATGGAGTAGATGATGTTAGTTGGCTGCATTTAATATTAGAGTAAGCAAATTCTATTGCAATTGAAATGATCCTATTCCTTGAAATAAAATATAGAGGAAGGAAGAAAAGCCTCAGATTACTGTTTTGTTTCATCACTTACAAGCAACAAGGAATAACTGAAAATTCATTATCATCTTTTGGCACTGTAAGCAGCTATGCTGTTGCTGTGCAATTTAAATACCAAATCATCCCATTCCACCTCACCAGAACACTACTCATGGTATGTTCAAGAAAAGTAATAAATTTGAACTTGACTGACTTTAATATAGCTGCTTACCTAATAATATTCATATGCAATACTACACACAGAAGCATTTATTCAGAAAAAAATTTGTTTTACTATGCTAACCATTGTGAAATTACTAGCACATACTTGTAATATTCCCTAGGAGTATTTTGGGTAAACACTCACAAACTGGACAGATGCTTTGATGGAATTTCTCCTCCTAGGTGACCATGTTTATTGGAGAAAGAGTGAGGAACCACATGTCTGCCAGCTCCCCAGACCACCATTCATGCCTGTGTGACATTACTGGTACTACCTGGAGTAAGCATTTCAGATTAATTTGTATCTTAAAAAAAACTTCCAAAACTGATTTCAACACACTGTTGTGCTCATCACATAGACCTGAAATAAATGCTTACAGTCCCAACCGTGGCTTCCTGGGGCCAGCAGGCATGGGCAGAAGGTGACAATCCTTCCAAAGACAAAGGTACAAATGGGTAAAAGTTAGAGACCTGGTTGCAGTGTATCAGCCCTCTATGAGAAACTCTGAGTTATTTCTCCTTTTGAGTTCATGTCCTGAAGGGACACAGAACATATATGTGACTGAAGGTGCATGTCTACAACTTTTCTGCCTTCCTATGGATAGAGGGTGAACTTGGGAACTCAGATTCTTGACTAGAAAAAAAGGAAGTGAAAGCAAATACAACAAATACTGTCTCAGGGTCAGGAATTCATGTCTTCAGCAGCCCACATCGGGGTCCAGCAGCTAAACAAAGGAAGGTACAGAACCTTCCAGTGACCCCCTCCCATTTTGCAATGTGTTTGAGGTGGTTTTAGAAACAAGGGAAGAGCCAGGAGCTCTGGATGCAGGAAAATTGGTGACAGACTACCAGCCGTGCCAGCGGCCTTACCAAGCTAATGGAAGCAAGGCAGAACAGGATTATTTCCAAAACTGTCTCCAGACTCAAGAAAATGAAGGAACAGCTCCAATTTGAAAGCCTCAATGATACCAGTCAGAAGCACAACCCAGGGCAAACCAAAGAGCATTGAGCAACAGCCAGCAGGAAGGGGAAGTTCTTCCTCGTGATTAGTGGCACATTCCAGCAGTGTATCTGAAAGAGTTGATGGCAGAAAAGCTTTGCATCCCTCCCTCAGCAGCAGGGAGGCTGGCTCCAAATCAATCAGGAGATTAAGGGATCCCATCCTTTGGGGAGTACAAAGGAGGAAATAATATGCCAGAAGCCTCTTGTGCCAAAATCCTTTCTTACAAGCCTCTGTTTGGGGGTAATAGCAATTCAAATATTAGGAGGACAAAAGAATGCTGGAGAAGAAAACTGGAGGGTAAGAGAGGGTACAAGTCCTCCTCCTAAAGCACTGGCCTCCCCTGAGACCACAGGCTGAGCTGCAGAACTCCAGGCTACTAAGCTAAAATGTTTGAATAACATCTGGATATAGCTGTAATTATAGGAATCGTTCTTTTAGAGCACATAACATTGTAACTCACTAAAAGTTAGGTGTTTCATCCTAGCACTGTCCACTTCTCATTGAAAAGTCAGACCCTCATGAGCTGGGAGATTTAGAAAAGAGCAATGCAGTACACTTGAAGCTAACTTTTGACCTCCCCTCTGGCCCTCCTCCACAAGGTGTAGAAGGAAGCAAGACATAAGTTTTTCAGCCTGCAGTTATGCTTACAAACACACTCCATGCCCCCTACTGCTCAAACCGAGTTTTACCTTCGGGCAAAAGAGCCGTCATCCTACTTCTTAAAAGTACAAAGAATTTTCTTGACTGTGCTGTTCCCTGCAATCCCTAAGAGCCACATTTTTCTTCACAAAACAGTGGGAAGCAGGGGGAGGAGGAGAAATGCAGCTGACAATTGAATCTAGTAAGAGAACTTCAGATGGTAAAAAAAAAAAATAGAAAAAGCTGCAATTAAAAGTGCTATAGCTGGGCAAGGCAGCAGACATTTTAGCTATTTTCCCTAAATCCTAGCTCTCAGGCACCTAGATTCTGCCTGAATATATAAAATCAATGGTGGGTTCATGTCTTCAACTCTGACACCTTCACTAGTGATATATCCCACTTCATACCCAAACCACCTCCTAACAAACAAGCTTTGTGCAATGCTGCAAGATGCCAAAATGACACAATGCTTCACAGGAGAAGGCTAAATATTTCTTCTTGAAATGGGAGCGTGAGGACTCCCCCGAGAGACACTGGAGAAAGCTGACTTGCAAATGTTTAAGAACCTCGTCAATGAACAACTGACTGATTCTGACTGATTTAATGAAAGTGCTGTGCACTGCTGAGAGGGTATTTACAAAAGCAGAGTTTAATCTAGGGAGACTGTGCTCCCACCAGAGCCTGTGAACAGACACACGCTTGCCCTGGGTGATGCAGAGAAGGAAGTCATGCTAAAGACTGTCTTTGTGAAACGTTCCGCTGTTTCCCACCATGCACAGAACATCCATTTGCTGACATGGGCCATTTCATGTATCATGCACCCTTTTGGGAAGAATTTGCATGATAACCTCAAGAACAATTAACATTGAATTGTTTCAGCTAATTAGAATAATGAAAACACTAAAGAGGTTAACTGTAAAAGATTCTTGTATTTTCTCTGCCAGCTAATATAGAGCAAACATGGAGGAAGTACCGGGAAACATTGTTAAAGGTGAGTTTTCTGAGCAGAAAATACCTGTAAGCCTCACAACCCAAATAGATTAATGGAGTTTACCAGAGTTGCAAAGGAAAAAAAAAAGTCTGAAGGCTGAGCTTGGAAGCCTGGAAAAAAAAACTGATCAAGAGCATTCACACATAGGGACAGATCTGTTTTGGATGAATCTTGCATCATGTAAGATGTGGTACTATACACATAAGCACATAAATATTAAGCTCAAGTAAAAAAAAAGAGTAATCCTAGGGGCTCCTGCAATAAACCCCCTTGTTTTAGATTTTTTATATTCTACAGGTTACTGAAACAGTTGCAATTCAAAACGAATACATCAAAATGCTATTAGTAATGTGCAAAGGGGAAACATGCCCTGTATCAGACAGCTTTAGTGAAGTCTTCTGCAGGCTACCAGAATATTGAACAGCTCGTACACTCCATTAGTGCTTGAAATAGGAGAAATTGCCTAATTTCTTTTGAAAAACAATACAAATATACTTCAGAGAAAGAAAAAAAAAATCAAAAGTCAGTCAATCATACAGGCTAATATTATTCTAGATAATCAAATATTGGCAGAAGTTTTGCAAACTGACTCCACTCTTACCACTACCATCAGATCACTTGGGCTAACCTGGCTACATTCCACAGGCACACACAAGTACAAATATTTGTTGAGCACTACATATTATTCACTGCTTTAAAAATTACTAATATGATTTTTGTTTGATATTATGTATAGATAAAATGGCCCATAAGTATTCCACTATTTAACCTTTTTTTTTTTAACATAGGAAAATTTCAATTTCTCTAAAGGAAGTACACAGTTTTCACAGTACCTTCCTCAATTGAAACAGTTCTTGATTAGAGACCTTACCCCATAAAAAAGGCATTGTAAAACAAGCGTATCTGTGGTCACTTCAACTGTTCATTCTACAAACTTGACCTTCTTCAATAAGTACCTCTAACTCTTACGCATTTCAGAGCCCCCCATCCATTGTTATATAAAGAAAAAGAAAAATCCTTTCATAGTAACATCTTTCTTTTAATCAAATGCAGCTTTCATTCACCACCTTAAAAAGTTCCATAGTCCCTTGTACCTGATTTTCAGGTAAACGTGGCCAGTGGGAGTTCTTGTCCATAAACAGCCAGATTTTCCATGCTGCATTTCCTATCCAATAGCCTAAACAACATAACTAGTCTATCCCTGCTGCTTAAGCTTTTATATTAAGACAGTCTGAATAAAAAGTGCAAGGGCTTTCTCTGTGGGGCTCTTCTCCAGCATGTAATCACAGGTCTTCTTACCTGCATGATCCAAAGCAGAATTCTTGCACAGCCATAACTGGAACAGATCTTTTTTGCTTGCTCAAGTACCAAGACAAAAAAAAAGAATCATAGCAAGAAGCTAGTACCTAAGACAGCAACAAAAAGGATGTACTTGAATTATCCATGACAGCTGTCTGATATTCCAGCTATCTCTGCTGAAAGGGCGCTTCCCTAAATCATGGTTTACCAGGGTGGCTAAAACCTCTGGCCTCAGTATCCTTCTGCCAACTCTGCTCTGCCTGCATTATTTGGATGTTACCACTTCCAGTCTTCAACAGCTGCCATCAGGTTTTTCAGAAACCATCTGCCATGGAGAACAAAGCTCCATGATTCAGGAAGAAATGGTTAATGGAAACATTTAGTGGAGTAAAGCAAATTTAATGGAATAAAGCAGTCTAATGGAGTAAGCTCATATCTTGGTATCTATCTCTTTCATGTGCAGATGCTTGCAAGGACTTGTTACAAGTTAAACATTGCTTGAAATTCAAATCTGAAAATTCTCAGAAGGAAACTTTGTGGGAGCAATATGGGTGCCTCTTTTGACTCTGAAGGGAAATATTTCAGAGAGCTCATCCACTTCATTCAATTCACCTCAACACTGGAGATGCTCAAAAAGTGCTAATTAATCAACTGATTAGATTGTGCTTGGGTTATGGAACCAACACTATATAGCTCAGTTCTGGCTATTAGTTCTACATTTCATTAGATCCCAAGCAGTCATCAAAAGGAAAGACTTGGGGGAAGTTACTTGTACAAGCTCCCTGCTGAGGGGTCACATCTGGGTATGGAAGACATCCGTGTGCACAGAGAGCTCACCACAAACCCACAGACACTACCAAAGGCAACAGAGAGCTCTGCAGCCAGCAAGAAAACCAGAAAAACACCTGAAAACCAGACTCATTGATCAGCCCCGAAATAAAATCTGTGTCAACTAAGGGATTCATAAAGAAACGTCACAATAAATAAACCAGCAGATTATTTCACTGATTTCCAAAACTACTAGATCAACACCTACGCTAACCATCTGCGCCAAATATATTTGGATTAGGGGGACAATGAGGAAAAGGTCATTGTTTTAACAAGTACTATCAATATGCAAGAAGACAGACAAAACTTAAGCACTCATTAACAGCACGAGATGCCTCAGAACACACTTTTTTCTTGGCAAACATCAAATGCAGAATTCTTTGTTTCTTCCCTTCCCTTTATTCTGAACACAATACTAATAAAAATTAATATTTATTAGCCTAATTGCTTGAAGGCCTTCAGCCCTCTTACACATATTTATTTTTTTATTCCTTGTCCAGTTGAAGCGATGCCATCAGTAATCAAATAAAGAAAACACAATGACTATAAAGGAGGGAGAGAATGTTAAAAATAAATAAGTCAAAGAAAAAATTTTGTTGGAAGAAACAGCAAGAGGTATAAAATGAAAATAAGCTTGGACTGCAGGAATGGGAAACATGAAAAAATGCTTTCACTTCTGTTTTAGCTAGTTCCTCCTCTTTCTTTTTCCTTGAGTCATGAATTTTCACTGGATAATCCTGTTCACCTTTTCTTTTTGGTGTTTTTCAAGGGAGCAGACCTCAAAAGCTTCTTTTACTGCAGAAAATTTAGCTAAAGTGGACTTGTATTCCTAGCATTACTATTCCAGTTTAATTTATTGCTTTTCATTTATTGTTTCATTTATTTACACCCAGACAAATACCAAGGTCATATTTTAGAGATCATCACATAAGACTAGAGAGAAGAACAAGACTCAGTGACTTTTCCTGATGCTTGCATCGACTCATCCTGTTATTTCTAGACAGCGAGCAGCTGGAGCACTGTGTGATAATATGGAAGGATCTCATCGTGCAGAGAGAAAACAAGTTTGTTTTAAAGCCCATTGATATCATTAAGGGTTTTACTAGGGATTATGTTAGTGCAGCAAAAATTGTTCAGTTGTCTTTCCCTTCTTTATCAGTTCCCCTATCCTATGAACTCTAGCTGTGCAAGGAGCATCTGTAATCTTAAAGGGAAGGAATAAACACAGACTGCATTGGCTCTGATCCTTCCTAAATTCAGATTTAGTGACCTTGCTAATGTTCTTGGGTTAGTCCCACTTCCTTCAATGCCTGAGAAGCAAGAAAAGGAGTGGTGGCCAAGGCATGTTTTAGGCAAATGCAATCCAACTTTAAAAAAGCAGAACTATTGTGGTAGCTAATGTACACCATTAACTACACCAGTAATAGCTCATGGGACAAATTCTCATGAAAAAACTATTTACAGACCAGCTGAACCACTTTTCTGAAGATAGATTTTTGCAGGAACATGTTAACAAAGAAGAAAAAATACCTACCTTATTGAAGTATTTATAATAAAATTATTTTTTCCAATACTTCTAATAAAATAACAATAATGTTATAACGAGAGACCTTGAAGTAAAAAACATTAAAAATTCTCCAGATGAGGGGAGGAAATAAAGCATGTTGCAACCTATAAATCACAAATTATTGTAACATTTTTCAATATGGTATTTTTACATTAATTTTAATTAAATAATGTGAATGAAGATGTAGACACTGATCATGTGGATTTATAATTTCTGTCATAAAAAGTGCATAATAATTAGCAGTCTTGGTAAAAACTCTTGATCACAGATGCCAAATTCAAAAGGTTACTCCTATACAGCTCTTTCTGCCAGATGTAGCAACTGCCAGTGGCTTGCAGTTCACTTTGTAGGATGAACACAATGATGAGACTAAACACCAGAGCTATCAATACCTAACAACGTGACCTACACATTACCTACCAATTATTATTACAGTAATTCATAATAAATACACTAATTACCTGACAAAGGTCCTTGCAACTCATGAGTGCAATATATTCTTACAAGTTTGACTTACACAGATTTAAAAGTACTTGGACACTTCTTGTGTGAAGATAGCCCCATTCAACAGAAAAGGCATTTGGGGTTTGTTGTTTGGGTTTTTGTAAAGTAGTTACTAGACATAAGTGATGGGACCTTGTTATTGCTAGTTCATTTATGTGCACAACATACACCATCCTTTCAGGGAATTTAATGAACCGTGCAGAAGGAGGAAAAGAAAATATCAAAGGAGTTAGTGACCCTTGCCCCAAAAGTAAATTGTAAAGCCTTCCTAGTATTTTTGCTGAAGCATCTTTCTATATTTGCAACGTATCTACGCTAGAAGTCGAGCTGTTATCACCAAAAAAATTGATGCACAACTTGGGAAAGCTGATTGAGGTGTCAAATGTCCACAGGTTTAGAGAACAATTTAATCAATAAAAGAGGTATAGGGCATGCAGTTTGTATTGCTGTAACTTGTCTCCTTTGAAGCTTTGTTGTTGTTTTACAGCAGATTGGAAAGCTCCTCTGCATTTGAACTGACAACCAACCCACTGAAGTTCCCACGTTAAGGTCAGATGCCACTCGCAGGAGAACTTCAGAGGGTTCCATCACCCTTCTCCTCCTTTTGCAGGAAATAACTTCAACATGCTTTAAACAAAAGGAAAACTACTCATCATTCCAGCCCAGAGCTATGAATCCAAAATATTAGAAGAATTTAGAAGTCTTGATCCAGATTTTGCCAGTCCTTCTTGGATATGTCATTCTTCATTGCAAACAGGAATAAACTGGGCAACAATAACATCAACTATTTGCCTAATTTTAGTTTTCAAGTATTTAAGCCCCATTGTTGAATCAAAAAGGCAGCTGTTTTTCTTAGCACAATCTTTGTAATACCCCAGTAGCCAGCTTGTGCAAATAGCATATTTCCAGTGACTTAGATAAATACCTTTAAGTGAAAATAGATTATATCACTTTGCACAGCAGTTTTGATTTACTCAAGCTGAGAATTTGAACGTAAAGAGTAATTTGGAGGTTAGATTATTTGATTTTTTTTAACATTATTTGTGGAACAACCTACTAATATTAAGGGGCTGTGTTTTCAACTTAATTTCTAGAGTTTCCTTCAATAAAATTGCCTATACTTACTGAAAATTTTGGGGGTACGTAAATGTTTCCCTTTTAGGAATTATTTTATAAAATGAAAACCCTTCTTCAGCATTGCACTGTTCCAGGAGACCAAATGTAACAATAAAACCAGATTGAAGAAAAAACTTTCATTAAAGGCAGAAAAATACTCTGACATCAAATTAGTCAAATCTAAACCACATAGAGCAATGACAGGACTCTTCAAGTAACAAAAGCATTGCTTTAATTTATGTTAACATGCTGTAAAATGCAGAGACATGCTGAAGAACCCAATAAATTTGACTCTAATTTTCACTCTGACTGATACAACAATTTGTGTAAGAGGAGCTGTTATCTCCCGACAGGAAAATCAGGCACTTTGTAACTAGAGGAAGAGTGTAGAAGTGGAGGCAGGACACAGCTGCACTCCTCATACCTCAGTAATCAGAATCATCCATGTTTAAAGAAAACAAAATGAAAAAATAACCACAAACTTCAGCTCAAAACCTATTTTTCAATCCAAAATCTGACATTTTATGTGAAATTGTTTCCTTTCTTATATGTCCTTAAAAATCAGGTAATGCTAAGAAATGTCTGGTTTTTTGGGAAAGAAAGGAATTGGTATCAGCAACACTTCACTCTTCAGAAGGAAGAAATACATAAAAGTGAGGAATATGAGATTGCAAATTTAAAATTTTTTTATGAGCTCCACCAGGGGAAAGCGGGTGGCTATTTCATGCCAAACCGGAATTCTGTCATTAGCGAATAGCTGCGCCTTGGGACCATCCTTTCCAAGCCCAATGGCACACGGGCCCCAGGGCGGAGGGGTGAGCCCTGGGCTAGAGAGAGAGATGGCCTACAGAGTGACAGGACTTCACAAATGTCACTTATTTAAGAATCCAAACAGAAAGAGCACTGTTATGCTCTGCTGCAACTGGATCTGAAATAGTGCTTGGTTCTCTGAGCACAATAACCACATACAGGAAATTGAGAAGCTACGGGAGGATGTAACAAAAGTCATCAGAGGTGTGACATTGCTTCCACTTTGGGAAAGAGACAAAACCTGGAGAACAGAGCAATAAAAATGTATTAAAGAAATCACAAGTAATGTGGACAAGTGGCAAGGAATACAAGGACGAGTTGCCCAGAGAAGCCACTTGTCAGACTTAAAGCCACCAGAAGAAAGAGCTTTCTCAGGAAAAGCCCAGCTGAGCTGTGCAGCTCGCACCACCCAACACTTTGGTAGCCAGAAGTATGAACAGCTGCAAAATAGATCACAGAGGAAGGATCCAGTGATCACTGTGAAGGTTAATAGCCTGGATGCAACATTGTTCTCAGAGCCACTGAGCCATTTATTGCCAGGAACTGGGCAAAGAAGCAGCACAGCAGGACTGCTCTAGACCAGTGCTTTTCATATTCAGCATATATTCAAGTTTGTACATGAAACAGAACTGTTTTTTAAAGAGAATTTTTGCAAGAAATTCTACCTAGTTCTTTCCCAGGAAGAGTTCAACAAAAAGGGTTATGTTCCTATAAACACTTTAGTTTTGACAAAACTGTCTCTTTCTACCTAGGGGAAAGAAAAAAAATAAAATAAAAAAAAAAGAACATCCAACTAGTTCTTAAGCTCCATGTAACGGAACCCAGTGGTGGCAATTTTCTCCTGAGCTACTTCAAACCTGGAAACATTCCAGTGAAACCAAAGGAAAAACTGCAGAGTTCATAAAAGAAGTTGCCCACTGAGTCACTGTGTGCACGAGAGCTACGTATGAATAAGGTGAACCTTCAGTTATGCCTCCTGCTGACCAAAATACATTGCATCTTGGGCTGGTAATTTTAAATAATGAGATAAACATGCAGCTTGTATTGAAATAGATTTTTAGAAGAAATGTAATCTAAATTACTTTAAAAACAAAGGTCATCCTCTTTCCCTGCCTTAGTTTTCCCCACTGACACAGTAACAAAGCAAACACAACAAGAGAAAGAAAAGATAAAAAAGAATTTTCATCGTTTTACACAAAGTAGCTTAAGTACTATTTTTTAGTTTGTCAGCCACAACAGCAGTTGACCTGCTTTATTGGAAACAGAGGGAACTTGACAATTTAAGGCAGAGTCTTCAAGAAATACTAATTTCATATATGTATATGTGTGTGTGTTTGCATATATATATATACCTATATACATATATAGGTATATATATATAATGCCCTTAAACAGCTGGTGATATTCCAGTATGTATGGTCTATGTATGTTTAAATATCTAGGCATAAAACTGAATACATATTTCCTTGAGCCACTAAGGAATAATAATGATAAATAAACTAATAACAGCTGCAATAAAAAGAAGGTAAAATTTTGGAAAAAATTGTTTATGATCAGAAAAGAAAACAAAAAGTCTCCTTTAAAAATTGCAGCTACCACAGGGTTAAAAAGCCTTCCTGTCTCCACTTGGAACAATTCTAAAATCAGAAAAGGAATGAAGGAAGTAGAGTGAGGAAAGTTCACCTGAGAGCACAAATCAAGCAATCATTCCTTTGGAGCACAGTTAGTTTTGAAGTTAAAATATATTTTTTCTTAATATTAAAGGATTCTTAAGATCAACATCTAAGATTTTAAAAGCTTTTAGATCTTATTTTTAACAGTGACTCATCACATCAATGAGCTGAAATACAGATCTGTGTCTAAGATCAAAGAAGACACATCACAACCCAAATGCAATTTAAACCTGCAGTTTGTCAGTGTACCACCTCCAAGATATGAACACATTTTTTTGCAAAACTATTAGGAGTTCCTCAGTGTGGACCATGGTGAGATCAGCAAGAACGTGTCAAAGTTAAGAGAATATGCTCAACCAAGCATACCAAGTCCTCTTCATATGTTTTCTTTCATTCCACATAATTCTCCAATTTTAATGCACTAAAAACAAGATCAGAAATTAATATTGACAGCAAAAT
This sequence comes from Cinclus cinclus, assembly GCF_963662255.1. Classification (NCBI taxonomy): domain Eukaryota; kingdom Metazoa; phylum Chordata; class Aves; order Passeriformes; family Cinclidae; genus Cinclus; species Cinclus cinclus. The sequence goes on along the minus strand of NC_085046.1, from coordinate 39,769,786 downwards.
AGCTTACCTTGATCTTGAAAAAATCCCTGCTTTTATACAAGAGAAATGCCATAAAAATCAGACAAACTGCAGGAAGAGAAATATCCCATATTTTTTCAGAGAGAAATGTTTATTTCCATTCCCAGTTGTGCTGAGGCAGTGCCAGAGATTGGCTCCATATGCTTCAGCAATTGGAGTCTTATTAACATTCTTACAGTTCTTTTGCTTTCACATGCTTTGTCTTGGTTGCCCTATGCAAACCTGGGAAATCCAGCATTTCTTAACAACCTCCCCTCCGAATAAAAACCAATTCAGTTTCTAACTACAGTGGTTTGTCTATCCCAATAATGGTAATTTCTCCAGACAATGCAAGGAGGTAGAATGAAACCCATACCAAGCTTCCAAAATATATTCTTTTTTTTTTTTTTTAGGAAACTATGATTGAGTACATAGAAACATGCAAAGATCATTTTTAAAGGAAGAGCATCCTGGCTTCTTGTTACAGCAAAATGTCAATAGATTCTACTTTTATTTTGCCTTGATAAAAAAAGGCAAGCAGAAGTTTTCATCCTGATCCAGTGACAAATGAGAAGCAAGATGCTAGTTGGGCTGAGATAAAGCAGACTAACTAGTAACTGTAATTTTCATCAGCACTGGAATATGAGTGGTAGGATGGAAAACCCACATTCCAATGCATAACACTGGCAAATATATTTTTCCATGACAACCTGTTTTCCTAATGCTGCTGACCACAAAGTCATCCAAGAGCACAGTTGTCTTCAGAGGAAGGTAGATCTGCTTAAGATGAGTAAAACTACCACAGTAGGAATTTTACATACAGGGTTCACCAAAGTTTATGCTTCATCATATAAAGTACAGGAGGATACTCACTGGGAGCGAATGCAATAGTTCTCTTTCAAACAATATTACTACAAGTCAGCGAGTCAACAAATCTTTTGTCACAATAAAACTCCTACTGAAGTTAGTGCTGGGAGAAGGGAGGTAAGTAAGAGCAGAGCATTGAAGAGAGGAAATATTACTTTCTTGGATTTTACTGCATAGCAGCTTATAGGGTGGTAGATCATATCCCCACTCCTAACTAAAAGATGAAACACCATCATAAAACAGAATGGCATGAAACAAGTGCCTGTGGTCTTGCTGATATGGGGATTTTCAATTTTAAAATCTGACAAAACCCAAATCTGATTCAGATTCCTATTAATTAAAAAAAAAAAAAAAATCTTGTGTGACTTCCAACCAGCAATTTTTCAAACCAAAGCTTTGAAGCGCCACCTAACTAGCAATAAAGGGGGTGTCTACACTATGGAAACAAAGAGGAATTCAGAAAATTCCTTTCAAGGACAGTGGAATTTTTAGGACTGTGCTCCATTTAGAAATACCAAGCATTTTCAAAGCAGTAAAGAGTAGAAAAGAAAATTTAAAAATCCCCTCAAACTGAAAGCAGAAACCTTCTCCTAGCCAAACCACAGATTATGGATAGTCTTTCTGACATGCATTTTATGGTATTTACAGAACTTAAGTAATGAATCTCACAAGACACTGGTGACTGAGATCTTGCTGCAGCAAAGCCCTTAAAACATCTACTTAAATATAAGTCAAGTGGAGGGAATGAGTTTTGAGCATGCATCAAAGATTACTCTTATTACAAAGTCATGAGGATATGTCAAAGGAAGAAAGTAAAACAAAAGACTCTAAAACTAATCAGATGATATTTATGAAATACACACTTTCAGGACTGAAGTAATTTCTTTATAAAACAAACCAGGGAATAGCCAGAAAAGAGGAAGAAAATCACACTAAAATTGTGAGGAAAAATAACTGACAACTAAATGCAGCTGTATCACTGAGGAAGAAAACATAACAATTACTCTTACATTCAACAGATCTTCTTCCCCACTGCCTTCAAAATAGGCTGACAGAAACTCTTCAGATGTAAATTATAGTGCTACATTTGTCAAATGCCATTGTGAAATCTTAAAAATCTATTCAAGTTCTGTTGGTTGTGAGCAGTACCACTGCAGACCCTTCCCAACAAAACACATTTGGGTTAAAATCAAAATCAAAATTATGCAGAATCATTAAACAATGTTGGCAAACTGACTGACTATGGTCAAGGAAAAATATATCATCCTCTGCATGATAGACAATAAGTATTCCTTATTTTCAGGTTCTTGTACTGAATCAGGAATGAAGCCTCCACTACCTTTAATTTCTGAAATCTCAAATTCTATCATTTGCAACACAGATTTGAGAGTTGTATGTAAATCCTTTTTCATGTAGAGTCTCTATCTATTTGAAACTTTTTGAAAGTATTAAGTACTAAATATGCATTAGGAAAATCAATAATGTGAATATGAAAGGAAATACCTTCAACCAAGACACTTGTAGTTTTAGAACATCTGAGGAACATGAGCCATATTTTCCCCAACCACCCTTATTCTTGGTAGGGAAACAAGGGTGGGCAAAGTTTGAATATGGAGCTGTGTGATCTTGAGTTAGAACAGAATATAATCTTCAATCTCCCAAGGCCCTAAATCTAAGACTACAGTGCTTCCCAGTGCTTTACTCTTCAACTCATATATTTGGCATGAAGACAAATGCAGAATCCATACAACCCTTGGCCACTTAAATATAGGATTCAGTGTGTCACCATATATCTCTGAAGTCTTTGAAGACTGTTGAACCTCCTCATCTCTCAATGAGAAGTTAATGGAGGCCCTGCTTTACACCATTATCTTCTCACCAGATCTCTCAATGACTTTGGAGATTATGGAGAAGAATGGTGTCACATGTTGCTATTTTAACCAAATATTTCTATATCACTGAAGAAGGGAATCTGTTTTTTTCTTTTTATTTACTTGTTTATTTACTTGTCTGCAGGGGTTCTGCTGAGGACCCTTGAATTTCCCAAGATGGTGAGGAAGGCCCTGAAGTATAAAGAAGCAGAAAAGCAGCAACATCTCCCATAGCGGCAGAAGCATCAGCAGCCAGAAAGCAGGAATGGAAGCTGGATTAACAGGGTTTAGCAAAAAAATTCGAGCAGCAGTCACCAACTGGCTTCTGAAAGGAGTTTGAAGCAAGGTAGGGGTCAACCTCTTCTACCAGGCTACTAGTGACAAGGACAAGAGAACACAGTCTCAACCTTTCCAGGGGAGGCTCTGGTTGGCCATCAGGAAGAATTAATTAAAAGGTTGCCAAGCATTGTAACAAGCTGCCAATGGACATGGAAGACTCATCATCCCTGAAAGGGTTCAAGAAATGACTGGAAATATAACACCATGGTCTAGTTGACAAAGTGGAGATTGGTCAAATGGTGGACTTCATGATTTTGGAGGTCTTTTTCTTACCTAAATGATTCTGATTTTTCCTCAGGGATAACATCCCAACAGTGTGCATCCATTTTTTTCCTGTGTCTGGTAAATACTTGTAAGCTGAAGGACAAGTGACCACTGTGCATAAGGATTCCCACACCAACTGTAAAAAGTGGCAAGTAGGTCTTTCCACTTGATCACACCCACAGACATTGCTTGGCAAAATAGATAATGAAGTAAAGTAACTGGGTGACAGTAAATAACTGCTAAGGTGAATTCAGAGTCCTTTTGTTTTGCAAACAGCACTGTGTGCCATTAATTACCGACAAGGAGAAACAAGAGTACCTCCAAGACAGATACCTGGAGAAGCAGAACATGACAGAGCCAGAACCCTTCTCACTGGTTAAAGGATGATGCACAAAGGGAGATACAAAACACTCAGATGTAATATTGCCTCAAACACTCAGCTCATCAATATATGTCGGTCCCTAACATGAACACTTGATCAAAAGCAAATGTTCTGAGAAACAGAAGCCTTCTAAGAAGGCATTACTACTTTCAGTGCAGATGTAAAAAAATGTTGATATATTTCTGTATGAAACAAGCAAAGAAACAATAAGCACCCTTCTCTGTGTTTGTCAGAGGTCAACTGTCCTGATTATGAAGGACAGTAACATGAGGCTTAGCTTTTGCAGGCTTAAAAATTAATTTCTTATCACCCTTGATAGCAGTATCCCTTTTGTTCATATTTTGAAACTAACAAATAATCACACTGTTTCAGAAATCTGCAAGAAAGGGACTCCCACCCAGGGTTGGGAGACAGCTGTGTATACAACAATGTCATTAGGACTTTTCTGTCAGTAACTTACAGATCTCTTCAAGACTTAGTGGACTGGACATGCTACAGCAATACCTGAGCCATGAAAAGCCAAGCCCAGAGACTTCATTAATGTGTTTGGGTGCCATAGAGACCTGCCAGAATAGAGCCACACCACATTTCCACGGTACAGCTCTGAGGAAAAGGCTCTTTTAGAAGAAAAAGTATCGCAGCAGGGCATCCAAGTGACAGCAGGAGACTCCCTTCTGTGTGAGCAACAGCTTTGAGAATGGGTCCAGCATTCAGCTGTTGAATGTACCTGATCTCTCTAATGGGCAACACAGAGAATGGAGAGATTCTCCTGCCACAACTTCTGTACAGCTCACCCCAAGCAGGTAATCTGGCCAAAGTTACCATGAAGAAGTCGATTCAAAAGGCAAATGCTATGTTTTGGTCTGCTCACATAAATATTAATGATCTCTGACTGACAATCACCTCTTAACGCCAATATAAGAGGAACATGCAATGTTGTTGTCAAGCTGATACAACACACTGCTTCAATTTCCAAACTGAGGATGCTGAATAAATGGTCAATTTCATACACTCCCACAGGAAGCCAAATTATTCATTCAGAACACCTTATTTTTACACATATTTACATTCAAAATCTGTTGTCACCGGTTTGCATGAGTTGCAAAATGAAAGATTCCACTTTCTCTGTTTTCTATTTATACATTATTTTTTTCCACGTGGAAGAATCTCTTCACTGCTTCCACAAAAATCTTGTCAACAACCCACAATTAATGATAGCATGAATTATTTCACTGAGATGCAATAATACCATGCACATCAACAACTTTTTAAATAAATGCCCTCCACTCAGCATCAGGGAAGAGTGAGTAAGGCCAGTGTCTGCTAAACCACCAGAATTTCTAGAGCATCCCTACTGGGGAAATACCAATCCTAATGTGATTTAGCAGAAGGCATCCCATGAAAAAAAGAGGACAGCGGCTGGCAGAAAGGCTGCTTAAGTTCCCTACAAAAGCTGGTGCATGCTCCCATTTGTCAGGGTCTAGGCTTCAAAGGCTTTCCTTCCTGCCTTTTGGGAAAGAAGGCATACAAAAGGGACTGTAAAGGACCACTTCACTGCCTCTTTACCTCGTTTCACTAGTAGCTACTATGAAGGGCACTGGGGATGAGGAGTGGAATTATGATAACCTTTTACATGCCCTCTCACCCAATGCCAGATGCAGAGCCTTCCAAGGCTCCACACCCAGGCTGTGCAAAGGGTTACAGTGCCTGTTCAGGGACACACACAGTTCAAGCTCTGCCTTCTTTCCCACTTGACATTTCAAAAACATAGGACAAAAGGTGCCTTGAACAAAAAGTTCTCAAGAATAACATTCTCAAACCAGCTACCTAATTCGTTGACTTTTCTGGACGATCTGTGTAACTTCAGTTCATACTGGTGAGGAGGGAGGAATAGCTATCTGAGAATTCCAGCCCTAAATGCAAAGAGGAAAACTGGCATTTAAAGACATAGATTTCATATGAAGCTAAATGAAATTACTAATTTTGCTGTCCCCAGAGTTCCCTCAACTCCCACGAGCCCAAAAGAGAAGGTTTTTTTTCAGTTGAAAGATCTCAGGACCCTAAAACTCACCTTCAGGGTCTATCACATTTTATCCAGGCTGTTTCAGAATGGGTTAACATTTCCAATATGCCTCTGTCTTGTCTAATTGAACAGAGTGGTTCATGGAAGTCCCTCTTGAGGTTTGCATGGAGAGTTTGGAACAACAGAGCTATGATTCCAGTTGACACTTCTTGTAAAGAAAGGGTAACACAAAGCAGTACACCTGCAAGAAGTCTACAAGGCTTTATTTTAAAAGCAAGAAGAGTATTTTAAACATCTAAAGCATTACTTCTAGGGTATCTGGACACTCAGTCACAGGTGTCACTTCCTAAAGATGCACCAAAAAAATGAACTTCTGTTTTTGAGGACCCCAAGTGGCTCCCAAGCTCACTGTGGCTCCCACTTAGATAGCAGTTCATGTTCAATCCTCAAAATAATTTAAGAATGTGTACAACTATTTGTTTTTTCATATTTAAAGAAGGAGAAGCACAGGACTTGACAGCGACTTTGCACAAGAACAAACAACTTGAACAGCCAAGGGAAGGACAGAACTCAGGTGCGTTATTCCTAATAAACTGCCTGGCTCTCTAAATCATTTTTTATATTGCCATTTCCTAAGTACACTGTGGCACAGCAAACTCATTAATTTACTAACAACTGTTAGTAAACATTTTCCTGTAACATTTCCCCAGTTACCAGCTAATGTTTCATTTGAAAACTGAAGCTTTTATTGACAAAGCCATTTAAAATGTAAAATGAATCATGAAAACCTGCAAACAGGAGAGGAAAAGTAATCCACTGAAGAATTACACAGGGACATTTCCAAACATGAGATGGAAGGGCTGAGGAGACCTTGCCTTGCAGGGCAATTGGGGAAGGAGAGCTTTCACCTTTAACTGGAAGCAGTGCCTAATCCCACTGGAATGCACGTGATGGGGCCATGTCTCACTGGGGCTCTGGCACTGGGACCATGGCAGCTTTCCTGTGGGCAGGGAGCTAACTCACATTTCTGTTATGTTATCCTGAAAGAAGTTACCATGTAGATTGGCATGAAAATGGCAATAGACGGGCAAGATAGAGATGGAAAACACCAGGGACACAGAGTGGGAGGTCTCAAACTCCTCAGGCCAGGCACAGGACTTTCCATGCCCACAAAGTTCAGCTCCATCCTCCCTTAGCAGCAGCCTGTGAAAGAAAGTTGGATGAAGTAGGTAAATGCCAGCCATTAAAAGTAATCTATCACAGCTCATGAACACCTAGTTAACGTACATTAGATTACTTAAGATGTATTTGTGTGTGCAAAGGCTGCTAAAAGCAGTGCTAAAATGGCACAGTAAAGGTAGGTGTTTATTTCCCAGGACAAAGCACTGAATGCCAATGGCTTTCTAGGAGAGTGTCTTGTCTTGGGGTTTTACTGAAGCGAAATAACATTGATCAAATACTGTTCTCTGATTTCCTACATGCAAGAATGATCGACCTTTCAAGGGAATTAAGAAAAAAAATCTAATTTTTATGGAATAATAACAACTCAGTTGTTTCACATTTCTGGTTACTATGGTGCACTTTGAGGAGTGCCAGTGGGAGCATCAAGAGCCACCTTTTCTCAGTGAAGGACCTGAAGGACTCAGGAATACTTTAGCCAAACCATAATAGGTACAGCGTGGAGAGGAGGAGGAAGGCAGGAGATTCCATTGCTGCCTGGAGATACTGGGAGCCTGCAGAGGGATGGGTGAGGGCCCCGGCATCCAGGACATGTTGATCCTGAGGGCTGAAATATCTTCCCCATCCTGTTCTGTCCGGGCACTGCTCTTTAGAAAACATTTGCATAAAATTCAAAGCTTTAGACTCTGCCCAGGACAACAATAAAACCTGTGCAAAAATAGAATAAAAGAAAGCTCAGGATGAGAGGAACTTCTCCATGCATGGTTTCTGGGGGCATTTTTTCTGTATGCTTTTTTTTCTTTTCCTGGATGAAAGCCGAGCTGATGAAGCACAGGCTCCCCACCACTGAGTTTAGCCAATGAGTGCAACAGGATTCCAACACACATTTCTGCTTTTCAGACCCATTGTGAACTTTATGGACCATGTTCTGCCTCCATCCACAGGGCAAATGCTCCAGGAGTGATTCACAAGCCCTGCTACTCGGTACCAAAACATGGTCCCCTGAGCTCGTTAATTTAAGACTGGAATTAGTCTCTTTATGCTGACAACCTTTTTATGAAGGCAGCATAATCCTACAGAGAACTTACTGCAAGCATTTCAAATCCTGATGTTTTATAGTGTTACTTTTTACAACATATGTGTATATATTTAAAGGTTTCTTTCATACATTCCTTTGCTGCAGTACCAAGCATAAAATAGAACCCAAAGAGCTTCCAACTTATTGACATTGCTCCTTGAATTTGCATCCATAATGGCAATGTCATCTAAATGGTTTTGAAGTACAATTTACAGCCTTAAATAAAATGTTGATTTTGAAATATATTTCCAATTTTGCTTTTTGTATCACGGCGCAAAAAAGGTTGTTTCATCTAGACAGAAAAAGGTTGTTTAATCCTGTAATCTCTCTAAAAACCACTGAAATAATGCCATCTATTTCTACATATGTGTCTCTGGAAAAACTAACAAAATTTCTGACATTTCTGGAGATACTAAAAAAGCCATAAGCGACACGCAAGTATTCTCCACAGAAAGTTCTGAGGTCAGACAAGGAAACCAAAGTATTTTAACAGACTGAATAGCTTAAGATTGCATTTTATGACACTGAGTAATGATACATACCTAGCAGTTTTACACGTCTACCTTAATTCCTCTTAAAAGTCTCCTTAGAAGCATAATAAACGCTATATGTCTGCTATGGTGGGGCTGGTCGTGAGAGTGCTGACAGAAACCCATCAGTCATGGCTCCTGGGAAGGTACCTCTTCCATTTTAGAAAGTAACTTCACATATGACATTACTTAGACAGCAAAGTAGGGAGCAAGTCATGGAGTGGGAGATGTTGAAGGACACAGAAGTTACTTCTAACTCCTTTTGCCCCAAAATAAATTATGCTGAGACTGTAGCATAGGTTAAAAAAAAGTCTCACTTCTTGTTTCCATCCTGTATCCTAAATCTTCAACAAAATGTACTACAAAATTTGCAATTTCAACTGCTTGTCCAGTAAAGAAGACAAGATGGACAAGTCTTTCTTACGTAGCAAAGGTTATCATACAATCTGCAAGCAAGTTGAAGACCTGATAATTCGCTACATACAACTTCCAAGGAGAAAAAAATATCCCAAGGAAAGTGAGGAGGGGGGAAGGCAAATATCTCATATTTCAAGATAACAGAGTCCTTTCTATTCTGAGCAATCCAAACCAAGACAAACTTTTCCAAACCAAAGAAAACCAAAAAAGTGCAATTAAAAGCATATTTATGAAACCTATGAAAAAATTATATATATATATATATATGTATATATATATATATATATATAACTAGCCCACTTATTTACTGTAAGATAATTTTATACCTGATTTTCTGGAAGGGCCAAAGTGAAAAAAAAAAAAAAAAACAACGGGGGAGAGAGGCACACCCAACCATACTGTGAGTTCACCATGTGCTCCTTGAACACCCATACAACAATGCCGTCGCCTTTAAAGCTACATTTAGTTGCAACTTTCCCCTGTGAAAATATCAATGCTGATATTTTGGATATTTCTCCTCCCTGATTTTCCAATAGACTTTTTCTGATTAATAACTTCTTGTTACAAAAAAAAAAAAAAGAGGGGAAAGAAGAAAAAAATCCCTTGAAATCACAGATCCTTAAGATCTTAGAATAAACAGCAAGTGTGATTATTGTTCACAAACTCAAACTACCCTGAGGATTAATTACTGACCTTTGGCTAGGCTCTCCACTACTGCCACTCACCTTATGGTATTTCATCACCCCACTAAGCACCTGTAAAACATATTAGCAGGGTCTTAGTTCATCACTTTCAAGAGGGTCAAAAATTTTGAAAGCTAGGGGTTATAATTACTCATTTTTTCTGCGTATACACACACCAGTGTACGTTTTAACGCTACCCTGTCTGGCACTCCTGCAGATGTTACTTGGGACCATTCAAGATTTCACTAGTGCACCTTGCACATTGCATCTCTGATCTCTGAAAAGGCATTTGGGTTAGGAACATGTTGCAACTGCAACAGAATAATTATTGTGCCCAAAGAATTCCTTCTGCCTTCTTTTATTCACTCCCCAAATCTATTTCAGGAGCTATTCCTATCCCTCTGACTCTGAAGCATCGATGCATATGCTGCTGTAGGCAGAATACAATGGCAATCAAAAGAAGTATCATCATAGCAGAAATGCCTCTCCATGAGAAAAAAAAATGGGCAGACATAGTTTGTTCACAAGAATTTACATATTAAAAGCTGTATTTATCAATATTTGATTTAAACGTCTGTGCCTGCACATTTATTGAACAAAGCCAGATGGGTGCAGGCAGCTGCACATCTGTATTCATTAATAGAAAGGAAGAGAGACATTCACAGTCAGCCACAGCAATAAATAGAATGAAAAATGTTTGGCTGAATTGTAAGCATTTTACCTCTGTTCATCAACAAAAACTGGAGTCTTCCTCAGGCCTAAGTTCATTCTTAACTTTAAGGACCAAAGTACTTAAGTTAGGAAAGTAGCTGATGCAATCAGTGGAAAGAGCTGCTTGCAAAGGTGCAACACCCCACTTATGATATAATTAGGTTGACCTCTCCTCCTTGGCCACACAGAGAAGCTACAGTTCCTCAGTCAGACAATAAATTTCAGCCTCAATATTTAACTGCCAACAAAAAAAACCTGAGTTTATAGTGAACTAAAGCAATGAAATGCCTTTTATGGAGTGGGCTTATTATCACAAATGCAATTAAGTTTTCAAGGATGTTCTTAGCATAAAGTATTGAAATAAAAACTTCTATTTGTCCTTAAAATTGAAAACTAAAGTTCACTTTCTCACTGAAGGTGTGACTGCACCTCCTATTTAAGCATCAAGTGTGATGGAGAAAGATGTACAACCCAACTTCTCTTGTACTGATGGAAACAAGATAAAGTATCTCCTGGAGGAATTCATCAGTTCATCAGGATGAGGACAACTATTTGGGACAACCTATTCTTAGTTACCAGATAAACAACCTTCAGGCATGCAAAACAACCATCAGTCTGGCAACTGTCATAAACAGGAAGGGGCAACTGCACACAACTGTAGCACCTAAAGACTCAGATCTAAAGACCCACAGTTTCCAAGAAACACAATTCTGAAATTAAAACTATCCATGAAACTCCTCCTAATTGCTTAGCATGCTGGGTATGCAAATTTTCAAATTAAAGATGTTTTCTTGCTTAAGTGAGAGCCGAGTCCTTCACAAAAATTAATGGTTTCATAGGTGCTGATCATCCATAAAGCTTATGGTATTCTCTGAAGATGGTGGGCTGAGGAAGTCAAGAGCACTAAATGTAAAAAATTAGCAAATTAATTATTAGGAGAGAGGATTGACACAGGCAGTGCACGTTAGCTCTGGTGGACCTTTCTCATGGGGAAGACAAGGGAATGAAAGGGGAGTAGTTAATCTGTTCTGCCAGCATAATGCAATTCAGAAATGAGCCTTGCATAAAACTGAAAGCACTTTGAAGAATGGTCTTCTACATTTGTATCCTCTTTACAGCACTTACACATACTTCCAGATTAAATGGGATAATGGGACCTCAGTGTGGGACTTAGAGATGCCACAGGACCAGTGAGAGATATGTTAGCTGCCTTTGCACTCAGAAATACACCTTCTGGATAAATTACTGAGATTATAGAGCCCAAACCATGCATGGTCTACTCTGGGCAGAAAGAAAACTCTAGGCCTTTCACTCTAGGTCACTACCACTGATAGTTCTGCGTCCAGAAGTAGACTCATACACAAAAACGTAACTGGATAGATACTGTGCTGTGTGCAACAGAACTTAAAATTAAACACTGACATGATCATGGAGTTTAGAACATAACAGCCTCCTGCCAGTCTACAATATTATGTTTAAATCTGCCAGTAGAACATGAAGCAACTTAAATGTTGCATCAGTGCTTTGGAGCTTATAGTGTGCTACAACTTTGCTTCACTCTCCATTGGAAGCTAATATTAATTCAGCAACTAACTGAAGGGCTTTATGCAGGATAAAGGCAAATACCTTAAGGCCAGAAGGAAAAAGTTACTTCTTATAACAGGTTATGGAATGAAGCCATCCAGCCTCCTACTTCTGTTGTTGTAGGAAGGATTCCGTGAAAATGGTATTGCAGCTCCAGCACTGGACAGCAGGGACTGAGCAGGCAGCAGAGACATGGGAATTGCTGTGCTTTGCATCCGAGAGCACCATCTCTGCAGAAAAGCCTTAGCTACTTAGTTGCTAATCACCACTTCTGGGAAAACAACAGTGTGACAGGAAAGGCTTCAGTTTGTTCCAAAAATCCTCAAAGAAAAAGAAATATTTTTAAAACACCCCCTTCTAAATTATTTTTCTATGTCTCAGAAATGAAACAAAGACAGAAGATGGCTGCTCTGCCCACCGAGGGTAAGCGTGTCCTTGTGTGCGCTTCCCACTCCTTCCCTACACCTACCCTGCAGCAGCCTGCTGAAAGCTCCAGCCAGCCCTCGATTCTACCGAAGTTTTAAACAGGCCATCCTGCCACCTTCCCTCACACACACGCACACCTTGTCTCCCGAGGAGGAAATTAAAAGCCAGATAAGAGGTGCCTGGGGCGGCATTTCTCAAACGAGCCTACAGGAGCTGCGTGTGAGGCTCTCCAGTAAACTGTCAAAGCTCCAGCTACAGTGAAAGTATTTTACTTGCAGTTCTTTGAAATTATATGTTTTCACGTGGTGACCACACATGAAGTCCCTCATAGTCACACATGGCCACCAAGGCAGTACTCAGGGATGCCTTGTTTACCAGCATGATTTTACGGACTTTTACTGCCAGAAAACCAGGATGAAGAGTACTGGAAGGAGACAGAATGCTTACATAAAGGAAAAAAGATCTCTCAGCCTGTCAGGAGCACAAGCCCTTCATGCCTTGGCCCTTCTGGACTTTTTGTTCATTCCCTCATGACTCCATTGGAACCCAACACCCACACACTCAGCAAGAGAGCATTTGCTTAGTAAGAACCTGATGAGAACCCCAAGAAACACAGCTTTGTGACAGACTGAACAGCTTCCCCAAGTCTTTTCCTGAGGGAAGAGATCTGGTCTTGATTTAGCTGAAGTCTCAACTGTGGTTCCACACAATTTTGAAGGCTGACAGGTACCATAAAGATACCTTCTACTCTGTGCTACCTATCACAGCGGCTTCACTGATCACCTTCTGCATTATTTGCCCTTCACTAGTAAGTTAGCACAGTCTGGGAAAGAGCAGACATTTCAGTCTTTTTTCCTGTGCCTAAGACCTGCAATGAAAATCTCCCAGGCTCACTTTTCAACCACTTTTCCAGGATGAATGGTCACTGAGCATTGCTCCTGCTGAGCCATGCAGAGCCATCTCAGGCTCCAGTCTGCATGACCACAGCACTGAGAGGCACCTGGCAAAATCTTCATCTCAGAAAACCAAGGGAAAGTAGGTGCAGCAACATTGTGTGCTTACTGTACGCTGAAAGCAAAAATCTGACTGCAAGGCCTATGATCAGAGAAGAGCCACAGCTCCTGATTTGGCTCAAAAGAGAAACTCATGCATTTTAATAATTCAACCCTCGACAGCATGCCATGGTAGATGAAATCAAATATATTTCCTTTCCAGAGTGTTTTCAGTTGCTTACAAATTTGCCAGTGTTGCCTAGCCCAAAGCCAAGGGCTTGGCTCCTGCACAGGAGAGGCAGACTTCAGCCTGGCTGCAGCACAAGGGGGTCCCTGTTCTGACACCTTCTTTCCTGCCCAGCCCAGGACTGCAAGAAGAGGTGGGAGGCTGCAACTGATCTTTACTCAGCCAAGGCATGTCCCGTCTCAGCGAGTGACCTGAAGGGCAGCCCCTTATCTCCCCTAGCTTTCAGAAGAGATGGAATTCCCCGGGAGGTGCTCCAATGGTACTTCATAGATCTGACACCAGAAGACTGGCTGCTTGGACTGGAAGATCAAGAACTGAACACTGGCCTTGGCTGGTTTCTAATTTCCTCAGTAGACCTTCTCCAGCTTTTCCTGCTGCTGCCAAAGAGAATTCTGTCTCTACTTCTACAGTGGCTCCAGCTGCTGCAGAAGTTCTTTTCCTCTTTCTCTCACTATTCAAAACTGCCTTGTGCTACACAGTCTATGAGTACATAGGTAATTAAAGAGACCAAAAAATGTAAAAATTTTAAATGGGAAAATCTGAAGTATTCTTTGCTACCTTTGACAGCTGAAAAATTAGTCAAGTTTTCTTCTTGAGAGTAAATCACTTCAGAGTAATCAAAAGGTTTATTTGGTTTTCAGCCAACCATACAGATCTTTGTGCAATACCCTGTGAACACCTGAGAGTTCACCTGTGAGCACATTAATTTTAACTCTTCTCTCCCCTCTCTCCTGCACTGCAGGCAGTCAAATACCCCAGTTTGAAGTTTGTAACTCAAGGAACCACGGTCTCACAAATTATTTTGCGTGTAAGGAACAAAGAAACAACCATCCCGTGAAAGATACATTCCCCCAAATATCTATAAACTTGAGTGGCACAATATAGCAGCCATCCTCAGATAAACAAAAGAGCTACTTTATGCAATGCTAGCTGGGGAAGCTGCCTTCACTTTGCTGCTTTTCTTCTCACCAACAGCTGCACACACACCAGCTCAGTTCCTCACCACAGTACAAATCACTACTGAGCTACTGAGAGCCTCTGCTTCTGGGTTTTAACAGCTCACAAACCCTAAACTGCTCATCTCCACAGGAAAAAAAAAAAATCTTGGCTAAAATTCCCCCCCTTAGGTGGGGAGGAAGGGATAAAAGGCAGACACCGTGGCAAAGCCCTTTGTACTAAAGGACTGTTTCAACCACTCTCCTGCAAGCACAACTCCCACACTGAGATCAGAAATCACAGAATCCAGGGTCAAGTTTTCTTCCAATTTTTGTTACAGAAATTGCTTGGGGTGAGGCTTCCTTATCTGCAATTTTGACAAATGTGATTTGCCACTAAACTAAACCAAGAACCACGTGCTTCTTTCTGCTTCAACTACTTTTTAAATTCATTGTCTCCCAGAAATAAGAATGTGCACAGTGTGTGTTGTAATCAACATCACAGGAGAATTCTGCTCCACTTTACGCAAAATTTAGCCAGTGTCATTTTGAAAAGGGGCACTCAGCATACAAAGGTAAATGGATAGATAACAGTAAATACAGATCTATAATCTCTATTTATGAACACAGGGAGCCCTAGATCCAGCTTCCTCCTTCATCTCAGGAAGAAACAGTTTGGCAAATGGTTGGTAGTAGGGCATTTTACAATTTAAACAACACACACAATCCACAGAGGCAATTCCTACCTGAGAAAATCCCATCCTGTGTCCTGACTGACATGTCTCCTGAGGTTATTTGAAAAGCTACTGTGTCCTATGGGTTTATTTTGCTGTAGAGTTGTTCTTTAATCTCCCAATACCTATACATCAGGACCATGTCCCATCTGTCAGTTAGCTGATGGGCTGAGGAAGGGTGATGGAGAGAAGAAAGAGATGAGATTTCACTGTGCCTTGTCAGTCACTGGGAGGGGATGTGTGATTTTTCCCTGGTGCAGCATATAATGAAAGGTTGCCCACCACCACATACTTAAGGCAGACAGCAGGATGATGAGCTTCTCTGAATCTCAAACAATTTCAGCTCACATTCAGGACTGTGGACCTCAGCACATGAATATATCCTGACTGCTAGAAATGTCACAGTCATCAGCTAGACACACTTAGGAATGAGGGGAAAAGCCATAGGTGAAGAAACAAGAATTTTGGAGTAATGGCCTGGTCTCCTAAAGCTATGTGAAACCACATTTTCCTTTTTATTGTCCTTTCTCAATGTTAGAGAGGCATTTATTTAAAAATAGTTCATTGCCAATTAAACACACAGGACAATCTTTTGTTCCAAACTCCCAAAGCTTCAGACTGCAGATGTTCTCCCCTGCTACAATGAATCCTAAAGAGCCTGACGGGTGCCAGGACCCTTAGAGCTTGCTTGGTTTATCATTACTTCTATAGATTACATTTATGGAAACAAAGCATGGCAGTTTAAATGAACTGCTTTTCAAGGAGCAAACACAAGCAGTGATGCTGCTTGCCATGAAAAGAGGCATTTTCAGTATCTTTTTTTGCATGTGATGTGGTTTTGCCCCTCAGACCTAAGCAACCTGGTGTTTCCTATGCTCCAGAAGTCTGTGTTCCCAGTGTCCACCAGCTGACATGTAGGATTTTGTGGTTATAAAGAAAGCTTGTGTAAGGCACATTTGGAAATGCAGTTCCCTAGCAGGAGCCCTGGGAAACATTTGAGCCCAATGCCTCAGAGCTACAGAGACAGAAAGAAGTGAACAGATGTAGAATTAAGTTGAACACAAAGTTCTCAGTGCTGCAGTTACCAAAGTGAAAGGGAGGAATTTAAAAAGGTAAGGGATTTATTACAACCACGATCTCATTCTCTCTATGCTCCTGCTAACACGCATAAGAAATTTTGCAGGGTTTTTTTTAATGGATGCTGTTTCCATGGGCACGGAGATAGTATTGGTCTACACAAAGGCAACTCTTCTGGCTGTCCACAAAAAGCAATTAATATTTTTATCAATTAGTATTATTTCACTAGTATTCACTAGTGTCTCCATACATAGCCACGGATCTTTCCCCAAAAACCCAACTGAAATGGCAGCATACTGGTTCTGTCAGTAGTGCTAAATTCATAGAAACACGCTGTCAGAAAACACCAATTTGTGCTTTATTTTTCAATGGCTGTGGGTGCTTGCTTTCTAAATGCACCCACGTAGACCACAACATATGGCATATAGCTTTTGTAAATATCATCCTGAGGGGAGCACCGAGGGAGTTTACTGGTGATGTGGCTGTTGTAATATCTCCAGAAACCAAGATCAGTAGCCTTGTCCTTCTCATTGTGTAAGCTGGTACAATGATATGCACTGCTCTTTCAGAAGAAACATCTGTGTTGCTTTTATTTGCTGACTGTGTGCAAGCAGCTTCATGTCATCATACGGGCGCACAGGTAATTAATCTTGGCATTTCCATTAGCTTGTGCAACACGAGTGAGGCCAGGCTGCTTCTGAGCTGTTACACTTATAGGTCAAGACAAACTTAACCTATCAGTTCCTAAGTATACTTGCACTTTATTTTGACTCATCCATTACCAGTGATGAAAGCATCCCAGCTTCACAGCTAATTCAAGTTTAAAGTTATCCTCATTCACTTTCACATTTCCATGTAGACCAAGCCACTTCAATACGCTTCCTTTGACAGGACTTCTTTCATAACTAAAGATCTCTAAACATTTAAATGCCCCTTGAGAAAATATGCTTTCCTTCAGTGGATGCCCAGAGATACTAATCACTTCCACCCACTTTTTTTTTAAACACTCAGTGTCTTTTCTTAAAAGCCATCACACTGCAGCAGCATGCAATTCCATGAAAAAACCCCACTTTTCTTTTTTTTACGTAAAAGCTAAAATGTTATCTGTTATAACTAAAAAATCAAATGACTCAAAGTCACAAGCAAATAAAAAATAGATCTATCTTAAAATTATAAAGAACTGTAGGATTTTGAGGGGAAGGGGACAACCATGTGGTGCCTAATTGCTGTGGCTGGCTTTTCCTGTGTTTTCACTGTCTAGGATGAGTTGCACACAGCTGCAGCATCACTGCTAACACAAGGTGAGGTAAAAGGGAACTCCTGCTGCCACTGCAGGGCAGACTGATCTAAGACTATATTTAGAAAACAAATCAGAGTACTCAAAACCAGATAGAGTTTTCTGTCAACATCAGTGTGAAGCGATGGTCTGTTCATGTACATAAAGATAGCAAACTCTCCCATTTGGGATTCTGTAAACTTTGTACTGTCTACAATAACCTTTAAAGACACCAAGAGATATTTACTCTAAAGCTAGCTTATTGTCAGAAACATTCTTCAAGTTTCTTATTGACTTCATTGTTTATAAATGATGTTGAATTTACTCTTTAAAGTAGGAAAACAAAACACCCATTACCATTTCTCTACACACATGAACAGCAGACTTGCTGTAGTGCTTGCATAATAGATGGTGGGAGCTCTCTTCCTTTGATGTCATCTTAATGAACTCAGGATAATTGCCTTTGTGAAACAATGGCAAAGAGCACAGCAGTACTTAAATACAGCTGCACTAAAGCAAGGGCTGCTCTTGGTAGTGTGCCAACTTCCCATATCCAGGTTCTTCATTACTTTGTCTCTCTCTCTTTTCACAACACTTTTTTCCCCAAAATACAAGGCCAGAATCTCAGCTGATATTGAATGATGCGGCCTCATCTGATATTTACTAATTCATCAGGTCCAAAAAGAAGAGACACAGTGTATCCCAGACATCTCCATGCTCAGCTGTGGCAGCTCCAGCTCTCCGTGACACCCACCAGCCTTGTCTCTACCACTGGCTGGTGGGTTGGCTGGGTTTGGGATCAATCTCCTGGGATGGAAATGGAAATTCTGCAGCTCTCACAGCAACTTTCCAAAGCAAAACACTTTAATTAAATATAAAAAATTGATTAGCACAGAACTTGATTAATACCTGGTTTTATCTGATTCTGCTGTTCAAGTTTTCTGTATTTTGCACTCTTACAGGTTACACACCAGCTGTGCTGCACAAACCAATAAACTGAGTGCAAAAAATATTTTAGGGTAACACTTATTTTTGAATGCTCAGTAATCACTGTATTACAAAGTGAATGTGACAGGAAAGCCAAATTTATATCTGAAAACATCTCTCTGGATCTACACACAGCAGGGTATACTTGACATCCCTAATTTGGCAGTGACGGGCTTGGCTGATTGTGATTTAGCACTTGAATTTTCACTTTGTTAAGGAGAAAAAAAAAATAAAAAGGCCAAATCTTTAAAACCTGGAAACTGAAGTTAGATACTTAAATTTGAGACTCGCCAAATAAAAGTGCCCTGGAATATGCTTCTCATTTTATCTTTTTAAAAGAGATTTTGATAGTCTCATAGTGAGAAAACAATGCACGACAGATCACCCAGCGAAACCAGTAACTGGTTTTGTATGGATCTGAGTAGTACTGAAGAACAGGGCTGGGAATAGTGAGTATCATCACACTGTGACTTTTAATCTAGCTCCGACACTGTTCACACCAATTAAAAGTCTTCTGATGAAGCTAAAATAATCTGAGAATATGCCATTACATGATCAGAATGATTGTTTGTCTTTAGACTTCTCTCTAAATCACCTAAGACCTTTGCATGCTGTATAAATAAATTACAACCAGTATTTTAGCTTCTTTCAGACACAGCCATTATAAGAATGTCACTGACATTTTAGTCAGGATATTCTATTTAGTTTGAAATATGATAGAAGCCTAATGAGGTTTTAACCATAGAAAGGCAAATGCTAAGAAGCCCAAATCCAAATATACCTAGGAAAATTAAAGGAAAAATCCTATAAAAACTATACAGAAAGCAAGCTGATGCTACCTAATGCTGAGCCTGCCCTTCTTATCTGGAACTCTACACAAAAAAAGTCATAGCAGGAGGACTGTAGCAGTGGAGATTTTGCTCTGGCTGCAGTACCTTTACAGCAGCCTGAGTGCTACAGTAAGGACATCCCGACTGCAGCTGCCCAGTCCTTGGCTGCAGAGACAGGATCTCACGTGGCAGCCTGAGACAATGCATCCTGCAGAACATTCACCCGCAGGCACCAGAGGATACAAACCAGAGGATGAGCTGGACAGCTGGCATGACAGAGTCCCAGCTGGGGCTTCCCCAGCACAGGGCCCTTGCCCCACCAGGCTGCTGTGGAAGGAAGCACTCTCCTGCCTTCTCACTTGTCTTTACCTAGCACATAGCAGGGTGCACAACCTCCATGACTTTCTACCATTGTAGTATTTCATTTATTTATGAGTTGCATAGTTCACCTAACAATCAGCCACTTTTTATTTCTGCTTGTGAAAGCTGAATGCAGAGGTCCTTCAAACCATTAAATATCCATCAGTAAAATAACTGTGTAGTTAGTGAAGGATTAACATATTTGAAATATGTATATGTTCTAAAGTTAATTAATTTCCAAGCACAGCACTCATATGACCACTGGTTAGAACAACCTAAAAGCAATGCTTGAGCAGTATAAATCAAATTAAATTACAAACCAATTCTGGAGCTGTGCATTTAAGTGCCCCCATCAACTTGTACAAAATTATTTAAAACTAGGAATTAGGAACAAAACTCTGCCTTGACATTCTTTTTCTTAATTTGAATTTAACTGGATTACACATGAATTACTAATTGCTGTTTCTAGTGACCCGCAGTGATAATATGAGCTCTGTGTTACAATGACCTGACATTTAATTAGTTTGTATGAGCAGATTATGCAAAGTTTTATCATGAAGTGATTTAAACTGATATTGCCCTTGGTAATGTAACACAGCGATAGTGAAGTCTGCGTGTTGGTACAAACATAAAATTTCAAAGAGAATCCATTAAAGCAAAAATCAATTGATTAAACATAAAATGAAAACAACCTCTGCAGAGTACTAGGTACTAAATTCTATCCAGCCAAGCTTCAAACTTTGTATTCATCAACTTGAACTATGTAAAACAAGTATTAGTCACACTTCAACTGCCAAATAACTCAGTTTGTATATTACTTGCAATTCAAAAAAATCTTTAGAGCTCCACTAGACATTTATAGATGAGCTTCAAAACCAGCAAATCTAGAAATCATTCTGTGTGGGAAGGAAGCATTTGCCTACCTGGTTCCTACATGTAGTAACATTTCAAAATGGGTAGCAGAATAAGAAAGCATGGACACCACTCTGCAGACGAAAAAGCCAGAAATCATTCAATGACAAACTAATTTTCTAACAAGCTGATAATGTTTCTGAAGAGCTACTAGCAAGTTCAAACAACATAATCCAACTAAAAAACAAAAAACGCACACATGCCAGTGAAGACCAGACGCTGCTTAATTCACTTCTGCCCGTCATTGGAACATCTGATACAAATCAGTAACAAAAATATTGGCCCTTTCTAGCTTCATTTTCTCTTCCAGGGCATGTTCTGACAAAAGTTAACTTTTTTTTTGGGGGGGGGGGGGGAAAGGTGCTAATTTTTTTTAAATCTTACAGATTTATTAGGGGAAAAGGAAGTATTGATTTTAAAACTTCCCATATTGAAAGAATTTTCCTCCTGGTGAAGAAGAATTTACATGGGTTATGGAATTCCTACAGGCTTCATCTTTATCTGATATCCTCTAAAATGTGTTTCTTTGCTGAACCATTAGATTGACCATATAAGTGCTGCTTGGTCAAATTTTGTACATTTCTACAGAGAAATGAGTCCAGGAGGAAAATCTTGCCTATCTAGAACAGGATGGAGTGAGAAATGGAGATCAACCGTCAGGTTTACAGCCAACTATTAGGGACACCTTACAGTGTTGCCAAATAATCAAGAGAGCCAATGAGCAATAACCCAAGGCCTGTCATTGGAAAATGGATGCTGATGTTTGTTATGGAAAAGTGTGTAATCAGATGGTCAGGCTGTACATTTAATTTGCTGTCCATTTTTGTCACTTTTGTGCCAAGAAGGACCGTTTGATCCTGTGAGGCTCACACAGCAAACATGAAGCTATGTCAGGGAAGGTCTAGGCTGGATATGTAAAAGGTTTTTAACACAAAAGGTGGTTGAGCACTGGAACAGCCCTCACAAAGGGAGTGGTCACAACAGCAAGCGTGACAGAGTTCAAGAAGCATTTGGACAACATTCAGGCACATGATGTGATTCTTGGAGTGTCCTGTCCAGGACCAGGACTCAAGGATCCTGATGGATCCATTCCAACTCAGCCTATTGTGTGATTCTATAATAACCTTCTTGCATGGGCCAGTCTGACACAGCCTGAAACATTTGTATAGTATGTCTCTGAGGGAGGTTTTTACTTTGCATTTCTATTTCTTGAGTATGTGTTTTTGTATACCTTTCTAGTTTCAGATTTCCACCAGCATTCATAAATGAACATACACTTCCAAGAATTATGATTCCTAATGACCTTATTGACTTTATATCTGTCAAGGTCTAACAAGATATTCAGCAGTCAAGAGAAGCTAGTTGGATTTGAAAAGGACCTGAATACTAGGTAGCTCCTCAAAACCACAGGAACCAATTGTCTGTCAATCCAGCACCCGGCCTGCAGTTAGGAAGCATTTTCCAGAACAAAGTGTGGCACACCCTGCTCTTGTCTGCTGTAAGTTACATACCAGCTGCTCCCAGAACACTATGCTACAAAGGTCACCTTTGCCTTCAGTGCTGGCTCAGTGCAGAGCTGCTTGGTGGGGCACACCTGTGCAGTCTGGGCTGCAGGAGCACAGCTGCTGTCCCACAGGATGGTACATCTCCTCCAGGCTCCAACACACTTCAGCAGCACCCCAAAGACCATCTTGCATCCAGTAGGGCTTACAGTGCCTGTCTTGAAGGACATGCCAATCCCCTTTAAATACTTTCTCACTTTTCGGCACTACAGCCACTCAGCCCCTTACTGTCACTGCTAAAAGAGAGCCAACCTTACAGGAATCAGTACTATTTTTCAGTTAGTCTGCCTTACAGCCCCCTGGAGAAGAGCAAACAAATAACCAGGAACCCATGGGTCACAGATCACTGCAGTTTCCTGTGCCTATCTGCCTGGTACCTGAGGACCTGAACTTCTACCAAGAAAGAAGCAAAAAACCAAAGCACATACAAGAACTTGCATGCTCACCTTTACAAGCACAAGGGTACTTCACTCACTTGTCCTCACTCTTCCAACAATGTCTCCACTGAGTCAAGGCTGATAATTTCCAAAATAATCTCCTGGCAGAGAGGTATCAGTATCATCCATTTCTCATTAGATATGAAGCTCTTAAAATATATTGCTGGCTTTGAAAACTACACATAAAGTGTGTATCTCTAAATTGCTTGTAATATTTGAAATCTACCCTACAGCCTGAGCTTGAAAATTGCACACAGCTGAAGTCTTACCTCTATTATTCACAGGCTTCAATGAGACTATTCATGCAAAAGGTCCAAGGCAGTTTTAGGGCTTTTGGTAATATGTGTGTAGATATATCTTTTTACTTTAAAAAATGAAGGGGGATTTTGGAACAAGCGTGAAGATCATAAAGTGAGTAAAGATTTTTTTTAAACCACCACCAAAATGCAATCATGCTGGAAGAAGCTGACAAATTTCAGCAGCTCTTTTTCATTAAAGTGCATTACTTTAAACAAAAGCCCCCAAGGCAAGCTCTGTGAGAAGTTTGCCATGATGGGAATATACTCATGTGAAAGAAATATAGCACAATCTAGCACATTCATAGAAACATCACTTTTAAATATAAAGTCCATTATTCATTATTAAAATAAATGGATACATATGTGAGAAAAACACACATCTTATGGCTACATGCCTGACAGCAGCTTACATTCTTTGCAGAGTATTTTACATCCACAATAAATGTGAAAGAGATGTATCTATCTAGGTTTTAGGATATTTCTTCAGGTTTATCACTAGTGGGAAATAGCTGTGTCTGATTCAAGAAGAAAAGAAAGCTGCATATATTGACTGAGTTAAAGTTCCAGGATATTCAAAGACATGGGAATGGTGGACAAGTAGAGACACAAATGGCAATGGCTGCTTTACACTTTAGAATACATGGTAGCCCCTGATAACAGGGGGACATTGTCAAGAGCTCAACAAAATGCATTTCATAAAATAAAGTGGTGTAGGTCTGATTTCATTACAGTCACAGCAGTTTATAATGCAAAGTATTGCCTCAGCATTTTGTGGGTTATTATTTTGGTCTCCAGTTTGAAACTAGCCAGAAAGATAGATGGATATTAATAGCAGTGATGCACAAGCAAGTTATCAGAGTGCATCTACTCTAATTGCTATTGTATTTCTTAACCCTAGCAGGGCATACAAATACTGAAAAACAGTCACTTGTGCCAGAGAATCCATATTTAACCAATACATCAGGTTGAGACTCAAATTTTTCTTCTGCAGGATATGTCCACTGTTAAAATTTACAAACGACAGATGCTCTGAAGTTTTCCACAGTAAAAACATTCTAAGGAATGTCATTAACACTTTCTAAGACCTTTGTGGACCTGAAATTGCACAGATGGCATCTCCTTAAGCCCTGATGGTCCTCTCCAGCTGTGCAGTGAGACAGTGCTTGGAGACCAGTGGTAGCTTTTTGTTTTGGAAGTTTCTCAAAACATGTTGCCTTGAAGTGTGGCAATTTCAATATTTTGGGTTTTTTTTCCTTCCCTCCAACATTAACAGGAAACACATACCTGGGGAATGGACAGAGAGTGGAAGGAGACAGAATTCACCATGGATTGTACGTTCCCATCTCAAGAGGAATAAAAAGTTAAACAGGAACACATTTTTGCTTCACCTGTCATAATGGTTGATTCTGCAGTTTTCAAAGTTGAACTACTTGGACTACTTGAACTACTTGGTTGGATTTGGGGTTGAAATTTGGTTGAACTACTCAAAGACTCGCACAAGGTTTACGTATCTGAACACGCAGTGGAAGTGCCTGTTGCCTTCCACACAGGACTGTATCAAAGGGCAAGAATAGTCACCAGAACCCCCTGCCTCTGCAATTGCTATGCAGTAATAGGTTTTAGTCAGGGTCTCTTAAAATTAGAAGCAGCTTTGCTCATCTAGGAGTCATGAGCATGAGGTTTTGCTCATCTACCAGACTAGATTTGGCAGGTGATTCCACAACAGGAGCAAGCTGGTTTCTGGGGGCACACAAGGCACCAGGTGACTCAAAAGGTAATTTTGAGCCATTGCAGAGAGCCAGAAACAGTTGGAGAGGGCAGCAAGGGTACTTTTGTTTGGTAACATGGATCATATTCAAGACATCCATCCACCCTGCCCCCTTCCTCTGCCACATTCAGGAAATGCTTACGCAGCTTGTAAAGGTGGCCTCTAATGCATGGCTTTACAGCTGCCAGGTGCAATCAACACCTCTGTGACTATACAGACCATTCATTGCCTTCTACACCACAGGACCTCCTCTTTCAGAGTGTATGGGCTGAATGTGAGATGAGTTTTGGACATTCTTGTTCGGCATGGCTTTTCCCTGAGATAAGGACCAGCGGGAGGAGCAAGGCCTGTGACCAATGCCTAAAGAAGTTCCAGCCCTCAAGGGTACAATGGAGGAGGATGAGCAAAAGGCTTCTTGAAACCTGCACTGGGAGAGGGAGTTTCTCTCTTCTCCCTGGAAAGCAAGAAGTGATTTTTAACCACTTAACTATAACTCCTACATTGCCTTTCTGGGACTCATAGTCCTTTATCCACCTCTGCAGTTGTATCACAAGTAAGAGCCTGGCTTTAGACTTTATACTGATTTTGGTGGGCTGCCAGCACTTCTTGGAGCACACAAAGCAGCAAAGTGAGGTGGCATTTTTTAATATTTGATATTGCAGGACAAGTTGAATGTCATTGCATGGAATAAGATGAAAAATAATAATAAAAATATGCATTCCTTAACCAAAGGACATCCTTAATGCTGCATATGATCACTCATTGCAAATAAGACAGGAACTTCTCAAAGGAAAGGCTGCAGCCATCTTTTGTAATGGAAAGTTTTAAGCAATTTACAAGTAGGAACTGCTAGTGACTCCTCCATTAGACATGGAAGATAAGTAAATTAATCTGGAAAGAGTATACAAGCCCAATAGGAAAAGGAAAAGTTTCCAAACTGATCTATTTAAACTAAGACCCATTGATTTCACACAGTCACTGCTCCTGCTTAGAAGTGGAAAACCAAGTTTGCTACTGCAATGTTGTTTTGCTCTTGTGATTTTGAAGCAGTGTGAAGGGCAGAGACAGGGTTTTAATAGGAATTACATATAAATTCTGCTCATCACTGAAGATAGAATGTAATCACTTAGTAAAACTAAGGACACCGGTGAAAAAAATTTTAGACATCAAAATGTTGTTGAAATGACAGATATATCACCATGAGAACAAAACTGCAGGAACAAAACTCTGCCATAGCAAGATCCTGACACATTAGTAACCTTGAAAAAAACTGTGACAAATGTGCTCAATCCCAAACCAAACCAGGAGTAGCTTGATACATGCTCCAAAAGTAGATTTTGAAGTTTCAGTCACTCAGTCGCTCCTGTACAATTACAAAGTGCAAAATCAAGGCAGAATACGTGTCATAGATTCACAAACCTAAGCATAAACCTGCATGCTGTAACTACATTTCATTTCTCATCTTAGTTAGGTTGAACAGAAGTTCTCCCACCTAACTGAGGAGTAGAAGCCTATTATCCCAAAGCACTGAAAAACAAAAACATTCCCTGTGACCTGAATAAACTAGGTTCAAGAGGCTGCCAAAGAGGGAGGCCAGCCAGTCTGCACAAATTTTTTAGCTAGCTGACTAGTACATTGAAAATTGGGACTAGATATCAAGTACATGTAAAGCAAAGGTCCTGTTGCCCACATGCATCTCCACAACAAAATGCAACAAGATGGATAGACAAACACATATCTGTATCCAGATAACCATATTCAGGAAATCTTGATAAAATCTGTTTCATTTTTTCTAATACCTTGAGTTTTCAGATTAAACAAAGTAACTTCAAATCCCAGAAAGATTTTGAACGAAATTAAAATATTTGCAAGTAGCAATTAAGCAGACAATGAAAGTTATAAAACAAATAAAAATGACTCACATAAATAACACATCCTACAAACAATTTATTCCACGGCATCATGGCTCTTATGGAGAATGAAAAAGCAGAGGCTCTACTACATTTTGACTTTAGCAACTATTTTGACACTTGTTCACAAATTTATCATAAATGAGACAATCAACCAAGGTATAGGCGAAAATAATCTATAACAGTTTGGTACATGACTATTTGAAAAAACATACAAGCATTGCTGAATTAAGTGCAGGAGCCTGTTTCATCCTGTGAGTTTTCAGTATTTTCATAAGAAATTTGGTATGATGAAGGAGAAAACACCAGGCCTGAAGTATCAAGGTGAGAAAGTACAACAGATCCTTTAAAGGAAAAGATTTAGCATTAAAGTAATCCTGAGACAGAAAGTGTCGGAGTAAATGAAGATTCACTTCAGCAAGTGTGGAGCTGCAGACTATGAAATATGATGACTGCATGTATATATGTGTATATATACATACACCTATATACCTGCACAGCTGACAAAAGGCATAAGAGAGGAAACAACTGGAAAGGCACTGGGTCTTCAGAGCAGGATTTGGGAAACATTATGGATCATAAATTGCATACAAGTCAAGAATATTTAGCTTTTGAGAGAAAGCATATATCAAAGTGGGATGTATAAACGGGAGCACTGCTCCTAAGACAGCTGAAGTAAACCTTCTGCTTTGCTCAGAAGCAGTACAGCTCCCACAGCTGGAGCACTGCAGGCAGATTTGGGCACAGTATCTAATACCAGAACAACGCAGGCTGACTTGAAGGATTTCAGATGAAAAGAATTATCACCAGAGGTCTCACAACCTGTCCTTGGAGGGAAGTCTGGGAAAAGCAGAGTTGTTTAGTCTAAAAATAAAGATGTCTGAAGGGAGATGCGATAACAATCTTCAAACATAGAAAAGGGTTGCTAGAAAGAGAAAGGAAATAAGCCCTTTTCCATGCGGGCCAAGGTTTGTATGTGTAGAAATAGGCTGAAAAGGCAGCAAGGGAGATTTAGGTTAGACTTCAGGTAGAGCTTTCTTCTAGTGGTAAGAATAGCTAAGTCCTGAAAGAGCTGGCCTACAGAGATCTTGTGATCACTGTTATTTAAGCCTTTTAAGAACAGCTATATAGACACTTGTTGGAACATATTGGTTGTATCTGCACTGTCTTGGGGCAGGTGGATGAACTGACTGACCTTTACAGTATTTTTTTATTTCAACTTCCACTGTAACTATGAAAAGTAAATGACTGGAGTATTAACATATTTGTTTCTAGCAGAGCATCTCTCTCTTTGAAAATGCATGAGCAGTCACTAGATCAGTGCTCAGTGTCATCACAGCATCTCCTCTGAGTTTTGGCACACAGATAAAGGCAGTAGAGGGGAGTGTATCAGAACTTGCAGGCAGACCTGAGAATGGTTTGCAAAAATGTTTGGCTTCTGTCCTGGAACAAAGAGGACACAAGCTCAATCTCTCTTCCTCCCTGGGGAGCTGGTGTTCACTGTTTGCTCTCCACCATCCAGACCAGAAACAGAGCCACATCAACCACAGAAGAAGTGGAAGCAGGCCTCTACGCCACACTGCCCAAGAAACATTTTCACCCCTCAATTTTACTGCAGGAGATTTGAAAACAAGACTTTCTCTGTCAGTAAAGGTGCAGGCAGGAAGACTTGGTCAATTTACTGCTAGATATTTACCCAGATGATTTTAAAAGCTCTGCTCTGCATGGATTTTGGACCAGCCTTTTTATTTTCTCTTGTGGGAGTGCAGTAAAACACCAGCTGCTGTTAATGTACCTTGGTGAATAATCACACTTAGCTAATTTTCAGCTATGAATGATTAAGCACTTCATACAGTATGTGAACATAAAGAGCCATTTTCTCACACTTAAAATATATTTGATTTGAGAACCCAGTGAAGCGGACCCACCCCACACCAGTATAAGGACAAGCTTCAGAATTAGATCTTTTGCATCCATGATCTTGTGTGACATACAAATTCTACAGGAAAGCCATGACATCCGTGCACAAACTGATACTCCTACAACACTGTTCAAGAGCAGACTGCACTGCCTGCTTTTACCCCTGGTTTGCTATGCACATATTACATTTTGCATATTTCAGAAAAACACCTCTAGAAATTCTGAGTTTTTTTAAAAGAGGAAACTGTCAAAATTTCAAAAATTGGCAGGTCACAATTTTGTAAGCCTTACTTATTATCAGTATTTACTCCTGCAAGCTGTTCTCTGGAAGTCAGTTTGACAGGAAAAAAAAAAAAAAAAAAAAAAAAAAAAAAAAGGTGTTCACTGATCTGACACAAAAATTGCCAAGTCACACTATCATTCCACATGAAGACAACTGTTGCTGCTTTAGCACAGGCTTTGGTTTGGGTTTTCAGCCTCAAGTTAACCAAAAGCACACTCTTACAAAGCTTTATTATGAAAGGATTTTCAAATTCTCCTGAAGCTAGAAAATTCAAATGCCCTCACTGTCTAGAGAAAGCTCAGCTCTCTACTCCTTTATTTGCTCATTTCCTATATGAATACACGTTGCTAAATAGGAGTGAGGATTGTGGGCTTGACCACTAAAATTGTGCTTCCACCAAGAGTGGTTATGTACTGTTCTCCATTACAAAAAGGTAAGAAAGAAGCTGTATTGTTTTAGTGCTGACAGGAATTTTGGAGGTCGCATCCCCTGG
This sequence comes from Cinclus cinclus, assembly GCF_963662255.1. Taxonomy (NCBI): domain Eukaryota; kingdom Metazoa; phylum Chordata; class Aves; order Passeriformes; family Cinclidae; genus Cinclus; species Cinclus cinclus. Next base: position 39,740,413 of record NC_085046.1, on the reverse strand, counting down.
CAAAGCTCTTGTAGTTATGCACAGTAGGTGGTCAAACTCATGAGTGATTTTTGCTACCCTCCACCTCCAAGAAACTCCTCTGTGTGACACATGCAACACAGCTCTAAGAAGCATGGGCTGTCAGGAAATAGCTGTTCTGATTCTGCACCAGCAAATGGAGGTCTGTATGTATGGTAATAACAATTTACTTTTTATAGATTAATAATAGGCTTGGGTAATTCCTGTGCCAACAGATCAGCGGCTACTGTTTCCACTCAGAGGTTATGAAAGATTCTGCCCTCACCCCTTTCTAACAGCCTCTTGTTCCAGAACAGCTGAGTGTTATTTTTAAGCCATAAAATTGTAGGAGAATGCCTGGGCAGCTATTAATAACAATCATACAAAATTCCACATAATGTGTGTCTCAGTCCACTTTATATTCTACCACTTAGCACAGAAAGCACAGACTGAAATAATTTACAGTCAAGTGACATTTTGCATGTATAAAAGATACATCTATTTGAACAAGGTGAGTTCAAATCTGTGGTCTCTGTTCAAAGAAAGCTTAAATATAAGTCAATGAGAACAATGTCTGTGAAAACAGGGCCTGGCTGGCTGCTTTCAGAGCATAAGATCAAGTTTATTCTTTCCAAAAGTCCTTAGTGTGCAGGGCTCAGGAATAGCTCTTTTATCTTCAGGTTCTCCATTCCCTTGATGATCCACCTGCAGTTACTACTCCAGCTGTCCTTTTCCTGAATATAATGAGTTTTTTTCTTGCCTTTTTCTAGTTGATTTTCTCCTGCTTTCTGTTCACTTCTACATTTTCCCAACAATGATATCCTTCTCCCCTTTTCCATCCTTTTTTTATGACACAGGAGTTGAGAGCAAGTAATGAGAGGAAATTGCAATGGTGGCTAAAGGGATAAACTGGAAAAGAGGAGAATTTAGGTCCTTTTGGGAGGAGATACAGCAACTCCTATTCAGATTTCCCACAGACTTTTTTTCTTCCTTTTCAGATTTGTGAGAAGGAAGCAAAAATTTAATCTTTTCCTTCCTCCTTTCAGGTTCAACAAGAAATTAGCAGAACAGCTAAACTGCCCACTCTGCAGCCCTTTCCCAGCAGGCCTGTATGAATGTCTCCAACAGTTACAGTTTGTTAATTGCCACACAGAAGTTATCACATTAATGCAACTTTGATGCCAAGAATAGTTTAAACCAAGTTAAATGAGTAAAGCATGCCTAGTAGTTCCCATTGTTCAGCCCCGTAGACAGGCAGTGAGTTGGATAATTGGGCATTCTGACACTTCCAACTCATTTGTTTCATTACACTGTGTTGCTTGCACTCAAATAAATATCTGCAAAAATTGTGAACAAACAGATCTAGGAATTCTTCATGAGGAAAAGGCTGCTGTATTCAGATGGATTATGTGCTTAGAACTTGTAGGATTGAAGGGTTATTTTGTTTTAAGGATGAGATGCAATACATCCTCCCAAATGCACGTCATGCTAGAGCAACACAAGCCATTGAAGTCAAAGCCCTGAATATCACACAGTGGACATCATACTAAAAGCAGATTGCTCTATCCTCAATTTATCCTAACATCACATCCCATTACTATTACATAGGTGCTTTTCACCCTGACAGGGACACACACAGCACTTTGCAGAGTCAGATTCCCACAGCCAGATTACTACAGTTGCTGGACTTCCACCATTCCCATGGGTGCCAAGAGATATCCTGCACTTAGAGACAGGCATTCAGCCCCTGCCAAATAAAATACTCTTCAATGAATACAACTTACTGTGAGTTTTTTCTAGTTTTTTTTTTCTGGTATAGCTCCCCTGACTTCCACAAATTTTTCCCAGCAGAGAACCGCTCTGACAAGAGTTACAGAATTGCCAGGTTGGGATGGCACCACTCATTTTTGTGGCCTAACATGATGGTGGAGCCCAGCGTGGACTCTCTCAGTGCCTTCGTGCCAGTGCTATAGGACGTGCCAAAACACATCAAGTCCACTTGTACAACTAGCTCAGTAACCTGCCTCCAGCAGTACCTCCATGCTTCAGGGGGAGACAAACCTTTTGTACTGTGTATAATGAGAGAATTTCCCCACTCTAGCTATTCACACAGCAATTTGTGGATACCCTGATGGATGAGAATTGATTAGCAAGACTTGAAAGGTCAGAGGTACACACAGACCTCATCTGCTGTGCAAAGGACAGCTTATCCTCCCTATCACAGAAAGCATATAGTGAAATTTTCATTGTTGCAGATATAATATGAGACATACTGCAACAGTAGGTTGAATTCTGATGCAGCCAATATAATTCAAAATCCCAACACAGCTATGTCATTCTTACAAGCCTACATTTTCAGCCTTCCTTGGTTAGACTGTTAGTTTTTTGAAGGCTACTGAATCTTGATTTATTTGCTAAAATAAATTCACAAAGCTTCACCTTTCTGAGATGTGTCAATTAGCTGGTTGACTAGCCCCCCTCAAAGTCCTAGCACTAGAGCAAGGTAATTTTATTTCTACGTAATCTTACTGAACTTTTCTCCTTTGGAAAAATGCTTTTTCTAGAAATAAAAAGATGAAGAGTCTCTGCATAAATGCTCTCACTCTCTGAAATTCTGTTAAGAAGAAGATCAAGCAGGCACCATATTAAATACTGAAATAAAACAGCACTACAGCAGTTGACAACACAAAAACCCAAGCCATTTGGAACTTTGGAAAAAATTAGTTCAGATGTTAACATTTCTGCAGAAAGGATTTTCTGTTCTTGAACCAGTTCCTTTCTAACCTTATGAATTTGTGATTCTATAATGGGTTGTGTATTTTCTTTGGTTAATTTGTTTGGGGCTTTAACTCCAGCAAGTTTCACAGCATTTGACATAAATACCATATAAGCAGATTTAAGGTTCTAGGCCTGAAGGTTGTAAAAAATCATGTAAAATCATGAACCTAAAGGTCTGGGGAAAAAAGTTCATGCTTTACAGTTTCTAGGACTTTTGAATCAATCTCATCTCTTGGGAGATGGAAGTGTTTTCCTGAATGTGAACCTGAGCAAAACACTGAGCAAAGAAATGAGGCAGCAAGCAGACCAACAAGTTTTGTACAATATAAGTACTCTTATACAACTGCAGATGCATGGCACAAGATTTTGGGATGACTGAAAGAGCAATTGAGGGAGCTGATGGACCAAGTACTGACTCACCTAGGACTGAAAATAATTCTTGCTTCCTGTCTCTTATTTCTCATATATATATATATATATATATATATATATATATATATATATATATATATATGTAGGCATATGCACAAGGACACATTCTAAATAGCATGTACAGTAATTTTTTAGTATTATTCTAACACTTCAGTATTAGGATATTAAGCACCAGGTGTTGGAAAGATTTTTGCAAAGTTATGCCAGTGCAGTCAGTAGGATTATGCTAGCAATATTACATTTACAGAACCAGGCCCTAAGGTCATAACAGTTGCTCTCTCATAGCAAGTGATGAGCAGAATCCCTGGGAATACTGTAGAAGTGGCAGATAATTACATATTTTTACACTTTTATTTAATAATTTTGTTAGCTGTTTCATTCTTGCACCAACCCTCCCATACTTCATAACTCTTACAAATATTTCATTAACATACTTAAAATGATTTAGTTTCCCATCCTGCAGTGCCTGAATGAATCATCATTCCCCCAAGAAGGGAAGGGACAGCTACATTAACCCAGGACAGTGCAGAACTCTTACAAACCTCAATACATAATTCACACATGTTCCTATCTTTTTGTTTTGTTTTTGTTTTTTCCCTATAGCTGCATCCTTTATATTTCCCCCCTGGCCAGGAAAAGTCCATAACTGCAGACAATGAAGCCTCACAGCCTGCTAACAGGACCCATTATTTATTAATATGTAGAACAAAGATACATATCATATGACTTTTTACTGCTTAAGTCTGTATTAGAGAATTTTCTGATACCCCCTGTGCTTTAGGTTTGATGAAATACACCAAATATTATTCTTGATATGTCATTTGGGTAACTGAATTTGAAAATAAAATTTTCTTTAGGAACCAGGACCATTAGAATAGAGGCATCCCTTTATTTAAGGAGAAATCCATGGTTGATAACATAGCCTTGATGAAGTTTAGAACACAATATGCTATGATACAATTTTAAAAAAGGACAGAGAACCAGCTCCACTATGCTGCAACCATTTATTCAACTCATTTTGTATTTTTTGAAGATCCACTGTTCAAAGAGAAGAGACCAATTTAAGTTTTGTATATGTATGTAACACAGACCAAGGTTAAAAAATAAAAGCCTCACTCCACTCATTTGTTATTTTAAAGCATTTCAAAAATACCTGGTAAATTTGTTTTCTCCTCTGCTGCCCCCATCAGATTTTCATACATTCTTGAACCTTACCATTTTCATTGGTGGGAAGTTTTTCCCCATCTGAATCTCACAGAGTGGTTGTAAATACAGAAAGCATTAGTGCTAGTTTTAACAACAGTTTGAAGTCAACATGAGCAAAAAACACTTGAAATTATTTTGGTCCTGGTAACCGAATGAACTTAATTAAAAACTGACTAAATTGAAAAAGAGCTGTTAAAGTGACTTGAAGCTCAGTCTATGCTTTTTACCATGTCTTTATAAAACTCCTTTCCAAAGATCAAGATAACCTTCTCAAAACTGAAACACCTTAAAGCATCTTGCATCTGACACTCAAAGCTCCTCAGTTAGATTTCTGAACTTCTTAATCAGCCAGTAGTGTGTAAGCACACTGGAAAGAAAACAAACAAACTGAGGAGAAAAAATAAAGACCTGAAGAGAAGAAACATATGTGGGAAGGGTAGAAGAGCAGAGGAAAGAAGTGGGTGGGGTGGGAAAAATGCATAATAAATCACAGCCCTGCTCTACCAGCACAGATCAGTAGATTTCAGCTGAAGAAACAGTCAAGCTAAAAGCTGCCTATGATTGCAATGAGATTCTGAGTACCAGAAAGTTTAACACAATTACAAAAATTGGCCAAAATCAGAATTTATTTCTTTTCTAAACACATGATACTGTTCCCATCAATGACAATAAAAGCTTTGCCAGTAAACCCAAATGCTTAGACACTGCTTTTATTAATTCTCAGTTCTTAGTACAGAGGCATGGAGTGTCTGTAGTGAGTAAGCAAGCTTGGAGCCTGGCATAGCCACCCAGGAAGGCACTGAGCCTTTGGCCTGACTTCTGAACTGCATTTCAACCCCAGAACACGGGTAGGAAGGCAAAAACATGGAGAGGAAGAGATGCACACTGTCACCAAGCAATATTATATTGTCACAAGAATTTCGCAACACACAGAGGCATGTACATACCATTAGAGACATGCACATATATATACACATTATTCAACTAGAAACTGATCAGCATCACCTAAATAAAAGTGAACACACAAATTTCAAAGAAAAATTACACAAGGTAAAAAAGTGCTTGCCTGCCTGTGGCATCTTCAGTTGAAGAATAAATATGATAATAAAAATCATCACGAAATGGCATATGGTACGTTTTTTGTACACATATTATTCACTCATTTTTTATTGTATTTGACTTGACACTGACAATATATCTTACTCATTAGGGGAGCTTATATTTCAGTCTCATCTGTATGTTAAAAATCTCCTACTGTTATGTGGCAAGAATACATAAAAAACAAATAGGCAAAAGCACGCTCGCCTGGAAAGACTTAATATTTCTCAAAATGTTCAGAAATTATTCTTCCCATTAAAAATCCAAAGTCAAAGGGAGAAAATACAATTGTTACCCTTGATTTTTCCCTAGTGTTTCATTTATTACATCAAGAGCTCCTTGATTGGATTCAAATGCAAAGTTGCTCCCATGGCTTCAAAGTCAGAGTAAATTGAAAAATGCGTTTCAACAACATTGATACTCAAATAATATCCCAGAATACTGTCTTAATGGCTTTACCCTTATTAAACAAAAACATAACAAAACTTTGGGGGTCCTTTTAAATGAAGTAACAGAATGAGAATAAAAAGCAACAAAACAAACCATGTAACTAAAGAAAATCTTGTCCCCTCTTTAAACCCCCTCTGGAAATACTAGTGAGTTTAAATTTTCCTGTGACTCTGAAGGATTTTCTCTGATCCACAAGTGCAAACATCCTCACACAGACTCCAAACAGGCATGCCAGATACTAAGAGGAAGGCTGTCATTGTGGGCAGTGCTCTGAGCAAACAGTTGGGTGTAAAACCAGACCAGAGCTGGGAAATCCCAGGAAGATCCATTTCTCAGAGGGAGCATTTTGACACCAGATTCTCTCTCGCAATTCTCACCAGATTTGTCTCCAGCTATATCCATCTGTCTGCAGAAAAACAGGCTGTAAAAGAGGTCTGCAAATTGCTGTCTGAAAAAAGATCTCAAAAAGTTATCAAAAATCATTTAAATAATCTAAAAATACTGACAGGCTGTTATAGTATCTAATAGCACCTACTCTTTATTTTAAGTTTGGCTTCAGAGTTTTACACAGCTGCCATTTCAAGTCATTTCAATAAAACAGAAGAGGTTAAATAACTTAGGAGAAATTAAGAAATAGCCCAGGTGCTGCTGCCCTTCATAGAAAATATCTGATGATACCACCACTCTGATTCCAGTCTTTTAGGACTCCATGTAAGTTAAAACCACATTGATTTCAGTCCTTCCTTCCCCTTGGGAGAAAAACAGTGCAAGGATGGAGCAATGACACTTCCACTGCTGGCAAAGCCAGTATTGTTTTCCCATGAAGTCACCTCTTGCCCTGGTCGCAGGTGACCTTCCATCTGGAATGGTTTTCTTCAGAGAGAAGCCAAGGTTTGACATTTTCTCTCTGACTGGTGCAACTCAGGTAAAAGCAGTGTGTTTGCGAAAATTAAATGAGGAAAAATGCTATATTGTCCTCAACTAGTTTCCCCCTCTGAATAAACAATCAGAAAGCCCAGGAGGAGATTCACCTGGAATAGTGACATCAACCCAGTCAGCTGCAATGAGTATGTCACCCCCCTAACGACAGGGGATAAAACAGCCACAGACATACCAAACTGGGATTGTGTCACTGAAGTGAATCAGCCAGACAAACCCCTTTGAGGCCACATGAACACATCAGGACAGTGAAGAGGCTCATGGCTCATCCCTGTTGCTAACTCAGGAGCTGTCAGGATGTCAGTCACACCGTGCCACATAGGGACAGATGCACAGGGTGGTGTAACAGGGTTTACTGAACTATACCAGGAATCCAGACAGGAGATTTTCTCCAAAAAACACGTGCTGCTCAGAAGAGAATCAGACAAAATGGCCTATTTTACCAGTATTCCTTGCTCAATAGGAAATGAATACTCTCTGACTCTTTACCTTGGTTATAGAAAATGTTTCTAAGTGTTTTCTAAGGGTAAAGACATGAAGTGGGCAGAGTTAATCTACACATAAGCCCTGAATTTAAACTGTGATATTTCCACATCATATAACCCTTGCAATGATGGCATTTTACAGGAGGTTTATCACAGCCTCACTTAAATCGCAGCGTGATTAAATGGGTTTTTCAGTTTTCATTCTTGCCCCTCCAGGATAACAGGCCCAGACTATCACAATTGAGGTATTTCACCTTAACAATACTGTGAGACAGCACTGCTCTTTAGTTTCCCATCCAGAGAAAGAATACTTTTGAAAGCAATAGAGAATATTTTCCAGAGGAAGAATGCCAGGGTTAACAGACATCAGGTTTAAGAGCATCCATTGTCACCCAGGTGGCCCAGCATAAAAGGATGCTGAATCTCTGGCCACGGAGATGCATGAGGGGACTGCATCTCCAAGCCAGATATGACTTTCATTACACCTATGAATTATGCCTGACATTTATATTTGAATGTAGTATTTTTCGTTTTAATAAAGAATCACTGGATCATCAGAATAATGGATAGCACTGGTGCAAATATAATGAAAATGCCAAGCTTTAAATAGCTTGTTTAATTATTAAAAATGTTACCGGAAAAAACTAACTTCGCATTGCTGTCAAGATCAAATGAACATGAATTTCAATCAAAAGAGAGGCTATTGTACAATATATTAAAACATGAGGTTCTGCCTACAGTAATTATTGTGCACAGCACACAAAGGGGGGAAAAGGCAACACTATCAATCACAGTCTGTCCACATTCAGTCAATATGAGTCCCTCCCCTGCTTTGTTGCACAGTTTTTCCTTTGTTAGCCATATTATACAATACATGGGGCTTTCAAGAGCTTGGCATTGGATGTGCATTAAGGAAGGCTCTCAAGATCCTTCTTGAAAGGAATTCAATATATTTTCTTGTTTGAGAAAATTGCAATAAGCTATACAGCATCTTCTTTTTATTTATTGTTTTTTATTGTTAAATCATCACTCATCTTCTACTTACCACATTACCCTTTCTATGTGATCATGCTACGCAGAACACAACCTTCTCATATGTTCATCTGCATTACAGTGACAGTACAAGCACCACTCATTCAGGCTGCTGAAGGACTTGATTCTGCATCCAAGAGAAACATCAGGACCAAGATTTTCATTTTGCACCACTGTGCAAATTTTGCTGAATAAGTAGATGCTTTTAATTTTCATGCTAAGCAACTGCTGGGGATAATACAGAACACACTGTCTTGCAAGAATCCCAGCACAGCATCTGTGCAGGCTGAAAAACCTCAACTGTATAAGCACATCAAGGCTAGTGGCTCCAAAGTGGGAAGCAACGTTACACAGGTAGATGCATGACCTTCTTGTCCATCTTTCTGCTTCTACTTCCCAAAATTTTGCTGGTAAGCAACTTCTATATCAATCAGAATGTGCAATATGTATCCTTGGCAGATTTCCACTGACACTTTAAAAATATTTCCACAACTGCTTTTGAAATTCAAGTTCCTTCCCTCCCTCACCCCCATTTTTTTTCTTTTAATCTTCATTGTTTTAAAATTGTTCTTGACTTCTGAGTTTTTCTATTTTTGCTAGGAGTTTTATTGCAGTATGGCAAAAGTTCTTGTGCTGTATTGCTCATTTGGATATCAATAAAGTACATTTTAAAAGGTAAGAGTCAACTTTCACAAAGTTATAGCTTTATGGTTACCCAAGTACAAATTCTGAACTATCTATAATGCATACACTAAAAACATTAAAATGCAATACATATCATTTCCTCCAACCGGCAGCAACACATCCTGTTTCTATACATTTCACCACATCTGTGGATCTAGTAGTAAGAGATCCCCTTTTAGCGTGAGCTTTCTCTTAGGAAAAGCACCTATGGAACCAGTTTATGCTGAAGCTGATGGGAATTTTATCCACATGCCTCCTACCAAAGTTAGAGCAGACATGAAAGCTCTAATAGATGTCTGTTAAAAGGGTAGGGCTTGCTGCTCATTTTACTGAATGCAAGTGGTGTTTGTTTATTTACCCACGCCTGTGAAAATCTTTACATTCTCTAAACTGAAGATTCACAGGGGTGCTTGGAATTAAACAGCAGAAACAAAATGTCCTCTTGCATGTGCTTGAGGGTATGACCACAAATTCTGTAACCAGGGCTTTATCTCAAGAGAGCTATAAAGTGGTAATAAAAACCATTTTATTGCTACACTGTCCCATGATGGGGCTGCTGTTCTCTCATGAATATTGGAGATGCCCTGCACTTAGCCATAAATGCCCCCAGCATTACAAACCACTAAGCACTTGACTCATTCCAGCAAAACATTTTAAACCCACACAACCGCAAGTGTGTGTCCAACCCTATGCAGACTATTTCCAAGTTCATTTTCAGAGCAGAAGAACCCTGTATGGTTGTGTTCTATACCAAATGTTACAGACAAAGTGAACCAAGGCAGGGTAAAGACATGGTCTTTATACCAGTCCAGTGGCTAAAGCCTGTAAGCTGAAACCACAGCTGCTGACTGGGTGTATTATTTTCCCTAATATATGTGACTGAGTTAATCTCCTCTGACTTCTATTGATTTTCATGGGAAAAGAGGGGACTATTCCTTCTTACCATTCTGTCACCATGATACCTTATCTAGGTGGCCATGAAAGTTACAGCCAAAACACATAAAATGGATTAAAGAACATATGAAATGGAATTCATGAGAAGCTTGGCTTTGAAAGACTTGCATAAAAGGTGTAGTTTCTTTCCTATTTTTCATATCCCATGGCCATCACCCAAAGCTGGGGAGAGGCGCACCTGACAGAACTCACATAAGCAAGAGGTCGATTTTATAGCACAGCATCACATTTGTGCAGTAAAACCACTTCCACCCTACAGTTGGCTTATCTGTGGCTAGTGAGTGACTTAACAAAATCAGCCTTGTCAACTTGTAACTACATTGGCTAGCACTTTGTAAATACCAGCGCTGTCCCTACGTCTGCTCTGTCCTGAGCATGGTTTTCCATCAATAATTACTCATGTTAAGACTAACAGCAGAGAAGATAGAGAAAAATAACTGCAGCGATGCTTCAGTTATGTGCAAATCAAGGGGGGGATGTTCAAGAAAAGTTGGGAAAGTGCAGTAAAAAAAAAAATTACTGAATAAATCCACCCCATCCCTCCATCCCACCCCTCCACCCCACAGCTTTTATGGACACAACTTCAAAGGATCAAACAAGTGTAAGTTAAACATACCAACTCAGCCAGGACATCTACTGAAGCATCGGGCTCTCTCTGCTCTTGTTACAACCTCTAGTAAATCTGTTCTGTGAATTTTTTTAAACATTCGTTCCAAGTTTCACAGATCTTAATGCAAACATTGTAACTAATAATAGCATGCAGAAATTGTTTGAGAAAAGCCATATCTTGTAGCTACTTTAAGACTGTGTTGTCCCAGGGGTATTAGTTGAGAGGACAGGGACAAAATACTGAATCTATTAAGCTTGTTGGGCTAAAAGCAGTAATTGGCTTTACTTGATATTCTGCAGACCTAGTTGCATTATGCTGTATTAACTTTTCATGGCTTCATGCAGTGTACATTTTTTGACATTGCTTTCCCCTTGTCCCCACGAGAGCAGTCTGTCTATTCGTTCATCTCTGTTTACATTCTTTCAATAAATTACACGGGTAACTCACTGTTTTGCCAATTCTTCACTACTGGCATTTTTAGGTTTGCATTTACATAAGACATTCTAAGTTTATGAATTGAATTGGAGGCCATAAAGTTAAAACTAACAAGGCTATAAAAATGAATTTGCTTTAATACTGCAAACATGCTCACAGCAAAACATTAGTTGCGGCACGCTTTTCCTCATTTTCTCCCGCATCCCCTTCTCATACAGCACTTGCCTCAAGCCATGAAGGAGAAGGCACCTCACCCAAGCCCTTCATTAGCAGAATCTATCACAGCATAGCATATAGAGGAGCATCTCCATTTATAAATTTAATTCTGGGGCAATCCAACAAGAATATCCACAGCAACATCACTGCAGTATCACAGTTTGGAAGTAAAGGACCTCAAATTATGTGGAATACAACTGGAAATGCACTGAGGTGATGCTCAGAAATTTTACAGTAACATCTTTACAGCCAGTCAGAAAAGAAAGAGACTTACATAAATGTATTCCAGGGAACAAAAAAAAAAAAAAAATCAAGGTTCTCAATCAGAGAAAGAAAGATAAGTATTTCCACAAGAAGAGCTGCTAACACCCATACCAAAACAAAGGAAATGAGAAATAGATGGGGCTTGCCAGTCTGGTCTATATTTTAAACTTTACAGCATCTCTCTGAAAGGCTGGGTGCCAGTTAGTAGCTGTATTTCCACCTAAATGACACAGACATCAGTTCAGCCTTTCAGACACAGACTTCTGCTCAAGAGCAAGTACTGTGCCAAACCACTCCAAAAAGCCAGAAAGGTGAGATGCTGCTGAGCTCCATTTGGCTCACGATACCTACCAACACAGCCTACACCACCACTGTGTGACATGGCCCCACGGAGGAGCAGGAGGCAAGACAGTGGCTTTGCTTGCTTTTAAACCAGAGAACTTGTCAGCAAAGATGTAATTCCCTGATAGCTGAGAAAGTTGTTTGCAAACCCAGAGCTTTCGGGATCCTAGGCCAGTCACATATACTTGAAACTGCAATGCATGTAGTTCAGGCTATACAATAAGAAGTATTTTGAAATAATGGGTTAAAACACTACTTCAAAACATTTTAGCTAGACATCAAAACCTTGATAAAATTCTAATATCACCTAAGAAACCAAATTCAAGAAGACAAGAAATTCAGTGGGATTTAACCATGAATACAAGCAGAAGTTTTGTGAAAACAATCTGACCAAAAAAATGAGAGCCTAATAGCAGATCTGATGATCCAGTCCTCAGAAATACTGCATAACAATTTCAGGTCATTGCCATGATACCAGTTCCTACCTAAAACAACCAAAACTAATCTGAATATTTAATAGATGTGTTATTAATTACAATTAGAAACACTTGTCAGATTCCAGACAGAAGACTAAGATTATTTCCTTGACTTGCATAGTACATTATCCTGATATTATGTAAACCCACAGCTTAAAACAAACAACAGCAAGGAAAGATCACTGCCAAGGGCACAACAACAAACCTGTTAGATTGAGTTGAAAGGATTTTTTTTTTTTTTTAGCCAAAATAGAGATAATGGATTAGCTTTCTCCTGTGATTTGCATTTAATTTTTGGCTTGCTAATGAGTAAAACTTCCAGATTATACAAAACTCATAGTACAACTTGGGAGAGAAGTCCAACTATTTAAGGCAGGGAGCAAGAGCTATTAGAGCTGTTCATAAGCATTTTCCAAAATAACACTTCCATGGCAAACAGCAAACAAGACTTAATTCATGAAAAATCAAACTAAAACATTCCTATAAAGCTGAACAACTTTGACCTTTTTAGAATGGAATTTGTAGATTGTGTGTTTTCTTATATGAAGTTAAAAAATAGACAATACAAAGGAAATGTTTTCTTCCTAAAGGGAAAGGCAAAGACGTACCTCTTTCATACAAGATTTTGAAGTTTTGTTGTTAGTCTGCTTAAAAGAGAATTTTCCCTTTGTCCCAAAACTGTGTATCAACTGGAAGAACCCATCTCCTCCAAGATTCCATGTTTTTATAACTTCTTCTGGTGCTAGAAGGTATGGGTGTGTGCGCACATGATCCTGGGAGTCGTTATCAGAAATCACAGCTAGGCACTTACCATTCATTTTTGAAAAGAAACAAAGATTTTTCCCAAGCTAAACTGAAGAACTTATCCACCTGCTCCTGGTTCCACATGGGCATTTTGTTAATTTGTGAGCACTGGCTCTGAAGCAGATTGAGAGGAAAATAAAATACCGTTGCTATTTGCAACCTATGTGTCCCTGAAAGTGGATTTGAAACTGAAAAATTCCTGGCTTTTCAGGCAAATAAGAGTCTCTTCATTATTTGACTCACGGGGAATACAGGGAATGGAATAAGGTACTATAGTCACGTCATGCTATCCCTGAAGTAAGGCATGACAAGCTGTGTCCTAGGCCTGAGAGTCCATCCAGGAGAACAGCTTTCCCTTTTAGGTCCCAGGCTGCTCTAAGAGACAGAGATGTGCAAACCTACAGCGTAGCCCAGGCTGGGTCTGAAGGCATCAGGCTGAGCTGAGACATTCGCCCTGAGCCACCCTGTGGAAGCACAGCTAAAGTGGATTAACACAGAAGACTTAAAAAATCCACACTTTGTACAGCTTTCTTTTTTTTTCAAATGACTTCAAGTGGTCAAATTACCTCAAGAGAATCCACAACTCTCACCCCCATCAGAAGGCACGTTCTTTTCCCCACAAATGACAGAATCTATTTGTAGAATGGGACACAATTACCCATTCAATGTCTTCTTTATTGCAGGGCAGTAAAGAAATGTCATCAGAGATTTCCTCCGCATGTACTGCTAGGAAAAGGAAAAGAACAACAGAATAAAACAATCCCTCTGGAAGGGATCTACAATGATCATCTAGTCCAACTGCCTGACAGCTTTGGGGCCTGCCACAACTAAAAGCATGGCAATAATGGTATTTTCCAAATATGACTCTTAAATACTGACTAACATGGGGCATCAACCACATCTCCAAGAAGCCTTTCCAGGATCTGAGTACCCTCTTGGTGAAGAGGTGTTTCCTCACGTTAAGTTTAAACCTCCCCTGACAGATGGAGCTTCATGCCATTCCTGTACATCCTGGTATGGGATTCTAGGAAGAAGAGAGCAGCCAACATTCCCTACTCCATTTCTTCTCAGGAACCTGTAGAAAGCAGTGAGGCGGCTTCTTAAACCTTTTCCCTCCAAAGTAGATAAACCCAGTATCCTAAACTACTCCTCAGAGGACATTACTTCCAGCTCCTTCACCAGTATTGCCACCCTTCTCTTGAGTCGTTCAAATATCTTAACATGTGGGGCACAATTTATGGGATTATATTCCTTTACTGTGTTCCTTCACAGTACAAGAATGCAATTAGTACAGTTACAGCTAATTGTTTCAGGATGTGCTGTGTCATTGTTGCACAGCCCTTTGCAGAGAAGAAAGCATAGTCTTAAAATGCAAGTATCAGGTTTTTTTCAAGCATAAGACGACACATGGGCTTTAGCTCATAAGGCCCATGCAATTTGAAATCCTCGATACTTAAAGACTGTCTTTTTCCTAAAAGCTTTCGGGAGACGGGGCATGCATGGTAAGAAAATTCAACTCTAGGCTTATTCTGGTTGCTGATCTATCAGATCTCTGTTTAGACACATTGAGCTTGCATCAAAATATTAAGGTTCTTTAATAGAACAGACAGTCTGGCAGCTTCCTGCACTACCAACAACAGTTTTGCAAACTTATGTGCATGCCAAAAGATTGCTTTGCACATTTCTTTTATTGATTAAAAAGTTCTAGCCGAACAACATCGCACTGGGATTCTCAGGTTTCAGGTGGGTATATAGAAAACAAAATCTTCAGTCCTGCTTTACAGTTATCTTACAGGTGTGTAGAAAGTCTTAGAAAGAGGCAGTTGTCTTTTATTATCAGGTGGACACCTGGCCAGTCAAATCCTTATCCACATCAACATTAGCAGCAGCAAGATTTTGAAGTAGATGCTTGCAGAATTTCTTTTAAAACCTTTTAAAACTTTTTCTATAGAAACTTCTAAAATGGAACCTCAGTGAACACCAGCTGTGGTTATTTTCTTTCCTAGGATGCAAGTATCCATTTTGAAAGGGCTTAGATTGAGAGCAGCAGCTTCTTGTTCAAAGCTGACACCACAGTGTGGGCAACATCCACCACATCCACTGCTCAGCAGGCAAGTGGAAGGATGGATGTGCTGGCCATGGCTGCACGGAGCTCTGGTCCAGCAGGTTACTGATGGGTGAAAGCCTCACTAGGGTAACTTCCAGGCTCTACCCTTCTCTCCTGGATGTCATCAAACATATGAAACAGTGAACTGCATGGCCAGGTCTTTTAAACATTGATTGTGGAAGAGCATAATTTAGGAAACTCAGATTTCCTTGTCTATCTTGATTTCATGGCATCTCAACAAGATAGTGCATATTTTTTGCTGTTCCTGATTAAACTGACAAAAGCAGTAGGCATAGAAGACCAAAACCTCAAACAAAAAATCTCCATCATGAACAAGGAAGGCCAAACCCAAAACCTCAAAATGTGGTTTATATTAAAAAAAAAAATGTTACTGGAAGTATTTTATTTGCCAGTGCATAAGAAGTTCAGACTGAGGTCACATCCACACACTCCCTTCAAAATCACACACTGCATTCAAGCTCTTGCACAAGCTGCCTCTGTTTAAGGGTAGAAGCTGTGCAAATGTAACTCAAAAAACATCTTTACAGCCTTGTTTTCCCATTACAGAAAAATTCACTAATTTCATCATTGTTATTACTTTTAGATGTCGTGTATAATATCCTAAAGAACATTACTCTCTGTAGAAATTTGTCAGACATTAATATTTGGGAATAAAAGCAATATGATCTTGTTTACAGCTCCAACTACAACACTTCTTACTTATCTCAGCAAGTTTCACTTACACAGATTGATGGATCAATTTTTTTTTTTTGAGGTTTTCCTAACTCAACCACATTACACTAGCAAGAGTAGCTAAACTAAATTCAGCATGTTCTCAAGATTGACAATGACACAAACAAAGAGCCACATCAAAATCCAGCTCTGATGAATCCTGCTCTCTTTAACAGATTAGCCAGGCTGCATATTAGCCACACCTCAGGTTTAAGCACTTCCCTATGTGGAACTAGTTTGTACACCCAGTCCTTAATGGCTGAACTGTGGCACCACAAAAACCCAAACACTCTCCCAGACTAAATAAGTTTCTTTAGACAGTGAAAAGCACAAGTTACTAAATCCCTTCATCTACACTAAGCACAGTCAAGCTAAAGTGGGATTTTTTTGAACATCCACCGAAGTAGATGGCCAAAAACCTGCTGGGGGCAGGAGGAGGAGGATTGTATTGATCCTTTGTGCCATTTCTATCCACAGCCCATTGCATATCTCTGCAATGCTCTTCTAAGCTTCTCAAAGCAGCTGAGAGCACTCCCTCATCCTTCTGATCCTTCAGCACCATTAGGGATTCGTGCTAAAGGACTAGATCATCTTTAAAATAATCTAAATACACAAATACTAAACAGGAAAACAAAGTGTCATTCACCCATCTGTTCTATGAAGAATGTTTTGCATACATATATATATGCAGCGACTACCACTTTCACTACTGAAGTGTTTTAAAGCTACAGAGGAATGCTCTTCCCTGAGTGGCACAGGCAGGCAGCTCTTGAGTTTTACTTCAGTATTCACACAGAAGACAACTGATGCTGGGGTCATATTTTGGCAATCCTCTGTGTGGCAATATCAGTTTTGTAACATCAGTTGTTCGGTTTCCAAGTCTGCTGTCCATCAGAGACTTAATCCACGTGCTCCAGAGGCCCACTGTGAATCAAGCCAGTGCCTTGCAAGCAGGCAGGTTTAGCAGACTTGCTCCAGAGCAACACTGCTGCTGCTCTGAACAAACCCCTAACATAAGTGCAACCTGGGATACTCTCTACATTCAATTGAGGTTGGAACAAATCTTTTCAGCCAAGCAGCTCAGACCAAAGACTAATGTCAGAAGGAAATGCGGCTTCTAGGAGAAATGCTTCATGGTCCAGTCTTATGAGCTTCCCAATTTATAAAGGGTAAAACCAGCCCTGGAACAATTAACCTGTGTATCAAGCACCAAATTAACATACCGTTGATGTCTGCTCAGCTCAGTAGGAAAAAAAAAAAAAAAAGTGCTTTTGGCTGCAGGAGTGCAACTGAGCAGCATCGTACCCTCTTTTAGCAGTGTAGCCTACCAAGGGGCACTCATGTGCCAGGATCTCTGCTCCCTTCCTCCAGATGGCATGAGGACCAGCAGGACCCTTTACTTGCTTTCCAGGTTTTGTTACGTTCTCTTCAGAGCTCTTCTAGTTTAGACTCTAAGGAAATCATCATAAAAAGATATTATTTGTGCACATAATGCAATGCCTAGAATGAAATGCCAGTTCTTAACTTTTATTAAGTTACTATATGGTTGTTGACTAAATAGTACTGTAAAAAAATCATAGGAATTCTATAAGCATAAAGTCTCTCAGGTCTCTTTTCCTATTTTCACCACTCAGAATTTAAAAAGCAGACATAACTTCAATATCTTAAATGGTGAGACTATTTCAGAAAATAAATATTAATCAGACATTTTTCATTCCTCTCAGAACAATATAATTCTCTTCAAAAACAAAAATTCAATGTCCTAATAGTGAAAATGGAGCTTTTACTGTACTACTCATTGAACAATTCTATTTCTTGACTTTGGCTTTATTCTAGTACAGAAAACCCCACTGTGTGAAGAGAGCACTGGTCCCATTTCTACCAGAGATTGCCAAAGAAGACACACTGTAATCCAAGGTGCCAATATCCATAGCACCAATTCACTCATAGCGTGATCTCTCTTCAACAAGACGACCTCAATCCAACAACATGGCCATTCTTTTACAAGATGCTGCAAGGCACAAGGTAGGTGAAAGAGCAAATTGAGTATTTTCTTTCATGCCCAACTGTACAGAGAGTACAGATTTGATCAGCTGCCTGCTGACAGATGTATCACTGCTTATTCCATGTCCTTGCTTGTGGGTTTCTCCTCTGATCTCTAACAGGATCCACCGGGGCTTGCCAAGCTTCAGCTGCTCAAGTCTCTTCTCACAGGAGCCTGTTATGCTCATCACATGGAGCCGTGTAAAATTCAGCTACCAGAGCATCATAAATTCACTAAAATCCAAAAGGGACGATATCAGTCCTCAGATGACAGTGGGCAGATCTCAGTTTCAAGAAAAACAGCAGTCACACATTTAAAGGTGAAATACAACCCAGGAATAAACCCCCAGTGCTGGGAATAACTGGGAACAATTTACAGAGTCAAATACCTGCTTTTATCATTTTGTGTTTTCATAGGCTTCATATTGAGTTTCTCTCCTTTTATTCAGCAGCAGAAAATTTATAACAATGGGACTATCATTATTTGTTATACTTCCTTAAAGGCTCTGTTTGATTTATTCAGTGAGCAAACCAAAACAAAAAAAAAAAAAAGCTGCTTCTAAATTTATGAGTTGGTGCTACAGACTGTCAATATTTTGCAGAAATGGTATTGCAGTGGCAAAGACAATCAACTCTTTCAATACTAAGATATTTTAGTGCTATTTCCACTAACAACACAGGGTCTTGCTATAGCAAGACATTGACATTCGTATACTGCACAGCACCTTCTGGGGTGCATGGGCAGCCAAAAAAGATGGACCCAAAATTACACTGTTATTGGGTAAGAAGCAAGCATCTTCCCATGCGAGAGGCAGAATTTCTAACCCAGAACAGACATGCAGAAATGCTGGGGACTGGACACCCTTGTATATATATTTAGAATAGGATTATGGCTTATAGCAAATTTCCTAGATTATGTTGCCATGCAAGACTAACATTATCACCCATAGAGACAGGAAGCAGCTATGAGCAGCTGAATTATGCCTTCCTGATGAACATCATCTTTACTGCTCTCATGCCCTTAAGATCAAATTAGCTCATACTGGATAATTACCCATGTCCCAAAAATGTGCTCATCATTGAGAGTAAACTCAGATTTAGCCATCAGAACCTTAGCTAGGCTAATAGACTGGGCCACTGCAGGCAGGGGTATTTAGCAGCAAGTCTACTGCAAAGACAGCAAATGTTGATATTTCCAAAGGAAGCTGCAAGAGGATGCTGGGGTTAAAGATTTTGCCACTGTATTTTCACTAAATTTGCAATTTTAAAAACACATTGGACATCTGAAAAGGAAGGCTTGGGGTGACCATACTGTGGTATTCATGTACCTGAAGGAAGCCTACATAAAGAGGAGACTTTTTGCAAGGGCGTGTAGCAATAAGGCAAGGTGAAGCAGCTTCAAACTGAAAGAAGGGAGGTTTAGATTAGATACCAGGAAGAAATTCTTGACTGTGAGGGTGGTGAAGGACCAGAACAGGTTAGCCAGGGAAGTTCTGGATGCCCCATCCCTGGCAGTGTTCAAGGCCGGGCTGGATGAGGCCTTGAGTAACTGGGTTGGTGAAAAGTATCCCTGCCCACTGCAGGTTGAAACAAGATGATTTTTAAGGTTCCTTGCAACCCAGGCCATTCTATGATTCTTCGACATAGATTTTTCAAGAATGACAAGGCATATTAGGAGCTTTCTATGAAAGATGGCAGCTTTATGACTTATTTCACATTCAATTCATTGATACGCCTCTAATTTTCTATAGTGTAACATGCCAGAGGATTGATGCAAAGCATGACAGGGTAAGTGCATAAAACAAGACAGTGCATGCTCTTGGTTAACAGTCAAGACACTCCAACTATCTAACCCTAACAGCAAGGAATATTTTGCTAAATGGGGTAGATGCATAAAAATTCATAAAAGCACTTGTCAACTTCTAAACTCGGAAGAAATTGGGTAACCTTGGAAATTCTTTCTGAGCTCATGTCTTTAAGTACAGTTCGCAGTGTGATGAGTATGGTAGAAGAACCTGACTGAATTATAATGCTCATTTTACTGTGTTACTGGCAAGATTACTATCAGGTTATTAAATTCGCTTTTGTGTTGTTTGTACTTATCAATATACCAGACTTCAGTCTTCCTGAATGTGAAATGTGTATTTATTAATTTCTTTGGAGAAATTAAATAACTCTTCCTGACTCTTAAAGTATGTCAAGCTCCTAAATAACCAAAAGTCTTTTTTAAAATACTCTACAGGAAATCCGTATTTCATGTAGACCTTGATTTCATTGCAAAAAGTCATAGGAATCACAGGAAAATTCAGGAGTACCACTCCACTCAGAATCAGCTTAGGCAGAGTAGAGCCCTACCTTGATATTGTTCCTAGGCCTGATCATCCAATCAGATTTTATTTATGCATCTATTTAAGCACCTGCCCGTAACTTGGGCACATTAATATTGCACAAGACCACATCAGAAGTGTTGCTAAAGACAAGGAAAATTATACCCTCCACTCCTCCTTTGTCCACAGGCCTAGTCCTTTTACCACAAAAGATTGGTTAGATGCTTTACTATTGGTAAATCCATGCTGTTTCCTCACTCACCCTTTTTTCCTTTAATCTGTTCAGAAATGTCATTCAGCTGTAAAACAGATCTAAAAAACATACAGATATTTTTTCCTTTTATTCAACACTCACAATAGTAGACCAATGGAAGAGGCCAGCAGGTACTAAGAACCGAAGTCAGGCACTATTTAAGACATTCATACTGCTCTGTTCCTTGCATAATAGTCTAAATTCAAAACACTTTTGCCAATTCATGTTACAATCTATCTTTGATAAAGGAAAAAGGTAAAGCATTATATCTGCCTGTTGTGTGCACACAAGGTATGGTTGGAGCCTCGCAGTTCACACTTGAGACCTCTAGAAACGCATAACCACAGAAAAATTCCACCTTTGAGCTACCAAGGGAAGCATCAGTTGAAGCATATGTTTAAGTGTGGTGTTCCCAATTACTGCCATTGATGTCAGGAATAAATCAAAGTCTTTCTGCTTCATGTAATAAACATTCATGGCCTTTAAACCAACATATAATCATCATTTTGTTAATGCTCCTTGAAACCAATAATTCCCAAAAAGTAAATAGTTAAGAGCAATTGAGGGGCTTGGGAAAAAGTACTGTTTTCTAAATATCAGCATTTATGACTAATGCAGTTTATCATTATATCAAAAGAACAGTCTAGGGTACTGTGACTGCTTGCTCCTTGGTGCTACAGCTACCAACACACCCCACTAACTTCAAGGTTACCATATGACAAATAACAAATTATGTGGCAAATATTGTCATCCAAGTCAGCAATCTCTTAATTAGATCATATGGAAGAGCCATGATTTCAGTCCTCAAGTGAAATTGGTCTACTTTAAAAAGCTAGACTGTTTAACTAGTGAATGGTCTGCATATTCTTAGAAATAGCAATAGTCAGCACAGGAAGAAAAAAACAAAAAAAAAAACACAACAAGGTTTTGTTCAACAGGAACATATGTTGGGAAGACCACTGACTTCAATATTTGCCAGTAATATCCATCTAGTCTGTATGTTTGCTCAGGACCCTGAGGTTAAGTATATAAATAATTTTAAGATCAGACTTCCATAGCTCAACTACAGAGAGGTCAACATAATGCACATATTGTTGGGATTTTGTGCTGACATCTCATGATAAAAAAAAAAATTAACCAGACCAAGTTATGCATTAGATATCAGGAAAAAAGCCCAGAACAGACACATCCACTCTTTCACATATACAGCATGAAACCTGGGGAAAAAGAGAAATAAAATTAAGACCCATGTGTACAATCACCAGAATCACATGAATGAAAATAATAGATTCTGAACAGGGGAAACTGCAGTTTTCCAGGAACAGTACTTTCAGAGGGTATTTTTAAAAGGGACCACAAAGCATTCATAAAAATTAATTTATCCTTCTTGCCTCTAATACATTAAACATAAAATACAAGGGAAAGCTAAGACAGCTCCTTCAAGCATGCTCAAAATCAGAAATTTAGACTTCTGAAAAAGCTGCAAACCTTCAACAAAAGACAAAAAATGATGTCACACAAAAACAGTCTTAGAGCAGATTGATGTAAGCAGATAATTTCAAACTATTTTTGATCAGAAAAAGAAAAATATTTCAAATCTCTTATATTGTTAAAGAGATGAATAAAAAAAACCTGTAAAAGTAGCCCTACTCTAAGTCATAACAGGAGCTTGTCAGAACTTGCCAAAACCATCTGCACATTTCAGCAGCTCAGAAAAGTACAGTTATTCCTAGAAACCGTAGGCAAGTAGGGTCACTCATCATATATCCTTTCTCAGATGTTCAGGTGAATCACATTTCCAAAGTGCACATGATGACAGAACTATATGCAACTATTAACTAATTTTTTTTAAAAAACCCACAAAACAACAGCAAAACAAACAAAAAAACCACAAAAAACCCCACAAAACAAACAACAACAACAACAACAACAAAACACTCTGCAAATCCAACTGAAAAGCAATATTTACCTGGAGAGATATAAGACCAAGAGCTGCTTTTCCTCTCTAGGTATATTTTCACTTGCAACTAGAACAAGCTCTGCCAGGTATTCCCCACCAGTACTTTGTCAGTTCCCACGCTGAAGATATTTCTTCTCCAAAGAATCTCTTATCTTGTACTATAATTTCTTGGGAAAGGTAAAGGACTACAACAGTATTTTTTACAAACATCATCCATTATCACACAAGGAAGCCTGAAACTCAAGTGTCAGGTGGTATCTGCTAACAATGCCTATTGCAAAGGAAATTCGCCCTCCTCAAATGAGAAGTGTATTTGTGGGACTAACCCTATCTGAGGTCACACAATTTCTCAAGTTGTATAAGTAGGAAAGAGTTGGACTTCTCATCAGAATGTATCTGATGCTCTGTTTCCTGGAAAAGGCACTTTTTTGGCTGATTCCTCCACTGCAGTTCAAACTGCCATTAAATCATGAAGGCGCAAGATATCAAAGGAAAAATAGTGTCAGCTCAAAGAATCTCATGCTTTTTGATTGCTCTCCACAGATAAGCTGCTGCAGCCAGATCCCACCAAATGGCAGGAACACAGCAGCAGTGCCCTGATGAAGTTGAGGCACTACAAAGTGTGTCTGAGCTCAGGTATCAGCCCTTGTTTTCTCCACTGAAGTCTCAGCCTCAGTTCACGTCACAAAGGACTTTGAACAGTTTGTTCCTGGCATGCTTCAGGCTCAGCTCATACCCTGAGCGTGACTTGCCAGTAGCGAGAAACGATCAAAGAGGAAGAGGGGAAGAGTCCTCAGGCCCTTCTGCAAGGTCTCCAGTAGCAGATGCCTAACAGGGAACCGAGACATGAGAAAGAAACACAAGCTTCATAGGGATAAGAACCTGGCGCATGCTGAAAAATTATTAATGGGTAATTCCCAATCAGGACAGCAAGGCAGGCAGGAGCTTTCATGACTACTGCTAGGGGAGTGTGGAAAAAGAAGGGTTGGGGGTGGGGAAAGGAGAAGAATTAATAAATTAGGCCGTAAAAACAAGTCCTTTGTATAATTCCATTTGGATATAGTAGACCTGACAAAAATAGAAACATCTGCTGTCCCTTTTGCTACCCGATCTCATGGTGTAGACTGAATAAGTGGGTTGCTGAGTGTCAGAATCTGAGGTTTCATTACAGTTGGTCTCGAGGAGGAAATAAGGGACTGGCAGGAGAGGAGACAAAAAACAGTATCAAAACATTTCTAATTTCTTGGCCTCCATTTTAAACTTAGCTTTCCTCTGGTGACTAAAAGGAGAAGGTCTGAAAAAATTATACAGTGCCTCATTTGAGAATTCCCCTCCTCCCATGAAGAGTGCAAGAAACAGGAATTTCCACAAAGCTTTAAAATACTATTTCACGTGCTTGCTGATCATCTTGGTCAAGTAGCAGAGGTACAAGTAACACCAAAAACCGGCACCACACCGATCTCATCTCTTGCTTGAAGTCATGGTGAAGCAGGTTACTTCTAAAAGGTGAGTAGGAAATAGAAGGTGGCTGTCATCCTTGGGATAATTATGCTTTAGCAGATGTTTTTAGATGTTTTCCTGAAATAATCCTGGAAGTAATGCTGCCAACCTTATTCAGTGAAGATTTAAATGCCTATGAGGAATTGCACTCTCCCCACAAGCAATGGAGGAAACGAGAGCATACATGTGAATTCAGGAAGGAACTGCAACATGTAACACCTGGTCAGAGACCCATCTGGAATTCCAAACCCATACAACTACGGCCTGGTTAAAAAGCAAAGGCTTTGAGCTCTGCTTCCAGGAGTGCTAAGAGGGGGCTCTGAAGAGGGAATCTCTCAGACAAGCAAATAAGAAAAAAGTTACAAGAAGACACAGAGCTGTACCCAGAGTCAAACAAAGGAAGAACAGCTGAATGATTTACACCACAGGCTGAGAGGAACTGATAAGAGAAAGGCACAACCTGTAATACAAGTAGGAGGGTGGTTCCATACATAGTGGCTAATCGGAGTATCTTCTGGCTTTCAGGGCTCCTGTAAAGGCAGGGCACAATAAAAACATATCATGACAAACGCTTCAGGAAAGGGACAAGAGATACACAGCTGCAAAGACAAAAGTCAGAGAGAATACAGTAACTCCACCAAGGCATTGGAAATGTCAGCTAACAAGTTCAGACCAAGAAGCTGGGGAAGCAGACATAAAAATAATTCACTCAGTAGAACTGGAAAAGTGCAAAAAAGGAGGAAAAATATGATTTTGCACAAGACACAAGGTAAAAATGTTAAATGGAAAAGAAACACATAGGTGCAGTAGAGAAAAGCCATGACAAAGTTTATAAGAAAGACTTGGTGTAGAGAATCAGAGCTAATAACTATGACGAGAAGATTATACCTATCCTTGCAAACAAAAGGAAAGCACACAGCAGTAAGACTGCAGGCAGTCTCAAAAGATGAAATATTGTGTGCATATGACAAAACTAAAAAGAATGAGAGCAGTTTTACTAGTAGCAACACCAAGGACATATTTGTGTGTAGCAGGAACAAAACACAACTAAATGGCTAACTAAATGGCTCCAGAGACAGCAGCCAAGATCAGAATTCTATCTTCACATCTTTGCTAGAAATAGACAGGGAGGTAAAACACAAGACAAAAGAAAATCAGTATGGATCTCTAAGAGTAAAGCTATGTCCAGACCATGTATACATTGTCCACCCAAAGATCATACTGTTACTTGAAAAGGTATGAGCATTACAATGCAAATCTTCCCTAAAGAGATTAAGTAAACTCAAAGGTTATTTAGCTTTACAAGCTGTAAAAGTGTCTTCTGAAGTTTTCAACTCCAAAGTTTTGCTGTAGTTATTAAGTAGTCAGAAAGAGTTGGGTCTCACTGAAACTGGGCTAAAAAAAAAAAAAAAAACAACAACAAAAAAAAAAAAAAAAAACAAAAAAACAAAAAAAAAAAACACAGAGTCCTGAAATTATTCAGTGAGGACCTTTCGACACACAATTCCAAGGCTCACAGTGTTCAGAACTTTTGTTCCAAGTTCACTTCTGCTGAAGGAACAAATTATCACCTAAATGTGGAAAAAAAATTTAACTGACAAACAGTTAAATCATACTATTGTGATAATACCCAAGAGTAGGATACCAACAGACAGAAGACTTTATAGTAAGGTCACTGCTAGTACAACTACAAGTTAAAAAAATGAACAAGGAATACATCAGTGACTCCTGTAAGACAGTCTTGCAGCAGAAAAGCACAGCATTTGAATAAGAACATGAACTATTAAACCAAACTTGTTTGAGACCACTTCAAGGTAACAGCTTGGGATAGAGGCGAGGGAATGAAAAAGGAAAAATTCATATCAACTGCACCTGCACAATCAGACACTGCTGGAAAAAAACTTGATACTCAAGCACATTTTAACTGTCAAGGTGTTTTGAAAAATACTTTAGTGTTACAGACAGTGAGCGAAAACACTTTGGCTGTGTACTATAAATTTTTTTTTTTAAAGTTTCTCAGAAGTATGTGGGAGTCACTCTGAAATAGAACCATTTCTCTAGAGGCTCAAAAGATAGAGTGCATTCCCCACCAGGGCCATGACTGTTCCCAGCAGAGCTGTGATTTGCATTAGGATATCCAGTTTAAATAATAGGCTACATTTGTGCTGAAATGTACAGCAGATTTTGAAGCATAGTAGAAATCACCAATTTCACCAGAAAAAAAAAAAAAAAGAAAAGCACACAATAACATCATTATCACAGACTATTATCTAGATACCTGGAACTAAAAGACCCGTCAGACATTACCTCAGTGACCACTGTAATCAAAGCAGTGGACCATTTGGTCAGCCATATATCTGAAAATGTGAAGTATCATTACGGTAAAGCAGGCTCCCTTATCTTTGTGTGATTTACCTGGAAACGGGAAGTCAGGCATGCCACACACCATTTCCATAACAGTGAAGTCAATCAAACAGCAAAACTCAATAGCAGTTAAAATTGTTATGACTATTCAAGAGGGAAAAATAAAAAAAAAAAAAGTGTGGCAGGCCATTCTGAACTGAAGAAACTGATAAAATATTCAAACAGCAGAAGTGAGTTAAAGGCAGTCTTATGTGACATTAAGACATGCACCCTGCTACATGACAGTCACACAGAAGTTCGTGCAGTCTTGAGATGAACGAAAACAGCCCTCCTAAACACACCAGAAGAAAGGTCAGTTACCAAAAAGGTTAAGTGATTACTTGCATTAGCAGGACAACATAGATCTTACTGGTTGTAACAGGACATTAAACAGTTTACTAATATAAAACATCTATTTTATGCTCCTCATAGTGGTTTTGACACACCTTTCACAGAAGTGTTTACTAGTATGTAAGGCCTGTGACAGAACAACACATACCACTGATTACTTTTTCCTGCAGGCACATCATGGAATCACAAAAAAGTACAAAACAAAGGAGAGAATCTGGATGCAAAACTGCTTTCACTGCCTCCCTTTTAACTTTTAATAAAGAATAAAATGAAAATAATTATAAAAGCTACACTTAATCTGAAAATGTAAGAAGAGGAAAAAAAATTTAGGTCAGAAACTAGACTTTACTAAGGCTATTTTACTAGAACAGTGCCACTAAAATTACAATCCAAAGCTTCCAGAAGCTTAGAAGTAAAATCAAAATTCCACCCATTTCAAAGTAGGCATAACCACTCCTTGATACACACAATACCCAAGAAAGAATGTAAATCTATTGATGCATTATTTACTCATCACCTTGTATACAGTCTCACTGGGTACTAATTAACACACGAAAATGTCCAGTGTATTTAATAACTAATTAGAGTGGAAGCTAGATGATGTGATCCCAAATTCAGGCCCTGGGCTGTGGAAAGACATGTGTTCAATGAGCTATTGAAACATAAAGACAGTGCTTGGAACAGAGGAAGGTTACAAGTCCCACATTAGCAGAAGTGGGGGAGCACACGCCTGCCTGCAGCAATGAGCATTTCAGGATGCATACAAGATGAGAGTGAAACAATAGGCTGCTCTTCAGAAATGCATCTCTGGTATCAAATGCCTTTTTCCTTCCTTTTCAGTTGTGAGCCACTAAGCCACAGGAACACTGTGACTGTATGGTCGATGGCTGCAAGAGTATCAGAAAGCACCTGTGAAGTGTCATAATATGTAATTTAAACCTGTAATACATCTTAACACAATGGACTGCAATATCCCGTCACAGGCAGAAGAGGTGTTCCTTACACAAACATTTTTCAATCAGGAAGAAATTTCTTGAAGTGGATTTCAACACACAAATTAATTTATATTAACCAAGACAGTGGTCTAAGGCACACAGCAAAGGATCTGTATCTACAGTCAGTCCGATGAAGTCTGACACAGATGGTAACAGGTAGGACATCTGACATTACAGATGATACCATGTCCTTAAACAAATTCCATTATGCCCAGGTACATATTGAGCTGCAGTAGTTTCAGATAACAGAATGACCTTTCTTCCATATGTGCTTTAAGACTTAAGTAAAGGAGGACAAATTAAGGGCAAAATACAAGCTTTGACTTTGAATTTCGCCTCCCCTTCTCCATTTCTTTCATGTGCATTACCTGGCATAAAAAGCAAACACAGAAAACCACCACCAAGCTTTCAATAGTCTGTTCACCAGTATGCAAGTGGGATTACATTCTCATTCAGTAGTGCTGTGAAGGGATCTGACTCAAACCACTCATGCTTTTAGAATTCGCCATAGCTAAGCTCTAAGAGAATTATCACAGTGCAATCAGACCACATCCTCACCAAAAAGGTAGTCCAGAAACACGAATATGCCATGCTGCGTTTCTGAATTACTGCAAGCAGCTGAGCAAGCAACTTATTAGCTGAACAGGAAACCAGGCATGCTTGAAAATACAATTACTGCAATGTTAATGTGTCACTGTCACTGATCTGGACTTTAGAGTTGCCTTCACAAAGGGAAAGTTACCAAGAGTGATAACTATGATATGCAACGGGTGGGAAACTGTCATGTAACTGGTACCAGGGGTGTGTGTGTGTGTGTGGGGGGGGGGGGGGGGGGGGGGTGTCTCTGCTTTAATTGCTGCTTATATCTTTTTATAACCATTTTTTGCACCTTATCAAAACATCAAGTAAAACCCTACCATGCACGAAATTCTTTAATGTTTTGGATTCTCCCCTGTAAAATTTCCCTCTTCCCGAGCATCTGTATACATCAGAGGTAGCTGTAGATACTCCAAAGCATGGTTTTAATAAACTGAGATACATATCAAGGACGTGGTTTAAAAGCATTTTAAGATTTAATGCTTCTGCCTCCTTGTGGCAGATATTGGCATGAGCCTCCCTCCAGAGCCGGTTCAGCTGCAAACGCATCTGTCAGCTCTGAAACGCACAGAAACGTTGGCTCTCCTATAAAATCATCAAAAAGCAGATTAGAGTTAATATTTTAAGTGAATGAGAAACCACAAGAAGTCTCAGGACAAAAAGAAACAGGAAAAAAAAACACTGGAAAATGTATGATGTTCCCTCCTCTTCCTGAGTGAGTGGCTATTTAGCACATCCCTGCAGGCACCAGCTCAGGGGAAAGCAAGGCTGGGCTGGGTCCTGGTACTCATCTAGAGACCTTAGCAAGCTGAGCCACCGGCTTTGATGTGGAAAGCATTAGGTTGCTTGAGACTCAGTCTGTACAATGCTTACTTGTCTTTTTGGTACACTGACACAAATACAATATGCCATGGTGATGGATTACTATCCCACTGCAGCAGAAGCTGGAAAAGCTGACCTGCCCTACATGTGAAAAATGTTCTCTATAACCAAGAGATCACCTTTAGATCACAATAACACACGTTTAAGTAACAATAGAGCAGCTGTAAAAATTCAGAGTAAATATCCAAGTGGGTCCTGTACGCCTTCAATCCTGAGGCTAGCAACTGCTCCAGGAAAAGGTAAATTAAAAAAAAAAAAAAAAAAATTCAAACATGGAGTTGCACTGCTCCAGACTGAGAAATCCTGTGCTCTGAGCCCTACTAAAGTGACAGCATTCAGAGCCTAGGGTTAGATTTGCACGATTATGCTGAGCACACCTCAGCAGACTTCTTCTCCAGCAGGAGTTAGTGAGATTGTCAGTTTGTTTTAGGCACATTCAGTGAAGAACTTCAGTCAGACTTTTAATGTTGGAACCCGAGTACGTTGCAGGATCCATGTTGCTTTTACCTTAGTTTGCCAATTCCTTGATAGAGTTCAGACAGATTTCCTTATTCATGCACATCCAAATTACAGAAGAGGTTTTAATCAGGACTCTTGCTGGTTGCAAGTTCAACATATATTAGTAAATGTATGTATTTATATAATTTATAAACATATAGATAATATATAACATATATTAATGTATAAATATATAAATATATTTATATGTATAAATATATATATAAGGACCCAGACATCTCTTTGGGAAACTGGCATCATATTTCACAACTCTGAGAGACAAGGTACTAGCCAGAGTTGAAAGTTTGTTGCTTCAAGTTTACTTGTGGCTCTTCAACAAGCCCATTCAACAGTGGTAGGTTTTTGTACTCAGGGACCAAAATGGAATAGATTTTAAGAAAGATCATATGAAGGACAATATGGGAGAATGGTTGAAATACTCAAAATTGATTCTGCAGATGCTTCTATACTTTAGTGGGACAAAGTACACATGGAGTTCAGAAATTCTATAGACTATGTCCCTAAAAGTTTTCTCACTGAAGACAAAAACTAATCACTGCAAACTTAAACATGAGGAATTCTGAAACTGTTCTGGCACAAGAGTAGCCACTGAATTGTGATATGAAAACACTAGTTCATGGACGCTTCCCGTATCAGTCAAAACACATGGCCTTTTGTTTTCTTTTCTCATACTTCTTAAAGCTGATATAACAACAGTTTTACAACCATTGTTAAAGGGAGGATTTCATATTAATATTTGTACCACAAAGACTGACACAACCACTATTGCTTCGTAACTATAAAACTTCTCATATACTACATTTGGGAAATAACATGCTAGAAGAAGTAAGATTAAGGAGAAGTTAGAAGACTGGACTTAGAAACTTCTTTTCTCTTAAGATTTATGTGTTTTGTTTTGTTTTTATCTCACACTACAATTCACTTAGTTAAATAACAGACTAAAATAAAAGCATACCAGACTGCTGCCCTGAAATAAAGACTTAGGCTTGATGACTAGAACTCACAACAAGTTGCCAAAGGGCACAGAAATCAGAACTTAATCCTATTTTCACTTAGTTTTTCTTAGTTACTTTCCCAAATAAATCTTAACACAACATTCCTGGATAAAAATCAACACAGAGAAAGTTACGTGAACATAGAGATGACAGCAGCTCAGATAATGCTTCACAACCTCAAGTTTGTCAGTATGTAGTCATTTGATATGCACATTGTGCTATTGCCCCAGAGAACAGGGAACACCAGCGATGGAAGCTCAGGCGTAATATATTTATTTTACCAAACTGTATATTGACTGCAGAATTCACTCTTCCCCTTACAGAAGTGGAACCTCATGGACATCTTCTACAGTGTCCTTCTCTGGAAAATTCATGCTTTTATTTTTTACTATTACTTACTGAGTGAAGTAGACTATAGTAGTATACTTCACTCAGAAAGACAGAAAAACACCTCCTTCCGAAGCTCACCATAGAGTAGGGAGAGATGTGCTAAATTCTTTGAGACAGATATTTCATTATAGTTTTATTTTCCAAAGAGAGCTTGATGGCCTACTGCATATAGTGTCCTACTACAAGGACTAAGTATTCTATAATTTTCTCCTTGTATGGTCTATTTTCAGTTCAATACAGCTAGATTTCCACTGAGACCATAACGTCATCCGTTTATATATTCTTTCAACTGTTCCCAAGACCTACTTCAATTGTTTTTCTAAGTGTAGGGCCTGTGCTGTAGGTCCTCAAATAAAAATGCGTGCAATATTGATCAAAGTCCTGTTTGCACTCCATGCAAGATTCAATATATTCCTATTAGATGGGTACAAGCAGAGCTTGATCTTTAGCAGGATAAGCAAGCTCTGGACTGCAGGACACAATAGAGCTCAGCTGTTCTAAGTGGCTGAGAATTTTGTCTAGTCTTTGGAGGTCCATCTAAAAGTCTGGTGGGATTAACAATTTTCCCTCCTGCTCCTTACCGTCAGCCATGATTATGAAGACACACAGCACTATTTTGCTTACCACTTCCACTGCCCACAAATGCAAACCATGGGAAAAAAGGTCATGTGCCTTAAATCTAATGCTCATTAGCATACTCTGCCAGATTAATATCTCCCTCCAGAAGTTTTTGATGGTTATGTTTGCAACCTGGACAGTACTCTAGTTTCACCTACTTGATTTTGCAACAATGCAACTGAAATTTGCATTTTAACCTATTCACAAAGAGGGATCAAAATCAATCTCATCCATCGAGGCACTGTCATTCTTGGGAGTTCAGATGCTTTGTCCATTTGAGCACCATTTGCACTTAATGGGAAAAGAAAGCAACAAAACATCTCATTTTGCCAGAGTCATGTTTTCCTTATATTGCTAGTCACAACTTCATGTTTTCATTGAAGCCTGTAGGACTTCTGCTTGCACTGCTTCAGGCTTTTCAATAACTTCTTGGTGGATTTTGGTTTTGAAGATTTAATTCAAGTCTCTACATCTACGCAAATTTTTCCCTGATAATTGTCTTGAACATCCACTACATCTGAAGCAAGAAATACAGTGGTTTTATGACAATATGCAAGTCAAGTTTATATAGAATCATTCTTTCTTGTTCTTTGCCTACATTATCCCTATTTCAATTCCCTTCTTAGAAAACCTGAATAACTTCACTTAGAATGGAATTAAGGTCCTGGCCTCCCACATCAGTGGGCTCTGGGATACTACTGTGAGTTACTGGTAGACCCTTGGTGTTTTTAACAATGCCATCCCCCATATGTGTGAAATTTTGGTGCTTTTTAAAATAATCCCAGTCAAATATGAAAGCCCACTTCACAGGAAGAGTCATGGCCACTCTTCAGGAGGCTCTCAGACAGTGGCAGATCTATAGAATAATAAAGATAGTCATCACGGGCCTTGAAAACAGAACTTTTATATAGGATACCAAGCTTTTGATAAGATTGAGTAATGCAAGCTTTGGGGGAAGTTAACTAGCTTCTGCTAGGAAGACATCATTAAATTCCTTAAGAATTTCCCTCTAAACCTAAGAGCTGGTCATCAGAATGAAATAGGATCTCCAAACACACTAGGAGAACCAGCACACTGAACCTTACATTGATTTAAATCACCAATATAAAATTCTCATTTTCTTTCTAGTACCATATTCTTGCCTTTCATATAACTGCCACCAATGCTTAGCATTAACAAATAACTGAGTCACTGTTAATACAGAACAGGAGGGGGAAAAAAAGGCTTTCATTTCCTGATTATAGTTTGATTTCAAATATCAACACAGCTTGATGGAACAAAAATGGAGCACTCACACTGTTAAGATCTTAACTCAGTAGGCAACTAATCTGTGCCACGAAACATAAGGACTAACAAGCGTCTTGATGTAACTGAATTTTATCAGTGTTCAATGACTATTCAAGTTCATGTAGAGTTGTGTAGTAGACAGTAGAGCTCAACAAGCTCTAAGTTGAAGCAAAACTTAAATACCTAGATCTTTAGTTAACAAAAGCTTCTTAGCTAAGACGAGCTCCAAGATTAGACAGAGAGACTCTTTCTAAAGCCCATGCACAGAAAACCCAGGACAAACAGACTGACTTTGAATATCTGCTTCTCTGACTTTGAGTGAAACTGAATTGTATCCTTTGAGGAACTGGTCTGTATGTTCAAAAGGCATTTTTCCATCTCCAGCTTTTATGATTCATACATAGACTGCAATTTCATTGCTACGGGGTAAATACATTTTAAATTAGACTATATAAAGAAGCTCTAAAGTTGCCATGACAGTTGTAGCAAAATGCCTTGTCATTTCTCATTACAAAGCATAACCTATCTTTATGACCAAATTAGCTTTTTCAGCTATTCCCCCAAACATAGCCTGCAGATTTGTTTTTGTTGATTCCCCCAATTGTTTCTTTCAGATTTGCATGGTTAATTATCAAACAGAATGATCATCACTTAGATTATTAAAACAATCCATCAGCCAGCTTTGTTCTCCTTCATGTAAAAGACAGGAAAGAGGAAAGGCTCTTAAAGAAGTTTTTGTCTGGACCTTATTTAGCAAAGGTAGAGGAACTGCTCTACGCCACCAGCCCTGATTTGACTACCTTCCCCAGACATGCCCTCAGTCCCAGGTCAGCCCCATGGACACAGCTCAGTGTCAGCTGTTTCTCTTCCAAAAGTTAGCCCTCCGAGTCCTCAGATAATGTTTGCTCTGGAAAACCATCAATCCCTTTCTTAGTGCAGCTGATGGTGGATCCAGCCATTTCTCTTGGTTGCATTTCATTTCCAGGTGTAAGGCTTCAGAAGAATGAAAGATGAGAGGCACAAAGAGCAAAGTCCATCTGTTACTTTTAAATACAAAACAAGGGGGCAAAAGGCCCCTAAAAATAACTTAAACTCTTCTGCTCCCACTTATCTTTCAATCTCTACAAATACTGGAACACTGAAGAAAGCAGGGGTAGTATGCATGTAGGCTGCAATTATCATACTAATTATTGTCTGCATCAAATTGATTGCATTAACCAGAAAGCAGAATTAAAAAAAACCTCTCAACTGTTCATTCAAAGAACAATTAAATCAAAAGTAAGAAGAAACATGACGAATTGCTGACAAGTGTTAAAACATCTGTTGGCAGCTTCTTTTTCTTTTAAGATATCATAGCAATGTCAAAACTAAGACATCCACCATAGAAGATATCAAATGACATTTAATAGAACATGAAGCAAGATGTTTGTGTGTAACAGACTTCGTCAATCTTTGCTATTAGTCAACACATCAGGGATACTACAGATAACATAATGAAAAGACTCTATTGTAAGATTATGTGCAGCTTCAAACAATATTATCTGAAGTTTATATGACAAGATCTGAACCTTGGGAAGAGTCAAGAATAATGTTGCTAGACACAGCAAGGAGATAGTTTCCTTAAAAGACTCAGAGATTTAAAGAGTTCTGAATTCAATCAATCCACTATAGAATTTTGTTAGAATTCAGCTGTGTAGCTGTGTGAACAACAAAACTAATTAAGCCTGATCATGAATGTACACACATCTTGCAGCTGATTGACTTGAACTGAATTATTACTTGAGCTCTGGGGTAAGCTCATCCCTTAACCAGAAAAGTTGCACAGGAGAGAAAGTTTAGCATCATTCTTGAAAAACCACAGACACCAGCAACTGCCATTTTGTCCCAGTGTTAGGAAATCCATGACATATACAATGTAAGAAAGCTAACTGGGGACATCAAGATTGCAGGCAGACTGGGCTGCAGTGATCCTGCATTGCTGGAATTTGTAGTCCAAATAGATATGGGCCAGGTAAAGAGTAAATTTAGGCCCCTGAACTTCAGGAAAGCAAACTTCCAGTTCTTAAAAAAGATAATCAATAGGAACAGCTGGAAGACTGCCTTCAGAGACAGGGGAATAAAACAAAGCTGGCAGACCTTTAAGGATGTCTTCCATAGAGTCCTAGACCTAGCAACCTTCACAAGTAAGAAATCGGTCAAGGAAGGCAAGAGACCCACATGGCTGTGTAGGGAACTGCTGGTAAAACTAGAGGGGAAGAAGCAAATGCACAGTGGAAAAAAGGACAGGTAACCCAAGAGGAAATATAGAGATGACATTCAGTTATATAGGGATGGGGTGAGGAAGGCCAAGGTGAAGCTGGAACTGAACCTGACAAGGGATTCTAAGAGTAATAGGAAGGGCTTCTACAGTGATGTTAAACAGAAAAGAAAGTTCAAAGAAGGTGTATTCCCACCAGTGAACAATACCGGAAAAACTGACAATAATAGATGAAGAAAGACCAAAGTATTAAACAACTTTTTTTTGCCTCTGTCTTCAATGGCAACTTCTCTTCCTAGGCCTCTCAAGTGGATGGAGAGCATCTTGGGGACCACATTTCTAGTGCAAGTAAAGAACAGGTTCATGACCACCTGAGGAACCTAAACGTAAATAAGTCTATGGGGGCCCAATGAAAAGCATCCCAGAGTCCTGAGCGAATTGGCTGATTGAAAAACCATTGTTCATGATATTTGGAAAGTCATGGCAGTCAGGTGAAGTCCCAGGTGACTGGAAAAAGGGAAGCATTGCACCCATCTATAAAGAGGGTAAAAAGGAGGACATTGGGACCCACGTCAGCCTCACCTCTGTGCCTGGCAAGATCATGGAACAGATCCTCCTAGAAGCTATGCTTAGGCACAGGGAGGACAAAGAGGTGATTGAAGACAGTCAGCATGGCTTCACCAAAGGCAAGTCCTTCCTGACTAATCTAGCGGCCTTCCATGATTGTGTGACTACATCAGTGAACAAGATGTCATCTATGGTCCCCCATAAGTCAATACTGAGACCAGTGTTATTTAATCTCTCCATTAATGATGTAGACAAAGGGCGCGCCCTGAACAAATTTGCAGGTGACACATCTGAAAACAGGGGATGCCATCTAGAGGGACCTGGACAAGCTCAAGAAATGGGCCCATGGGAATCCCACACAGTTGAACAAGACCAAGAGCAAAGTGCTGCACCTGGGTCAGTATCAACACTGACTGGGAATGAGCAGACCAGGAGCAGCCTGGCTCAGAAGGATTTGGGGATGCTGGTGGATGAGAGGCTGGACATCATCTGCCAATTTGCACTTGCAGCCAACATGCACTTGATCCAATCCAATCCTGGGCTGCATCCAAAGCAGCGTGGACAGCAGAGCATAGGAGAAGATTCTGTCCCTTTTCTCCAATCTGGTGAAACCCCACCTGGAACACTGCATTCAGATGTGAGTCCCGCAGCACAGAAAAGACAGCAACCTGTTGGAGCAGATCCAGAGGGGTGCCACCACAATTAGGGAGATGGAGCACCTCTCCTATGAGGAAAGACTGCGAAAAATCTCGTTAAATTCTTCTTCTAGAAGAAAATAGTTTTGAAAGACAACATAAGTGTAGCTGACAGATAGCTTTTGGAAATGCTTTACATCTACAGAAGTCATTACAAATGCTGCTAGCTTCCCTCATGTCCAGAACACACATTTCTCTAGACAAACCTGAGCACACTGAGCAGACACTTAGCACAATATATGCATTTGGTGTTTGTCATCAAAAGCAATTACTCAACAAATGAAGGGACTAAAAAGTTTTCTGGCCTAGGGAAAAAAAGAAAACCAGCTGTTTAGAACCATCATTTTGATCAAAAGCTTTTTTCTCCCCAAATGCTGATCTTGAAGATTAGCCAAGCTATAACTGGAATCTTCTGAACTTTAACTTGAAAGTGTAACATGATGCCAATGGTATCTGACAGAGCAATGATAACTTCCACTTCCCGACAAAGGAAACCTGCTATTTATTCCTCACACCTGTAGAAGAGAAATACACAATATTGTGTCTTGGAAGAGTCCTCCTATGTTTTCATAGCCATGACATCTAAAGTTCAACATTTACACTATAATCAAGGGAAACTTAACATAACTGGTTTACCAAGATTTAGGTATTGGGAACTAGTGCCCAAATCTCATGCTTGGTGAGGAATATATATATCTATCCAACCCACAGAGTGGACTAGAGGTACCAGATGCTCAGACTGCAGAACAGAGCCTGCATTTTGTCATTTGCAGTGAGTATAAAACATAAGCCCTTCTTTTCAATATAAGTTTTCGTTTCTTTCTAAAGATACCCTCAGTCTTCATCCTGCTGTGTTAGCAGTTGTGTCAGACACAAAGTGTTTCTCCACAAGTAGTTAAAAGAAAGCATGGGGCTGGATCTTATGAATGCCATTGCTTCCCTCCAAGCATATGCTTTTACCTTATTGGAGCTTACAAAACAGCTTTATATTCAATTCAGTCAGCTGCCTAGTGATTATGCCCAGATAAGAGGTAGCATACTCGGAAGAGCAACCTTTGAATAACGGTGCATACACTTAGACTGACTGAAATTCTACCACTGACCATAAAAAATTTCTTTAAAAGTTTCAGTATTTTAGTTCCCTTCATATTTCATTTATAAAAGCCTTAACTTTTCAAAGCTAAATTTATGCTTTTCTTTGGTTGGCAAGAGACACAACTGCTCCTAAGTCTCATTTGGCTGAGTTATCTTCACACAATAAAAATAACACACATCCTGGTGTACTGATGCATTTAGCTGAGCAGCCAACTCGGTGTGCCCTACTCTCCTGTTATTTGCAAAGTAGTCACTAAGATAAACTCTGCCCTTGCCCATGACCTTGGTGAAGTTGGGGCTGCCAGTGAAGATTCCTGGGGCTTTATAAAACACATGCCAAGTTCAATCTTCCCTTACACTGTCCTACAAAACGCTTCATTCCAGAAGCAGCTCACAGATTTCACTGAGGAAGCATCAAACTTTGGAAAGCAGAACCTTTAACACCAGGTTTCCAGTTAGCAGAAGCTGCAGCAGAAACAATGGACAAGTGTATGGGAGGTGACACACACAAGGAAAAAAAAATGAATAATATTTTGTCTGCTACAAATAAAGACTGACCTAATACATGTGTCAATCTTTATCAATAGACAAGATTGATCTTTATCAGTAGACAAAATCAAACAAGGTTCTCATATGCATAATGTGGCATACACAGTAAATGCAATAAGAGCAGCAGACCTGGAGTGCTGATCATAGATATGCAAGTTTTCTAAACTTTCAGTGAACTTAGTGCAAAACATAACACATTAAAGAATAATTACGCTTCTAAGTGTTTAACTAGGTAACTTTGCTCTTGCAAGGCACTCCCTCCACCCCAAAATCAAATGTAATGAGTAATCCAAGGTAAACCTAACAGACTTGTTGAAATTCAGTGAGTCCCTTTGACATGTCAAAAAATTCAGTTTCTACCATTGCATACTTGATTTTCCCATTTTTCCAAAAGTAACTAGGGTTGGAATGCAATGTTGCAAAACTATGATAACGTATGGTAAAGAGGAATGCCTAGTTTTGAAAAGATATATTATAGAAAGGAGGTATTTAGCAATTCCCACTCCATTTATTGCAAAACTGGCAAATCTCCCTTATTAAGTCTAATTAAGCCCATTGAATTTTACTACTTTTTTTGGGTAAACACCAACTGCCGGGAGGAAGGAACATATGTCTGTGGCTTGGTTGTCTTTTTGGATTGTCTGGTTTGCCTTTGCAAAGTTGCCAGACTTCATTTGACCCTTAAAAATAAGGTTTAACCCTAGGACCTGGACTAAGTCACTGTTATTTTGATGAGCACACCAGTGCAGCTCAAGCCTAGGTCAACAGTGGAGGAATGTTGTTGCCACTTAACAGCTGTTCAGTGGCTTCTGGGAAAATTGTTGGTGTTCTCAGTAAGTTTTCTAGCGGACAGGCACATAACCTAAGGTTTACTGCCACAGCGTGCAGTGCTCAGCAGAAAAACAAAGAGCTGAGTCATCAGGGAGACAGTGACTTTCTCAACATTGACTTTTTCCAAGTCAGACTTGAGGCACTGAAGGAAAACAAATAAGATTCAAGGCAGCTGAGTACATTACTAATTATTACTCTTTATTTAGTATTTAGAACTAGCTATCTTCTAGCAGTTTAAAAGAAAACTCGCTTCACAGGAATAGATCTTCTGAGCCATTGCTCAAATTATGTTTAGGTAGCCTGCCAGAACCCATCAAGGAAACTCACTATTACCCACCTTCCTGCCCCAGGTAGTCATGACATTCCGTGTCGAGGTGTCTTAGGCTACAACAATCCCAACTGCTACCAGAAGCTATACCTAGTTTGGCTTCCTAAAACTAAATAAATTCTCTACTGTCATGCTGCACAATTAATCACAAGATTCATTTTGACCTTGTGTGCTGTGAAAAAGCCTACTGAACAGACACCTGTTAATTATCTTCTTATCAACACATTACTGCCCCAACACATACACAGGAAGAATACAAGGGCAAAAACAAGGCAAGGGGAAAGCAGGGACACACACAAGAGGAATAAAGCAAGAGAAAAATTACACATACTGAAATCTCTGACCTGAAATTCAATGAAACAGCTGCCACGGTGTAGCTGGAATATCACCTTCCCTAGTTTCTGCCTTCCTGACTGGTATACTGGGATTTCCATAATCTCTGTCACAAAGAAGCTGTATTATTAATTATCATATGGAAAACTAATATATTTTGGCTGTTTGAAATACATACACTACACTGAATGTTTATCAACATCCATTAACTGTCCAGATTCCTCTGAGAAACTGCTAACCACCTTGTACTAAAATATAGTACTTACCCCTGTGTTTAAAGAGCAAGATATTGAAGAAAAAAACACATTCTGTCTTTAAGGCACTGATGCCAAGTTCAGCAATGGACAAAGCTCTGACTACCAGCAAGAAAGCAATGAGCATTTTTTGCCTCTACCAGAAAGTCAGAGCAATAACTCTGTAACAAAGCAGCAGTGGAGCCAGACAGAGGAGCATTATAGAATCACAGCTGAGAGCCCTCCTGTCCTGTGGCCCATTGGACACAGCTTCGCTTTCTTCATTTTTTACTTCATGAGCTCATAAACTAATGCCTTGCTAATAGATAAGAGGAGGAGAAAGATGCTGAAATGTTCTATATTATTTTTAATGGCATTTAATACACGCCAATTATTCTGCAGGCTCATTTAGCAGCTAATATTGAAGAGGCATTTGAATATTTCTAGAAAGTACTATAATCTAGGCACTTCTAAAGATAGTCTTGACAACAATCTTTGTGCAAGAGACCTGGAATATTGCCACTAAGATGCCAGCTGACAGTGGGGACCAAATGAATTGTCAGACTTCACCAGCTCCCTAGTGTGCTCATGAGCAAGAAAAGTCAGCCTATCACATCTTCTACCTGCATAAAAGGTGGATTTATTTGTGAGCTCTGACTAGTGCTACTGACTTTTTGCCACTCATTAACAGTTAGGACACAGCAAATTAGGAGGATCGTTTTCCCATTACTCTTTCTTTTAGGACACATTTATCTACAGTTTCTTTCAATGCCTTGACCTTAAGCTGGCATCTGAAACATATGGTTTCTTTTCTTTTTTCCTAAGAGAAAAATTTTAAAAAAAAAAAAAAAAAAAAAAAAAAAAAAAAAAAAAAAAAAAGGACTTTTCACTTAATTTTCTTTATTTTTTACTGGCACACAGCTCTCAAGTCATTACCAGTAATGACTGAATCGTTAATGCTAAAACTGCTTTCAGGGACAACAGAGCTGCAAACTGAGTGCCTTGTGTCCTGTGCCTGCCTGTTTCCTATGATTCTTAATGTCAGATGGACTGTCCCACACAAGGATTTGCCATCACTATAAGAAGCTCTGCCTTGGCTGTCATCCCACTCAGCAAAAGCAGCATCGTGTTAGAAATAGCTATATCATCATCCCTGACAAAAAGCCACTTCCTCATTCATTTTCATCAGTGGTAAGAGCCACTTGCACTTCAGGAAGCAGCCTTCAGAGTACCACAGAAGGACTAAGTTCAGAGCTTCTCACAAAATTGCTGCAGGCTTCTTCACACATCAAGCAATGCCACTAGCCAAGAAAATAGTGTAGGCAATTTTGGTTCCTTAGAATTATCTCCTCATTGATTCCATCCCTCAAGCCAGTTTAGTACATCTGAAGGCAGTAAGATCCCACACAGCTCCACAGATGCCAGTTCAGAAGCTGATATTTGGCTTGGCTTTCCTGCCCACAACTCAAATTCCTTAATTCAATAGATTAATTCCTTGAATAAAAAAAAAAAAAAAAAAAACCAACAACCTTTTAGACTAGTGGTTTCTTATTCTGAGATTGAGAAAGAAGAATGCTTGAAGAAACCAGGTATTAATGTCTCTTTCCCAGGGCAGTCAGAAGGAACCTTTAAATCAAGTTTCAAAGATACCTCCCCTGCAACAAAACATTTTCCCAGGCTCAAGGAACAGTGAGAAGGAAAAAAAAAAAAAAAAAAAAGAAGAAACCCGAACAACTTCATACAAAAAAAAGCAAGCTGAGCATACAAATTCCACGTGTCCATGAGAGCGATGAGTTGATAGAAACTTATTAAAAACCTTCCCCAGATAGCATATTTGAGATAGATAAACATGCTTCAGTTTATCCATTACAAAATATAAGCATGTCTGGGTAGCACAAAGCAAAACAAGTCAGGGAAAAATGTGTTATTTTCTGTGACTCATTAACCTCACCCTTTCAAATTTCTCACCTAATGGACCTTCCAGCTTCACATAGCTAGAGGAAATGAAAAAAAAAAAGAAAAAAACTTAGAGGAAAGAAGGAAGAAATCAATTTAACTTTTAGCATTTCTTAGATGTATCAAAGGTCTCAGCTGTGTAGTTCTATTAGGTTTGTGTGTGGATTCTTATAAGATGCATGTGGAAGAGCCTTCACTGGGTTCACTGCATGAGACAAAAGAAAATGCAGACTATGAATTTTGAACTTCAATCTTTTTCTTTCCTGGAAATCCATCTTAAAAAAAATTAAATAAAGTATATATAGATGCTGGCAAGTTGCAAGGCTGAATATGAATCTCTCTCCAACACAAATATTTTGCCACTCAGCTCATGAGAGCACACAGCAGTATTCCAGCCTCCCAAACAGAACCACAGCAAGCCTATACATCCTCACAGTTGGTACTGGCATTTATAATATCCATGAGGCAAGTTTATAAGCTTATTAAACCCAAAACACAGAAGACAAAAGCTGACAACAAACAAGGAATAAAAAAAAATATTAGAGTGGAAACAACAGAGGAAAGTGAGAGTCAAACATAAGGGGTACAATATACTTGGAGGGAAATTACCATGGGCATGCTTTAATACATTACAACAATTTTTTTCCTGCAGATGTTAGATAGTCTAGACATACTTTAAAGCAACATTCCTGGTAGTTAATCCCTCAACTCTGCTAATGGTTTGACAGGGTTGTAACACTACAAACAATCTTTATTATGCACTTATGTTTTCCTCCCTACTCAAAAAGGAAATCAAGTGTGTAGAGCATAAGGTGCATTTCATATGATTTGATAGGATGATCTCCTCCTGACTTAGGAATTTGTCTCCCATTAACAAACAACTGCAGACACACACAGGGGAACAGTGCTTGTACATATTAGGTATACTCCATGAACCTTTTTCTTGCTCACTGTCTAATGCCCTAGGATGGAGAAACCAATAGCTACTGACAAGAGTTAACCTTTTGTCTATGCATTCTTCTGCACTTTTACCCTCAACAGTAAAAATCCAATGTTGAAAAAGTGAAAGACAGAAAACTTGGAAAATTTTGTGAGCAGAAGAACCATATTTTCATATAAAGAGAAGACACAAAACTCTCACAATTCTTTGTGAAAACAGAAATATTAAACTGGGAGGATAGTGAAAAAGGTAGCTTACATGAAGTACTTAACCACTTTTTTTTCCCATCCTAATCTGAATACAAATTACAGTCATGGTTTCTTTTGCTTTAGTTTTTG
This sequence comes from Cinclus cinclus, assembly GCF_963662255.1. NCBI lineage: Eukaryota > Metazoa > Chordata > Aves > Passeriformes > Cinclidae > Cinclus > Cinclus cinclus. Next base: position 39,697,130 of record NC_085046.1, on the reverse strand, counting down.
TGGTCAAATCACAATTTAGTGGAGGTTTCCTCTCTTAGTGTACAAATGTCCTTCAAAAGGAAAATCCAGCATGTCAGATCAAGGGTTTCTTCACCATGATAATTAAAATTTTTTGTAGTGTCAAGGGGGAGTGGTGGATTTGGTTTTTCTGGGTCCTGGGATTTTGGTTTGTTTTTGGGGTTTTTTTTAAAGTGTATGCAGAAAGAGGTCGGAAAAACAAAAGCAGAGACTGAAAGAAAGCAATGTCAATACAGTCATTACTGAAAAGACACCTGAAGAGTTTTTAAAGACAAAGTTGCTTAGGTTGAAATGCATTGTCCTTTAGTAACAAAAGCAAGCCATATCCTTGTCTATAGTCAAAAAAGCCTTTCGATTTTGATAAAGCAACCCCGAATACCATTCAAATTCTTATAGAGTATCATTAATATTGTTTCCTGGCTAGCACTTAAGAGTTTCTGGATTCCATTTCAATTGACAAGTTTTCCTGGAAGTTTTGACCATTGTAACCACTTCACAAATAACCCCTGGACAGTGGTGGGGGAAGGCTAGCATAGGAGAACAGGACATCATGCATTGCCAAAGGGCATCAAACACACACCCTTGTAGCTTAAGTGACAAGATGCAAAGGATAGGGGGATGCAACCACAATAACCATCCCTGACAAACCAGAGAGGCACCACTGCATTACAGGAGCCATAGCTGTACAAGCTCCTCTGTGAACAGCAACTGCATCCAAGAGTTTGCCACAGGATATCCTGCAATAACCTCAGAGACCAGTGTGACCTAGCTGGGGTAGTGCAGGTAGGTAACACTCTCAGATCCCCTCATGGATTCATTTTAAAAGGAAGCACATGTCAACCTGAGTTTCATATCCTTTTTGACATGAGCATATTACCTGATGGGGCTGTGAACTGGACCATCTGCTGTAGGAAGGAGCACCAGAAGTCTTGTTGGCTGTAGGTCTCTGCAAAATAAAAGAAGGACGTGTCAAATATTCACCAACATGTCTGTCATACAGACAAGTTCACCAATCTCAACCATGTAAATACCTACAGTAAAATAATAAAAAAAACCTCAAAACCCTAAACAAGAGCTCCAGAAACCACAAAGAGACAGTCACACTAAAATCACATAGATGGAAGCTTGCTAAATTTTCAACCAATGCTCTCGACTCTCAGAACCTCAATATTCACTTCAATTTGCAGTTTTTCCCCTAGACTGCGTATTTAAATGCTAAACCCAACCTAAACTGAGACTACAAAACACTACCTATCAGGCAGATAATTCACTCAGATTAAGAGTAAGGGAAGAGCAACAGACATCATCTCTCTGCACTTGTGAAACACCTTAGACACTATCCCACACCAGATCCTTGTCTCTAAATTGGAGACACAGATTTGACAGACAGATCAACCAGCAGATAAAGAATTGGCAACAAGGTCACACTCGGAGTTGTAGTCAGTTGCTCACTGTTCAAGTGGAGATCAGTGACACATGGTGTTTCATGGGTTGGAAGGATTGAAGGGAAGGTGTCAAATCAAAATAAAGCAGAGTTGTTCTTTCAGAATTACTTCAGGTTACCTAAGCTTCATTTTTTAAAGTTTTTCAAATACATAGTGGATTATTTATATGTCAACTTTCTTTTTAAGAAAAACAGCCTTTATGATTTATCCCTACATTTCTTTCACCCATTTCCCTATTTTTTTTCTGAAAGTCCTAAGAAAAAAAGACCATGCCATGTGCTTTCACATCCATAGCATATTTCCATATCACGTGTGTTACATATAGACTTCACAATCAAACTGCCTTTGATACTGCAGAAGAATCAATGCAATATGGCATCTAACAAAACTCCATCAATTATTTTATTACACATGATCTCTGGTTTCAAAATTATTTCATACTATCAAACTTCAACACCATCTACTCCCATTTTAAGCTAGAACCTGATGAAACAGAAGACCTTCAATTCTACGTCTTATATGATATTTGTTGCTTTAAAAAAAAAAAGCAAAAAACCCCAACCAACAAAGAAAAAAACAAAACAAAATAACACCCAAACAAATCCACTGGATATCAAAGCCAACGGACCAAGTTTCTTGCAAGCATATAACTACTATACTGTGTAAGCTCATGCATACAAAATCTTCATGACAATAAGGTTACTTGTATCAGGAAGACCAGGTAGGTTTAAGTGTCTTTTGCACAAGATGTGAATTCAAACAGGCTTTCCAGGCATGAGATCCTAATTTATCAGTACATTATGTCACCAGCAGGATGCTAATAAGGGGGACAGATTCATGTTTGAACCATATGGACATAAATTACTAAAAAAAAATGCAATTATGACAATCCATGTGAGATTTATACCACAATGTAGTACATTCTTTGTAAGTATGAAAATAAATAGCTTGTGGCTTTTAACACCCAAGGATATAGTACATTTTTATGCCAATTATAACCACAAGGGCTTATACATCATTACATATTCTCAAGCTGGCATGTCATTCCAGCTAATGAGAAACAGCCACTGCTGGAATTGTATTTGTGTGTTAGTCTATCAAAAAGCAGTTATTTTACAAATTTAATTATTAGCATTACTGTATAGTGTATTTATCTTCTCCTAGACACCTTTAAAAGGACAAGCTTTTTTAACGTACAGATACACCATGTAGCAGAATTCGACTTTCTTTTGATAGAAACTTCAGAAAAGACAAAGTGCACACAATGCTGGTCTCAGCTTTGTGCAAAACTATCTCCATCTGCTTCAGAAGAATGACCAGCCAATCTCTGAACAACAAGTTGAATAATGAGAGAGCTGAAGTTTTTTCTAGAAGCACCTGGTAACTCTTTTCCAGCAAGATGCCTTTCCACAAGCACCACACACCACTCTTAATTAATATATATGTAATGTATGTCTGCCTTTCGTATTATCCAGTAAAACTGCATCTTCTTCCTGTCTAAACTCATAAATACCCATCTTGGGCTTCATCACTTACTCCAATATCTTTAGTAGGTACATTTCCTACACAGAAATCACTCTTTTGAACTTTTCTGTCTCAGTTTCAAAGACATCCAAAAGATAAATATCCCACAGAGAAACAGTGCTGCAGTATTACAAAGAAACAGTCAAATCCTTTCCAGGACAAAAAGCCAGCAAACAAATACTCCCCAAGACAAAGACACAAGACTTGTTTTGTTTTTGTTTTTTTTTTTTAGCTTTACAAAAAAGAAAATATTAGAGCTTCAGAAGTATTTATGACTTCCATCTTCCAATATGATTAATAAGGCACTTCAAAAAACTGCAAATAGTAGCATAAAGACCTAAGATTAACTTCGATTTTCCCTATCTTTCCAGGTTTGTTTTTTTCCTTATCCATTCACAGACCAAGGAGCAGGCTCACTTGCATATTCCAAGGCAACCAGACTACCAGGTTATAGAGCAAAGGCTTTCACTGCTTACACACAGAAGCATCTGTATTAGACCATTCAGAGTAGATTCTGAAATAGCTAGCAAATACTTTCATCCAAGCTTCTTTCCAGGTTCTAAAGGGCACCAGGAAAAAACCTGAAGGCCAGGCCACAAGCCCTGCTCATGTCAGTGGTTAAAAGAGTCAAAGCAAGTGACTTTAAAAGTTATGCAAACTCCACACACACACAGCCTCACCCCTATTTTGCTGCAACCAGTAGAAATTAGATAACTACCTCTAAAAATAGAGCTCTCCATACCTAGCAGCAAAGGTCATAAGCCAGACCACATTCTCTGCTAGATGAGTAGCTTTTGCACAGAGCTTGCGCGTCAAAGACCTCAAGGGGTTGCATTCTCACAAGCTATTTTACCAGGCAGAGCACAGACTGCACTGAGCCCTTTAAGCCACATCCCTTTGCTTGGTTAAAATCACCTCCCACATCACTCCTCCTTTTGAGGAACAAAGAGCACAAACACAGAACATTTAAGAATGCTCCCTCTGGCACAATTAGCACTTTAGCACAAACCCTGGATATAAACCTCCTCCCTGATCTTGCAGAGCTCCCTAACAGCATCAGTAAAACCACCAAAACCAAACAGCCATCAACACCTCCAGGGCCCCTAGCAAGTCCCTCTCTTAGCTAACCTTATATCCATTCTGCTTTCCCAGTCCATTTCTGCTCCCTAAGCTGCCTCTCAGCCATATGCAGACACAAAAAACTCCTCCCCAACTATTAAAAGCTAATTAAGACTGACTACTCTAATTACCTGCTCATCCAAGCTGTTCCTTATGTCCTGGCCCCTTCCTTCATTTCCCCCCACCTGTGAAGAGAGGTCAAACTCACTGAGCCACAGGTGACCACCAATTGTTTTAAAAGACTGCAAAGTTCTGCTAAAAAGTTTAGAAAGCTTTAAGAATCACAATAGACTGTACTTCCAAAGGCAATAAAAGTGGAAACTGGATGTGTGAGCTTTCTATCTGAGATGGAAGATGTGGGAAAAAATGGAGAGGGAAGCTAGTGGTCAGCACACTGCTGCCCAGGCAGCACTCAGTATGAGAGGAGAAAATCTGATGTAGATTCAGGTGCAATGCTTCAAACACATAGCCAGACTTGAGCCTGAATGTGAGGAATGCTGATGAAACATCAGACTGCCTCCAAATCCCAGTGAGACCAAGAAAAAAGTACTTCTCATAGCAGTAAAGTGGCACAGATAAAAGAAGAGCAAATGATGCAGTATATGTGCAAAGATGCTTTTTTTAATATGCAGCTCACAGGAAAACTGTTTTCTCGGAAGATTCCTACTACTGAACGCAGTAGATAACATAGCAAAAAGCCAGGAAAAAAAAAATCTTTTAGAAGAATACATGGAAATCAATACAGTAGCATGGCTCAACGGGAGAGTTCATGGAAATATGTGTTACTATTTCATTCTTGGGATAAGGCTACCAGTGACTGTATGCAATACAAGCCAAGAACATACATAGTCCCTAAATAATTCCTCAGTCAGTCAAGGAGAACTTCAAGATAAGGCCTCACTTCAAATCTATGAAAGAAAAGCAGAGTCCAGAATTACAAATGTCATTACTCTGACAGTATTTCTAAAAAAAAAAAGAAGGAGTATATATTCAGATAACAAAGTTTATAACTTGTTCTACACCCAAATAAACTTGTCTTGTGATGGGCATGGCAATTCATCCCATTAGTCTGGAAAAGTATCTTGAGATGGGATGATTTATTGTCTGGAAGTACCTGTCTCTTTCCATCCACTCACTGGAGAGAAAGACTAAGCAGGCAGTTTAATTGAGACATCTAACTGGGGATGGCTAATGTTAGGTGAAATTAAATCTACCCACAGTCCCTGTTCTCCTTGCTACCAAGGGACCTAAGCAATTTGTCCTCTTCTACGTTTCAAAGGGTTATTATGGTAGCAAATTTGTTATTCAGTCGGGGTACTTGTGAACTGCCTTGTGAACTCCCACAACCTGTGTTAATCTTTAAAATGCAGCTCATTGGTAAAGACATGAAATACTGTATCGACTTGCAGGACTTTGAATTTTTTGGCTGGGCAAGAAGGGGAGAAAATAATTTTCTTTATAAATAAAGAAAATAAAATATGAAAATAAATGGAACATGTACTAAACATTTAGTCATATCAAAACCATTTTTCTTCAAAGAAAATCTACTTAGACTTACACCTGTAGTACTCTGAGAATACAATTATAGTTACATGAAACACCTGAAATACTACCAGTTCCTGAGCTCTTTGGCTTTCTGGCCTAAAACCTTGCTGGCATTCAGCTGCTTTCTAGTTCATCATGTTTATGAGATATGCTGTTTGTTTAAAGAGTATAGAGTCCAGTTGTTTTTCTTAAGGCAGATATGAAATTAAGGATATATTTTGCACTGTCCAATATCTAGATTTCTTATTTTCCTTGTATTTGCTATGGAATTCCTCTGATTTTCTCTTAAATTAAAAAAATAATTTCCTGAACAAAGTAATAGAGACAGCTGACAACTCTGTAAGATGTTAAGATATTAAGATCTTTCTCTGAAGTTTGCTTGCTTTCTTTTTTTTTTTTTTAATGGAGTTTTGTATATCTGTGACTTTTGCAAAGAGGAACCAGCAATGTTATGCTTAAAAAAAACAATATTCAGTGGATGCTTCTTGTGGGACACAGGCCATTGGGTTTATTTGTTTATTTATATATTTTTTTCACAGCAGGAATTTATGAAGAAACATGAGTGAAAAATAAAGTTTTAACTTCTCAAACTATAAAGGGTTATAATATCCTTTATGACTCTCCAGGAATGAATAATGGGCAAAGTCCTTTTGACATTAACCACAGCAGACTGGAGCAGTGGGAGCTGGTTTTTGAAGTATTGAGTTTTATTTCCTTTTACTTTTTGAGCTTATCCCACAACAATGCAGTACAGAAAATGACAAGTTATTAATTTCTATGTACAAGATAAATAGAAATGGTGACAACTTATCTGATATTATCTGATCAAAAATGGTTCTTAGAGGAATTACAGAGTCTGAAATTTGAACCAGCGATATCGCATGAAACAACACAGACTTCATGCCTACATATCAATCCCTACCTGCCTCAGGTCTGGCTCCAGACACCCTTAAGCCATGCTGATTCTCCGTGTGAGGTAAGACCTCACACACTTGATAATACTAAATCCTTTACAGCCTCTTCCTCACAAACATCATCTCAAGGGATCAGAGAAGTCAGCTCAGTGGAAAGGGTATCTCTGTGCTTCCAGTCTGGTATCACACCTGGTTCCATGGGGAGACAAACCCCAGTAAAGCCTGTTCATTACAAATGTGCTGCTCACCCATGAAGCCATTTTCACTTCTGTGCAATAAATATACACAATTTCTTGCTCCCTTCGAAACCTTATCCCATTTTTCAACAATACCAATACTATGCTGGAAATTCATAGCTAGCACTCTAGACATAAGACTAAACAATTTCCAAGTGCTTTAAATTCCATAGTTTCTTCAAAACCTTACAAGTTAAAAATCCTCCAAAACTTCCTGGAAAACTGCCTGCTTTCTAGTGATGCTAGGTCTATAAAATTGCAGAGTGATGGATTTTATTTTTTTTTATTATTTTTGTTAGGAAAAAGAAGATAAAAGGGTAGATAATCAGATTAATGACAGGAATGTAATTTCATTACAGCTATGCAGCAGTTCTTACCACTCAACGGTGAACATTCCTGATCACAGGGTTAGGACACAAAGCGAAGTGCAGTGATGTTGACAGCAGTGGAAGGACAGGACATGACGTGATGTGACAATATGGTCTTCTCCTGTATGCAATGGGTGCATGACACATCCCTCAGCTTGCTTGGCAGCTGAGAGAGTCGCATATGGCAGAATGACATCATTGCTTTGCAGTGATGAGATGATGCAGGGGAATCACCAAATATGTTGCTCCATAAAAGTGGAAAATCAGGAAGAAAAGATTAAGAAAGCAGCTAATCTGGATGGAGTGGCAGGGCATAAAATGTGACGAGGTAAAGTTTGTAAGTAATGAAATGCACTTATAAGTTGTGTATGAAAAAGTGTGCAGTGGGAAAACAATCTTTCCTTAACGCTGTTACACAATGTCATTAGGGATTACTTCCTCTAGCTTACAGAAATCAATGTTATGACAGGAAGAGACAGAACAGGAGAGATATTGACTGAGCTGTCAACCATAGAAGTACATCTCCCTGAACCTGTGGGTTTCAGCTTTGATGAAGCAAATGCATTCAATAGACACTTTTATAGGAACACAGGCACTCACTCAAAGTACTCAAATTTCATATCCACTGTCTAGTCTTGACCATCAACATAGTGATTCATAATTTTTGAGGTGAAATTGCCAAAAGCTGTATATGTCTGTCACTCCCCCCCCATCCATGGATTCTTGACACCTAACAATTTGACATGGGCTCTGAACCATGGGGCAGTTTGTCATGTCACTGTGATTCCCTCTCTTCTTTCTCTTTGTCCACTTCTGTTTACTTATTTAATAAAGATATTAAAAAAGGAAAAGAAGAAAACTTCTAGACAAAGCTAGAGATAAAAATATCCTCTCTTCATAAACTCTCTTTACATTTACCAACCAGGAGCTTTGTGCTAAAAAAAACCCAGACCTTCCCTATATGACCTCCCATATCCTACTTGATTGTTAAAAGTAATAATTAATGTATTTTAAGTTTCAAAGTACATATTTCAATGGTGATTAAGTCCACAGGCCTTTTATATCTCACAAATCAAATAAGAACTGATATCAGAAATTGTGCTACCCATCTCAAACCACATCTACCTTAGCAGAACTGACTGGTGAAACTCCAGCCAACAATACTGTAACCACTAATTCCTTCTCCATTCCAATTTGTATTGATCAAGCAAAGTGCAGCATCCTTGAAATCACAAACAAGCTGAACAACTGTTACTATTGGTGAGAAGCAAGAATATATTTCTTAGTAATTTTATATGGTGAAAAAAATTCTCTGTGGAGATGCTATAGACACCATGATTTCCTGTGCAGTCAGCACTTTCTTCCAAAGCCAGAGAGTTTGAAGATAAGCTGCAAAGAGATAGAGGAACAACCTTCAAGTCTTACAGATGGAGTTGACATAAATTTGGCATTCTTAACCCATAAAATGTGCAATTAAGAAATTGTAAGAAAGTCACAAGACATAGAAACATGCAATTAGATAAGAAGAAATTAGCTGAGGAAAAAAATATAATGAGACATTCAATGCTTTGAGGTCAAGAACTCTCCCAAGCACTATAGAGAAGGTAGGGCAGCAGAGCACAGCCGTATGAGAGAAAATTTAGTCATAAAGTAGCTTTCTAAAGCAGCTGCTTCTGTGGAAAAAAGACTGTGAGCTAAGAACTAAGTGCAGTATTATGCTGAATAATGTTTTATAATCAGTAACTTAAACAAAGAGCCAGGGAACACCACAATATGGATATTACCAGGGCACCCACTCCTATTGAAGGAATGCTCAAGGAAGTATAAGATGTGTTATCAGAAGAACTTGTAACACATGACCTCTTTTATGTCCTTTAGACTCCCACCATTTTCCTGAGTAAACGACATGCAGGGGCACAAGGAGATTTAGGGGAAATGGTCACAGCACCAAGCCTAACAGAGTTCAAGAAGTGTTTTGGACAATGCTCTCAGACACAGGGTGGGACTCTTGGGGATGGTCCTGTGCAGAGCCAGGACTTGGACTTCATGTTCCTTGTGGGTCTTTTCCAACTCAAGATATTCTATGGTTCCATGATTCTATGACACAGACAGTCTTGGCTATGACAGAGAGCAAAATGGGATTAGTTCTGGGGGACCGAAGACCCAGCTTTCTTCAGAAGCTTGCACAGGCCTGCAAAAGTGGAATTAACAAGTCTATGTTGATTTGAGATAAAGGAATAACATCAAGAATGTAAAATAAATTGATTGCAATGAGAGATGTTCTCTTTGAGCAGCTATTCTGAGAAAGATTATCTGTTCCATTATAATAGCAGACAAGAAATATGAAAAGTGACCCAGAATCTTTGAGTAATATTGGGTCTGAAGTATTAAAAGATAACAAAGTGACCACAATGAAAACTGACACTGAGTAGAAAACCATCCGACATGCACTAAAGAGAGTATCAAAAAACTTCAGAAGAACAAATGCATATATAAGGACAACAGATGCTCTCATAAAGGCATGGGGGGACCTTTTCTTTATCAATGTTCAACAAAGAAAAAAATAATTCAGATTTATGCTTACACTTAAGATTATAATAAAGCCAGAACATAGAATAGTCTTGATAAGACAATGAAAAGACAACAGTGCAGAAATTAAAGTAAAATATGGCATACAGTAGATGAAATAATCAGGATATTTTACACGTGTTTCAGTACTGGGAGGCAAGGGCATGAATCATAAAGGTTCAGTAAAGTACAAAAATAAAAATCTTTACTTGCAAACAATGCAATCATGGAAAGGTGGAGGAGGTACTACAATGATCTCTTTAATGGTGAGAGATAAAAGTGAACAACAAATGGTTATTTTCTAGATAAAGGAGTCAGTCTCAGAGGAATCAAATTTTTAAAGTATTCAAAAGGCAATTAGACATTCAGGAAAAATTCTGGCAATTCCTGCTAAATTATTAAGACTTGTATGCAATAAGCTTAGTAAAATTTTTTACAACCTGATTTTGATATTTCCTAAGAGCAGCAAGAGAAAGTCACACTTCCAATTTCAAAATAAGGATGCATTGGAAATGTAGGTGTAGTTCTTCCCATTTCAACCTCAAAAATCCAGCTTTCATACGTTTTACAGACACATACTCTTTAAACAGAGGAAACAGTGATTGATGACAAATATTGGTGTCTGGCAAAGAGTTCCCTCCCAAGATTAGTCACAAAAACTGAAAACAAGAAATCAGTTTTAGTTAGGTGTGGTCTCCAGGAAAAATGCTGAATAAAGACAACTAAGGTGTACTTTCTTAGAGGATTTAGGAATAATTTAGTGGGTTCTTGACCTCTAAGGAGAGTATCTGACATCTTGGAACATCATAGCACAAGTATGCAATGGTTTGTTATGTAGGAAATTGGATGCTTTTCAAGTAGGGAGATCATGAAATTTCTGCTCTGTTTCATAGCAATCCATTGCTAAAGTGGGAAGATCAAGAAGCCCCACATTTTTCAGATCAGTCCAGTCATTGTTTGGAAGGTACTGAAGCAATCTGCCTTGACTTCCGAGTAAGTGGCTGCTGCAGGAAAGACAAAGTCAGAAAAAATGGTGGGTTTGAATCAGTGAATATGAATGATATTCAATGATTGTAAAATCAGATAAATACCCTTGTAATGATAAGATTTTGAGCAAGCTTTCTGTCAGGCAATGAGATTGCAAAGAGAAACCTAAACAGCTGGCAGCTTTAAATAATAGTAGAAGTTTGTGGGAGGAGTAAATTCAGTTATTTGCTGCTTTGAACCTAATGACAGAAGGAAACATTTCTTTGTACCAAAGACCCTAAAAAGTCACCAAATTAAAAAAAAAAAGAGAGAGAGAGAGATCTCTTGATTAGATTGCCACTAGTATTGCCTAATCATCAGCTGAGAAAAGCTGACAAATGGGTGACATTTTACTGCAGTTTGACTGTAGTTGGTGCAAGCGCAATATGTCTGGCATGGGTGACAGCAGCTGTGACTGGGATGTGGTACAAGGTTTGCTAGCTGTCAACCACCACAGCAAACTTACTGAGCTCCTGCATACATGGTAAAGTACTGTATAAAGTGATCTCATTTTGTAGTAGACATTTCTAGAGAGAACTACTTAGCTGAGTGTTCTGCGCAGGATTCACATCATCAACCACTCTTACTGCCCGAGCAATGTGTTGAACATGGTTTTTATAGGGATTCTAGTCATCCAGGTGATACTCTTTTGCAAACAGGATGCTTCTTTATGTAAATGCTGTGAAATCCTAAACCTACTGTCTCCACCTACCTTCTTCTTCTACCAACAGCAGCTTTCAGGTTCTCCCTGTTCCAAACCCCTGTTCTCTGTTCTCCCTCTGTTCACTGAGCATTCCTTCTCTCCCAGGCCTATTGCTCAATCTAAACCCCAACACCACAGAAGGTGACACAGGCATTCGAATCTGGCTGCCACTGAAAGAGGAGAGATGCGACATAGTGGCTAGAGCAGCAATAACTGCAAAAATTTATCATCCCAGCTTTTTCAAACACCCCTCCCTGCTCTGTGATCGAGGCACACCAGAGCAATAAATTCTTCTAAGAGCGCTTAAATCTATCACACTAATTGCTAAATGCAGAGTAGCCATTCATCTTTCCTGGTAACATGGCAATGCATGAATTTGCTGTAAGATTTTTTTCCCTAATGTTTCCTTATGATTAAACTATAAAATAAAAGAAAATGTAACATCACTGTCTACTTTCAGGCTAATGCTTTTTTAGAAGCCTGGAGAGGAGTTCAGCATGAAAATCATAAAAGATTAGGAGGACTGTCAGCACAAAGGGACAGATATTTTCCTGCTCTATTCACATGCAGTCTTAGCATTTAAAAATGCATGTGAATAACACTTATTTCAAGACTTCAGAAAGAATAAATAACATCCATATTTCCAGAAATTTCCTAATGACATTCTCTTTAAATTTCTTTCTAGAAATATCACATCAAGTCTTCCTTCTCAGCATTGAGAATAAGTGAAATTGGACTGTATTTTACCAGAGGGGTCAAATATTTAAAACAATAATATCCTTTGCAGTTGGTTGATAAATATACATGGAGAGAAACTTCAATGAAAACACAGGCAATAATAAGAGGCAAACTTCAGATTGTGAGCTTGTCCTTTGTCAATTTGTTCAGCGTACAGTAACCTTGTCAAATTAAGAAAATTCCAAGTGTATTAGGAAAGACTGCCCTCTTCAGACAAACTTAATAAAAGGTATACAGAAGAAGTTCTGAGTGTCTCCAACTTAAAATAAGAAGGTGGTGAAATTAACTGTGCAACACAATTTTATCATATTAAGCTTTTTCTGCTTAATAACAATTTGCTATCACATAACGGAAAGCACATTTTGTCATTAGCTGCATATTAATGTGTGTTTGTTTAGACTCACAACACACCCATTTAATACCATTTTTGTAAGGCTGCTATAACTTTAAGTTATATGCTGGAATATAGAGGCATAATTAATTAAGAATTCCATTGAGTCTGAACTTTCCCTATGTCATGTTTTGTGCTGTCATATGGAAAAATAACACATTTTGCAGCACTGGATTTCTGTCACAGGGGAATTTTCATTAAATGTGATAAGATTGCCTCTTTCCTCTAACAAAACTTGGGGTTTAGATAGGTTTTGATCTCCCTAATGATCCAAACTAGTGAGCGTAAAAATGTCTCTTTGTCATCATGATTGGTGTTTTATACTTGATGACTATTTTTAATTTCATTCATGAACAGCTAGAAAACAGCTTACTTAGAAAGCAATTTTTTTTCTTTTCCTTGCTATTTATCATCTGAGTGTCTTCACAGGTGAAATGATGGATTTTTATCTTTCATCACACCAGGTGGCAAAACACAAGGCTACCAGGTATATTCCTGGTGAATATCAAAGAATTTTTATAAGGAAGACCACCTGTATGAAGTAAGAAACTGTATTTGGATTAATGACTGTAAATAACATCTTCCAATTTACTGGGGAGGTGAGGTGGACATAAATATTTTTTATTGGTGTTTTACTTTGAAAACTGAAAGCTGTATCATAGAATCTTCTGAGGAGACCTAGAAATACATATTATGCTCCACAATACCAAACCTAATACTTATCTATCCACATTTTTCAAGACCTTTACCAGAACCTGGAACTGTACTAGACAAAACAGCCATTAGCTCTCAATATAGCCCCCTAAAGTTCTCCAGAACAGGGAGCAGAGACAATGATCCTGAAAGATGGTCCTAAAGACAGAAAGATAAAAGGGATTTAGCTGCCAGTTTGATAGAAGTCTTTCCATGCATTAGAAAAGGTATTTTTTCTAGCTTTTCAGCAAAGCTTCCAATGTCATGATGTCTCAGGAGAACATGCCTAACTGTCCAATAAGTTTGTGACTACTAGATTACTCTTTTCCTTGCAAAACACCTTTTTTTTCTTTTAAATCTAGTCTCAAAGCATGATAAGTCAAATTCATTCTATATTCTAATCCAAAATTTGAACCAAGTTTCCTTCCTCCTTCTACACATCATACAAGCTTTTTGAACAGCAGGTTATTTCATCCATCATGTCCCTTTCCACACACAGTCTCTTCAGTTTCTGAAACAGACTGCATTTCAAAGTTCACTTTAAGAAACACCCCATGCTCTTAACTTTAACCATGCGTGGAAGTTTCTCTGAAGACTTGTGGGGATTTTTTTCCCCTTTGTTAAATAGGATTCAGTTTAAGATGTACTTTAAGTTAAGAATTACTTAAACGCTTTGTTGAACTGGGGCCTGAAATGGGACTTTAATTTCCTTAACAGCTCTCAGTATACCATTACTAGAATAAATGCAGAAAAATCAGACTTTCTGAAAAAAATGTGTCTCCAGGGTGCTAGTACAAGCAAATTATGGAGCAGTTAAATAATGCCAAACTATAAATCTCTTATCTACCAACACTTATCCATCTGTCTTACCAGTATGCTAAGGAGTAGGTCTTGTTTAAAGACTGAGATGTTAGAGCTGTAAATGAATACTTGCCTTTTAGTCCCCTCCTATGCTATGGTATTCAGTTTCATGTATAATTGATGGACTGAAATTTTAAGACAGACTGATTAAATAAATTATGAGTATTTAAAATATCACCCTTTTGCCAGTAAACCCCTGTTATTCTTCACACTGACTCAGCCACCTCTCATGCTGCTATCCTTATTTATAGGAATATTATTTTCTGTGATTTTGTAGTATATACTTACTAAAATGATTTCAATGGAAATTATTTCAATGGCAAACATAACCATGATTTTGTAATAATCAAAATACAGTACAGCTTTGTTTGGGTATTTTTCCTTCATTCAATTGAGACATAGTGTAAAAGAAAGGCATATTAGTTGAATACCAGCATATTTTATGCTATTGCTAGTTCTTGCACAATAGAATTCCTAAGAACTGTGCTGTAATTCTTTCCTGCAGTGAAACACAGGGGTGTCCACATTGGCATTCTTGAATTTTCTTAGGCCGTTAAATCATAAGGCTGCCTGTACTATGCAGAGAGATTGGGTTATGAATTTTCTGAAGTGACAGTTTCTGTTATATAATCCACTGGTGAGTCTGGGAATGCCATTCAACATTTTCAGCTTTGGAATTAATTTTATTCTACTTTTTCCCATGAGAAAAATGAAAATGTTCACAATTTTACTGGTAAGGAGTGCAGTTTCCATGACAAAATCACATCCCTGGGAAAACCCCAAGTATTCCTTCCAGCTGTGGGTATAGAGAGGTACAATTCTGACCTGACAGCTGTGCACCTGATGTGACTTATTGAAAAATGCAAACAAGGATCCTAAATTAAAAGGCTGCTGGACAAGATAGCTGCAGCATATTCCTCGTAAAAGGAAAGGCTAAAGGACTTGAAAACAATCTAAGAAATCATTTCTGTGGAATGCATTATAAGCCTCCTTTATATAAAAATACTGGTCTTTTCTCACATGCAAATCTTTCAGGTCCAGGCTAGTGAGAGCTAGTCAGTATTACAGAGATGGCATCAAAAGTGAACTGTGATGTAGCTGTCATAGTCTGATACCGCTTATAGAAGTTAATATCTCATTCTTACACAATTTAGTTCATTCAGTGACAATCTGTAATCACAGCTTATTGAGTCCTTCCAGGACTCATAAAGTAAATAACTGGAACAGTAAGAACTCTTCTATGGAGAGCAACTTTCAGCAAAAAGAATTTGAACAGGTAAATGAAACATGTGCAAGTTTATTATCAGAGAAAGAACACAAGAAATGAAAATTTGCAGTGAGATAGACATTCATTTTGAAAAATTAGAGGAAGCCAGTGTAAATTCAGAGACAAGGCAAAGATTACTGATTTTCCTTAAATAAAAACAAGAAAGCAACCTAAGTCTGTCCCAAATAACAGCTGATAAGTTCATTCAATTTGGCCTGTGCCCCTTTTACCTTGGAGCTGAGATTTTCAAATTTCACTGTCAGATGAATGTGAAATACCCCTTCATTCCTTTGAAGAAGCCAGTCTGAAGCTGCAATGAGCCTACAAATAGTGATTAGCATTTAAAGTGGCACCCTGAATAACAAAATGTCTTTGAGCTGGATTCTAATTTTCTGGAAGTGAAAGATACTCTTTACCTCCTCACAGGAGCCTAATTTTGGTCTTGTCCTGCTAAATGAGAGGTCACAAGGTATGAGCAACAATGAATCTCTCCTAGGCTCTTCAGGTAATATTTAATTCTTGACATTTCATTTGCGAGTATTCTGGAGGTTGGAGTTTGTGGTTCCCTGCCCTGTTCCCTTCCAGCCTGAAGAGCAGTTCATGTTGTGAGCCAGACTGCAGGAGGCTGCAGTGCTACCTTCCTGCTCCAAAGAACTGCACCTCTTCCCAGGCAGGCCTGAATAACCATCTCTGAAATCTGATTTCCTACAACATTCAAAAATCCTGCTCCCCACATCTGGATCCTGATAAAGGTATGGGGCTGTGAGGGTTTTTGTGGTATGATCTGCACATCTCCTAGCTGATGAGACAAAGTTCATGGCAACACTTACAGTGTTAGCTCAGTCTTCAGCCAAGCATTTAATCAGGAAATGTTGTACCAGGCTAATTAAAAGCACACAGGAAGGATTTATTGTGACATCAAACTGAAGCCTAAAAAAACCAAAATAACGAATGAAGAAACCCACAGCTAGGTAAAAATATCTGAGTCCACAAGTGGGTAAAAGTGTTCAAATAGCAGTAAACTCCCATTCCTATCTGCTTCTATGGAAGTAGTGTCAAGCAGAAATGCCTAATGGAAACAAACCTAACCTGGGCAGGCACTGTCGGGAGAGCAAATAGACAGAGAAGTCTCTTGATGCCCATGTAAACGTCATTACCTCTCTTTCTATCTTCTGCCTCAGCCCACACAAGGACGTTGGTCAAACAGTTCACAGAAAAGGGCAAGCGCAGGCTTAGGAGTTGTACATTCCCCAGAGAAGACCTCCTCTGCTCTGATTTTTAAAAAGCATAAAGTCTCTTGCTTTTCTACAGTAATCTTGAAATCTTTTCCATTTTCCATGCTTGACTATAGAAATCCTCTCTGGATTCCCTGAAAGAAAAATATCAAGCAGAACACCCAAAGTATTTTAAAATACTGCAGCACTTGAGTCTCTGCCCGCCACTCAGTGAAACACAGCAATTTAAAATTATTGAAGCTCTTAAATTAAGTGCTTAAATTTGAAGGTGATCATCACTCTGAACATGTGAATTGTACAGCTATCAGAATTATCAAAGCTCTTCAATTTACTCCAAGCAAGTCATTTTTGGAAGTGATAAGGGAGTCTGTGATTGCCCAGACTGTACTGATTTAAAGCTTCTGCTTAGTTTTCTACTTCTTTTTACAAGTACTTGAGCTATTCTGCTGGTTTATAGAAGGGCTGTGCTGAACACATTTGAGCGACTTGGGGGAATGTGTGTGACTTTTGTTTTGCTTGTAAGTAACCATTTTGGATCAGCATTTTCCTTCAGTTGTCATATCAAAGCAAACTAGTTTTACCTAACTCTTCAACCATTGTGTGGAGATAAAAATTGAACACCCATATCCATTTTCAAAGTCTTCAATTCACTTAATAGACAATGTACAATTTTCTGAGTGCACTGAAAATGCCATTACTTTGTAGCTACAAATTGAAACCTATAATGCTCATCTCCAGGAAGCAATTATTAACGTCTTTTTTTATAATACAATATATTTATTCTTGCAATTTTGGCACACAGTGCCTTTTGAAAGTATTTTCTTAAATGAACTAGTAACAGCTAGTTACCCTCTGTAATATCTTACTCAGTGATGAAATACTTCCATTCCATACACAAACATCTTACAGCTGTGAGGACTATAGAAATATGAGAGATTCTAAAACTCCTGCATGATTCTTTGCTGCACAATCCAAAGTAGCTTCAGGCCAGAATGAGGCCTTGACAGGTTGTTTTTGTTTTGTTTTGTTTTGTTTTGTTTGTAATTTGGACAGCTTTCTACATATTCCCAGAATTGTTAAATATTGCACTATTTCCCACACTGCATGAAGTTCAATTAGAAACATTCTTTCTGTGGGCCTTTTCCTTGCACTCCTCCAACTGCCCTATGGCAGAGCTGTCATTGCTGATGCTCTGCTTTGATTCACAACTCCCAGCAAATATTTCCCATTTTCCTTGCTGAATAGCATTAATGATAAAGCATAATTATCTGAAAACTCTGATGAATTCGAGTATTTGTTATAAATTAATTCCACTTAATGCCTCATATTTTTAAGGCACTCTATCAGAAGTAACTTCTGAGCTGAAGATTCGTCAGTTAGCCTTTCGGTTTTAGACCCTTGAAAATCAATTGTCTTTCAAGTGGAGGCACATTTTGGCTATTTGACAGCAGATCCTTTTATACATCTGTGCTGACCCACAATCTATTGCAAAGGATGTGCATTAGCATTTGTATCAGCATTTGCTTAGCCTCCTAAAATAACAAGTGAGCTGGGACCTGGGGGGGGGGGTTCATGCTGCAATATTGGTTGTTCACTCACACCTGATGGATAGCTAGCTCATATTTAAGATGCTAAGATGTCTTGAATGCATGGGGGGGGGGGGATTTGCTGGGGCTTTTTTTGCCGTTTTAAGGACTTCTGCAACCAGCAAAGTCTGATTCCAGTGTACAGCTTCTGAGTCATATGGTGCTTGTGTTGAATCCACCTACTTTTTCTTTTCATGACCAGTCAAATGCCAGGTGAGGTAATGCAACGATGCTTGACATACGTTTATTATCAAATAATTCGCTCAAGATTACATTGATCTAGCTGTGCATGCTGCACCTCGATAAAACTATTTTTACAGGTACACTGTGACACATCAAGATGTTTCAGAGTAATTTGTAAAGAAATCTGTCATGTGATTTCAGAAAAAGTATGAAGGTTTTTTTCTTTTTGAAGCTGTTTGATGTTCTCCTGAATGATTAAACCTTGTGTGAAAAATGAGTTGACAGGTTAATTTTCCATGCCGAAGTCCAGGCTGCAGCACTGCCATTTCTTCCATTTTGGTTTATATATCAGTGTAGAAGAGTCTGCCTGTCAACAGAAAAAGTGTCACAGTCATAGTTCCTTGCTTTGTTAGTTGCTATCATTTTTTACATCTCTGTCCTTTGATATTTTGGCTATAATGCTGCATTCCCAATTATTATGTGGGATTTTTTCCTATTTCCCTGCTTTGCAGAAGAGCTCAGTAATTTATCAGCCATCTCATTCTCAGAAGCATTTCCCTAGTCATATGAGCTTCATCTGAAGTTTTCTTAAGTTTCTGAAGGTTTATCATGTCCTTCTACAGTACCTGTAAAGCAAATGCAGTAATAGTAATTTCTGAACAAAGTCTTAAAACATTAATATTTGAGCTGGTAGAATTCTTTACTGCAGCTTAACCAACTGTTTGACCTTCTTGATTAAATTATCCATGTTGCTTCCCTTCATTTCTACTCGCATTGCCTTGTACTACACTGTCCTTAAAACGTTTTGCTGTCCCTTTTCTCAAAGGTATTTCTAAGCAGTTGATACTTTTTTTGTCTTGTTTCTTTACTGTCCCTCAGTTATGCAGACTTCAGAGACACTTTTCTGAAAATCAATAACAGCTGTTGCAGCATCTATGATATGGTCACTCAAAAAAACCAATGGCACATCAGGGCTGACTTGTGCAAGGCCTGAGCCTCAACGCACGCAGACTCCTTTCACTGGTACAACCTGAAATGTGGGGTTTGTGTCTGAAATATTTTTTTTCTTATGCAAAAAAGAAGATTTATTGCAAAAAAAAAGAAGACCTGGAAAATATTTGCAAGGCAATTTTGGCCCCATTCTTTGCATTATAAGCTGGGATCAAGCAGTTCTAGAATATCCCTGGCAGTTTCCTTCAACTACTTTTTAAAAACCCCTAATGAGGAGCGCTGAATGAGTGTCCCAGTGCCACAACAATTGCTCACTGTTCTTTCCCATCATTCATATATGTTTTGGAAGATGAAGTTTCCCCTCAGGCCTCTTTTTGCTAAATTGGACAAATCAGTTCCTTCACCTGATTTCCATAAGCATGTTTTCTAATCCTCTTTTCCTGTTACTCTCCTCTGGGGGGGGTCTATCCAGTCTGTCTACTCTTAAGCCCATCTACCAAAAACCATATTTCAACTGCAGTTTACACCAGTTTCAGGAGGAGCAGAGCAGGTTTCCTGCAACTGAGGAAAAAAAGTAAAGCATCCCACAGTCTCATTCTCATGTTTTTGCATCATCATGATAAAAGGGTGTGCTTTTTTATGAATTTGTTCTTACAAAACAAAAAACTTCTAGCATCAGCTCATCTATACCAGCTCACGTCTTCAATAGTTGACCCAAGTTTCCTTTTAGCAGAAGTTAAAGCAATCGAAGCAATCCCTGGCGAATCTATTTGGATGACTCCTATGACTTGTAGACAGCCAGATTTAACAATTATTTCCACCCAGTCTGAACTCTGACACTGGGCACTGATTATTATTTTTCCCTCATGTAGATCTAAAATACAGGGATGACACTTGCTCATTGCATTCCCCAGTATATTTTGACTGCCTCAACTTTTGTTATTGCCGTTATTGCAGAGATCCTGGCCTGGCAATGTTGTCAGTCGGAGCACGCTGAAGAGTAACTCCACAGTCATAACTAGATCTTAGCTACGACTGATGGTGCTGTTTCTACATTAACATTATGCTCACTGAATAGTAACTATCTTGCACCCTTGGATATATTACAGATTTTCTAATTTTTAAAATGCTTTTTGTCAGTAGTGATATTTGTGCAGTATGAGGATTTAGGGTTTGCATTTGTCCATATCTTCCATTGCTGCTATCCACTTTAATTATTGCAACTATAATTCTAAATGCTCTAGAAATTCTTGAACATACCTTCAGAAAAGTCTGTTGTAGAGACCTTGCTTTCCCAATGACTTGCAAAAATTACCAAGTGCATTACCTTGTTTGTGTGACTACCTTAATGTGTTTTAGATGCTTGAGTTTATTTTGCTAATGAGTATAAATTATAGAACTATGAATTATCTGTCAGTCTAGCAAAAGAGTGAAATTCATTTCATCTGGCCTCTTTGACCTATTAGACTTAAGTGGCCCTACCAGTAGTTAAAAATCCAGCCAGCAGAGATGATAGGATCATTGAAACACAAGCTCTTTCATTACCACAAGAGGTAGCCCTCAAAGACTGAAATCTCAGTGGTGGAACTCGCAAAGATTAACATTCCTGCCAGAAACCACTTCCCAGCATATCAAAACACTTCTGCTTAAACAGAATGCCTGAATGCAAATGTAGGCAATGAAACTGAAGTAGCCCAGTTTGGGAAGGTGCTGAGTACTTCCATCTTTCAGCAATTTTATTGAATTAAATGAAAACAGTATGTGAAATAATAGACCTAAGAGAGACAAACACAGTCTGACACATGGCTATAGTATTTTCAAAACAGAAATAGACCTTTGTGTGAACTTAAATAACAATTCTTTAGAGGTAAAATGACTAATTGCTTCTTTTAATATAGTTTAATTGGTGGCCTAAAGCCAGCAACAGATTTAAAATTAATCAAAGTTTCCTAAATAATTGTGACTTCATGGTGATACAGCCCTGAATAATGGAATGAATAATAGGTTAATCAATTGACTGATTCTTTCACTGAACAGAATATCAGATGAAAATATTCACCTATTATTTGTATTCATTCGTATTTAGATGTAAGCACATACAGATTTGACTTCCTGCCATACTGAAACAGGATGGAGTATTACAGCATAAAGGGTTCAGAGAGAATTTGTCATCCAAACAACTGAACTGTGGGCAAGGGTGACTGTAACACCACCTCACAGAACTCACAGCCCAGCACATGCTGTATTTGATGTGCCAAGGAAAAGGTGCTGACACTTGTCCAGCCCATCCATCAACAGCAGCTCTCTGGGAGACTCCCTCTCTATTCTCTGCAGCAGACTCAGGGCCATGCAAGCAGGACAATGAATCTGGATAACACAGGCCATCTACCCAGGATGAACATGGTACACACTACACCAGATTGCAGATTTGGGGTGCAGAAGGGACAACAAATGCTGTAAGGAACCTCTGCCAAACAGAGGAGTCTTTACCCCAAAAAGACTGATACCACTGCCACTCTGATAACTGCTCTCAGATAACTTCACACAAATAGATTTTGAGTGCACTTTTTATGAAAGATTCAAGCCAGCTTATGGTATGCAAGAGCACAATTAGGAGTTGTTCACAAAAGGAACAAAATTTGGAGGGGGACATGGAGATAGTCATGTTGTAAATAAATCCATGAGTCTCCATTTAAAAAAAATAAAATGTTTTAAATGTAGGACATATTTGACTCAGGTGCTAAGCTAAGAGGTTGACTGGTCAGCAAAAACACATTTAATATTTCCTGTGCTGGCTTTCTATTACTTATTAAATGTTTCCATGTATATATACATATGTGTGCATATATATATATAATAGTTATAGTTAGTTATAGTTACAGTTATAGTTACATAAGTATACATATATGTGTGCATATATATATATATATATAACTAAATATAAGCACCTTCGAAAATTCATTCTCATTTCTCAGAACCCTCCAACAAGGGCTTTATTGTTAAAAGCTGCTGTAAAGAGAGCAGCACCAAAGGGAGCCATTTGGACAGCACAACAATGAACGTTATTGATCCTACATAAGTCATAAGACAGTTATATTTTTCTGAGTGCCTTCTATGGGCCCATTTTCCTAATGACAGTGTATGTGTACCTATGTATTAATGTTAAAGGCAACACCACTGTGCATCACAGCATTCAGCCAGCACATGGTCCAAAATTTCCAGTTTTGGAGAGGGATCTCTGCAACCTTACTGTATTCTCACTGCCATTATATAAGTTTATTTGGAGGCAACCCCAGACCCACAGTAAAATACAAGACTGCAAAGATTTTCTGGCTTTTTATTTACACTTGATTGAATTGTTTCAGTTGCGGCCTTGACAGCTACACCTGCATGCTGGTCCATTCACTGACATTAAGAGAAATAAAAGCAGCACATGCATGGAAGTGAAATAACTGTGACCTCAAGTAAGTGTTCTCATAAATAATGTGGCAGGTTACTCAGTAAGCACTACATTTGGATAAATTCTTTGTGTGCCCAGACTGTGAAACACATAAAGGAGAGCACGTGCACACTGGTATTACCATAAACATAGCCAATGTCAATAGGTTTTATTTTAGAGCAAACATTAAAGAGGAAATTTTCAAAGAAATGTAAGAAAGTTATGAGTGACCAGGGATCAAACACCTTTAGGCTCCTCTGAACAAAAAAATGTCAAACAAAATGACCAGTACAGCAGCCCATACCAATTGCCACACTAATGCTCCCTGAAGCTTCAGTCCAAGAAATCAGGACCTTGTTTGTGGAAACATAATTAAAGCACTTTCTTTGCTTTCCTGTAATAGACACTTTAGCACCTGGTAATCAAAAGGAAATACCTGAAAAATCTGTTATTGGATCTCACTGAGGCCATGTATTAGAAGCCTGTTTGTTTTCCTGTGGCAAATTTGTTCACAAATTCACATGCCAGGGTTTCTTTGACAAAACAGAGTGCACATTCTTAAATCCTCTGCTGGTTGGTGAGCGTACCTGCAGAAGCTTCCTTCCCCTTCCCACTAAGAAAGATTTAGTTATCCAGCATTCCTTTTTAATAGGTTCAAGTCATTTCCACTGTTTAAAAGTTTGGACCGTTTTACCTGCTACAATGCTGAGAATATTGAATGGGAATCCTGCCCTTAAAACCCACAAGTGATTCACATATATGCTTTCCCTGGCTCAGACTGTGCCCATCTGTTTGAAAGCACCAATCCTGCTTTGCTGGTCAGGCAGCTCGGGCAGCAATGCCAAGGGACAGGAACAATGAGCAGGATACTGCTTGCTCACATAAGGCTACAAGAGTCCTCCCCATTGCTTTCACCCCTGCAGTCACAGTAGGTCACTTCTGCTGTCAGTGTCTCTGAAAAAGGCCTCACATAAATCTGCTCACTCAGATTATGAGGCCATGGAAGTGGGATACGGTCCAAGGGAGTTTCAGCTACACATGGTGGCTGCTGTGGGTCAGGCCTGTCTTCATGGGCTTGCCCAAGAGCCCATGCCCATAGCATAAATATGTAGCTCAGGAAACAAAAAGTGGTTCTGCTATGGACAAATCTCCTTCTTATTTGAAGGATCAATACAGCAAAGTTGCCACAGGGACCCAGAGCTCCCCACACACATACTAAAGTCCAAAAAAACTAATGAAAGACACAAGTCAGAAACAAAGGACTCTGAGTAATGAAATGATTAAAGGGAAAATACAACTGAAAACTCCTGGAACACATTATAATTTAATATCTCATTATTTACTAGGCACACTGAACATAACATGAATTTCCCTCTGCTCCACCAAGCCCACTTCATATTCCACAGAGCCTACACTTCTGTATCTCATCCAAGCCAAGATGAAATTGTCTTGTATATCAGGCAAATGTACTAGAGAGTAGCCTACACTTTGGTAATGTACAAGCTGAATGCTCCCAACAGTCCAACTTCCACATCGTTTAGAGAATTTGCACTCACACATTTTCAAAGTATAATGAGGGGTTTTAGCAGTTCATAATTATTAAGTAGTTATTTTACATGCCCTTGTGTGTGGTAAATAATACCATAGAGAAAAAAGCAACCAAGGGTTTGTATAAATGATTCTGCATAAATCTACAAGCACAGGTTTTAAATCTGCATTATCATGTTGGTTCAGATCTCCAGGCTTAGGTCTGAACAAACATGAACTTCAGGGACATTTGAAATTCAACTCTGTATCCTGACCTGGATTTTCTAAATGACCTTTGAAATTTGGAACTAAATCCAAGTGTTGCAGAGTCTCTATCTGGAAGCTTTTTGCTGATGGATTTTCGTTCAGCCTAATGTAGGTGGCAAATTATGTTGGGAATAAGTCATTTTCAAGTGATCCAAGGTCTGGCATACAGACTACTGCTTCCAGCCATTTTAAATGGAAAACAAAGGTTCTTCATTTACCTTTGAGGCTTCTGTCTGATTTATTTTGCTTCTCTGGTTTGCATTTATTTGATTGTCTGTGCCAGGTATAATGGAGAAAATGCAGGCATTGCTAGAAAAGCTGCAATCTGCAGTCCCTCAGCCACATTGACCTCTTGCAGACACCTCTGAATCACAACAGAAAGCAGAGATGGGAAATCCCTGGACAGACTGGCCTTTGCAGCTTGCCCAGATGTCAGAAAACTAGTGTTTACTGGCCAAGATTGAGACAGTTATAACTTTTTATAAAGCAGTGGGGCACCTACTTAACTTTGCTCATGTATTTTAATTTAAGAATGTACTTAACTGCTTTGCTGAACATGGGCAAAAACACTTGCCATGCCACACTGGCAATGTAGGGTCAGTCACTCTTATAGCACTGAAATACTCTCCAAAATTCCTGAAAATGGGAAACACAAGAAATCCTAATTGGCTAACTAGTCCAGTGGCATAAACTCTTAGCTTCATAGCATGGTTTGAGTTTGAAGGGACTTTAAATATCACCTGCTTCCGACCCTCCTGTCACGGGCAGGGACACCTTCCACTAGGCCAGGTTGCTCAAAGCCCCATCCAACCTGACCTTGAACACTTCTATGGATGGGGCATCCACAGCTTGTCTGGGCAACCAGTTTCAAGCCTCACCACCTTCTCAGTAAAGAATTTCTTCCTAACATCTAATCTGCACCTACCCTCTCTCAGTTTAAATCCATTTCCCCTCAACCTATCACCACATGCCCTTGTAAAACATCTCTCTCCAGGACCCTTAAGGTACCAAAAGTTTCTCTAAGGTGTCTCCAAACCCTTATCTTCTCCAGGCTGGACAACCCCAGCTCCCTCAGTCCATCTTCCTAGGAGAGATGCTCCAGCTCTCTGATCACCATGGTGGGCCTCCTCTGGACTTTCCCCAGCAGGTCCACATTCTTCTCATGCTGGGAGCTGGATGCAGTGCTCAGGAGAGTGGAGGGGCAGAATCCCCTCCCTTGCCCTGCTTGCCACACTGCTTTGGCCATTCTTTTTGTGTCAATAGATGGAAATTAAGAAAATGTCCCTTCAACTGACAACATTTGATACTGCACTCCAACAATCTCAACAGTCTTTAGGCCCTTTCTGTGAAGACAGACATTCAAAATACATTGGCAAGCCAGCAGATCTTACCCAAACAGAAACTGAAGAGAAACATCATCCCAGCAGTCCTCTTCTGAATTGCACTATAACTAAAATGAATATATAAATATAATTCTGAAAAACTGACCTGTGTTTCTTATTACTGTCATGTGTCTTGGTTATGTAGAACCATGCACAATTAAAATTTAAAAAAAAAATATTTTTGAAATGCACAGAAATTCAGAAGAGGCAGAAGTCAGTCATATTTTCAGGTATCTAGAATCAGTCTAGTTATTATCTGCAGGAACTAATTGTCCTTTAAAACAACCTCAGTTTCACGAAAATGTAAAGCCCAAAAGCTTCAATCCAGTTTGAGAAAAAAACATCCAAGTTTCAGGGACAGTAAGAAAGCTACTGAAGCAAGTCTTTTGTTTGCCTTTTGACCATTTCTGCATGCAGAACTCCCTATGGTGCTATCCAGCTCTGCTTCCCGAGTGCTTAGAAAGAAGCCATCTACCTTTGACCATGTCTTAATCTACATTTTTCAGGACAAAAAATTCTTGACTGCTCTGCTGATCAACCAACCAGGATTTTTAAGAACCTTCTAAAATGCTCACATCAAAATAGTGCAATATCCCTTGCCTATTTTGTTGCCTCACTTTTCATTATTTTTTCTTAATGGGAACTATGGACACATTTTATTTCTGCTGTACTGGCGGATGATTTATGTCTCCATAGATTCTTCAATATTTTGTCTCTGCATTTTGCGTGAACAGTTGTAATTTTTTTTAATTGCCCTGTTTTAAATCATATTTTAAATAGAAATTACATATAGATAAAGAGAATTAAGTTCCTGCTGAGATGAATACCCCTGAAGTCAGGATTATCATATTGTTTTTTGACTAGCATTATGTATGGTTGAAAGATGACCTGAACTTTCTTCCCTCATTGTAAAAAGAAGAAACATGAATCAAAAGCCAACCTCCCATTTTAATCAAATTGCCCTGATTATCTGGTATGGATCTAAAGAATGAAGGTTTAAATACCTCCTACAAAGGAAATATTTCAGAATTAATTTGACAGTACAAGCAAAAGGAAGTAATTGATAGAAGCAAATGAACTTACATTGTAGTGATCAGGGAGCAACTCGAAAGGGCACAAAAATTGCGAGAATGAAATTATTACTGTGTATTGTTTCTACATTTAAATAAAATAATTAATCTATACACTTAAGGCTACTTAAAAGGAAGAAGGAAAAAGAAGAAGATATATTTCTCTGTCTACAGAAATGCATTACTGGATTGCAGTTTGTTGAACTTTACAAAAAGAGAGTAGCTTCATATTAATGAAAAAATTGATCTGATGATATAGTTTTCTTTCTGGAGAATCAAGGATAGTTTTTCAAATGGGGTTAACATGGGTGCTAACTAAGCAGCAAATCCAGAGTCAGAGTTCCTGCTGAATGCTTAGGAAGGAAAATCAAACCTCTTCACCGAGACCAGAACTCCTATTTCTTGCTTTTCCTATCAGAACTCTTGGGAATAATAAAGTTTTATATTGCCTAAAGAGCCTTTTACGAGGAGGTATTGCTAATAACTATGTCATCTTCTCACCTGGACATAAGAAAGATATTGGAGGAAAGGCATTGGGCTGTGCAGACAAACTCTAACAGCTGTGAAACAGTTGAGGTTCACCTTATATCAAAACAGAGGTTTGCCGTTGATCTCTGGCCAACACAAAACTTGACAAACCAATTAAAGACCCTATGAAAACTCATGAGTCCTGCTTTACCCAGTGAGAAGTAAAGTATCTCAGGTATGATTCCTAAAAAAATTTAAGAAATCATGATCCTTACCATAGAGTGCCAATGAAAAGAAATTTACATATCCAAAATTGTGATTTGTCAAATGTCAGACAAAATCTACGACATGCTGACAGATAGTACCCTAACACACTTCTGAAACATTTTTCAACCTGAGAACTAGCAAACTATAAAATAAACTGGCATTTAATGTGTTCCAAGGACATGGTTGTGACTGCCTTTAGTACGTGGTTCTTTCTGTACCATTTATGCCTTAGTTTGTCAAATGTTTGTTAAAGGCAGAAACTGAAGGGGAGCTGGATGTAGCTGTAACACTCTGGAAAACCCTTTTCTGTAAGAGGATCAAGTTAGGAGACTGTGGAAATTAAAGAGCTGTAATGTGAAACCTAATGTATAGTAACTGTCAAGTGAGGTAATGTAGAAACTGGAAAGCCTTGTCTTAGAGTTAATGCCTTAATCCCAACATACCATTTACACTGTGAGGAAAAAATGTCAGAAACTGAAAATCCATGAAACAAGGTTATGGAACAAAGACAATAAAATAAACATTGTCACTGACAATGTGTTGAAATTGATTTGTTTTCATTCCTGCAACAGGTACTTACTTTCTGGTTTGCCATAATCTCACAGCACCCTTTTATGGCCAAGTTATTTTGAGTCTGTTCTAGACACTAAATATTAATTATGAGTATCTATGACAACCATTGACACTAAAAATGGAGTACTTATCCCATTCAATGTCTGAGCTCTGAGGTATTAACCTCAAGTTAATACCAAATTAATCTCAAAGTTCTGGATAGCCAGAAAATAAAACTGTGATGCTAAATGATGTGGTTGTGTGTTGGAGAGTGAAAAAAATTCCTTTTAACTAAACACAAAAAGTAAAAGAGTTTCCTGATTATTAATGATAAGCTTGTGTTCGGAGCCTAGCTAAATCAAAGCCAAGTGTTCTCAACCACAGAAACAACAAAAAATACGATTGCATGATAATCACATGTGTTTTGATTATATGCATCCTACAGGCTCCCACAGAACCTCCCAGTACTTAGCCCAGGCTGAGCTCATCTGCTGTCCTATGGTAAACCATGCCAGACCCAAATCCACCAACTTCTGATTTGTAAATTTAAAAAGTGATGAGGGGATGAGAAAACATAGCCTAAGGACCACCATCTTGCCAGGGCCTTGCCTGTATCTGTCCCTCTGGAGCACACAAAGCAGCAGAAAACACCTACAAGCTCAATCACATGTGTACCTACATGGAAGAGGCCTCGACACCCCTGTCCCATGACCACCAGACCAGGACTCTCCAGCTTGTCCCACCAGATCCTTTCACTATTTCTCAAGAGAATACAGAGGGGTTTGAATGCCTTCCCCTTGGAGACAGCTTTGGAGGGGAAAAGTAGGAGAGGAACGGAAAAACTCGTTCTTGGATTTTCTACTTCTGTACACAGGCTTCAGAGGACTTTGTGGACCTTCCAAAAACCACTGAGCCAAGAGAACAACACCATGGACAAGAAATGGGGACACATGTCAGACAGACAGCATCAAGACTTCAGTGAAGGAACACAATAAAGACCACTGGCATCAGCCATGTTGGCCCTTAAGTTTTCTGTTTAATGTTCAGAACAAGCGCGGTGTTGATATATACCAGACACAGAGATAAGCATATTATTTGGCCTCAAGGACCACATCTGTGCTGCTAAAATAGTAAAGTCCCATAATAGTTAGTGCCTAGCCCCATGTTTCCCACAGGATGCTTGAATTCCATCCCCAGGTTTTGAGGGGCAAGAGAGTTTAGCAGCGTGCACACACATCATGCCACACCGCTTTGTTTCAGGGCATATCGAAGGATCTTTGGCATAACCAAGTGTAGAGATTTGGGTGCATAAAGGAAGTCCTAAAAATCAAAGGGAGAGGCAGCCACAGTGTCACCCGTGGTGAAAGACTGAAACAGAGACAAGAACAGTAGTCATCTTCAGTATGAGTATTAGCAACAGAAAAGTTCTGCACTGCCCTGGTTATTCCTTCCTCCATAGCAAGAACGTATCCTGGCACGAGTGCTTGTAATGCAGGTGTCCCCATATCCTGAAAAACATGTCAGTTCTGATGTTTTTACCATTTCAAAACTGAGAAGAGTCAGGAAATGTTGCTGGCAGTGACAGTGGTGCCTGCTGCCACTGTAACAACATTACCCTTCAGAATAACCCCTCCCCTAAGAGATGGTAGGAATTACAAATTAAAGTGTTAATTTGTTAAACTGCAATAGCACTGTCAAATTAGCCTGGCTGAAAGTTAAAAATAAATCCATTCATTACTACACAGCCAAAAGAAACATCAACTTCAGAGCCAAAACAAGCATCGTACCCTTTGATAGTAAAATTCTGCGTGCAGAGCACTCTTACAAGTCCAAGGGAAAAAAAAAAAACAGGGAAACAGGTAGGCAGCTCAGAATATTCGGTTCATACAAATGCAGCAAGTCCAACAAGGACGTTGCCTCTGAAGAGACTTCAGAGAGCAAGCATATGCATCTGCTGAACACCCCTGAGGTTCAACAAAGAAGTGACTTGAACCCTCACTTCTCTGGTTGCTGCTCTGGTAGTATCAAAGACTGATCACTTGTGACAAAACCAACAACTACCAAGTAGTGAATTACCTCCCAACAGATAAAGAAAAAAAATACACTGTCACAATTTTTTTTTTTTTTTCTGTGGATGGAGGCCAAGCTGCATCTGTTCCAAGCACCAGGGCCAAAATATCATCTATAATTAAAGCATTGCTGACAATGTTGTTGAGGCTACATGAGACAGAGCAGGTCATCCTGAAGCTTGGAGGTATATTGGCACTGTGATGGTAGTGCTAATAAAATGTGTTTGTGTCAGTAAAGTAAGCAAATATGATTCAAAGCACACAGGCAACAGACAGGCTGAGTGAGAATTCACTTTTCTAAACATAACCACAATTTGGAGCACCAAGGCATGGTGGCCTATAGGACTTCACTGCTGGACAGCTGTTGTGGAACTCTAACAGAACATAATTGAAATTAATGAGAAAACAAAGCAACACTCACAGGTCTACCACAATAACTGTTTTGCAAAAGCAGTTCTTTTCTATTACTGATATATTCAGGAAGACATTAGATAGAGTGAATTACGACATCACAGTATAAGCGTCATTAAAAAGGAGGATAGGTAAATGCAGGCACTATGGAGAGGATAGGAGCCCTGCCATATTCTCACAACTGGAAATACAGAGTTGTGGAGATGAAAAAAAAAATCAAGTGCAACTAGAGCAGAGAGCATAGTCTTCACCATCTGGGAACTTATACCCCTTGTCTGGGAATGATCTCTAAGCCCATGCTAAAAGATCAATGAACTGCAAAAGATGTCTCAGTCTGCCTGGGAATCTGAAGAATGAGTGGAATCTGGTTTTGCTTTGATTTCAATTTACCCAGCCCACATTACAATTTTGTAATATACTGTCAACCCACAAGTATTTGTTCTATTGCCAGTGTCCTATCACTCCTGAAAGGGAAACAGCGATATTTTGATCATGATGGGTAAATGGCAAAGGCACATGAAATAAAGTAGGGGTGCAATGGCAGTGGGAGAGAGGAATAGCTGGGGGAAGACTCATTCCCTAAATAACTCAGTAAGCCAATACTTTAATACTCATTTTGAAGTGTGATCATGCTGCTAATGAAGCAATAAATCCTCACTTGCATTGGTGCTGGAGGGAGGGGGGTCAGAAGGTGGAGAGAGCTCCCTTACCTTTCTCATTATAAGCAGCAGTGCAAAATGCTTTAATAAAGCTCAGCAATGTCCTAGAAGGAATAATCAGCTAATGCTTCTCCTCATGAAGCCATGCTGCAAAATGGCATGTCTCCTTGGCTCTTCTGGCTTCCCTCTTGGGATTCCTGCACTGAAGCCAGCACTAAGCCTGGCCTGCCTCCCCCATCCTCCCCGCCAGCCTTCATCCACTTTGGGACTTCAACAGTTGACTCCCAGACCTGGACTAGCCAATTTAAGCATAAGCATCACTGATTAATGCCAAATCCCCCTCCCCCAACACATATACTCTAAAATGCCTTTATTTCAAATTGCAAAGGAGAGAAACATTTTCTTTCCCAAAACTGAAACTGGCAACGAAAAATGAGCAAAGCCTATCTCTAATTAACGCTAATCTGTCTGCCTTGTGTACGCACCAGTGAGGGAGACACAGTACGCTACAGATCAGAAGATAAAAACACACTCAGGAGTTCAACTGCTTTAGAAGCACAACATCTGTTAGCCATGTTATTCTGCAGCTATCCAACAAGCAGAGCACTCTTCACAACACTTAATAGCTTATGCATTATGGATGCTGCTGTGGGTACAGAGGTACTTGGGCTCAGGCTTTCATTCTGCGCAAGTCTCAAATTTAAAAAATTATGGGCACATCTGGGGAGTGTCTCTCCCCTCTCCTTCCTTGCATGGGAAGTGAGAGTTTAGGGCCAAATTCTGCTATCAATTACACTAATATGGCTCCACTCAAAATCAGTTTGGTGTAACACAGAACAATATCGGACTGACTCCATCCTTAATTCACTCACTATGTGGAATTAGAATAAAATTGCAAAAAATCTCTTTAGAAGAGAGCATTTTAAGTCAGCTATTGTAATGTCCTTGATTGATTTAGCCACTACATTATTATTACAAATTAATAAAGGAAAGGCACACATTAATGAAGTTTATAGGTTTTTCAATTACAGTTTTCCTATTATTCTTCCTATAATTTCATTCACCAGCTTCTTCATATAGTTTATCTATAACTCTAATGCATTATAGTGCTTCAGAATTTATGAAGTATATACAAAACATATAAATCCTATTAACTAGCCCATCATACTTATAACTGATTCAATTAAAATGTTGTGTGTGTTTGCAGTACATAAAGGGGAGGGAAAATAGAACTGACACCAAGGGGTTAATAAATCCTTGATTATTTATATTTCTTTAAACTTCTCTGCCACAGTGGAGACAAGACACAGCACAAATATGCTACATTCTGCTCCTTAAACCCTATAGCCCAGCATGTAACATAAGGAGTATAGGAGACCTGAGAGCAACTTTAAATTATTTTCATATTCATTTTAAGGCCAAAGGGACCATTCTGTACTTCTAATATGACTCTAATAGTCACATGGCATGAGCCATAGTATTTCACTCAGGGGTTCTTTCATAAAGCTAATGGTTTCTGGAAGAGCTTGGTTTTTTTCAAGTATCCAGCATTCATTCAGGGATTTCCATCTATTTGTTCCAATATTGTAACATAGCCCTGTTGATAAAAATATACATTCTGGCAAGTTTTCACATCATATATGCATGCCCATGTTAGGTATCTAGCTTAGGAATGATTCAACAGATCAAAGTGAAGGACTGGAGTTCCCTGCCTAGTCAATGAAAGGAGGCAGTCAGTCAGCTTCAGCACACCGAGTCAGAGATGGCTGAAAGAGCTAAAAGCAGACTGGGAGAATAAATACCTACACTGACTTCTGTTCTGAATTGCTCAAGATCCTCCTTCTACTGATAGCTGCTCCTTCCAACTATTGTCTTTGGCAATACACTTCATTTGCCAGACTGAATAGGCAGCTACTTTCTCTATAGCCATCCATGCAATTCTATAATAACTAAAACACATGGAATTTGCAATGTGACAGCGTGACAGATTTTTCAGAATTCAGATCATTCATAGAGGTCTTTCTCTTTTCCTTTTCTTTTTGCTGTTATCTTTATTTGAGTGCAAACTTGACACAGAGTTTAGGCAACAGAATCCTAAGTGCCACTGAACTGAATTTATGCTACAAAGTCATTTAAGTGCTTTTGTAAATCACACCCTTGAACTCTGGCTAGGACTGCAGCATTATCCTTGCCACCGAATCTGAGTACAACATCAATGCATTAATTCCTATTTCTAAAGCACTTTGAAGATGCACATACTACTGCATTGCACCCTGCAGACTTCCACTGATGCTAACATGGTACAACTCTGTTTTCTCCCCCACTCCAGCCTGAGAATAACAAAAAAGACCAAAAAATGTGTTTTTCCCCATACATTTGAGAAGACAAATTTTGATGTCCCAGCATGAATTATTCTGCACCACACAAAAATGCTAATTAAGCCTTTATTCTATAACCTGACAGATGTTTCTGATGCGTTGTTCATCTATTTCACACTGTACAAAAGCTAAAGTTTTAAACTTTTTGTATTATGATGCAATTAGCATTATTCATGAAGACAGCCATCAAAAGTCAGCTTGAAGTGCTGTCCCATTCCTCAGAGAAAAGAATTTTGAAAGACATGGCTGGAGATTGCCCTCCCTGTGCACTAGGCAGACACGATGCACTAGGTAGACATACACACTCACACATATGCAAGGTGTCCACAGGTCCCCATTCCTTCTCCCCACACACCCTATTTCACACTTGTCTTTCCTGCTAGGACCATCTTCTGTGGCACATAAATTCCAATCCTGATGGCTTACACTCACTGCTCATACCCAGCCCACACATCCTAGTGCTGTGCATACAGAGAAGCAGTTCAAGCAAAAGAAATGGCTGCTTTTGTGACTGCAACATCACAGAGAACAAAAGTTGAATAAAACAATCTTGGTAGTTTATCACCTTACTCCTTTATGGCCTAGAAGTTTGTTGCAGTGTCCTTCTGTCCCAGCAGTGGCCAGTGTCCCCCATCAGGAGCAGCCTGCTCAGTAGTTCCCTAATGGAGCACAACTTTTTCTGGTGTTCTGCTGTCATGCTCACCAGGACGGGCAGGCAAAGACAGACTCATTTTCACACAGATCACTCTGCTGTTCTATGGGTGTGTCATGCATGCCCCAGGGAACAGCCCAACCTGTCCCAGCCTTGTTGTGCCTTCCCTGTCCCCCGACAGCAGCCCAATAACCAGAGCTGAGACTGCTCCTACTGTCCCCCGACTGCCCTGCTCTTGACAGGGCAGGTGGGATGGGCT
This sequence comes from Cinclus cinclus, assembly GCF_963662255.1. Classification (NCBI taxonomy): domain Eukaryota; kingdom Metazoa; phylum Chordata; class Aves; order Passeriformes; family Cinclidae; genus Cinclus; species Cinclus cinclus. The sequence goes on along the minus strand of NC_085046.1, from coordinate 39,662,359 downwards.
CTGGCTGCCATGTCCTGCCCTAACACCCCAAGAAGTCCTGACTGCTCCTGGATCCCAGCCCTCATTTTGCCCTAATGCTTCTCCCAAGCAAACCACCACTGGCTCCTACTGTCAACTTCCCTGAAGTGTCACGGCAAACTTATCTTCACCCCTGTTCCTTTATCCTGTTATCCCCTGTTATCCTTCTGGGTTGGTCTTGGTTTTGTTGTTTTTTTTCCTGTTGTTTTTTTTTTTTTTTTTGGTTTTGTTTTGTTTGGTTGTTTTTATTCCTCTTACCTATCACTATTCCCTTTTCTCCTCTGTTCCCCTAAAAGAGCACATTCATACTCCAACCTCCTCAATCTCCTGCCCTTGTCACCAAATCAACATCTGAGAAAACACTTGTCCTTTCTCTTTCTTTTTGTTTTCTCGCCAGTTACTCTGGAGTAACTGTCAGGAAAAGAAAAATTTCTTTAAAAATACAGATTCAGCAACTACACTCACTTAGTTGGAAGGAAGCTTGTCCCTGGGGTAGTGATTATACATATAAAGACAATAATAAGACTGGGGGCTGCAAAGCTGTGTAGCAAAGGTAGAAATCTTAAAGTCTGTCTTTACAATTCTCCAGAGGTTTAATCTATAGCAAAAAACATCTTGTTTTACACATGTGTATGTGCTGTGAAAACAATGCATTTGCCTGTTCATTGCAAATTACACTGTAACACATCTCAAGAAATGCATCAGTAAGAGAATAAGCAGAAACAAATAGGCATATAAAGTGTTTATGAAAGGGGTGCACAGAAACTACTATCCCTAATAAAGAAACATCCCTTTTTTTTCTATTTGTAATTTTAAAAAATTGTATTTATTAACAGTATATACCAGAGCTATTATCTGTTACTGTAAAGATGAAGATGTAAGCTATGTGATCTGTGACTTAACAAAGCAAAGCTAAATAGTCACTAGATCATTGCTTTATGTACTTAACATAATACATCAGTAAATAGGCAGGATAAAGATTTCTAAAAGCAGAATTTAATTGAGTCAAATTAGGTTATGTCAAATTCCTTGCTGTACAGAAAAGACAGAGTTAGGTAAGTGAAACCTGGAAGTGTGGCACAGATAATTTAGCTATAAGTTTATCAAGAATCATGATGGACTATTAAACTGAGGTTGAGACCAAAAAAAGCTGAAGTCATGAAGATTTGCTATGAGAATCTTTCAATCCTAAATCTGATGTCCCTTCCTTCTGCCAGGCTGAATCCAAACACCAGATTTATGTATGGGATCCCTGTTCATGTGAAGAAATACACACGTCATGATTCAGGAATGGTGCCCCCCAGTTTAGCGCTCCCATTGAGAGTCTCCAAACCATTTGCTGCTTACTCCCTCTGCCTCAGCAGGATAGGAGGCACAAAAGTTGAAGACCACAGGTTGAGATATGAACAATTTACTAGAAACAGCAATGAGATAAACGAACAGTTGCAGTAAGAATACTAATGACAAAGGGTAAAAGAAAGAGGTAAAATACCCAACCGCTCCCTCTGCCATGTTACAGTGAGCCAGAAGAAGGCCCTTCCCCCATCCCCAGCAGGGACATAAGGTGATATTGAATAATGTCCAGATCCTAGCCATGCCCCCTCCTGGCTACTGCAAAAATCAACTCTCTCCTGGCTGGAACCAGGACAACACTTCAAAGAGGCAGTCCAAAACAATCCATACCCTCATTATACATCTAGAGTAAGCAACTGGGCAACACTATGAAGGAGGATGCAACAGTGGCACTGTCCTTCCTGTGAACTCATGAGAACAGTGAGAAACAGAGAGAGATTTCCCTGCTGAAGTGGAGGCGTGGCAGGGGAAACAGGAAGGGTACCTTTCCTCTCCCACACAAACAACTACTGTGTGGTTCAGGATTTGTAACACTAGAAATAAGAAAATAAAGGATGAATTTCCAATTACAGCAGCCTTGAAGTTAAGGAAGTCTTTTTGGATGCAGGGCACTGAGGTTTGAATGAACCCAGACTGGGACAACAAGTGATTTAATTTTTCTTACTGAAAAGAAATAATAAATTGTTCCTGATCATTATGTATTTGTATGGAAAATAGCTCCCTTTCTTCCTCTAGTGAGTTAAAAAGATAATGGCCATTTCTGCCTCTGGGTGAACTAGATGTAGTGAAGAATTTCCCTAGAGGTATAGTGGATGCCACATCCCTGGAAACATTCAAGGTCAGGTTGGGCAGGACTCTGAGCAACCTGATGTAGTTGAAGATGTCCTGGTCATTGTAGGTGACTTGGATGAGTTGACCTTGAAAGGTCCCTTCCAACCCAAGCTATTCTATGATTCTGTGAAGGACCTGGTTGTACCAGCCTGTGTCAGGGCAAAGTCAGCAAACCTACAGGGTGGTAACCAACAAGAGGTTTAGGAGCACATGGCTTAGGTGTAAAGTAAAATCCAAGGAGCTGCCTCTTACCTGAATGAATAAATGTGAACTGTATAATCCCAGATCCTGTTTACCCAAGCAGAGGAGCTACCAGCATGTACTCGCACATCACCAAGTCACTCAGATTCCCATCAAAGGACCTGCAGCAGCAGGCATGAGACCTGCACAGTTGGGGCTTTCCTCCACTGAAGGCTTTCCACAGTCTCAATATTGTCAGGGGTGAGGGTGTTCCCTGACAATACTTTTTAGGGTTCTCTGATATTAGGGCAATAGTGGCAGAAAATAAAAGAAGAGCGGTGCGATGACCATGACTAGCAACATAAAATACTTTAATAATAGTGAAAATAAATGTGGGATGAGGCCCAAAAATCTGAACACTAATCAGGTCTTTGTAGGAGTCGGTGGTCAAAGACCAAGATGTAGGGAGGTCCAGGGTATAAATGTGGAGCAGGAAAGGGGGTGGGGTCCAGGTTAGGGTCCAATGAGTATAGGGGAAAGTGGTGCAGAGGTGGGGTAAGGGAAGGTAGGGTCCAATGGGGATACAAGGAAGGAAGAACATTCTAGGGACTGGGAGTGGTGATGATAACTGGAAAATGAGGGTTGGGAATATGTATGAGGCATGAACATGGGCAATCCCACAACTCCTTGGAACTTCTTCTTTTGGGATCGCCACAACTCTACCAGTTGTCTGCCAAGGACTAGAGTTGGGGTGCAGGTCTTCTTTGGTAATGGTTGCCTGACCTGGAATACAGGTCAGGCTGCTGGAATATAGGTCAGGCTGATTCATATACAGAATGAAAATGTTTGGTCAGGCAAAAGCAGCCCTGGCCACTTGCACTAGAGAGAACATCAGCATGCTTAGTCTTTTTTTGTCTCAGGGACAAAAAACTCTGCAAGTAACTTCAGACACCTTCAAGCTATGGCAGTGGCTGTTGAAACACTCCTTATTTCACTGTTTGTGAGATATATGATGCACAGTGGGATTTATCTAATCTATAGCTTGATATCCACCATAATGACCTAGTCATTCCCAATCACCTTTTTAGCCTATGGCTCTTTTTAGCCTAGGTATCTTTAGGATGCAGTCAATTTCAAAAATCACATGTTTCCTCTGACAGAAGAACAGGTCTAGACGACCAGGAAGCAGCAGATATCTGCTGCATGAACACTGAAGTACTATCAGAGGCTGGATCTGGTTTCTTTTATGTCACTTTGTCCTGTGGAGCAAGCCCTAAAGATTGCAATGACTCCTTCAGTACTTAAAATGTATTAATCTTCTAATTAGTTCTAATTAAAATGAAATGCATTTTTACTTTGTTTTTTTAGACAACTTTCCTTTCATCATTAAAACACTGACATTTTTTAAATGAGCTCCCCTAATAATGAGAATATTAATATTAGTATTCTTTTCTAATAGTCAAGACCTTGGCTTTCCAATTACATATTTTTATACCATTAGAAGACAAAGTGAGAAGCTACATGTAACAGCATACCCTGGTTAGCACAAAGAACCCAGTGTAAACAGAAAACAACCAATTAAATGGTTCTTCTGGGTATCACAGGCAGGGGAAAATTTTTGACTGTAGTTTGTGAATTGCGTTCAAAGTACACACAATAATTTTGTATTAAATATCTGGGATAAAATTGAGTAATTCAGAAGTGGGAGAACAACAGCAAGAAAGCAAGGGAGTGCATAAGTAGGACATCTCTCAAGCTTCCATCTTTCTCTCTATAGCTCTTATGAAAAGCTTACAGTAGCAGAAGACAACAGGAGATATGTCATTTAAACAGAGGTAGGCCATTAATACATTGTTTAGAGTAATTGAAATGCATTGCACAGGATTAGTTGCCTGCCAATCATCCCAATTAAGCAGGCGTGTCATTGATCAGCATAGCAATTAAGAGGATTCTAGGGTATCAGCAATTTATTCTTAGCAGTCTCAATACTAATTACTTTCAAGCACAGAACCAGGTTCAACATTCTTTAAAAGAGAAATGAGAGAGTTTTTGGAAAATTTCTTGTTCTTTTACCACGAACAACCTATGGGTTAAACTAGATTAGGAGAATTCACAATACTGCAGAGTTCGAACACAGCAACAAATTATTCCATCATTATCTACTGCTAGCAACAGGAAATGACAAGATCAAATGGAGCAACACTTGGAGTTTATTTTAATCTGGACTTTGCAATGTCCCTGTAAGTCAACAAACAATTCAAAATCCAAAGGCAGCACACAGTAAGGCAAAGGCTCTGTGGCAGAAGAGCAGACAGACTGTGCTTTCCTGCAGGATCTTTGAGAATGAAGAAATGCAGCCCTGAAAATCACCAAACTTTTGGCATCAATTTAAGTCCAGTTTCAAACTGGTGTGACTGCCCACACTAACACTCTCCAGTGGTGTCCTTGTGCTCAACCAACTAACACCTAACACCTGAGCAAATTGATTGGTTTGCCACCAGTCTGTGTTTTACAAGTGTGTTGGGGTGTCTGATGTTGTCTGCTGTGTCAGCTGTGCTCAGGAGCCACTCTATGCAAGCAGGTGAGACTGAAAGACTATAGCATTGTACTCCAGGTAGATCAGAGGCTTTCAGGACCCAAGTTGCCACAAGCATGAGTAGGAAAGAAAAAAATGGATAATTACACAGGCAGAGTGAGGCACTGCTGGGCCACAGGAACAGCAAGGAGTCAGGTTTGGTCATAACCTGAGCCTTGGCACAAATCACAAACCAATAAACCTAATTTAAGTTCCAATGAGAAACCTTGTGTGTGCTGCAGAACACTGCTCTATGTTTTCGGGCTTTTTTGTTTTCTCTTTCTGTTCATATAGCTTTTATTCATGTGTATAAGTGAGGAAATAAATAACAGATATCTAAATTGGAATATTTACATTTTTGCTTTTCTTACTATTTTCTTTCAACACCGCAACTACTGTGATGTGAGCTGACTGAAGAAATTAACATACATAACACCTCTAAAAGCACACTGATTATACTTGAATGCTTATGAATAGCGGCATCCATGAATATTATTTTGATCAAAATAATATTCAAAATATCAAAATCTTAGTACAGGACTTTATCTTTCTGAAAATTCAAATATTTGGTATTCAAAATAATTATTATGCAGAAAGCATAATGCTTGCTGTTAAATATAGGATACAATGATTACATCTATATAAATATGCTATTTTCCAAGCTACTCTTTACCTAAAGTGCATTTTTACTTTATGCGAATCATTTCTCTCACCAGGATCTGCAGTTCCTAATGGGAGATGACAATAGCAATGAAGACCAACACACCAGAGACAGTGAGAGCAGGAGGGAACCTTCTTCTCAGTCTTTGGAAAATCACAGGATCATTAAGTTTGGAACAGACATCTGAGATCATCTAGTCCAACCATTGACTGATCACCACCGTGTCAACCAGACCATGGCACACAACCAGACCAAGTGCTACATCCAGTGGTTTCTTGAACACCTCCAGGGATGGCAAATGTCTACCACCTCCCTGAGCACGTCATGCCATCATTTAACAACTCTCCATGAAGAAATTCCTCTGATGTCTACCTGAATCTCCCCTGGTACAACTTGAGGCTATGTCCTCTCATCCTGAAAATTCCAGATCTCTGTCCAGTTCATTTTAAAATTCCAAAGCCTTAGGCAGAAAGTAAAGACTACATTTCAGCCTGGAGAGAAGAATGCTCTAAGGAAGACCTTAGAGCACCTACAGGACATCTGCAGGAGGTCTGGAGAGGGAATATTTACAAGGGTATGTAGCAGTAAGACAAGTGGTGATGGCTTAAAACTGAGCATAAATTTAGAAAGCAATCGTTCCCTATGAGGGTGAGACAATGAAAGAGGATGCCTAGAAATGCATTGAAATTATGCCTAGAGAAGTTGTGGATGCTCCATCCCTGGAAGTGTTCAAGATCAGGTTTGATGGGGCTTTGAGAAACCTGCTTTAGCTGAAGATGTCCCTGCTCACAGCAAAGGGGCTGTGAGGGGACAAGATGATCTTCAAGGTACCTTCCAGCCCAAATAATTCTATGGTTCTATAGTTTTTCTGCTACAAAGAGCCCACCAAACCTGTATTCTAGCTTCATATCCATAACAAGATGTAGATATCTTTTCATTTCCTACCTGAATCTAACCTCCTCAGACCTCCAGATTGGGGCATGGCTAATATCCTCATTTTAGAGGTGTGAGACCCAGAATGACTCACTCAGCTGAGACCACACAAATAGCCCAGACAGATCCTCAAACCAAACAGAATTTGGAATTACAGAGACACAGAATCTATTGTCCTAACCCCTGAACATGCAAAGCAGGAGCATCTTTTAAGGAGCATCTCCTCTTTTGTAATGAGCCTGGGACTTTACACTCTCAATTCTTCTTCAGGCCTTGTTTTGCAGTTTTGAACAAAGAGTGATGTCTCTCCCCCAGTATTATGTCCTGTAAAATTATTGTTGGCATCATTTTAAAGGCTTTGATATCCTGGCCTGACAGATGCAGTTCCTATTTATCCATTAAATGCTATTTGGCATATTGGACCCTTGCACCAAGAGACAGGAAGAACAGCCTATCCACATGCTCCCAGCCTAAAGAGTAATAACTGCAATTAAACTGTACATTGCCTTTTGCAGAGGTCAGTGAGGCTGCTATGGGTAATGGGACAGAGAGTGCAAACCTAGCAATTAAAATAGCCTCAGTCTCTCCTAAGAAAAGATGCAAAAGCATGCAGTAGATAGACACACTATGCATGCAAACATCTGTTGTAAATGCATATTTGGCAACTCAGCAGATAAACAAATGGGTCAGTGAGTTAAGCAAAATTGTATTTTTGCTCTGCCATTTCAGGAGGGTAAAGTCTGCAACAGCCTGCATTTTAAGTAAATCAGACTCTTTCTACTTGCAACAGTGGAACTCTTGATTTGCACAGCTTCACGACTATACATTTGCTTAGAAAAAGGGAGTGCAGCCCTTGTCCCCAACCAGCTTTTTCCTATTAATTTCACTATTCTTGCTCTATGTGTAATGGAGCCAATTGAAACCCTTCCATCTTGTTTGCAACTTGAATCATGTCTCTATTTTTAGCAGACTTGGAGCTACACTATGACTTTACCAAATGGAAAATGTAATCATGTCTGTGTTATGTATAAAAAAGTATGTGTTTGCCCTGAGCCAAATGAACTTCATCATCAGGATTTTGGATGGAGTCATAATCTGGGGACAGTAACAACCCTAGGAACTAGCCCTGCCAGCAACTTTGCTTTCCTAACTTGCATTAGCTGGAGTTTTGTGACAGCTCCCCAGAGAAAGGCACTGAGGCAGCACAGCAAGAAGACAGTGTCTCAAGAATGCAAGAAACCAAATTACTCAATTTGTCCATATAGTGGAATGGGATTTGGTCTATTCAATGGAAAAGGACACAGTAATCTTGGGGGAAAAAAAACCCAAAACATTTTTTAGGAAGAGCATATATGCAACATGCTTATAACTGACTCTCAGTTTAACTAGCATTGGCAGAGATTCAAGGGTGTGAAGCACTCCTCCCAAACTCTACAGGGACTGATTTATGCCACTGGGCAGCCTTTTCACATAATGAGTTTCCCTCCCAGAGGGTCACATTTACTACTTCTGTCCTGCTCCAGAGGCAGATCACATCTAGCTTCCAGGCTCTGCATTTAACAGGAACAAGAACAGCAAAGCTGACGGAGAAACTGAAGAAACATAGGGCAGCTTTGTGCATATGGAAAGGAGAGGTGTGACTGGGAGCATGCTGCATGTTGTTGCAACTGGAGCCCCTCAGAAGACCTATATACATGCAGTACAGAGCAGGAACCCTAAGACGTTCTTCATACACTGGTTTTCAGAGATTCTTAAACTAACATCTACTAGATGTGTTATTCAAAGCATTCCGGATGAAAAAGCAGCCATTCTTTTTCAAATACTTCGAACATTTAAATATATAGTGTGCCTTTGCTGATGACAATAGAGAGGCATAGTGTAAAAATAACTGCATGCATCTAATCTGGTTTCCCTCTTACAGTAGTTTTATACCAGTGTAATGTCATTGATCCCAGAGAAATTGCTACAGATTCACTGGAAGAGAATCCTGAGAAAGAAGAACCGTCCAGTGAATGCCACTACCTTAAGACTGGTACATGGTATTTTAAAATGCCATAATAAATGCCCACAGAAGCCACAAAATCTCTTGCAAAAGGATTCTGAATCCACCACATGTGGGACAATTGTTCCTCAGTAGAGTGGTCTTCCCTCAGTGAAGGAACTGTCAGCATGCAATTACAGATCTCTGAAAATCTTTAAATCTCCATGTTTACTGGAAATACATTAGTGAGAAAACACCATTCTATTTCTCCAAACATATTTTGAACATAATAGCTTTTTTTTCTGAAAATGAAATTCCCAAATCTGCTAAGAAATTACCACAAAATGTCACAGTTCTGTAATTAATAATTCAAGTCTTTTCCCCACCCCAACCCATAAAGAAATCAAAAATACAATTGAAATGTTGTTTGCCTGGTAATATGTATTCTACTTCACAGCAGCAGTTGTCAGAAAAGTACTTTTTGTGTTAAGAAAGACACTTTGGGCTTGGTTTATAAACAAATTTTTGCTGGTACAAATTACATAAATCAAGCTAACTACATGATTTACATCAACTGCATTATATCAAATTAACTGCTAAAATCAAGCAAAACCATTCTGCTCTCCTAAAAAATTGCTAAATGAAGAAAAGCAATTCACATCAGGCAATTTGTAGGCATTTCCTAGTTGTTTGCAAAGTTATGCTCCCACTTTTAGAAAGGCTGCAAAAATATTTGGCATAACATCACTCCACCATACGGTAACTTTGTTCTGTATCAATTATAATCTTGCCTTAGCACTTTGCTCTTCAGCAATTCTGATGCTCTGCAATTTAATTTTGTCTCTACTTCCACGTGGGGGAATAAAGGAACAGAAGGAGTGGGTTGAGCCATGGACCTTGCCATTTTCCCACTTTCTAAATAAAAAACAGTGCCAAGAAGCACAGCTGTGGCAATGAAAAGGCAGAATAAATTGTGCAGGTAAAGGATTATGAAAAATCCTAGGAACCAGGGATCCATCAAAAGCATGAGTGTCAAAACAACCTTCTGTAGAAAAGCAGATCCACTTAAAAACAAAGTTATTCACGTCTTCCAGTGCTACATGGATTTGGATGAGTATCTGATGCTCTGATGTTGGCCGTTCATCTCTGAACACTAGTCCAGTCACAGACAGACACATCGTAAAAAGCTGCCTGCAACTGAAAACCTCCTCTCTTTGGAGACTGCATCAATTCAGTTCTAAAGTTCCCAGCATAATTTTGTTGGATCTCACAAAGAACCCATCACTAGGCAACCACTTTTTGGTGGGCTCCAACTTATTGCTTAAGACAAGTTTCTTTCTGATACATCCATCGTCTACCACTCCTTCCCTAGGGGTGTTGAAATCTGCCAACATTTCTTAAGACAGAGGCAAACAGTTTTATTTCTACTTGACCCCGTGGCAAAGTGGTATTGCTTTCCTTGACTGCCTCCAAATGTCTTAACATCCATTTGCTTCATAGTGAAACCGAATTGGTAATTGCCCAGAGTCTCCTCTATTGAAATGGAATTAAATTCTAATCCATGAGTGTATCAGACTTTTTCTAGAGTATTTGGGTTGAATTTTAAAGGCATCTAAAGCCTTTGATACTCATGTTATGTACAACAGCAGCAAAAAAATTGGTGTGGGAAAAGAGCAAGTCCTTAAAAAGTTTGCAGGCAGTGAAGAGGCCTGGAGCCCTGGGTCCCCTGTGCCCTCCAGCTCCCTACCAGCACAAGCCCTGGGCCTGGAGCATTGGCCAGCTCCTCAAGGGAAGGTGTGCAGGCCAAGGGGGTGCAGAGATCACTCAGCCCCTTAGATCCTATAGGCTGCAGCCTGTGTATAAAGGTGAAGCCACTGCTTCCTTTGTTAGGAAGTCTCCAGACATTGCAAATAGGATCAGGAAAAGCGAAATGTGGGATGTTTCAAAGAGAATTTCTCCTCAGTCTCCTTTCCTCCTCTCTTTTTATGTTTGTCATTTTACTCTTAGCCACCTCTCCCCACCTTCTGACAATCTCTAACCATCAGAAAAATATATTTAAGAAAATATTTCATCTCTCCAGTCCTACTGTCAGATTTGCTGAATCTGTCTTCTAAAGAGTTCCATGTGCTGTTGCTTCATTTTAAGATTGCTTTCATTGTACAGATGGAATAAGACAATGGGAAATATTCTTTTATCATATATGATTTACCTGTGGCAACTCAGGTCCTTGAATTAGGAAGTTCCCTGAAAGAGCTATGCCTCTATTTCACCTGCTCTCTCTCTCTCTCTCTCTCTCTCTCTCTCTCTCTCTCTCTCTCTCTCTATATATATATATATATATATCTGTTGTAGCACAGATTCTTATAAAAAATTTTTTTCTTGCATTTTTTTTTCTTGGAGGAATTTTCTCCATATAGAAAGATTATACCAGGCAGCAACCTTGCTAAATCTTGCCTTATGCTGGACGAGCTGTATTCCTGTTTTGAAAGGAGTATGGCCACTTTTGGCCATTCAGCATTTATCTTACTACAAAGATTATATGAACCCCACAAAGGAAATCACTACCACTGGAATGCACCCAGAAAAAACAGAAATCCCACACCAGTTGAGTGGAAAGTTAATGCTAAAATATTCAACTTGCAGTTGTCTATGAAAATTATTTAAAACCAGCTATCAGAAGGTGTCTTTGTGAAAAACAATATATAATACTACATCAGTTCCAGCAAAGAGGTACTGCTGCCAGTTTTACACTATTCCTAATAAATCTCGTCCACTCCTTGTGTGAGGCGTTTCTCATTCACACAACGATACCACACAGAAGCTCTAATCAATTATGTGGACTATATGGTACCAGCCATTAAATGAATACAGACAAAAAACTACTTCTTTCCTACAGAAGGTGGTGAAGGGATCCAAAGCAGAAGATTGACCTAAAGGAGATGGAAGTGTTCTAGAAATCTATGTAAACTCAATTGCCATTCTTTCATTCACTTTACTATGTTTGAAGTGCTTAAGTTCCTACAGTTCAGAAATCATCTGATAGACCTTTTTTTTTCACTCAACTCATCTGGAGTTTGATACACCTAATTATGCTCATATGATACTCTTAATTGTGGCATAATTAGTTAAACTCTGGGTCTAGGAAAGTCTGAAAGCTATTCAAAGCAACATGACTTAAATCAAGAGCTATTCAGTAGGCAACAGGTCATGTGGGCAGCCATAATTCTGAACAATGCTTTGCAACTTTACCAAAACATTAGGAAACCAGGAACCATATCAAATTAAGAGGACAGATTATTTTACAATGCAAACTCCTGGATAGAGGGAATGAGTAAAAACAATTTAGTTGTGATTGTAAAGCAATCATGGTATTATATTGTTATCCTATGGGGTTAACATTTATAGTTACCACTAAACCATAGGAAATAGTTCCAGTGCCAGAATACTTAAAATCCGTATTCAGATGTGATCTGGTCAGCTCATCAGTAAGTCTCAATCAAACAATCTCATTTGAATTAGACAAGACTGAGCTGCCCACACATAACATATTTTTACAAAAGACTGATAAATATTGAACTAGCAAAATAAAGGTCAGTTTTATGGAAGTTTTTAAACTAGTTAACAGAGTGATCTTCCCTTCTTTTTCACCTCCTTTGAACAGTGGCTCAATAAAGATTCTATTATTTTAAGAAAACAATATTGATAACCACAGATCAGAATCAGGTTCTAAATTAATAAGAACAAGTAGCATAACTAGTAGGTGGGAAGCAAGACTGACTGAAGCAATTAAGAAATAAACCCCTATCACTTGGGATTCTAAGCCAACATGGAAGACTGTGTGTCTAAGCCAACAAAACTGCAAGTTTGTTAGAGAAGCCAGAAACCTCTTGTGCACAGTGACAACTCTAAATGCCCCTTCTTGTCTAACAAAATAGATGACCTCAGGCAAGGTAAGAATCTTTCAATGAAAAATCCCAGTATCCATCATAATTTATGTGTAGGACTCAGAGGTGCAAGCACACAGGGTGGATCACTTCTACCCCAGAAGGGCTAATATGAAATGCATCACCAGCCTTTGATTAGGAGCTGGTTTATTATTTTAGTCAGAAAAAAGCCTGAAAAATCCTACCTTGCTGTATATTTTATCTTCCATTGCGGAAAACTAAAACTGCAGCAGCAAATAAACCCTGTATACCAATTCAATTTGGAAATCACAAGTTCAGCAAAAATGAAGACACAACAAATTATTGGAAGTCACCAGGTTTGAAAAGACCTTTATAGGAAGACAAGGTGAGCTAGAGGTGAAAATAAGTTTTTTTAATCAAATGAGTTTTCTAAGAAAGCTTTAAAACAGACAAATTATGAGGTGAAGATAAAACAGAGATTCAGAATGTAATTTAACAATGGGAATTCAAACCAGGGAACAAGGCTGCTCACCTCTGGGACCAATCCTCCAGCTCCCCAAGAAATCTGCTAGAGTGTAAGGAACTGATAACTATTGCAGCAGTAGGTGGACCAGGGCCTCATGGAAACTTTTCCCACAGCTGTGCTTAAGACAATGCCAGAAGGCATTGAAGGCATTGAAGGCATTGAAGGCATTGAAGGCATTGAAGGCTTGTTCCATAAATCAACAGGGATGCAAAGGCACATGAGGAGCAGGACACACACACAGGCTTCCCAAAACAGGCCAAGTGCCCCAGGCAGGAAGAAGAAATGTCTAACAGAGGCTGTGCATTATCTCTACAGCAAGGATGCTGGGATGATGAGGATGGCCAAGGCCATGGCCATGTCTTCCTGATTCACAAACATGGCACAGGTAAAACAGGCCAATACCATAGACCCATCACTTCTTACTTTCCTTCCCATCTATAAATTGTCCCAAAACACATGATATTTTGGGGTAATGCCAGAGAAAGTGACAGAGCTTACAAGCCTTTTGGCTCAAAGTCAAATTATTGAAGAACTCAGACTTTCAGAGCTCCTTCCATGACTGCCCCAATTTGTGTCTCCACTGCAAACAGTGAGCCAACAAAGAACCACCTAAAAAACTCAGATTTTGCAGTTTGTGAGACTTCCCTTTTCTCCCTACTCATCTGTGCTGGCAGGTTGATTTTTTTCCTCAATCTGGACTAATAAAAAAATACATCAATTTATTTTAAAAATAACAAAACCCAATGGGAGAATCAGGCAAGAAGAAAATTGCAGGCTTTTCAATCTCCTATTGTAAGGGAGTATGCTGGAAAGACATTCATAAAATGAAATGAATGTAAAGAGTACATCCATGAGTGCAGATTATTGAGGAACGCATGTGCTAGGATTTGCATAATTCCAGCTGGTTGGTGGAACATTTCATATTAACAATAATGCTAAAAATAACATATTTTGAATATACTTGAATAGACTACGCTTAAGCACTGCTGTTTTCTTCACAGTTGATGGGTGCTTTACAACAATCAAAGGCAATGGAAGGGCAGGAAAATCCACCCTCGAGTGAGGTGGTTACAGACAGTGTTGCAAACAGCTACAGCTATTGCAGTAAAAAACTCCAACATAGATAACCAAGCAACACAAAATTCAACCACCTACTCTTCAATAACCCTTTAATGCCTGCAAGAATCCAGACATTAAATTCTTGGCCAAGTGAAGTTCACACTTGTTCAATAGTGGGTCCAAATAAAGCACTGCAAGGAAGAGAGACTCTTGGAACTCCATTGTCTCGAAAACTCACATCTTTCAAGAGTTTTTACTTCAGTGACTCTAAGCTTTGAACTGACAAAAAGATATTTTTTATGTTTATAGGTTGCTCTCTCTAAGGCTTCTTTACCCAGGCTCATAATTTTATTTTGTGTCTTTTTTATTTGGTGGATTTTTTTAAAGCACAGCTCCTTCAATATATGTTTAAGTAAGGATTTCATTTTTCCTTTAAAATAAAAACCCAGATGCTCTTAGCCTTCACTGTTGAAGAGAGGAGTTTTGAAAACATCTCCAATCTGAAGATAAAAGATCAAAAACCAGAAGGTAAGTAAAAAGAATGTACATTTTTTTAAGCCCCATTTTTTTCAGCCAACATCATGATGTTTTTGAAGTATGGCATGATTTATTAAGGTTAGAACTGGAGGAAAAGAACAAACAAAGAAAATGCCTTCCCCTGCAAGTATGGAAATACCTGTTTAACCATACATATCAATATGCCCAATAAATTAATGGAATTATGCACATGCATAAGTGTGAACATGTATGAATATTCACAATATGTGATACAAACTTTCATTCATTTCTGTTTCTACATATTAAAAGTGAGTATCAGCCTTGAGGATGTGATTGATCATGACTCAGTCAACAGAGCACCCAAAAACAATCCTAAATCAAAAGTGTTGCATATAGATGTACAGTATGAAGAGGAAAAAATAGCACATCAACCAAGCTCTGTAGTTAGCAAATACCCAAACCAATAAATAAAATGAGGCAATGAATGACCTGTGAATAGAAAATACCACTTATGTAAGGCTAAAGTTTGGGTGATGAGGTGGCAAAGAGAGGGAATTCTTGAACTGACAATCTCCTGAAAGATGAAGGGAGCAGCCTCCATTAAACCCAGAAAACTCAGTTCCTAAGTCTGACTTACGAATGAGCAGTAGATATTTGATTGACTCATTCATACTCAGCTTTAATTTTCAGTATGTCAGTAGCTAGATTTTCAGTCCCAGAGCACCTACAGCTCCACTGAAGTAGTAGGAGATGTGAGAATTCAGCCTCTTTGAAAATTCAGCTAAAGGCACTTGGAGTTATGAACAAAACGCAGGCTCAGTTGCATGCCTATTACTGTACCATCATTATGACTGCTCACAAATTAGGCACCGAGTCTCACATATGGTCTTAGTCATATGGGGGACAGTATCAAAGATGCATCATGAGATTATATGAATCCAACTCCCTATAAAAGCACATATCTTTGAAAAGCTCACCCTGGGCTTTGAACAGTTTTTCACAATGGTTCTCTTCAAGGATTTGGTGGTAATAGAAATAATTCCTTATATATCACTGGATAAAACTTCAAGATTATTGAAAAAAGGCTTAGGTTTTGTGCAAGAGGAGGGAAACTTCTCACATTGCTCCTGGGAAATCTGTGTTGCAACAAGAGGAACAATGTAGGGCAAAGATCATGCAAGAGTGAAAAAAATATAGCTGCTACACCGCTACATGAACGACATCTCATTTTAGACCCCTAGTAAATTCCTTCTTTTTTTACAGTAAGTTCAAGCCAGAAGGGCAAAAAAATAAGCTACCTTCCAGTTAAATCCATTCACAAAATCAACACAGTTTTGAGCCATTCCTTGTTTGCTTTCATTCCATTACAGTTTAGAATTAACATAACCTAGTTTATTGGTTTTTCATGCTCTTCAACATTTGTCTTTTTATACGAGACTCAAAACTAAACTTCAGAGGCCAAAACTGGGGCAGGGGAGAGGGAGGAAGGCAGGCCCCTTTCATTAATCTGAGGCAAGGGTTTCAATCTCAGACTCACATAGTATTCACAGTATAACTACACAGTTAGATTTTAAAATTACCCAAATGTATTCAAAATGTTTGCTTAGTTGAATCTGTAATGCTTTGATAGCATCACTCCATGTCATAAGGGTACAGCAAGGAAATATAATATGAATGATAGCACAAATAAATTATTATTTTAAACTACAAGCACACCTTTACATGATCTTCTGATCTTTACTTTGAAAAATGCCTTTAGGCAACAGGTAAAACAAAGTTCCTTGTAGCATATAATCTTCTGAAATGTTATGAAGGAATGGAAAAAAAGTGAGCCATCAGACAAAGCTGTATTTAATGTGCAGTTCTGATGAAGTCAACGGGAATTTTGTTGATTTTGGGGGGTTTTATTCTATCCAGATACTGTTAAGTAAATTGTTATGACCTATCTAGATATTGTTATCTAGATTTTTTCTCTGAAGACAATAAACTGCATGCAGCTAAGCACCTGGCTCTGAAAGAGGAGGAGCATAGGACAATAAGCCTTACAGCCCACATAGGATAACAAAATGATGCTATCCATATTCTGGGCAATATATTGGCCCAAATAACATTTATGACCTATACCATAGATCTGCTTATCAGCCAACATTTGCAGTTTCATGAGTCTCTCTTCCTCTATTCCTCGGCTAAGGACAACTTCCTTGGCTAGGGACAACTTTGGCCTCTTCCTAGGCTAACTATTGGTATGTATAGGTCGATTATTCAAATCAGTCTCAACATGATTTACAATATGCATGATCTCTAAAAAATAATTATGAAACAAGGAGTTGAACATCTGAATATTTTGTCTCCATATTCATTCTTCCCCATGGACGAATGCTTGATTCCATGGTACATTTAGGTTACAAAAGAACGAAAGATTGCTTCCCTTAAACACTATAAAGCTTGATTTACCACCTAATCCCATACTTAGGGGAAACCAAGAAGGTCAGCAGAGCATAATAGTGATGGCCAGCTTTTACCCAGGGAACTCAAAAACGTAGTTTGACATTCTGACCAGATTATCAATTTGAAAGCAGAATATAGCCTGAGATAAAGATGTACTGAACACTATCAAAATATTATTTGCCCATGGAATGTCTGCTAAGAGGAGGGAGGAAACATTTTGGAAGTCACCACTACTTGATCATCCATGGGCTAAGGAAAAAAAGTGAAGACACCATTTGAAGAGTACATGGCATTTGGAACAGTTTCATGGGCAACTAATGATGTTATGATATTACCTAGTCTTCAAAATGTTAGCTTTTCCTCTATCCTTTTATTTTGCCAGAGCACAGTTTAAGCCTGAAACTTTTCAGAGAAGGTTTTTTTGTCTTATTTTTTTCCAACTTGGTTACAGGAATAGTCGGAAGTCTTGTTTTCCCAGTTCAATGCAAAGAACAGATGCTTATACATGCTAAGGGACAGTTAATTTTCTCTTCGCACTCATACCAAGACAGGAGTGAGGACAGCATTTTGCAGGCTTTGTATAAAGAAGAATACAGGAAGAGTTGTAGTTACAGTTCAGTCACTGCAGCTGGATACAATCCATATGATTTGCTTACATCTTCACAAGATCTTCAATGCATATCAGCTGCAATGAGTTATTCACAATGTCAAATATTCTAGACAAGCCAGAAATAAATCTGTCTATGAGCTATTAGTAAGAAATCATCCATCAGCAACACAAAAGTAATCTTTGATATATTCTAGTCCAAAGTCCAATTGAGAGGGTCTAACACACTGGCCAAGATTGGTTGCTTCTGAACTTGGTGTTTTGCCATTTTTTCAGTCACCCCAGAAAGAAACAAGGAATTAGGCAATGTGTTAGCTTGCCAAACCAATGGCATAAAAAAAAAAACCCCAAAACCCTATTAGTCCTGATTGGATTATTGGGTTTTCAAGGAAGGTGATAAATAACAAGAAAAATATTTTACTTTATGTACATAGACACTCTTCATAATCTGAGGCATATCTATTTTTTCCTCACATTCTTCCTCTCTCATAAATCCCCTCCAAAGTGCTGATATGCATCAAATTCTGAAGACTTGAAAGAGAGGTGCATAGAAAAATAATCTAATTTGATACATTGCCACTGTGCCTGTATGGATACAGGGCATAGGTATTTTCTTATATGAAAATTTGTTTTCTGTAAGCCTGATGATAAGAGAAGGTTTTAAAACCCACAAGCATCCATCCCTCTATCTTAAGAACTCCTATGTGTAGGTCACTGATAGAAATGGCTAGGTTTGAAAGGGGTAAAGGGAAAGACATGCTAAATATTGATAATCTTTTGGGTTTCTTCCTCCTCCCCAAATCATCTCTTCCTGAACACTCCAGACCAACTGAACATCCATTACTCTTGTACTAACTTCTGTCAACAGTGAGCTTCAATACAGGCCCAAATCTGCTGCCACTGCAGCTGGTGAGAACATCTCTTTAATAGGACTAATATAAGCCACTGCTGCCAACGCAGCCTTACAGCAGAGATCAGCCTACCCTTAAACCACTTTGAGTGGAATCCCAGTCCCATTGAACACTTAGAGACAATCACAATGAAGAAAGGAAAGCACAACTCCGGGTATTTTCTTCATCTTGGGATTTTTTTTCAACAAAAGCAAAACAGCCAGCCCATGAACTCCCTCTAGAACAGGCTGTACTCGACTCATATGCCTCAGTCTTGACAACAAACAGCCTGTGCTGCTGGGCTTAATTGCTGTCTGGCAGTTTCCACACACAAACTTCTCCAGCAGTTTTCAGATGCTTCAATAGCGCAGCTCCCTAGAAAACCATCAGAAACCATTCCCTGTCCTGTATTTTCCCCACTTGTTCTGAAGATTTTTCTTCACAGCTCACTGTGGGTCACGATTGTCAATCATCAAAAATGCCGCTTTGACTACAATTCCACCCAGACCATACTGAAGGAATGTAATATCTTTGGTATAGGATTCATCTCACCTAACTCACTTTATTTCAGAGTTCAAGCATATATCCCTGGCTAGCCAGCTATTCCCTTCATAATCAGAATCTTCAGGCAGCTGAAGATTCATTTAATTCCAACACAGGCTTTTAAATTAAGTGCAGTGAATTTACCTCCTTAACTCCTGGACTATAGACAGAATCCAGAGAATTAGCTCTGGCTAGTTGCTTCCTTTTTTAGATCTGGTTTAGCAGTGATTACATGATTAGCTCCATGCAACAGTGTCAGATCCTGGTGGGAATTTGATTGGCATATATATTCTAAAATATTTCAAATATCTTTTTAGTGGGTTTGTGTTTACCCAATACACCATATGTTCAGTAACTTCAAGCCTAGCTTGTCTAGCTGAGGTGTTCAAATGTCTTAATCTGTTCCTCCTGGAAACTGGAAAAATGTATTTTATGAGATAATACAGCAGGGTCCATTTTTTCATATGACAATTGGCAATACTTTCTTTTATATTCAGTTTCAGACTTGCATAGGAAACAAGGTGCCTGTATTTTTCAATGTGTGATATTTTTCACTTTGATTTTTCATTGGGCTTTCAAAAATGCATGCAATTTTTGCTTTTAAACCAGCAGAACATACAAACACAAGTATAATTGATTTTGGCATTCAACGGAAGAAACAGAGCCTCATGTATTTGGGGTTTCTATTATCAGAACACATTTTAGCTACATTTTTTATTTTAACATAATGAAATGATTATGCAAGAGACTACAGTGGTATGCTAAATCTTCCAGACATGAGAACAAATTAATGACTTAGTGGGTGAAGCTCTGGAATGCTGACAACTGCAAGCTAGGCTTCTCCCATGTACTGGTAGCATGGTTAACTGCCTGCAACCAAAATGTCTAATAATCATTATGTGAACAATCAATTTATACCTTTAAACTTATGCTGCTATTATAGCATTAGATTCCCATTTTTTCCTTGCCAAAGCTTACTTTATTTTCTTGGGCAAATTCCACACTAACACAAAATTTTAGCCTGGGGTTATTTGGAAAAACAGGCGTATATAGAAATGAAAGGTACATCAAACTCTGTGGGCATTCACACAGGGTAAAATAGATTTAGTTTGCATGTTGACATGCTGGAAGGAAGAAGTATCTGAAAGAGTAATTAAGAATAAAATACAGTAAAAAGCCATGTATCCCTTTTATCTTACACCTTCTTTAACTTCCTGCTTTTCCTTCAGCTTTCTCCCAATCAGATCTTCTTTCATATAACATACATATTAAGTACTTTCATGTCTGTGCAAAAATAGTGTCAGGTTGTTCTAGTTTCTAGCAGAGCAATTACTGAGACACAGGTGTTGTGAAAAAAAAAGATAAAGGAAACCTTCTTTTAGAGCCTTGTCACAGAGAAAGAGAAAACAGATGTTGCTTCCCCTGCTCAGCCCCCCTCTATTATTGTACTTTTTGGCTTAGGAAATTCCCAGATCTAAGAAACTATAACCAAGTAGTATCTCCATAAGTTCACTGAGACATCTGCTAGTTCCTAGTGCTGGAGACACTACTTGGACTTTCATACTGAGCCTGTTCCTGGTGCTTCTTTTGTTAACTAATTCCCACCTGATGAAACAGACCCATCAGCCTACAAAGCCAGGCAGCTCTGGGGCCATCCCTGCCATGAGACATACTCTAAACCAGTCCAAAGTCATTTTTCCTCCCTGCAGAAACCTAGGCCAAGACCTTGTCATTTTGAAATCTCTACTATAACATTTCATGGCCATTCTAAAAGACACCACTGCTTGCAGAATTTAGTTATAAAATACTACCCCATAAACTCTGAAAACTATTGAGGGGACTACAAAATCATCACATAAACTCTCATTAAAAATAAGGGCTGGGGGAGGACAAGTAATAGAAATTCAAACTATGTTTTTATTTTACAGTAATTAACACCACCTCCTTTTCACCTTTAGACCTTTTAAGGTGTCACAGTAAATGATGCTCTTCATGAAAAGTAACTTTTAGTCATTTCTAAAAGGCAGAAAAATTACTTCTGAGTAAGAAAGCTAAATTGCTTTTTTTAAACAACACATTCAAAAAGTCTTACAGGTGTGTCTTGACAGACATAACTGCATCCAAAACCTAGAGATTTTACTTTGGTTTTATGCTTATAGGGTGATATTCTATTCCCACAAAAGCCAATGGAAATTTTGACATCCACTTCAACGGTGACAGAATTTCACTCACTGAGTTAAATAACATTTATTAGATTTTCATGTTAAATGCAGAGGAAAATCCTGTTCAGGATTCCTGCTAATCCAGACTCAGAGTTTCTACACGACTAAAGCAAGAAAGTTGGTAACCTCAGATCTCTTCTAAACTGTAAGAAATGACCCAATTTCCCACATTCTTTTGAATACTAAATCTTTGAAGCCTGTGATGAGGGAGGAACCGCTATGTTGCACTTTGAGTTTCACTCAGTATTCTGACTGCCGTCTTTGTGAGTCTGCAAGGATTTACATTCATTGTCTCTCCAGAGTCACTTGCAACATGATTTATAAAAATTCTCTCTTTCAACTACTGTTAGACACTGTCTAATACAGGAACAAGGAATTCCTGGCCCAAGGGCCAGATGCAATCTGTGACTTAATTTCAGGCAGTCTGCAGGCAAATGAGTTTGGGTGTGTGTATTTGTTATTGGCTGAAAAAACAAAGTGTTTATTGATATATGACTTGCCAAATGCCTCTGAGGGACCTACCTGGTCCTTCTCAAGGAAAGGACCTCTATTCCAGGGCTAATAAACTGCAATTCAACATTACAGCTACCAACCAAGCAACAAAGAAACATAATTTTTCAGATTATTCCAGAGTACATAAATGCAGTATTCCAATGTGATTGTCACATAGATTTGCCACGCTGGTGCAGAGGGCACCATTAGCAAGGCATTAGTGAGGCTACTCAGTGCTGGCAGCTTCAAATCAGTAAATGGCAAAGATGGAGAGGGAGAAGGAAAGAAGGAAGAAATTACTATACCTTGAGCTTCAGAGTTCAGAGAATATTTGGGGACTGCCAGGAAAACAAACAAAAAAGCATCTTTTTGCTTTCAAACATTTTTTGAGCATTTTAAACAGAAAGTGAGGGAGAGTGTAATTTCTACAAGGCTCCTTTTTAAACAAACAGTACTTTTATATCAAGCAACATTAAAAGAGAATGGAATAGATTCAGAGGGGAAAATAGAGTTCAGAACTGAGGAAGTTGCTCACATCTGCCTGTTGCTTGATCTGAACCATCTCATATCCATCTAGGTTATTGCTGTTTCCTCTATCTGTCACAGATAAATGACTGCTCATGCAGTAAGCACCACTACTATGCAACAGATGTGCTCTAATGGACATTTCAAAGCTCCTTGGGTTGGCAGATGCAGGAAAAGAAGGGAAGGGAAGGGAAGGGAAGGGAAGGGAAGGGAAGGGAAGGGAAGGGAAGGGAAGGGAAGGGAAGGGAAGGGAAGGGAAGGGAAGGGAAGGGAAGGGAAGGGAAGGGAAGGGAAGGGAAGGGAAGGGAAGGGAAGGGAAGGGAAGGGAAGGGAAGGGAAGGGAAGGGAAGGGAAGGGAAGGGAAGGGAAGGGAAGGGAAGGGAAGGGAAGGGAAGGGAAGGGAAGGGAAGGGAAGGGAAGGGATAAGGTGGAGAGGCAAATGAGAGAGAGGTAAATGGAATGGGTTTATATTGTCACTCTTCATAAATCTTGATCATGTCTTCAACAAGATCTAGAAAAATCACAGTTTCACTCCAGGACAGGGATGTTCATTACCCAGGTTCAAACTGTATGAAAAATTACTGTGGGAGAATCATTCACAATTGATTTATGGCTAATTTGAGGGAAGTGGAAGTGCCATGGCCAATCCACTGCCTTCAAAATATCTTCCAATCTTTCACCAGCACTAAAAGCTTTGCAGGAAGCTGCTTCTATCATTTGTGTACCCAAACAGAGGGCATTTGCCCAGCACATTCCATTAATCATTCCAGCCACCTAGAAATGAAAGCTGTAATAAAATGTAGAAAGGGGAAAAATTAATAATTTACTACTTCTAATGTAATGATCTCTATCTGGAAAAATATACCATTCTAAAACAAACAC
This sequence comes from Cinclus cinclus, assembly GCF_963662255.1. NCBI lineage: Eukaryota > Metazoa > Chordata > Aves > Passeriformes > Cinclidae > Cinclus > Cinclus cinclus. Next base: position 39,639,230 of record NC_085046.1, on the reverse strand, counting down.
ACATTTCTCTCTTTATAAGCCTGACAGAGTCCTTAACAATATTTATATTAAAAAAAAATCTAACAAATTTATTCATGTTTCTTTAAGAAAAAAAAAATCTTTCCGTCAGAGGGAAGACTCAGGCTTCAGAATATTTGTTCATCTTATTTTTTAAAAATACCTAATTTCTTGAACGTTTTTCAAGGCAAGCTAAACAAAAGGATGGCTTCATATAACAGACAGTTTTGGAGATCAGCTGCTCAACATATCCATATGCTTCAAATCAATACAAAGGGCACATGGATATTTAGATTAACTTCTGTGCTCCAAGAAGTACAAAAATATCTGAGCCCATGCATTCTAAGCTCACCAGCAAGTTCATCATCAAGAGACACATTACTTAGAAGCTGCATCATGCCTTCAGCAAAATTTAACTCGTACGCTGCTGTGGCACAACGAATGTGTTGACCCCAAGCAGCAGCAGAGTGAAAGGAAAGTGAAAGGAAGTTAAAAAATGATGATTTTGTTTCAAGGAAAAATCCCTCAAAGCAAAAGGCAACTTTCTGACACTGTAAAAGGAACTAGGACCTACTGAGAAAGAGCCATCTGTGTGCAACCCTGAAAGAAGGATGTCATGAAAGTCAATAGGAAAAATTTCACACTGTGTTATTCTTGTTTGCATCCTATTGAGCGATCCCCTATCAGACTTCACTATAAATTCATTTGTGCCTACACACACCCAGACACACTAATTTGTTTTATGTACACCTGATAAGTGGCTTTGGGCCACTGTTTTTTTCCCAAAGCATACCAGCTAGACTAAGGAGATACTACATGTTATAAAAGAGATTTTTAAAGTTGCACAGTAGCTTAATTACACTGTATCAGCACAAGCACTAGACATCTCAAACAAAGGCTTTTTTTTTAAGTGAGCACAGTATACTGTATTATTAACTTCTCCTGTAGAATGCAAACAGGATTTCAGAAGAGGAATTAATCACAAAAAATTCAAATATCAGTTTGAAAACTGGAGCATGAAGAAACTAAGTCGCAAACTTTCTGGTGAGGCACATTTGTTGGGAATTAGGCTTTTCTAGGACTCCAGCTGTCAGGTAGTCCTGACAAACTCAGGACTTTGAAAAAGATATTCATGTCATTAAAAGATGAAGTCTTGTCTTTTACCCCTCTTAAAATCTTAAAGTTGAGGTCATGACATTAGGACTGAACTGTTGATATCACCTCCCAAATCTTTTTGAACTAGTGTGGGGTTTCTTCCTGAATCCTTGTGGGCCTATGCTATGGGCTGAGAAGAGATTAAGTTCCTGACCTCTCACCTCCAACATAACCAGTATCCTCCATACTTATTTCTCCTCTATCTCCTAAGGCTACATTTTTGGTCCTTCTGGCAGGAGCTTTCGTGGGCTCTTGAATGTTCATGTCACCCTTTTTCCAATCCCTCTATTTCAGTCACATCCTTTTTGAACTTGGGAGGCCAAAACTGTGCACTGTGTTCTAGTAAAGACCACAGGTACAGCCTTATACAAAAGGCTGTACAATATCCTCTCAGTTACTCAGCTTCTTAGAAGTCTTGAATGATGTGCAACCTAATATCACAGTTGGGTTTTGGCTGTTGTAATTTGATCAAGTGCCCCCACTGATCTCTCATACTCATCTCTTCTGGATCTGTCAGGATTAACAGTTCACACTCAATCGTTCCTTATTCACCATTGATCTTCATCTAGCACTGTTCTGCCCACTTGGTGAAAAACTTCAGAATTAATACTTCTTGCTCTTCCTGAACGGACTATGTATTTCCACACAGATTTTTGCAACATGGCGGCTCCAGGTCTCTCTCAATAAATAGGTAAAGAACAGAAATCTTTGTTAACTTGCAGGTGTTCAAAGCCCAGCTTTGGTCTCTTTCTACCCCAATAGATTAGCCTAGCCCTCTGCTTTTCCTCTCCTCCCCAGCTTTCAGCCTAATAATAGTATTTTGTCTGTTACTCCACAACATTGGAGTTTTTGTAGGTATTTTTGTCCAGAGCTCTGTCCCTTACAGCATTTTGTTTCCCATTACTCATTACTTTTCCAATACATTCTCCATGCTAGAAGATCGCTGAAACATGGCAAGGAATTAAACAAACAAACAAAAAAACCCCAAAAACAAATAAACTACTGGACTACATCATGCCTCTCTGATACTTTGCTATTGTTTTTAAATGAGGATTTCAAGTTGGTTGCCAAGTCCAGATATAAAGTGTTACTCAAATATATCACTGAATTAACTAACTTTGCCTGTAACTGATTCATAGCTGAAGCTCTGTTTCCACTAGAATTTATAGGAGACACAAGCCTCAAATCACTGTGAAACCCAGCCACAAATCAAAGTCCTCTGGCATATGGGACCAATTGGTCTAGCACAGGTTTGCTGCTGGAGTTCGTGCTTGAATCCCAGCCCCTGGCCACTCCATTTCTGTTCACAACATTTTGCTGTCTTCAGTATTGCACTGCTCTCCTTTGCAGATTTGCCAGGCGCCCATGCAGATTCATGGGTGTTTCTGTATGACTTCTGGAAACTAGAACATGCCCTGCTATTCTAGAAGCCTGTCAAGGGTTGTTCTTGCCTCAAGGCCCTCCAGAATTTGAATTCTGAGCTCCAAAGGTTCATTTGCCATTCAGGAATTCAAAACTTTGATATGGGACACAAATAAGCAATTCAGGAAGGATAGGAAGAAGGACACAGTGTCTTCCATGATCTCTACTGCATCAAGGAAGCAGCTCTATCAAGGGTGGTTTTTTTTTTAATCCTTCTGCTCCAAGAAAAGCTTAACTGGATGCTGTGTACCTTTGAGGATGAATGCTAGGAAAGAACAAGCCAGGAGAATTCCACTGACTCAACCATCATTTTGGAGAAAGGAAACAAAGGAAGAAAGAAAACCTAGTGTGTATGATGTGATCCAACTTCACTTTCATTATCTTAGATTGAGAGACAGAGACTGCTGAAACCATATCAGAGGCCAATATGACAGCAGGGTTATTGTAGATGATATCCGTAATAAAAAATGCAATAAAATTACAAGGATGCACTGGTGTTATTACACTTTAGAAATTAAATTCCAGCACTGAAAACTCAAAGGTTTAGACATATTCTGAAATCTTTCAGACAGTCTCACAATGACAGCATTGCTTCCTCAGGGCTCAGCCCTGCTTCACCTGAAATTAGAGTCTGCCTTCTTTTCAGTTTCAGCACTGCAAGACAGAACCTTGGCCTCTGTTCTGTGTAAGCATCCATAGGTCATTGAAGAAACTGCAGCCACCCTCCCTTGGATCCCTCCCTGTCCCACACTTCTTTGTTCAGGAGTCTGCAACATTATCAATGCCATATTATTGAATCAAATGTCACCACAGTGAGTGATATGCAACCCAAAAGTTGGCAGTTGTCTGTTTGCCCCCTGGTTAACAGCACACAGGGCAAAAAGACAACAGCAAAACCCCCTATGTGTGTGCTTCCCCTGCTCCACAACAGCTGCATTTCATCATGTCATCCACCCCAGGATCGCAGTGTCTGGGTTGAGAATATAGCTCTGTTCCCAGCATGCTCCCCATTTTCTGTCAGTTTAGTGCAGTGGGTGCTGAGTAACCCTCCTTCTTCCTTACCTCAGCATCTTTAAGGCTTTAATATTCTGTTTGATCTGTTTGAGCCTGTGGGAGGAGTAAGCAATTTTCTGTCTGGCTTATTAGCTAGGTAGGAAACGCTCCCCATTAAACACATTCTGTAGCATTGCCTTTAGACCTCCTATCCATGGCATTGTTCTGCCATCTTTTTTTTTTTGTTTTTATAAGACATTTTTGTTTAACTTTACGCATCCAGGCAAGTAGATATAATGCAAATAACCTGAGCCAACGTTATTTATAACTTTACTGCACATAACACCCTCATTCTCCCCACCACCCTTTCACTCTATAAAAATATACAAGAGTAAACAGGCACTCCAGAAAAAGAAACCCAGGCATCCAGTGTTAAAACTGAACAGCTAAGAGCTTAGCAGCAGCAAATATAATCCCACCTCCTTGTGAATAATGCCTCGCTATTTAGTATGGTTACAGATGCACTATGCTGCAAATACTATGCTGTGGTATCAGCTTTTCTCTACCATCTTCATCACATGTCTGGAGGATAATATAAGTAGAAGCCAAAGAACCCTTGGAGAATTGAAAAAGCAAGTATGTTTAAAAATTCAGACTTAAAATTGTACAAATCAGAATGAAAATGCTGAAGTATAGACAGCGTAATGTGAAAAAAATTAAAGGCAAGGCAAGGCAAAAGGAGTCTAGCTGAAAAACTTTAAAAGAACAGCTTTGCCCAGCTTTCTGCCCAGATATTGTGAGCAGTGTTTCACATCAGCTGCCTGCAGTTTCTTTCAAGGTACTGATAAAGGGGTGTAACTTAAAACACAAACTTCTATTACTCAAGCCTCCTGCTCATCACAGATGAGGCATATGCCTGGTTAACCATGTGGGCTTCATCTCTGTGGAAGCTTACAATAGCTTCAGAGAGCTTGGCCAAAAGTCCCAACAAGCCTGCCATCAGGCTGAGAAGTGAAAGGGCACTCAGATGCTTTTTTAGTGTTGTCTCATGAAGAAAATCTTTAGAAGAATTTTACAGGGAAGCTTTTAGAGAAAATAAAAACATTTATTTATTTCCTCTACTGAGGATTTCTGAATTCACACTGACATTTGACTGAGAAATTACTTAGCATGCTGTACACCACATTTCACTTACAACAACAGCGGACACAGTAAAGTTCCCCTTTTCCCCAGAAGATGACAATAGTGTATACTTTTCATAGAGTGTTACAATTTTTCAAGGTTTGGGGGTTTTTTCCTTCTTTTTTTAAGAGCTCAAATGAGGGAATATATGTCTGAAAGGAAGGATCTATGATGAGAGGGACACTGAAACTGGAGATACAAAACTTGTTTCTATATACATTAAATATCCTACCATGGTCAAACAGATACACACAATAACATTTATATGTGCAAAGGATCCACAACCGTAGGTCTTCCACCACCTCTAGAAGTTGCTTCAGCAGCAGATTTTGTAATCAGTCACAGGGTCCTGTAAGACAAGAATAAGGACCAAGTGTTAACAGAGAGATGCTTCTCCCATCCACAGTTTGCAGCTAATTAGAATTTGCAAAAATCTTTAAGATCAAGGGTGACTAATTCATCTCCTGCTCCTGTGCCATTCTGTGGTCAGTAGATGACTGATATCTGATTTCTCTGTCATCTAAGTGTACAGCAGGGGCAGCAGGGCTGTCCATGGAGACACCCAGCAGTACCCAAACCTATAAAAGATGGAGGAAGTGAAGCAACACCACCCCTGTCAGCCTCCAGTCAGCAAGACCACCCTCCATTTGGTGCACAAAGTGGGTGTTTTTACCCACCACATAGCCCGGTGGTTTATGTTACTTGTGTTGTTAACAGCACGCTGGGGAAAGGTAAGACAGCAAACATGCATTTGTAATACACCACCCAGCTCATCAACAGGAGCAGTAAAACCTTTAAAACAGACATAACAGCAAAAGCAATTAAGGAAACTCCTTCAGTTCAGAGCTACCTGGGGCGAGCACATGAACTGGCATACAAGCTGCCTGGAGGCCCTGTAGTGCAGTTGCTGAATTAGTGAGGATTGGAACAACTAATTGGTGATTGTTTATCAAACAATACACTAGCAATTCCACTGTGCTCTAAGAGGGAGGCAAGAATAAAGAAATTTCAGGTGCCACCACTGTGAACTTAGCATTTTTCTAAGATACGTAAGACGTATTCTTCAACTCTTTTAAGTGTCCATATTCAGACTAGACAGAGGCTGGCAGGAGGCACATTTATAAGTGTATTTATTTCAAGTATCTCTGCTAGTTCAAAGGACTCAAACAAAAACTGTTGTCTAAAAAAAAAAACACAGATGTGGTTTGGAGAGGAGAAGAAGGACAACTTATCACTTTTGAGGTGGGAGGGAGGGATGGAAAATATGGTACTAATTAATATAAAGCCTTCTCCTTCCTTGCTGCCCTGCTGTCCCCAAACACAAAAAATGAAGAGTCTACTCTGCTCTGGTCTCTCAATACTCTTGGCACGTACCTCCTTCTCTCTCCCCCTCACACTCCCTCTCTCTCCATAAAGGGGCATGAAATGAGAAATTTTAGCAAGGTTTCTTTACAGAAGAGAGGCTTGGCTTCAAGCCCAGTATACATATGTGGGAGGGAGTCTTCAAAGAGAGACTCCCTCAGCGCTGCCCAAGAAAGCCGTACTTCTCACGGTCTGCAAGCGAGGCTTTCTGGGACTTGCTGGCTCAAGCCCCACCAGCCCCTCAGAGACAATAAATGCCCAAGGAGGTAAAAACATCTGCATAATGCTGTCTTGAATTTTCCTTAGTTTGAACTTTAGGAAAAAATTACTGCATGTCAAGAGGAATGGCTAAAAAACCCCAAACTCAATCAAAAAACAATCAAAAAAACCTTGGGTTGTCACTGGATTTCCCCTTTATGTCCAATTTTTTCAATTAGTTGATTTATACTAAGGATTATTTGTTGTCTTTAGCTTCACACAGATGATTTCTTTGCAACAAGTCCTTGTAGACTCTTGTAATGGTGTGTTGGTATAGCCATACAAGCAGACAATTTATATTTAAAAAAGGGCATTTGCAGGTGTAGTTTAACAACAGTTCAATGAACAAATTGAGTTGTCCAAGAAAAAAAATCCATTTTTTCCTCCGGTGTAAGTTCATACATTCTAGGGCTTTTGCTAGCATAGCAAGGATGACAAAACTCTAATAAAATCCCTACCTGACACATCTATGCCAGCAAGACTAAAAGCTTTCCTCTCAATTAGGTTGAAATACTTAATATTTAAGCAACATTTATATTACAAGCTTTTCCCCTCACAGCACAGTGCATCCTCCCCAATCACCTGGCTTTGCATTGCTTCCTGCCTATACTCTGGTTACCATGGGTCTCCTAGACAACATTTACAGCATCAAGTATACAACTGCAGGGTCACCTAGGGCCATTTAAAAGGAGTTTATTTTTGATTGTTTAGAAAATTTCCCTCCATCATGCAGACAGACATTCTGCTATACCTGATGATCTCACAGCCAATTCTGACCCACTTCTTGGTATTGTGTAAACACTGTACCACACTGTTGAAATGTATGTTTGCTTTAGTTGTGTCTCCATCCTGTTTTAAAATGCACAGCATGAATCAAATGCATCTAGTTTCCTCAGCCATATTTCCACTTTGAACATATCAGGAGGTAAACAAAGCAGACAGCTCTTAACTGATTCTTTTTTTCTGTAATTAAGTGGGGGTTTCTTACCATGCCAAATGAAATCCAGGATGCTTCAGTGTAGATGCCTGAAAAAGAGAGAAAAGTGTTTAAAAGACAGTCTTTCATGCAATGAAAGTCTAACTCAAAAAAAAAAACCAAAAAACAAAAAACACAAACTATTTCCAGCATAATTCTATAGGTTAAGTTAAATAAATAAATACTTATCTGATTAATTGTTGCCTGGAATCCATTTGTGCTTGTATCTCTTGAGTTAGAGGCCATATTAAAAAAAGTGCACAGGAGATTTGAAATCTGAGGATAACCTAAAGCTTGATTCTAAGAAGGCTCAATGCACCAGTACTTTCCCATGGCGTGGGTGAGACAGGTTTAGTCATCAGGTGTGACAGAGAGCAGCCTGTTGCAATCCAACATAACGTGGAGAGCCAACTAGAAAGCAACGTATTTAGCACATACACTGCACACATTACAATACCCTCAAAGGAAAGAAAATCAGTTGTTTCAGTACACAGGTTTTATTCAGGTCAGCTGCATTTCAGTCTCTCTGAAAAGCTACAGCAAGTGCCTGGATAGAAAGATGTTCACAATTTGGAGATTATTGACAGACATCAACATCACTGTTATTCACATGTGGGTGAATGACATACTAAGGTACTATGGATACAGCTACTAAGACAAAACAACCCTTCAAAATTAATAAAATACCTTTGCAAATTAGGACTTCACCCTGAATCTAGTTTTGTCCATCTTTGACTTCTCTTTCTTAACATCTGCCTGCCTTTCTCTTCTGCAAGAACACTCACTGAAATCCTTCCACTAAAGCTCAATTTGATTTTTAAGGGAAGGAACTTGTTTGTCATGTATTTAAACAATACCCTGGCACAGGGTGGGTGTAATTACACGGGAAGAGACAGATGGGATCAGCTTAGAGACTGAGGAAGTTAAGCATCCTATCACACTCACGACTTTCACTTTTTCCTCCTCAGGCAAGTGCCATCAGCCTCAGTCCCTTCCCCAGCCCCACTGTCCCAACCTCTGGGACTCCCCAGCTCCCAGTAATGTCTGGTCAGGCAATTTTCTGAACCAGAACTGCATTTTTGTGTACAATAATAGCCCTTGGGAGAGTTTTCTTTAAGGGGTATGTCCAAACACCCCTGTTGGCATGGGAGCTCTTGGCATCTATAATATCCCAGGGCAATTTCACAGCTACAGGAAGCCCTTTTTACTAGCTTTAAAACTGTCACCTAACCATTCTCTTGGGGCTGCTTGGCTCCCATGGCGTGGGAGAGTGAATGGGCATTTTCTATTTGCTTTCTCATGCCACTTGAGAGTTCACAGACCATTGTTTCTTCCTGCTCAGGTAGATGCCCAAGTGTTGTTTTCCATATGGAAATCACTTCACATTTTTATCAATATTTCCTGTATCATCTGCCCTTCTTCTGCATCCTTCCTAAAATCATGGAGCAAGAATGCAATATTGAAGTGTGCAGTGCATTTATGCTGTAGCATAAAGGCTATTCTTTTTGTTCACAATTTCTTTACCTATCAGTCCCAGTATTCAGGTCTTTTTCTTTTTCTCATTCCTACTGCACATTCAGCAGACATTTTTATATAATTATTGTAAGCCAAGGTTTCTTGCCAAATGATAATTTAGATTCCATCACTGAGTATTTCAATTTAGAATTGTTTATCTTCCTTTGCACTATTCTATGTTCATAAACATTGAATTTAAACTGGCAGGTCATCCTTCAGTCTCTCTCTATGGTGAGGTTATTTTGTAGTCCCATAGCACATCCTCACCTCAGCTATCCTGTCTGATCTGGTACCATCAGGAGGATTTTTTTCCTCATTTTCCACCTCTTTCAGGATTATGCTGAATAGCACCAGACTCGATAGCATGACTTCATTGGTTTTTCCATCCCTTCTCTAAAAGTTGTCCAGTTTCCCCTCACTTTTATTTCCTAAACTGAAATTATTAATAATTAAGGACTTTGACCCTTACCCCATGGCAACTTGATTTCATTGAAAGGTTTTGAAGATGCATAAATAATAAAACAAACAAAACTTAGAAAAATTTTTATGTGATTATAACAGAAGCAGAAACATCCTGAAGCTCAAAAATCTTCTGTCCAAAATCTACTGTCCAACCCTTCTTTAAAGTAACCCCTATCCTTCACACACCAAGCTTTTAGCTTCCTCTTGAAATGATGGCATACATCACTTACACCCTGGAACACCTCCTCCCCAGCCACAGGAGTTACCCCATCTGTGGAGAATGTGTCTCTTGCCTCAAAGAGAGCTTTTCTCACTATGATTTCTTGAATCACAGAGAACTGTTAATAGGAGGGCCAGTTCCAGACCCAGCTATGGGCTGCAAATGCCCTGTTACTTCCAGGACCATTAAGCCAAGGTATGTAGTAGGAGACACCAGCTCTGGAGATTTTTTTCCTGTATAGCCCATCTGGAAAGACATTTTTTCCTGTTCTTTTGTATTTTGGAAAAGCTGTAGCTCATCTCTCCCATTCTCAGCCTTCTTGTACACATGCATAGGTTGAACAATGATGCATGTTCCATGCTCACATAAACCCTTTGGTTTTGGATGTCATTCAAACAACACAATGCCACATGTGGTTTCCCAGTGTTCAACAGCAGTTCAGAAGTTCCAATTTAGACTCTGAGGCCCACCAAATAAAAAGGAATGTAATGCATATGTTCCCAGCTCTAGCTCAGCAAATACAGGCTAGAGGAAGAGAAAAATATCAAGCCTGGTAACTTAATATTACACCAGATGAATAAGTATAATTTTCTAAATAAAAATAATTGGCTCAAATATAATGTCAATAACCCTTCAGAGACTTGAGCTGGTGAGTACCATTGAGGATAATAAAAGAGGCAATTCTTACTGCATGCATACACTTTAAGAACAAAAACACAGTGTGAGAATTTTAATTCCAATTACTTGGATAAAGCTGGCTGTCCTGAATCAGCAAGCAAAGCACAACAGCTACAGTGAAGTACAAAACCAAAAGAACTGTAACTTTTAGACAGCAATCCAGCCTCAGCTAAGCACAGCTCCAGGTCTGCTAGGATAACACACCAAGTGAATACACTGCTACTACATGTAGCTTCTTTATGGATAGGATCTCCACCATAGGAAGTATGAGCCCCTGGCACACACCAGATCTGAAGTGGCTGCTCATCACAGAGCAGTGCTGTGGATGGAAAGGTATCTGCTCAGGCCCTGCATGGCCCTTTCCTGCACCAGAAGTAGTACATAATTGCTCCTAAGCAATGAAGAGTTGAAAATTATAAAACTTGAAGGAAATAGATACTGGTATTATTCTGCTTCTGCCTTCTCCAGAAGAGTCCTGTTCATTGCAGCCTTAAAGCACAGAAGCAGCTGGTACTTCCTCCTCAGAGGAGACCACTCCAGAGACTGGTCAACACTGCAATTAAAGGATGCACTTATTCATTACACAGACCCTCTAGATTTCCCCAAGGTAACCAATGAAACCCCAGTCTACCTTTTTCAAGGACATAAACACTGTGGGAACAGAGCAGTCAGTCCCTGCCATCCTGGCCAGGATGCACCTCCTGCAGCACACATTGCTTCCTTAAGACCCAGTGCAGCAGGGAGCAAGGAGTGGATTTAGTCCAGCTCATTCACCATTTAAAAATTAATGGCAAATGCAGCCTCTCTAGCTGCAGGTAAGGCACTCCAGAGACCTCTGAAAACTAATGTCAGCCCTCCAACTCCTGTTCCTATTACAGTACTAATCTTCAGGTTCATCCACACACCAGTAAATGCTTAAAGCAGCCTGTTAACTCTACCAAAGGACTGATTTTTACTCGGCTCACATTCACAGAAAGGTAAATGCAACATGCTGATACACATATTCTGCTATCAAAGAACGACTTCGAAGGATCAAATTTTTAATATCTCATACTTATTTACTGACACCTGCCCTAGCAGGCATATGTAACCTAATACTGTATTTCACTGATATTGCAGATGGTATAACCAATCTCCTAAACTCTCAACACTTTCAATGGATTAGTATGATGTGTGGAGCAGTTTTAGCTTACAAAGCATTACTTTAGTGTGTAGAGTTATTGATTTAACTTAGAAATTCTGCTATGTCGTGTATTTTTACTGATTTACCTTTAGGGTTGTGTAAGAATATCTTTTCTCCCCCCAAAAAACTTTGACACACTTTGTTATCCAATACAAAATGTTGCTCCTAGTAGGATTTCAGGACAGGCGCTCAGTAATCAAAATTATGGACTTCTGGAAAAAAATTTTTATCTTGCAGGGCTCCTCCCACATTATTCATGTCTTTTTTTCTAAATAAACCTGGCACACCCCCTAAACTTTCCACACATTTCTCAAAGAAACCCCTGCAGTTATATATTAGTGTACCCTCTCCCCTCTTCCAGCCTCAAGCTGGACAGATAGGGATACCTAGGGAAACATTTTTTTCCTCATCTGGAATACTTCCCAAAGGTACTGATACATTTTCCTTCTTCTCAGCTGCAGTAGTCACCCAGTCCTCCAGTCTCCTCTGCTTTTGAATGCAGCAGGAATCTCCCATGTGCCAGCCCCAGTCCCAGCTCACACATAGAAAGAGATGCAGTTGAATAGTGCATACAAACAACAGCAATAAAATAATCCTGTGGCACAGCTAAAAGCTTATTTTGAAAGCACATTTTAAAAACAAGACCAAATCTGAGAGCCACTCAGGAATGTCAATGGCATTCTCCTCCAGCATTTCTTCATCAGCAATTGTCTCTGCAGCCATGCAACTCCAACTCCTACCTTCTGCCCTGTACTGCACCTCTTTCATCACTGTTTATACAAGTATATTTTCTTCTCTTAAGTATTCTGAATGTTTAAATCCTCTTTTATTCTGCTATGTTAATCAATAGCAGCCCCCACTACCTCTGTCTTTCATTCCTCTGCTAATCAATGTGATACTGCAGTGCTTCAAACCATCAAAAAAGAAACCTAGCTCTATAAATATACTTTTCCCCTTTTTCTCTGCAGAGGTAGACTTACATCAATAATTAAATATACCAAAAGGCTCACCTAGTCTGTATTTTGAAGTACCCCAATTCACCACATTTTTGTACATTCAATGAATGTACAGCCTTTGAATGTATTCATCAAAACTTTCCATGTCAGCCCATGGCCAGTAGCCAGTGATGTGACATGTTATTTTAGTGAGGGCTTAGACTTACAAATAGCTGCTGCACATCTGTTGATTCACATCAACAAGTTCCATGTATGTTTTTCTCTGGCTTATGGCAAATTCAGAGTAACTCACACAAGCTTCAAAAAAGTCTTGCCTCATGGAAAAAATACCATATGGTTCTATCCCACTTCAACACCATGAGGAAATTGCCACAGAAAAGATTTACACATTAAAATATTGCTTTAGTCTCTGATACTTTACCTTAGTTTACAGTGTCTCCACACCTTCACACTTTAAGATAATGTTATCATAGTATCTGGATGCTACCAAATTCTCACTATGTTAAAAAATATATTTAAGTTTATATCTAAATTTCTTTTGTGGTAAATAAAACCCTGTGATTTCAGAAGGCACATAGATCATAGATAAATGGGTCTAGCAACCAAAATCTTCTCTCTCACACAATGATAAATTGTGCCATTCCAGCAGCTATTTAGACCTCACTGCCTGAACTCATGGTGACCTGAAACATCCCCATTTCTTCATTACCCCAAGCTTTGTGTCATGTGCAGCATCAAACAACTTATCTTCTTCCTGCTTACAGCACCTCCAGCAACAGCACTGTATTCAAAGTTTTTTAAAAAAAAGGAAAAAAGGCAAAAAAAGCAGACTATTTTAAATGAACTGATGCTTATGAAGTTAAAACAAAACAGAACAGCACATCCGACTCTGCTCTATATTTTGAAGCAGCACAATATCTTGTGGTGGCCTCAGCCAGCTGGGCTCTGTGACCCCCAGACTGATCCCTTGAGTGTGTTCCCATTTTATCAAGCAATGAACACTCCAGCCCCAAAGCCAGCAAGAAGTTTGTCACTGACTTCAGCTAAGAACAGGAACCGGCTCAATCATAAGAAACCTTGAGCTAAATAAAGCAGCAACAAAAGGCACAGGAGGGAGGAGGGGGGGTGTCAGCTCGGAGTGCTGTGGGGCACAGCTCTGCTTGTTACCAAGGTTACTTGGTACTTCCCCACATAAGATTTCATTTTCAATCACCAATAAATCTGCAAAAGTTTGACCCCCTTGAGTGGGAAACTGGGATTGAAATTCATTAAATATGTGCTGCAGCCTGATTTGGGAGGGGTGGGGGGGAACATTTCCAGACATAATATTGTAGGCAGTCTTGAGAAAGAGGTTATAGAGAAATGTGTGGATGGGGAAAGCTCTTTTCCAGTAAAGACTCATCAGTATGGCCCTGCTTTGGGTCTGACAATAAGTGTGCACGTAAAAAAACCACTGTTTGTATCAGGCATGTGTCTAAACAAAAACCTGCCTGAATTGGAACAAGGTGTAAGTCCTCAAACAGAATGGAAAAGAAAAACACCCATTAAAAAAAAGTCCATAAAGATATATTCAATTTTTAGCTGCTTTAGCCGATAAGCTGCTTAGGCAATTTCAGCCATTCCCTCAAAGCTCTCAAGCCAGCAGGTTTGCTCCAGGCTGGGGCTGAGCAGGACTTTCCCTGAAAATGCAATTCCATTGTGCTGAATGCCATTCTGTATAAAAGCATGGATACCCCCTTCCTCCACCTGTGTCTCCCCAGCCAATACCATTTGCTCCAATGAACATAGAAAAGAAAGTTTTCAGAACCAAACATTGTAGGGACAAAAGTGTCAGGCTTGCAACATTTAGGGAGAAATAGAGGGCAGAAAAGTATGTAGGTAGGGAAATTTCTCTCCCTAAACCCATAATGACTGGCCTGGAGAGGCTGAAATTAAAATAGATGAGAAATGAGACCTGAAAGTCATGGAAACTGAGATCATTAACAAGTCTGACACTGAAATCTGGCTAAAAAAAAAACATGACAAAAAGGTGTGGCAATGTGGGTGTGAGTCTCAGCTCTGATGACCTTGGATGCAGGAGAAATCCTGAGACTATGTCCAAGGGGTCCTAACTGGCTGAAGAACCTTTGGAAAGGAGTCCAGGCCTGAGGTTCAGTGGGAACAAACCAACATGGCAGAAAATACCAAAGTCCAAGCAGAGACAGACCAGAGGAAGATCCTTGATTAGGCTAATTTTTGTGTCTGAACCAAAAATTGAGATTTTTGTCAAATCTATGAACTGAATCATAAAGGGGATTGGGGCTGCTTCATGCCAGTCTGTGGGAAAGATGCTTGGCGGCCACCAGTTATTCCATTAGAGGCCCTGCTTGATGTGGTGGACAGGAAGATCTCTGTTCTGTCCAACAGCTCACAGAGGTGCACATTTTCCATCCTAAGCTTACTTTGGGGTTTGCAAAAAGTGGGTTGTCAGGGAGCAACTTCTTCCCCTGTGCCTCTCATGTTCCCTGGTCTGTTCATGTAGTTTTATTTTAAAATGCTTGATTCTGTTACCTATAGCTGAATCCATTCCTGTGGGCCTCAGCCTGTACTTTTCTACACACCTCTATCTTTTGAAGCTCAATGAGAGTTAGGAAATTGTGTTTTGAAATGCGCACCTTGTCATTACATAAAGACCTTATAATGTGGAGGAGATGAGAAGAGAGATATTTTCCATGCTTGAGAAACAGTTATGGCCATATTGAAGAGTACAGCCTCCTTCCCCTCAAAGAGTGTTCGAATATCATACAAGATGATAAGTTTTGCACTACGGTAAAATCTGATCTGAGCAGTCTCATTGACTTAGGACAGCATTCCTTCTCATGAACAAGCACAGATGGTATTATTCTGAGATCTTTTCATTAATCTATATAAAACATGGTGATTTCAAGTTTTGCATGCCACTTTCTGTTAGTTACTCAGGGAAACTTTGCTAAATAAAATCTGTAAGACTCACTACAGATGGGAAAAACAGAGCCCCATGAGAGAAGAATATTTGCCCCAACTCCTTATGCAACCCAGGAGGTGATTTGGAAGAGAAGACATAACCTCCTACAGCACAAGCCTCCTCTATGGCAACCCAAAAGAAAAAAAACAGATCCAGGATTATTTAACTCATGGTGATACTTGCCTTTCAGTACAAAGGCTGAAAAATATCCTGATCAGTGCCATAGTTCATGAACTTATGCAAAACTTTCCAGTTGAAAACACACAATAAATCTGGCATATAGCCTGACTCACTTGCAACTCTGAGAACTACCAGGTCATTTGTTCCCTGGAAGGATCACTGCATTCAGATCCTGGTGCTGTTTCTTTCCCAGTGTTACATTAGTTGCATGGCTGACAAAGGAAAGGACAGCTGTTGCTAAACTTGCAGCATCTCAGAAGTTTCATCACCTCCAGGGAATCTTCTTGCATTCCCATTACTACTCCTTCCCCCTTCAAATGCTGCTTCTTGATATTTGCTGTTCAGCACAGATGTGCAGTTTTCTGTGCAGGGGTTGGGCCAGCACAAGCCATTTAGCCTGGCAGTTTGAAGAAAAATGTTGGAATGCCTTTTACAGAAGAACAAACATTGACTCATGTTAGGAAATGTCACTTGTGCGATGCACTGTTTTGCAAGACCACCATGGTTGCACTGCCTCACGCTGATCAGCCACATTAATATTTGAATACTGGATGACAACAGTTGAAGATTAATTCCAGTAAGTCATTCATGCCCGGAGGTTCAGATTTCCAAGCAGAAGCATGTGGGCTAGACTATGGCATTTCACCACATCCCCAAGGAAAGTGCGGTGGGAAGTCACCCAGGCCCAAGAGGATCAGAGTAGCTTGTACCTTTGTAAAATAATCCCTCTTCCTGCTTCTCTGTATCCAGGATGCTTCACCATCAAAGATGATACACCAAGGGCCTTATTTTGCTGCCAGCCAGCACTGCCAGACAGTATGCTTATAAAAGGTGTGGATATACTCAACCTTCTATCCCCATTGGAGGAAGACACATCATTTATTTAGCCAGGGACGCAAAAAAGGCCATTCTGAGACAAGCAAGACAAAATGGTTCTGTGCTGATCAAGTCAGGACCTGCTTGGCCCTCAGCATTTATTTCAGTTCCATACTCCTTACATAAGAGTCTTCAAGTGAGAAAGACTTTGAGAACATGACAGTGTGAGAAGAGATACTGTCAAAACATAAGTGTGAGGGCCTATGCGGTGAAGAGCCTCTCAAGAATGCTTTCTGCCACAAGGACAAACTGCTTCCCTCGGATTGTTTCTGACACACATGGAGCATGAAACTGATGTCCAGGAACATTACTGGAAAGCCAGGGCAGAGGGGTTCAACCAGCCTTAACCCTCTGCAGGAGGAGATCCAAGGAGGGCCTGCATCCCACTGCGAGTTCACGCCTAGGGTTTGAGGAATATAAACAGCAGTGAGGTTATTTGAGATATTATATACTTTTTTCCTGAAGTCATCATAATGCATACTTTTTCTTCTGCCATGTGTTTTTTTCAATAAGGAAGGAGAAGCAGCCTACTTCTCAGGAGGGCCTGACAATCCCAGCTCAACCCCAGCAACATCTAAGGGAGTGCCTTCAGCATGCAAAATTCTGCTGAGGACAGGACAAGAAGATATTACTTCCTGACTCCCACCTTTGAAATGGAAGTTCAGAACCAGCAAAAAGAAAGTCTCTAGTAGAAAGTTCAATACTACCAAATCGCTAGACAGAAGCCACCAAGACATCAGGTCTTAAACACATGAATCCAGTTATTACTGCCTTCTTGAAATTCACTGCCTGACATCTCCACATAGCAAGTAACAAAATATGAAAAATTCTGCTAAATATCAATTAAGAGATATGCAAAGAAGTACAAATTGAATACTTCAATATAGTGAACACTGTTTTAACAAATGAACCGATGTTTATGCTAGGCAGAAGTTCAGACAGAAATCATCCTGAAACATGACTTTCAGTTCCCACATAGGAACAAACTACAGCAAAACAATTATTTAAAATAGCTGCAAGTTCTCTACTGATTGGTACTGAAAATCAGAAAGATTTTTAAAATAACCAACAAGAATGTGAGACCTTTTCTTGGCTAAATATAAACAGTAAAAAACATTGGTTTGTTTTAGGCTTTCTGAGTGACAAAAAAGTCCAAATTTGAAGTCCTCTCCTTCTCCCCCCTTCTGTGACCAGGGCAGACAGGAGACATTCATAATTATGTGTAGTAAAGTCAATTTTTCCACTGCTTTTCAGTCATGTACCTCCATAAAACAGAACGCTGCCAGTGGAAAGACAGAGAATTTCTGGTGGGTGAGCTGTATCCTGCTATTTTACAGTGGTATGGGCATAAAGCAGGCTCACACAGCTCTCACAGAGAATTACAAAAGTCCAGGTCAACAAAGATCGGGCTCCTTGTCTAAACTGTCAGCTGTGACCCTCATGTTGGGATTACCTCTTCCAGTCCCAGGCCTTTCCATTTCCTCTTCCTTTCTGCTAAGGACACACTGAGCAGCCACCACCAAGATTCACCCCCCACACTTCTGGCTTGCTCAGGGGTCATGGGCTGGGGGCATTGCTTACATGATGATGGACAGGCTGCTCAGCAGTGCCTGGTGCTGTGAGGATTTGTAAGGCTGCAGATACCCTGCCTCTAAAACATACAGCACTGCTCTGGCAAAGGACTACTGGAAGTGATTCTGTGCTGCTGTCTGCTGAGATTACACAGACCACTCCAAAGATTTCCGCCTCTTTCACATCTATTAGCTAGCCACTGAAGTTTAGTGCCACAAATTATCCATATTGTAATGCAGCATGTTTTATGCAGCTACAAGTTACTCAAGACCACCAACACCTGAGAAAAACAAACAAACAAACAAAAAAAAAGAAACATAGCCAAAAAAAGAAAAAGGGAAAAAAATGTAAACAACAAGACAGAAAATCATCTTCACCTTAAGCAAGCCACGTTAGAGGCTTTATTTTAAAAGCAGCAAGCTCAGGATTTCAGCCTGAGATACAGACAGTGTTGAGACGAGGGGCTTACTCCAAATTCAATACAACTAGTATTTACCAGAGGAGGGAAAAGGTTCAGAATATAGAGTAGGTCAAGTAAAAGGATTGTTCAAAATTGAAAACACCTGCAAGGTGTGGCACATATGGTAGATGTACTGACTATATAGGAGTAGACAGGAAGAAAAAAGGACTTTTATTCTGGATAGAAAAGAGCTGTCTACTGCCATGAACCAGCATCTGAAGCTGTTGAAAACCATTACAGCCATGTTCCCAAGCAAACAGCATTAGACTGTGTTGGGCTTAGTCCTCCCAGTTTCACAGGGAACAGCGTGGGAACTTATATAGACAGAGGCCAGTGTTTTCCCATTTTATCTCAGTCCCTCCCAAAGGGCAAAGAGCACGTTCAGGTGTGAGCAAGCATTTGGATAAGTGCTGCTGCCATCCTGCTCAGACTTCCTTCAGCCCAAATTCTAGGACACAGACACAGTCACTCTGAGCAGATTGTGAGTAAAATACTGGGGGTATTGGGGGGGAAAGGGGTAAGGGAAGGAGGCAAAAATTCAACCCCCATGTATCTAAACTACAAGGGATAAGCCCCTGAATTAATTTGGCTGGGGTTATTTTCCCTTCAAGTTTTGCATAAGAATCATTAGGAACTAAAGAGATAAGAGAAATTCTGAAAGAACAGTTGAAAAGATATGGTTTTACAGCCAGTCATAGCACTTTTTCTTGAAATAAAATTGGTTTTATTAAAATATTAAATATTAGCTATAATAAGCAATTGCAAAAACAGTGTGTTATATATTAGCAAAAAGCTCTCTAACAATGTAGTTCCAGAGTCACACCCAAGAGTCAGTTGGGAACTGGCTGTAACAACTCTGATGCTTCCAAGGGGGCAGGAGAGGAAAGACAGTCATAACTCACCAGAGGTAGCTTTCAACATTACTCATTTTTTTCTAAGCAACAGTCTCAAGAAGAAGACTTAGCTCCATTCCTCTATACTGTTCCTCTCCCCCACACCCCCAGATGCAGCCCCCCAGCAAGTTTAGGTTCTGATCCTAGCTGTCCGTAAGTCCTGTAATAGTCAATAAAAGCATGAATTAATAATAGATAATTAGATCTAACTATTTTCATGAGCCAATCTGCCTTGGCCCTCACTTTATTAATTCATGCACAAAAGGCCTTCAAGCACAGCTGATTAACACTGCCAAAAGCCAGACATCCCACTTCTATACTTCACAGCAGTCAAGTATCTGAGGATGAAGCACACCCTTTCACATAAACTGAAGCTCCTACTCATCAGAAGCCCAAAGGAGCAGTACTATTGGAAATGCCACTTGATTAGACTGTGACTCAAGGAGAAGAGCATTATTTAATATTAAAGTAAAAATTCTCATTAAACTGTATTTTTAAGTAAACCTGGGACTAGCTGATCTCCACAGCATTTTAGCTTGTTCTGGTACAGTCTTAAGCAGCACACCAAGTACAGAGCTTCACAAAGCTAGCTGGAGAGAGTTTGCAGAGCCTTTTTATCTTGTTGTTATTTTAGTTAGTATAATCAAGATAGACGTAGAAACATCTGGTGGGAAAGAAAAGTAGGATTTTCCCCCTTTGTCAAATTCTTACAAATTCTTCTGAATTTGGGCCAATTCAGCCTCCTTTCAGAGCTGCTCTTAAGAGACTGTCTTAAAACACGTAACAACATTCAAGATTTGAAAAGTGAAAGGTCACATAATGCAATTACTTCAGATAATCAGATCTGCAGAGTTACTGAAACATCAGCAATGTTTGTCACTGCCTCACAGGAGCTTAAAACACATAAACAAAATCAATTCCAAGTCCAGAATCCCAAACAAATAAATCAGTTACCCAAACAGATGAGAAAGAGGGAAGCAGTTTTCCTCCAAGCCACTCAGATTTACATCAACAGAACAGAGTAACCCACTGTTCCCAACCACCTTACAGTGTTAAAAGCAAAACATAAATTGTTATCATAATGTCATCTTAGTAAACACAACCAACATCAGGATCACAGTCCAATCCTACCTACCACGGGTCCAGCCTACCCCTTTGAATTTATTACTGAATGGGAAACAAAATATGAAGGAGTTTGTTTATTTGTCTTTGAAATTAATTGGTGAGTCAGTATTCACCAATAAGTAAGCCAGGAAAAGAACACCTCCACGCATGGTCCTCCTCCATGAGGTTCCAGCAAACTTTCTGCAGAAATCAGTTATGAGTTGTGTCTCTATAATAAAGAGTTCAGTCGGGTACTGTGAGAATTATGGTGCACAGCACCTATTCTATTAGAAATAAATGATCTCATTTACATTTTAATTCTGTAGAACAAGCCACTCTCAACAGGGCAGTTTGCTAGAGTTACTGAAGATGTACAGAAGTTGTAATTTTCATCATAAATGCACATTATGTTCTCATCAGAGAAATGAAAGAACCAATAGGCATATTAGAGAAACTGCCTGTCTGGGAGGTCCCTCCAAATCTTCATGAACACAGACTCTTCCTATCTTGCAGTATATTGTTGCACAGCTAAATATCACAAGAAGTCTCATTAGTCAAATGGAAATAAGTACAGAAAATGTTCTACTTTTCATTAACCCTTTGAAATTAATAACACCATGCAGATGGAAATCACACCCAAATATCAAAAGGTGTAAATAATTTAACTGAACAAGTTCTAAATACATTCCAATAACTACAGAATGTACTGGTTCCTCTCTTTTATTTAGAGTTTAATTTCTTTGAATTGTGTACTCCTTAAAACAAGAACCTGCCATCCCTGGCAATTAGAGGATAGAAAGACAAACTCTTGTGTAGGTGCTGCAGTGCACCAAAATGCCATTTCCAATTTTTTTCTCTTTTAGCAAAGACTGCAATCAGGTCTGGGTCAAAGTCTGCTTAGTGGATGGGGACACTGGTTTTACTGCATGCCTTTTGTACTCACTGCGATATTAATAATGCTCATGAGAAATTCAAGTAGTATTTGGCAAATAACTATGGCTCAGTGAAACAACCAACAACCACTCAAATATTAAAAGACCTTGAAATACACTCTTCACAAGTTATTTCTACAGTGGCAATCACAAGTTTATGGGGTGTTAATACTTACAACAAACAGAGACAGAGTCCTTATTTTAAGCTCTTAGGTAGCAAAGTAACATTAACCCAGCACTTTCATTTTTGAGGAGACAGATGCAATCATTAAGTTGAAAGCTATTCTGAGGCAGATTTTATTTCAGCATTTCTAACTGGGCTTGCATCACTTTATACAGAGCAATCATGGGAGCCAAAATGAGAAACCTTCCAAGTCACTTTCTCCATCTTTCTGGCTTTATGACTATTAGCATTATTGTCTTCATGACAGAAGAGTTCTGGGATAAGAGGACATACCAGGAGAGCCTATATAGCTCCTTAGTGAGCATTCCCAAAGTAGGGTGAGAGATGGTTTTGCATGATGTCAAGATTTGTGTCAACGCCAAACACAACCAGGTCTCTGGGATATCCAGTATTGGGGTTTCAACAAGCACTATTTCCTTCCTGTCTTCCCTTCCCCTCTTCTGGGTTTTTCTAGAAAACCTCAAGATGAAGTGGGGTTACTTTGGGATGAGATCATTGATTACCCACAAATGATATCTGCAAAATGCCTTCTTCCAAGTTTCCAAAGAAGAAAAGAAAAGAAAAGAAAAGAAAAGAAAAGAAAAGAAAAGAAAAGAAAAGAAAAGAAAAGAAAAGAAAAGAAAAGAAAAGAAAAGAAAAGAAAAGAAAAGAAAAGAAAAGAAAAGAAAAGAAAAGAAAAGAAAAGAGAAAAGGAACTCCTCTCCCAGACCCCCTTTCCTGCTACCCCAAAAGAGGCAGAGGGGTAAAATAGCATTACCCACTGATACAGCTTTCATTATATATTGAAATATATTCAGATCATTTTCAAGATGCTGTTAATGGAAAAGAAAAAAAGAGTAGCTTAATGAAGAACTTCCCTTAGATTCAAAATTTTATGTGTAAGCAGAGAGTATGAATTTAGCAGTTCTACCCACCTAATAAGCACACTATTGTCAAAGGAAATCCTCACCTCAAGTGAGTATTTTTTACTCATTATTATTTTATAGATCCTACCCTGCCTGAGAACCGGGGCAGCTCAAGAAGGACACCTCACAACAGCACACAGATGCTTGAGTACCACACTGTTATCGTCTCTAACCACTCACTGAGACATGCCTTGCAGCAGAGAGAGAAAAGGAAGTCTGTAGCCAACAGAGCAAGGAAAGAGTCAAAATGATTTTGCTCATTCGCTGCCCCCCCTCCGCTTATCATCATGCAGGAGGAGGAGGGTGATCTATTGATACTGGGTGTAAAGACAGCTGCTCTTCTGATCCAGCCTGGCTTTTGTTAGCAGCAGCAGAGCTGGTGAAAGAGAACAAACGCTCTCCCATACATGCATTGTTAGGGCAAGAGACAAAAGAATACCTGTTTTGAATCACTGAGGACTATTACTGTAACAAAGTACAAGATAACATTTCGCCAGAGGATACAAGAGATTCTGAGAGGAGCAACAATGAAACCAGACAACCTTTCCGTCATCTTATCAAAAACTGCTTGGGGTACTTACTGAACATTGGGGGGGGGGGGGGGGCAATAATAGCAAATAGAGAGTGAACACAGTTAATCTTTGCACAAAGGCTTTTTGATAAGTTAAAAAACAGAGTTAAAAGTGGTGTGCTGGCCTTTGCCAACTCACATTGCTTAGAAGAAAGGATATAAGACAGGCCTAAACAATTTTAAAATAAGCAAATCCATACACAATAGGGGAATGTTACATGAATGAATTTCCACATTCTCTTTTTTCAAGCAATTCAAGAAGCAATCAAAGCACTCTGAGGTTTGCTATGCTTTTACATACATTTTTTGACACATTGCTTTACAGAACCTTCACAACAGCCCACTATCAGTAGCTTTGGTGTCACTGTATGGTATGTAAATGGAATAGGCAGATCTTTGACATAAAAATAATAATCTCTGTTAAAATTACAGTACTACAGTGTATCATAGCATCAGAACTGCGGAAATATTAATACAGGGATCTTTGACAATACAATGTAAGATGTCACTTTGAGCAGTTATTATGCTAATAATGGATACTTATTATAAAACAACATGAAAGAGGTAAGCTATGTGGGTGTAGAAAGGGATATTTAGTATTCAGAGAATGTATTTAAAAGGGAAAAAAAGCAAGTACTTCATACAGCATCTAATCCCACATTAGGCAGATGAGGAGTTCCCTGGCAGATGGGTGTCAGGGTACCCTGGGACTTGGATGAAGCAGCACATTATCTCTCAAGGGACCACACATGCCAGTATAATTTACAACATCCTTCGAGCTTGTTTTTGTTATGCAGTGGGCCGAACTAGGACCAAAATCATGAAGGCATGGGGAAAAGTTGCACTAGAGCTTTGAGGATTAACTAGAAAAACTGCTCATCAAGTCCAGCAGGGTTTCAAGAGAACATATTCTGCTCCATGCTCACTGACTTCAAAATAAAATAAAATAAATTCCAATACTAAAGAAAGAAAGAAACCACAATGAGGAAAATGTCTCATACCAAATTCTGTATACAAAGCAAGCAATAAACCAGAATCATGACTGGTTCCATTTAAACTACAAGAAAGTGTCCATTTACATTTAAAAAAATACTAAGACTATTAGATGTTGCATTTAAAGCCAAAGGAAATATTTACAAAGAGTTTGTAATATAAGGAGGAATCCAAGGAAAGAGAGTCTTTGTTTGCCTGATGGCTAAAGAGTAAATTTGTATAGGGTTTTTCTAGCTGGGAAAGGAGCAAGTTATAGTTATTCTACATTATTTCTCACCTGGGCTTTTTTACTCTGCACTAAGACCCTGTTTTCCACCTAATCTGAGCTACAGAGTCACTCTGGGGGCAGAATCACCCATTTGGCACAGGGCTACTACACTCTAAATTCGAACCTTAGCTGTGCTTTGCAAAAACTTCTATACAACCAAAGCCAACCAAAGCCATTCTCAGCCTTACAAATGTATGCCTCAGCCCTGAAACAAACACAAATGCCACATTTGTGAAGACAGAGCAGGAGACGCAACATTTCAGACAACAGCCATAAATAAAATTCTTACACGCACAAACATAATCCATTTCAAACAGGAATGTTGGTGCTTATGCTGCAGCGGTTGGAAATACCTGTCTTTGAACATTAAGCCTTGCGAGGATAATGCTTAGCTGCAATCTAAACCTCGGTGATTGCAGCAGAACAACCAGAATCTGTGTGATTACTTATTGCAGCTCCCAGTCAGGGACAGGGAAATCTGCCACGTAGCTCACATACAAGGAAGCCCTTGTCTCAAACAAAATAACACGGGGAATTATTTGGATTTTGCTTACAGTTGCAAGGATTTCCTCATGCACATTTCTGTGCACAGATGCATCTCCAGGACAATTGCACTGACCATGGACTAGATCACACGTCCTTATTTTAATTACTTGGCTGCTTCCTGGGCGAAGTTTATTCAACCACTCAGCCATGCACAACCTCTCCTTCCCCTTCTTCCAGATTCCTACAATTTTTCCAGGTTAGATGCAGTCTCCCTGATAACTTTATGGCCTTTTACATGGTTTAGTTACATTCTGTGTTAGAGAGAAGGCAATGGCCACCTGCAAAATCTATTAAGAAAAACCTGGGAGTCTGCAAACTAAAAGTTATTGCTTTACTAGCATGACAGCAATAGACAGCTGTGACCAGCCACTGCTGTGTTCAAATCCCTGATACCTCCCAATCTACAACTTCTCCTTCCCCTACTTTTCACTCTGAACTTAATTACTGCCCAACATACTACAAACAAGATTTGGACAGCGGTATTTATGCGGTAGAAAGCACTACTGCTAGGAGAGAGCAGTAAGTTTTTCCACTGTACACACCCTTTAGAGATATGCAAATGGGGGGGGGGAAGAAAAATAAAAGCTTTAGGCACATTCCTGCTAACTCTCATGATTAAATTCCTACTTTTACAGTACTTAGGGTTTTTTTCCCCTAAACCTTCAGTTCTAATAATCAAGGTATTTTGTCATACTTGCAAATTTCCCTTTACAGAAAGGTGGTGGGCAGAGCGTAAGAAAAGCCTTGAAAAGAAGATTCTCCAGAATCTAAAAAGCAAAAGTCATTCATAAATCATTCATCAGTCCTAAGCCATATTCATCACTGGGATCCTGTTTCATGACCTGAACTGCAAAGTCTACCATAACTGCTGAATTTCCCTACCCAACAAGTGAACATAACTAATTCTGCTCTTTGTGCTAGGAAGCCCTGGAACTTTTCTTGTCATTTTAAGATAAACTGTCCCTTCAGGCTCTTACAGTCTCCTCTTCCTTTCTAATACCAAAGCCTCAATTAGACCACGATTAAAGAGGATGTACTTACAGATACCAGGAGAAGGCAAAGGTTGCCAGTTTTATTACAGGTCAGGAATGTGTTTCTCTCTGTACTCTAGACTTCAGAGTTTAATGGGGAAATAGAGTTTACTAGCAGGAAAGTCAGATTTTCTCAATAGGATTCAATCTTGATTATCAATTAAACAGGCATAAAAATATCTAACCAAATGAGTTCTGCCAGTCAACAGAAGTCTTAAGGGGAAGAAAACTTACAATCAGTGACAGAAATATCCAATAGAAATCTAAAACAAATCCAACAGGAGATGTGCTTCATGTGATGGTTTAAATTCTTCTTTGCTGAAAAACAAGAGTGAATCTGTGTACTGCAGAATATTGCTTAACAAAAATTTTCAGCTCCATTTTCTATGGGAATTTGGTTATCATGCTTTAGAGTGCTGATCAGTTTTTAGGAAAACGTAATACAAAATTATTAACTACTGTAGCATAGAAGCTAGGCACTGAAGTCCTCACCCCATTTTCATTGTGGCCCAGTTCCATTTATTCTCCTTTGCTTTTGATCAGTTTCCCTCTGCTTTCTTCACACTTCAGCTTCTGCACAGGTTCAAACAGATACCTATTTTTTTAATTGCCAAACAAAACATTGCTTTCTCCTGCATAGCTCTTCACGTTGTTTCCTCACAAAGATGACACTGTCCCATAGTGTTTAATGTGCAACATTAATTTTTGGATCAGTAACAAGTTCAAAGTCTGGTAATATGCACTCTCCTAATTTAGAAATGGAGCTTTATAACACTGAAATATTGCAAGAAGCTCCACTGCTTGCCCTACCATTAATTTGTTACTTACTGTGTTGGATTCTCATCAGCAATTCTTAATTGATGTACTCTGAGCCATGCCATCAAATATTCTCTATGGATCTAGTTGGCAATACTGGTTAATTTCTAAATTTTGGTAAGTTAGTGATTATTTAGGTTGTGATTACTTCAGAGTAAATATATTCTTACATTTTGGAAAGCCAAATAAAGAGTGGGCACTGCTACAGATAAATAATATACTGCAATAAGTATTCTTATAATGGTAATGTATGATGCATGGCCATTTTCCAGATGCCACAGAACTAATTGTGCTGCCAACAGAAGCAGCCAAATCCAAAACAGATCCATATGAGAAATTACTGTTGAATCAACCTCATCAGTGAGAAAAGCTTCTGCCACACAAACCTTTTTTCACCTTAGCATAATCTTCATAAAGTTAATGAAATGCAGCCTATCCCTGTTGCAGCTGTAAAACCAAAGTAACTCCCATACAGGCGAGTTGGAACTGATGTAAAAGAGAGACAGGACTAAGAATATTTTCTGTCAGGGTAAAGAGTATTCTGTTAACGCAGTGATGTGGCACCATTGCAAAGCAGCCTCTGAGTGGGACAAACAGTATCTGGCACAGATTCCACTGTGACCCGGAAAAACAATGTAGTGGCAGAGCTGTCACCCTGGAGCTGCATCACCACCCAAATGTCCTTTACATCCTTAAGTCTTACAGCACAATTGGACCCATTGGTTTGTCTGCAGGGTAAAATGTTTCTCCACAGAGAGAAAAACCATATTTCTCCTCAGGTTTTAAAGGAGTAGGCAAGTAGGATTTTAAGATCAGTGAGTATGGACTAGTATGGACTTTAAGACCAGAAGGGTGACTAGAACACCTAGTTTGACTTTCTTGAAATAAAAGCCAAAAGCCTTCAGCCAAATATACAGTACAAACAAACCACCAAGAGGAAGACTTATATCAAAACCTTTCCTAGTCATCATTTAGCTAATCTTTGCATTTTTAGTATTTTTAATCCTCCATCACAAATCAGTACCTCTAGCTCCCAATTATTTTAGTAACAGGATCTCTGAGCTGTATCACATATAGAAAATTAGTGACCTTTAAAATAGAAGGTTTACTTACACAGACATTAATTGCTATTGTAGCACAGATGAATAGTTAAGCAGGTCCAAGCAATGTTTCACTCAAGCACCTAATTCCAGAGAAGGAAATACTTTATGCAAATCCTTGGATGACTAAAGGCCAAATACAATGAAGTTCCTATCAGAATGAAAACCTGCTTTTTTGCCAAGTACTGCAAACAGGTTAACCATACACATCATTAAGTTCTGAATCCCATTATGATCATATGGCATCAACCTGCTTGCAATTACGGTGCCTTAGGAAGAAGATGTCATTTTAAGTAGAGAATCACTACTCTGGACAAGTTTTATATATTATTCTCATTGATTATAATTTCCAATTATAGGAAATAAAAGCATTAAATGGCCACTTTGATGTTGGAAGTGACCATCCACCTGGACTATTTCCCTAATGGATGAGGGTTAAATTTACTGTGACAGCACCTAACCACATTTGGTATGGCCTCAAATTTGATGGTACCAGTATCACATCAGCAGCAGGCTGAGTTGGTAAGACCATGACATGCAGTGTTTGTACCAGAAGTATGATTATTAATATCCCAGGGAGTCAGAAAACCTAGGTATTTTCCAATTACCTATTTGTGTCATTTCAGTAGCTAAGGAATGACACATAGCTATACTGTGACCTACACCAGGATTTTCATAGGAACACACATTTTTCTCTTTTATATTTTTTCTGCTTATTATACCTCACCTTTATTAATTTCAGCTCCAAAATGTTGGCATTCCCAGAAACAACCAATAACCACAAGTAAGCAAATCACAGGTAACATCCATCTCTATAAACAAAGAAAATACTGTATTTCTAACATAGTAGTGCCTCTTTCAGTTAGCACAGCCATGTGAAATTAAATATAAAAGCTCCAGTGAGCGATTTTTTTACTAATCCTGTGTAACACATTTTGCAAAAGTGTCAAAAAGAAATATAGTTCAGTTGCTGAATACAGAATGGAAATTGTTTACTTTACAATCCAAACTTCTCTATTTACATAAAAATAACCTCAGAAAAGCAGACATTTTAGGCTACAACACAATATTAATGGAGTTTGATTGCATATTATTCTAAATGGGTTATTTTACAGTCATTGTAGCATTAGATCTAAATACAAGACACAGACTTATATTTGCAGTATATTTTAGTGTGCAGACAATATTTCAAAAAGAGCCACAGGTAAGCATCAGAAAGGAGCTTTTCTAAAACTACCACCCTCCTAAATCCTGTATTTGTATACAGGCACAAAATTCTATTTTAGCATTAATGTTATTTATCACAGAATTACAACCTGATGTTCCCGTGAGAAAGACTGACAAACACTTCCTGGTTGTAGAATGAGCCATGTATCACCTTTGCTTTATTTCTCCACTGACATGTTTTTAGTGTTCCTTTTACTGGCACGGTTTTGTTTTATATTGGTTTTACTGTTGTCCTAGCTGTAACTGTAAGTTACACATGCCTCTCTACAGTCCATCCATGAAAGAAATGAATCATTACAGCTTTTACTTACAGGGCCTGACTTTTCAGCGCAAGCTGTAAGGCTTCCATCCTCAGCATAACTCAGCACAGGGGCGCCTCCATTAGATTGTGTTATTAGCCAGGAGTCCTCTGGAGAGCTCTGCTTCCACCAGGAAGTGCCATAAATACGAGATGCAGTGAATGCCAGCTGGGAAGAGAAATGCATTCCTGTATCCCTTTAATGGGAGAAGTTGCTCCCCAGTGCAGCTGGCAAGCTGTTCTCAGGCTCCCCTTTGGAGCCAGCCAGAAGACAGCAGTTCATATTCACCAGGAATTACTTTCTATTTGCTTTCATCTTCCTTTAGATTGAAGCAGTATTTTAACAAATGGAATAAAATTTTTAAAGCTGCCGCTATTGTATGGCTGGGACAGTCTGCAGGCTTCTGCTTTGGGAGGGAGGTGATCCCCACCACTTCTCTGACTCTGAGGGAAACTAGTATTGATGTCAGCAGTAGACATGAGGATGAGGAACATGTTATTTACTCCAAACAGCTGTCACACCTCCCAGGGCTAGGGCTCCAGGAGGACTGAGCACCTTTGTGGCAGCCACATTGCCATGGACTGTGAAACCAGAATTTTCACACCTTTGGTTCTGCTGCCTCTCCAGAGCCATCTGACCATTTGAAATCTCCAGGCTTTTTTCCTGAGGACCAAAGAGGTAAGCAACATTTACTGCTGGGACTTACACAGTTCTGAAAGTCTTGGCTCCACACTGTGTGCCAAAGTACAAGGGTATCAGACTTTCCTGCAAGGAATATCTTCACATAATAGGCTCCTGTTCAGCTTGCCATGAATCCATATCTGGCTGTGGGAACCTGTCTCTGAGTTACCAAAATAAGATCAAATCTGAAATTCTTCTGAGGAAATATTTTGAAAAATTCTTTTAACCGGCTCACCTCCCCCACTGACCCGTCAACTCTCCTTCTAGTCTGCTGGATCAGTTGAAGCTGCATCCTCAGAGACCCACAAAGAAGGACTAAAAGAAATGGAGAGGAGGAGAATAAAATAGTAGACAAAACGTTAATCTTGACTCTCTCTTGTCCACTGCCTAGCCCTCACATTAATGAAGAAAAATAGAATAATAACAAACAAAAAAATCAAATAAAACCAAGGGGGGAAAAAAAGGCAGGGGGGAAGAGAGAAAAATAGAAGAAACTTTTCAGACTTTGAGTATAACTGGGTCATTGTCACCAGGCTGTGACTCTGTGGAGCACACAGTTTGAGAGACAGAAGACTTGGTGCACAAAGCAGGCCACAATAATGAGCAATGGCAGATTTGCACATCAGGTCTTTCCACCATAGTACAGTTAGTATCCTGATACTGTAGGCATGACTAAGGATGGTGGGATATGAGGGTAAGTGATAAGAGACAAAGTGAATGATTAAATGGCCTTACTTGTGACCTTACCCTATCATAAACAGCAAAAAGTGAGAGAACTCATGTGTGGATCAAAAACCTGGTAAGGTTACCGAGCTGACAAAAGAAATAGCACAGTACACTCATTCTTGGGCTGCCATGATGTTCAGTCTGCACTAGCGACACAGAACACTCAGGTAGCATCTGGGTCCCAGAACAGCCTCACTAACTATCAGGGGAGATGATTAGGCTGCTTCCAAAGATAAAAAGCAGCAGCTGCTGATTAAGGAGAGCCAAGAGGCAGCAGAAACACTCTTGGCGTCTGCTGCAGAGCAGTAAGCAACAAAAAGACCGGAATCCACATGAAAAAGATGTCACTCTCCAGCTCTCTTATCCATGTAGCACACAGCTCACCAGACTGAAAGGGACCAATCCAGAAATGCTGATTAACTCTGCACTGCAGTCTTTCCCAAGGCCTCCACAAATCCAGCTCAAAAGCCTGTTTCTAGACTCTTGTGTTTGCTCAGCAAAATACAGTCCCCTTTAGGCTCTAGGAAGTGTGTTCAAGAGGTGCCAGGATATGTCTAAGAGACTAGAGTCACCAGGGTGTGGCAGCGGACGAGAACAAGTCATCTTAATTTTCCTGCTCTGTCTACTCTGTGGCAATTAACAGGGTCCCTTCCATTAATGATATTAGCTAGGAGTCCTCTGGGGAGTTCTGTCATCCCAGTTCATTTGATTAGCAGCTACAATCATAAACAAACCACCTTGTCCTATGATGCACTCCCATTCCCAGGAATCAAGCACTATGCAACACTGAGAGTTTTCCAAACCTGTCCTATGTCATACTCTGCTAACCAGACAAAGTACTTGCTGTTATCCACATGTGTGGGAGAGACAGTCACCTTGAGAGACAAATTTGTGGTATTTGCTGTTTAGAAACACTGAAATGCAGTGATTCAAATTCCTAATGAGACCACAAAAGAGTCTGCTGTGGCTTTCAGGGAATAAGCAGGCATGATGAGATTTTGGAAGGAAATGGGCACAACTGTGGTTATCTGTACAGTAACAAGAAATTAGTACTGGAGATCTACCCAGACATAATACCGCAAACAAGAGATTGCACAAGCAGCTAAATAGGGAGAAAAATTGACCTCATCAATAACAGAACTGCTTCAAACAAACAGGCATTTACCTTTTCCACCATTATTTTTATTTTTTAATCCCTACCATTGCAATTGGATAAAATCATAGAATCATTTAGGTTGGAAAAGACATCTAAGATCATGAAGTCCAACAGTTAACACTGCTAAATTGACCCTTAAATCATGTCCCTAAGCCTACCCTGTTAAACTCTTGCTCTCAGAGTTATCCAGTGACTTCAACTTGTATCAGCAATGAGTTCCCAGCATGGCAAAGCTTTTCTTCTAACTTACTTTTGACTTTGTCTCTTTTAACCTTCACCGAATGCTCCTTGTTCTTCCCTGATGGTAGAAATAGCATTTCTTGCTCTGTAAAGCCTACACCTTCGTTGTCTGTAACCTTTTATCATCTCACTTCTGATTCATTTCCTCTCCAAGGTAAACAGTCCCAATCTCCTCAATCTTGTTCTATATGAAAGTTTTTTCTTGTCTGTTTAAAAACTGATTTATGTAAACAGTTAAAAACTTACTCTGTTAGCTTAGCTTGTATCTATAAATTAGCCATGCATATTAAATTTGTATTAGCTAGGTTTAACTGAATTAAGTGTATCCACACAGGATTTTTCCCCAAATACCTAAAGTGAGTTTAAAATTACGCCTTTTGTTAAAGCAGAGCAAATTAAAGTGTAGTTAGTTCTGATCCACAAACACTTCCAAGAAAAATTCAGACAGTGCTTCAGGAAAGGGTATATTTCAGCCAACCCCTTAGAGAGTGTTATCTCCATTATTCTGAAATTCATGAAGCCTCCACACATAGCAGAGAGTATTTCTTCTGAAATATTTTCCATCAGCAACACAGGGATTTGTTACAGAATTAACTTAACATGTTTTGCCTTGATAGCACCTTCATTTGTGGGAGATAGTTTATTGCCTAGGCAAGTCAAAGTGCTATTAAACCACTGATTTTAATTCAGCTGCAAGTAAGCTGCCCCATTGTACCCAGAACACAACAGCAATCTAATGAAAACTGCTATAAAAATTAATTCTGAAAATATCAAACACAATTATTGTTAAGTTTAAACAAAGGACATTTGCTAGTTCATTCCAAGACTTAGCTGCATTCAAAATCCAATGAAAACTGGCTTTTACACATACAGATACATAGAAACATTTGCCTATGGAATAAAAATTTTAAATTATAGCTATTAAATGAATGGTGTTTCTTAATGACAGCATTCATTGTTATCTTTGTAATAATACATTTGACAGAAGAAGAAAAGAGGAATTTATCAAAAAGCTGCCAATGGATTTTAATAAAAAATACTTCCCAATAGAAGGCAACAACATCCTTATCTACTAGGCCACAAGTGCTTGAGTATTTCTCAAGGACTTTAGATGCACTATTTTGCAATAGAAACTTACAGAAAGTTACAAAGAAGCAAATCATTCCAAAAAAATCAAACATACAGGCCACAGAGTTGCAAGAAAGTAATTTCCCACATTAACATTCAGATCTATTATATATGCGTACAAATTTCCATGCAAATCAGACTTCACTTATTGTGTATTTTGCCTTATTTAATGAAAAATGAAAAAGACAGAAGAACACCTAACCCCCTCCATTTTGCCTATTAAGTTGCTGCTTCCAGCAGGACCCTGGCGATGGTATTTCCATTGAGGCTAATCACAGAGAAGAAGTGTGCACATAAACATGATAAAATTCATGCTCAGGTTAGAGAGAGCAGCCACCCGGCCTGTCTGTCAAGTTCACCTCCATTCACACAGTAATTGCTGTACTCTGGAAAGCTGACTAGACCCATCATGATCTCAGAACACTAGTTATCCCTTACTGAACCATTTTCAAAATTGGCAAATAATACAGCTAAGTATAAAAGGAGAGATTGTCAGACAATTCAGCTTTAGAGAACTCACTTTCAATGTATGCAGAGAATTGGCGAAAGCAGCTGAAATACACAGTCAGTCCTGGTCACTGCTACAGATGCAGTCCTGGCAGAGATGCCCCTTGCTCAGACTTCTTTGTGTCCATATCATATGTGTGTCCCCCCTTGACACTTCCCTATAACCTTCATTCATTTTTTCCTACAGGGAAATGTGCTGGCAGCCTCCTGCCCCCATCAGCTCCAAGCTAGCGGGATGTGCAGGCTGGATGGGCAGAGCTGCTGTAGGAAAGGCTTACACAGAGACCCATTTTGCTTCAAAATGCCTTCCTGCCAGCTCACTTCTCCTGCCTAACTCCACTATCTATAGCTTTCAAATGCTTCCCCTTCATAATCACACCTCCTACTATTCTGAAGACTATTTTCTGGGAACGCTGAACATATTTGTTGGCTCACTGGCCCCTAGCACACTGACTGCTCATTCAATAGCATTCACACAAGACTGGAAAAGACTTGTCATCCTCTTACTATCTGGCACTCTGTTACTAGCTTACTACTGTTTCCCTCTGCAGTACAGGTCCAAATTGAATGTCAGACACAGAAAAATGCCAGCAAAAGCTCCGGTTCACAGTCAGGAACCAGCCACAGGATACAGTCCAAAACTAGACATACGCTGGCACATTACCATTATTAGCACAAGGTTTGCCATGAGTAAAGCCCTTTGTCGTTCTTCTTTTTGACAGTGAGGACAGGGAAAATTAGGGTTATTACAGTATTTCAATTATCTGCTGGATGATAACATCCTATAGCAGTAGCATTAGTCAAAAACTCAGGCAGACATTAAGATAAACAGATTCTCCTGCTTTCGTAGCCAGGACTTCTCAGAAGCAAATTCCCACAGAGATCACACAACCTACAGTGTAATTGTCTCCTGGTTGCCTAAATATTCAGACAAGGAAGGAAGGGATTAGGCCTGTAAGTCTTCCTGCTCACTAGCCAGCCTCATTCCTCCCGCTGCCTGGCTCTGTGACTGTCTGACCTTCCCAAGGCTCTGCACAGTCACAGCAAATATACCTGGGGCATCCCTGATCATGGCTGAATCAGCTAAAATAATCACCTTGGCTGTCACCAGGAGCAACACAGGTAGGGCAAAGGGGAGCAGCTCAATGCGCATGCTTTCAGTCGACATGGTAAACAGCTAACGTATGGTAATTCTAAGGGGGTTGACATGCTGCAGCAAATTATAAAAAGGCTGACACTCAGCTGAAAGAGCTGACACTTGAAAGTTGCTCCCTAGCACAAAAGAGAAAAAATGAAATTGAAATGTGACTGAACTGTTGTCTCACATGCTCGCATTTTGTTGGCAAATTTATTTGTAGGTATGAATTTGGCCCTTCGTTATGAGTGTCACCATCAGCTGCAGATAAAAAAGCAACTTGAATCTCTATTACAGATGTGTTACTCTTCAAACTGACGCTCCAGCAAGAGGACAAAGAATTCCACTCTTACAAATCCGTTGTGCAGGCTAAGGCTATCCTATCAATTGCAACCTTTTTATGCATCCCTTCCAAAAAAGACTTCTTAGAATTTGAAATATTGTATCATAATGAAATACCTCTTTAAATATATCAACCTTGGAAAATGCAAGTTAGCCAACAGCTTGCACTTCAAAATATATTTCCTTTTTAAGGTGTTTCAAACCACTGTTCAGTTATTACACTGACACTTTATATCAACTATCTATTATCAAAAATAGATTCAGATTAGGTATCACATGCCCAGCACACTGGTGATCCTGAACTCTAAGATTGTTTTTGATACAGTTGAGGATGCAATTTTATGCTGTTGAAATATTATACTTAGTGATACATGAACATGTAAGTGTACAGGTTTCATTGTAGCAGCACTCTTTAATTACATAAACCAAGATGGTACTACTCACTCAAAACCTCAGAATTCCAAGAACTGATCATGCAAGCATTAAGACTGCAGTAATTTTATTTATAGTTGCATTCACTTTAGACAAGTCAGGTAATTTATACCAACTTTTGGAGTTTGAGTGCATGTGAAAACTCTCCATAGATGCCAATTCATTTTTAAAAGCATCAAAGCATTTTCAAGCACAGAATCATACAGGAAGGATGTGGAAGATTTACAGCATTCTCCTGCTCCAAGGAAGGATAATTCCTAATCCCAAACAAAATCTCATCAAGGGACTTTCTAGAGGGTTTTGTGTGGAATATAATAAGATTTGAACTACGCATGTTCAGTAAAATTGTTATTTTAGTAAACTTTAAACCTTCATATTTATTTCAAAACGAGACCTGTCCATGTTCCTTCCTTTTTCTTCAAATGGGGAAATTACTCCCAAAATTATACTGCTCAAAATAATTATTTTATAGCTCTGAAGAATGGAAGTGAGTTTCAATTTCCCATTGATGCTATAGAATGTTATTCTCCTAAGTGTGTAAATGTAAGAATTCTGTAAGCTGTTAGAGCACTGGCAATGCACATCTGACCCCACCTGAACCTGTTAATACACCTTCCTCTGGATTATTTTTTAACAATCTCTACTTCTCCACTCCCTCCTGCATGGTTTCTACTTATAACAAGTTTTACTTGGTCATAAATCATTTTAAGTCAGTAAAATATAGCATGCCTGGGAAAAACATGGTGAAATACATTTGCTACTAGGACACAAAATTTGTCCTCAACCTACTATGAAGTCAAATAGTAGATCTCAGCTTTAAAGATGCTGTTAGAATATCAGAAGCACTTTTCCAAACTCTGTGTTTCTTAAATTTAGTAAATTACTAGCCCTTTTGATCCTTACAGATCTGGACTGATGCTAAAGTGCTGTCAAAGAGGTGCAGTAATACTCATGGCAAGGTTGTGGTCTTTGTTTTCTGTTGCTGAGTCTGCAGGAGCACTGCCAGCACACCCTGGCACTGGTTTGGAAGATCAGAAGAGAGGATAGTAACAGGCTACAGATGTGAGGTAAGACTTTGTCTCTGTCTGTGGCCAGTATTGCATTGGCATCCAGTACCAGCTGCAGAAATTGAATATTGGAGTAGTATTTTACCTATGGTGAATGTACCTCCAGATACTACAGATCAAGCAGTGGCTTGGCATACAAGCAGGTCCCATTCCCTCATTCTTGCTAGCTGAGGGAAAAGAATGAACTGCCTTGTTCTTCTTTTCTGTAACTTAGCCTTTGAGATATATTACCAGATCCCATTGTTGGATTTGTGCATTTTACATTGGTTTGGCTTTTAAATATGAATTTTATTATTTTTGCCTCTCTGCTGTACATATGCTTCTCCCCCATTATTTTATGCACCACAATAACATAACAAGTGTTAGTTGGAAGAACTCAACATTTTCTGCCATTACTCTGCAGAACGCATACACTTCTGTTTGTGCACAGAGTAGCTTGGTGCACAGTGCATTTCTGTACTTTTCACTTGGTAGCACACTTTTTAAATTCTCTGCAGTGATCTCCACACCACCTTTCAGAGGTCCTGACCCTGGCTCCTGAACTTTTGTATTTCTCACAGTGTTCTGGATGGCTGTGACAATCTCTGCCACAGATGTATGACAAAGCAAGGACCACACCGCATGCTGAGACTATTGATACCACAGAATTGTGTGTCAACAGGTGTAACTGCTCTGACCTGCATATTAAAAATGACAAAAGTTCTACCTATGACAGATTAATCTATAATTTTCCTTTGTGTAGGTGAGAAACAAGTCATCTCTATCAGCAAATAAGAGAGTAATGCTTTAAGACCCTGTTAACTGTTGTGTCACTGTGTCTTCCTGCTCCTAGTTCTTAATATCACACAGTACATAATCCATAAGCACTTGTTATCTATAGTTTTCTGACTTTACAGTCTCTGGTCTCTTCCAGTTACTACCATCAGATGTGGATGTATGATGAAGAGGTGTCACGATATGATCACAGGTAACATGCACAGTCACTTGTGAAATACAGACTGATGTTGCAGAATGACACCTTTCCATGGGCTTTTCTTGAATCTGCAGACAAACATGGGCAATATGGATAGTTCTGGCTACTGGGAATAATGCCACAGTCAATAGCATAGTGTGACCAAACAGCTAACCTGCTGTGAGGAATTAAGTCTGACTCTAAAACAGCAGCAGTTAAGTACAAGAGTGACTGCATCACTTGATTGGTTAGGAAGACCTCAGCAACAGTTTTGTGTGCAGAGCATGCAAAAGCATATGACTGTGAAACACTGCCTAAAGTTAGAAAGTTGTTGAATCTTTCCGATAGGCAAAACATGCAGAGCAGAGAGCAGACCAGAGAGCCCAAAGCCTTTTCCCTGCCACAAGCAGCATTTCCCAGCACACAATGATCCCAGTTTTGATGTTGATCTGGCTGATTATCTCATGACAGTTCTGTGGTGTAACCCTTCTCGTAAAGATTCCCTGAGACACATTGACCTTGATCACCTCTGATGCTCTAACTTCCACATGGACTCTCTCTGAATGGATCCATCAATTATTTATCTTCTGTACAGGGTGTGTTCTCTTGACAAGAAGTGGCACCATTGGATCCTGTTTTAAGGTCTAATAAGGCTATACTTTGTATAAGACCACAACAGCATGTGACACCACATTAGCCACCTCCCTACTGTGGAAGGCAGTTGAAGTCTGATTCTTTGTTTCTGCCTTGCTCCTCTTGGTCTCTTGAAAATCTGCATGGCTTTCCTTCCCTCTAAGCTTGCTGCTCCTCCCTTCTCCTTTTGGAAACATATTAATTACCTCCTCCAAACTTAAATGTTCTCTGTCAGCAAAAATTTCCCCAAGCGCACAACAGGCACCCTTTACATGCACTGAAGTGACTACAGGACATCTGTGGACGTCAGTCTTTTAGGCCATGCCAGCTACCTTGCCATTTCCCTGCATCCATCTTAACAGGCATCTGATAATGGTGTGCCATTTCCTGTGCCACACCATGTGTGCAGGGATGTAGATGATAATGTGGATGATGGCTGCTCTGCTTAAGGAAAAAGTCATCTATCATTTGGAAATTTAACTACGTCCCTGACACAGTAAAGTTGAAACATGCTTCCAGTTATAGATTAGTTCATACAGAAGCACTCTAAAAATGAACTGAGCCTCCTGAAACCACTTACTAGATCGGGGAAAATTTAGTTTAAGAGCACATCCTATGATAGTCATGGGAGAAATAAGACAGGACAAAAAATGGGGGTTATTTAAGTTCCAAGATCTTTGGGGAGATCCTTTTTAGCCTGTCATATCTCAAACCAAACTAACCTAAATATTATTGTATATGTTTTCTTTGGCAATGACTTGCTGTTGCCTTTTATTAGATATGAAACAATAGGTAGGAGAAAGTAAGCCAATTAATTATTAAAAGTGGTTTTCACATACTTTGAAAGTCTGCATGTCCTTGAAGCACACTCAATAAAGTTAACAAGGCTAACCCAGGCACTGTACAATGTCTGTGAAGCCTCAGTAGGTGTTTTGCCAACACTGTGGAATTCTGCTGTGTGCTTCCTTAATTCCACATGGACCCAGTGCACACTTCATAAAGCTCTTTTGCCTCAGAACAAAAACTTTACAAACTCCTCTCTTCTAGTCCTACTCAAAAGTTGCTGCTTTCAATTAGCTTTCCAGCTACTCCCTCTCTGCCCCTCCACGTCACTCCTGCTCATTCTTAATTCACCTGAAGAGCATAAGTTATTTACAACATACCCCCACATATCATGATCACCTGCCCATCTCTGAGGACTTGTAATCACCCTTCCTGTGTCATGTCTGATTCACACAGTAACTACTTCAAGCAATAAAGTACTCTTTTTTGAATCCACAGAACACCACAATGCCTATTTATTTATACTATGTTGAATACAAAATTGCTACTAAATATAATAGCCATTTAAATTATCTTTGGTAGATACTAATACTTTAACTTCTTTTCCACAAAGACCTTGAGTATGTTAAAATCCAAAAGATCCAAAACCAGATTTTTGAGATCTAAAACCAGATTTTCTGCTGTGGCCTCCTAAAAATCAGTACAGATTTGGCAATAACCTCAGTGAGAAAATCATCACGAGGTACTAGTAAAAAAGAGTTGTCAGTAGTGCTTGAGGCACTTGTTGGAATCAATTAACATTGATGCTGATGGAACAGGCATGGGTTCCACAGTATTTTAATTTCATTCTCCAATCAATTATAAAAATTCTTTGTAGATGGTCTAGAACTAAAGGGAGGAATATTACCTTTATTTTCCCTGCACTTGCTGATCATGTTATCATTTTGAATTGCTTGTGTTGAATAGCTTTTGGAAACAATAAATTCTGTAAGCATAGGACAAGGTGTTCAGCTGAATGAACCCAGAAGCCCAGGAAGACAAAGTGCATTAACTAGGCTTTGTGGCTTGAGTCTGTAACTTTTATTCATACAACACTTGCTTTTCAGTCAAAGAAACTATTCCTATTCTGCTTCCGTAACAAGACTGATCTCCATATAATATATAACAAAAATAAAAGCTGTATTTAAACACCCGGCAGAAGCCATTAGGCATGGAAGAATTATTCTTTTTCTGGTAAATCATGACTGTCTAACAAATTTTACACGACTGTCCTTGTCCATACTATGAGCCAAATGTCGTCTTGTTTTATTCCAGTTAAGATGCACTGGTTACAAGAGTTCCTGAATCAATTAATATTGCCCCTATAAGTCAGAATGCAATGTGGGGAATTGAAATAAAACATAATTTTTTATCATAGGCAGAGGAGAATTTCAGAACCATGTGGAAAGAATGAGTGAAGAGGAAAGAAACTACTATAGAATACTAACATCTGCATTGCCTTTCACATCCTTTTTTTATTTCTTCTACACATTTACACATCACTAAAACCTGACCTGATCCCTACTTTTATGGAAATTATTATCATTGGTCCTGTTGTTACTTTTCCCATTTGCAGCTGTAGTCCCATTTTCTTTACTATTTGGGTATTTTCAGAGACAAGATGTTAGAAAACAATAACTCTACTGAGACTCTGCAACTTTTTATACCGCTGCCGGACAATTACTACTGGCAGCTAGTCAGTACAAAAACACTTAGCACAAGGTGCTGAGAAATAATCCCAGTCACTATATCAGCAGCATGGCTACAGCCAGGCAGAGAACTACCAAATATGGAACCAAACAAAAACTTAACCACTTCACACATCAGTAACGATATGTCTCTCTTAGCTTAGGCAATGAAGTAAACAGAAACCTCAGTCTAGTAAAAATTGCTGTGCCATAAGGATTCAGCACAACACAGAAAGTTTTTACCACACATAGAGATGGTCTAAAAACACTGTGAGCATCTAGGAAAACACTGGGAATAGCATGCAACAACATGGGTATTGTTCATCTCTAGCTTCATTGATTATCCATTGTTTGAA
Organism: Cinclus cinclus; assembly: GCF_963662255.1. Taxonomy (NCBI): domain Eukaryota; kingdom Metazoa; phylum Chordata; class Aves; order Passeriformes; family Cinclidae; genus Cinclus; species Cinclus cinclus. The sequence continues at coordinate 39,598,066 of NC_085046.1, read as the reverse complement.
GCCTCAGATTTGTTACAAGCTGGCACTCAGCTCTTGGCCAGGAGCTCCTGTGAATACTGGGCTTTTGAGAACAAGCTCTACTTCAGTGGGAAGGATATGCCATGCACTGGCCAAGCTCTGAGCAGTCATATGCAGTCCTGAATAGGACTGCTTTCCAGTCTCAGCACATAGGCATGAACACATACCACTACATCTGAGTCAAGGCAATGTCCTAACTGCTCAAGAGGAGATAACAAAGACCTTTTCAGTGCTGTGCCTTCCTCCAAGTAGGAATCCTCACAACCATTCTGCAGCCAAGACAAAATTGCCTGTAGCCAAAGAGTCAGTTCTGTGTCTTCTGCATACAAAACTTGTGGTTGTGTTGCCGATGATTCAAGAGCATTGTTCAGCTCCCACCCATGATGTTCATTGTTTATGTCCCTGGATTTGTAACCTAATCAACTACATATGCACTTAATTTCACTTTATATTAACTCTAAGCAGTATTTGCTTTTAATGAAATCTCTCTACTGCAATGAATGCCTCTGTGTTTACCCCAGAAACCAGTCAGACTGCGATCACCTTTCCAAGTTTCATCCACTTACCGATCAGTTGGATGAAAAATTTAAAGAGCTGTAAGACTGGTAAATTTCACCAAAACATTTCTCATACAATTTATTTGAGAGGACAACTATTTCAAACAGCATATTCTTCTTTCAGAAATTTCAGTACTGGGTAAATTTTAAAGAATCATTCACAAGCACTATCATTTGTATGGTTTTAACACGGACACAGGCAAATCACAAAAGTCAATTCCTCACTCTCCAACTTTATGCTTTAAATCAAACCCACATCCTCCATATTCCAGATTCTGGGAAACAGTTAACTTTTCTTCTTAGTAGCTGGTACAATACTATGTTTTGTATTTAGTATAAGAATAATTTGTCCTACTGTTGACATCTACTCGAAGTAAGACTTTTCCCATGTCATAGAATCATAGAATCTTAAGGGGGTTTGTGTTGGAAGAGACCTTACAAACCATCTAGTTCCAAACCCCTTGACATGGGTAGGGAGACTTTCCACTATACCGGGTTGATTAAAACCCCATCCAGCCAGGCATGGGGCATCTACAGCTTCTCTGGGCAACCTCTTCCAGCTGCCTCACACAGTAAAGAATTTATTCCAAATGTCTAAGAATTATCTCCTCCAGTTTAAAGCCTTTCCCCTTGTCCTACCATTCCACACCTTTGTAAAAAGACCCTCTCCAGTTCTCCTGTAGACCCCCTTTACACACTGGAAGGCTGCTGTAGGGTCTCCAGAGCTTTCTCCTCTCCAGGCTGAATAGCCCCAGCTCCCTCAGCCTGCCTCTATTGAAGAGGTGCTCCAGCCCTCTGATCATTTTTGTGACCTCTTCTGGACTCACTCCATCAGCTCCATGCCCTCCTTACTTTGGGGTACCAGAGCTGGATGCAGGGCTCCAGGTGGGATGCACAAGAATGGTGCAGAGGGGGAGAATCACGTCCCTTGACCTGCTGGTCATGCAGTAAAAAGAATTCCCAGAACATGAGACAAAAAGTAATTTTAGAGATATGAAAATGATAAGGTCTGGTTCCCAATATCTTGTCTCCTTTTGGATTCTCTGATGTCTAATAGAACATGAGTTTGTTATTCTTGCCTTCAGATACTAACAGTTTCTCTCCTTCTCTCTCTTCTTCACATCTGCTTAATTTTCTAAGAGAGGTACAGTCCTAGGTTCATCTAAGGATTCATTCTCTCACTAGAAAGCAAGAGAACAGTACATGTTATGCATCAAAATGCAGAAGCAGACCTGCTTGCAAAGCAAGGCTTTCAGTTCATAGTGAATTTCCTCTTTTTGATATTTTTTTAATCTGAATTTTTTACTTGGTCTCCTCAGTGCAGATGGCTCTTGGGTCTTGCTCATCAAAACAGGTTAATGGCAGGGTTAATAGCTTTGCTGCCCACATCAGCAATACAAAGGACTAAAACCTCCCTTCCAGAGGCACCTGCCAGGCACTCTGGCTTTGGGCAGCCATTCCAGGAACATGTGTCCAGGAGTCTCCCCCTACTGTCATGAGTCAGCCTGCCCCAGAGCTGTATCTGGGAATGTGCAGGATAACTATCTGAGTATGAAAGACTCAGAATGCCCTAGGTCTGTGGCTTTGGGTCAAGCTCACTGCCCAGGCTGCCACCAGGCTCTGGAAACTCTGGAAGAACAGGGTGCTGACTTTTTTTCAGACCACTTCATCAGGAAGAAACTGAACTATGCAGATCAATACCAATATCACAGTGGCCCACAGCACAGATAGGAACAGCTTAAGAATGAAGAACAGGTGCTTAAGAGTGGATCTGAAAAAGACAGAGTTGATGTTGCGGGGCTGGGGAATGATTTCTGAAATCTTCTCAGCAATGATTTAGACAAAGATGTGCTATTCTCCAGCTCTGTCCTCACTTTAAGCATACACTTGAATTTCCGTCTGACATCAAACTCTCAGAATAGCAATAGCCACAAGTATAATTTTCTGCCATGTCTGTGTGGTAAAGAATTTGTCCATCTATGCCAACAATGGCCTGGCCTTGACTATACATGGCCGCATTATATCTTGGCAGAACCATAGCCCATGATACACTTGGTGCAAAGACTTCAGTACTTGGAAACTCCAACTAATACAAGGTGGTGCATTTTACACAGTCAGGAGAAGCTGCTGCCATCAGCAATCAGTAGTGTTGTCTATTTCTTCTTTCTTCACCCCACACACCCAATACTGGTTCCTCAAACCCATTACTGACTTCAATTTCAGCTTTTGGTTCTTAAATTCTGATTGCTCAATGGGATGGGTCCAGATTATCTGACAAAAGAAAACTCAAATCTCCAGGAAACAAAACAGTGGTTGACAGCTCCTCTTCTGTTCACAATGGAACTGCCTGAGGTAAGATAAGCACATCTGATCTGAGACTGGAGTGATCTAGCCCCTGAAAGAATCCCCACCATCTGCTTCAAGCATAAACTGCACTTCTTGAGCCTTCTCCCTATAGATGTAAACACACAGCAACATTTTGCTTTCTAAATCAAACAAAATTAAATGCATAAGAAAAACTATTTTAAAAGAATTTTCCTGAAGAATCTTCCACTATTCCTGACCTACTGCTTGTGGAGGATGAGTGAACAAGCACTGTGTAGTTGATAGCAGTATTATTGTAAATACGCTAGCAGAAGGCTTTCAGACTGATGATCAGACCATGTGTACAGCAGAGCAGAATTCCCAAGTTATAATACCAAGTGCCTTTCCCCAAAGCACTCAGCTTTTCCCCTCTGGAGACTCACACTTGGGTGCCATTATCAAACAGCACTATCACAGGTCCTGGGAAATAGCATACAAAAAAGCCCACAAAACACCTCAGAACTCTTGCATCAAACACTGGCAAATTGCTTGGGAACCAGAATACAATGTACCCAGCCCACATAAGCCTGGTGTTGCTATAACCTCAGTGTGCTCATTTCCATGTAAATACAAAGTTCTTCACTTTGGAGCTATTTCACAGATGGGTTTATATCTGGAATGTAGGTATAAAGTGAAAGCTCTGGGTGTGCTTGTAGATCATTTGTGCTAAATGGTTTGTGCATACCACGGAGATGAAGAAGTCCTCCTCAGTATGAAATTTTACATTACCAAATCCATACCTCAGGCCAACTTTTGGAGAACATGGGGGCTTTGGAAAATGGAAACACTGTGATAGACAAGCTGTAGCTGAGGGCTTGGAAGTCCTAACTCAGGGCTCAGGGTACCACCCCTGGGAAAACTCTACCCATCCTGAGTTGTGAGCCGTGATAAACCTCACCCATAGTCACCAGTCTGCAAAGGAATTGCAAAGCTGCCTTCTACTCCTGAAGTTCTCCGTATGCTGATCCTTGTAAAGACGCAATCACTCTACGACAAGCTGGAAAGAATCCTTGGTACAATTTAGGGGCCTGGATCCCTTGGCACCGAGTCATGGAGTGGCAAGATGGTGTGACAATCCACCCAAACAACCTGTCACAGGCATCAGCTGCACCTCCAGCCAGGAATGAACAGACAGGATTGCAGGTTGTTCTCTCCCCCAGTCACACACTTTGTCATACTGGAGAATGTCAACATGCTTCTGTATATAGGATTAGACCTATATCCTTTCAACTAAAATAACAGAAAACATTGTAGGAGTGTTGAAAAATATTTTGTGATGTGTTGTCCTTTAAGAGAAAAAAATAGTGTCCATATAGACTCAGCCTATTAGCCTTCTAAATCTTGCACTCTACTATTTGTGCTTCATTTTCTCCTACCCAAATAGCAACTAGGCTTTAAAACACCAAGTACCGTATACTTAATAAATTATAAAGTTAATCTTGATAATTTCTATTCTCATACATCAGAGATGGTTTCAACAGAAAGATATATGAGAAGTAACCTAGGTCTTCCTCCAACAAAGCACTTAAGCACACACTTCGGCATGTCAGCATCCCAGCTGAAGACAGCGGGATATATTTCAAGTAACACACATTTCAAAATTTTATTGAAACTCAACAACAAATAATAAAAACTAATATACAGCAGGAAAAAAAAACCTTCAATGCCCATATAAGTGAGACTGTGCTAGTATCTTCTGCTGAAATTCCATAGACTTAGGAAAATACTTGCTTTGGTTAATTCAGCAATGTTCCTTTTGGAGGCAGTGACAAAAAATACTTCTATTAGAACATAAATTTGACCCTGTTCCATTTAGCTGGAAGTAAAACTCTTTTTATGTCCACTGAAAATGGAGTTCAATGATTAAATATAAGATTTTTTTTTATAATTGAAGAGTAATACCAAAAAGAAAAAAAAAAAGCAAATCTGACAGTGAAATCACAAGACATTGCAAGATCTTAATATTCAGTTAGTCATAATTACACATTATCAAGAATCCAGGCTCTAATGTCCTTTACAATTGCCACACAGAGCACTTACGTTTCTAGGGTGTATCAGGGTGCCTTGGAAGTTTGTGTAAGGGTCAAAAGAACAGTGGTACCGTAATTTTAATCAAATTAGAAAGTTCTTAAAAGATGTTTCCAGAAATGCTTGAGTTGAGTTTTGTAGTTGACTTGGGTTTTTTTTACAATAGTGTTGGATTTTACTGTCGCTCTAATGGGTTTTCCTCTTCTCATCATATTTTTATTGCCAGCACTTTACCAGATATTTGAAATAGTTCTGCACTAATAAGAAGTACTGGTTGTCCTGGGACAGCATCCAGAAAAGATACATATATTTAGGGAGGTTTGAAATATCACAGCACATCCCAAAAATACAAGCTAGTCATTGCAACAACCTTGGCAATGGCAAACTTGGAAAAGCTAATAATCGAATTTAAAAAGAGGAACATATCACAGTACTTTAGGATTGCTATAGATAGAACAAAAAATGAAAAAAACCAAAACAAAAAAAAGGTAGTACTTTTGTCTCCATGTCCAGAAAATGCTGGCAGATACAGAATAGTGCAATCCTGAGTCATCTAAAGATATTAATTAGCCACACCACAGAGAATCAGGCCTTCTCTGGTGTTCATTTACTTTGAGTCACACCTTCTTTGCCTGCTTCATGTCCATGATTGGTAAAACGTTAGACAGACTGTGTGGCACATTAGAAAGCAATTATTGAGCATGGATTTCTGCTGATGGCAGGGTTTTTAAATTCTCAAGGCAGTGGCAAAACGAAGTCATGTGTAAATGCAACCTTGGCTCTATGTTTTAATTATTTTGAAATAAAATAATTTTAAGTTTAGCAAGTAGCAAGGGAAGGGATCCTAAAAACAATCACACACAAAATTCCTTCAGCTAGGTACAGTAACATGCAGTCACGACAGAACTAAATATTCATAAACTCAAAGGAGATGAAATTCGGTGTTCATCTACCACAATATATAAACCACCAGTTACCATTTTAAAAATAAAGCCCTTACATCCGCCTTCTTAAACTGCACAGGCCTTATTTAAATGATCTGGCATCGATACCCTCTTTTAATTGAAACAATAGCACAGATTCTACCGAACAGTAACAAACCTAAAAGTGTAGGAGGCAAATGCTGAAAACTCGGCATCTACATTTAAAACCAATTTTTTTAAAAAAATGCCTTGTCTTTCTCATGACAACTGGAGCTCTAGTCATGCAAATTATGTGGTGTAACATAGTTGTTGCATTGATTTATTGCATTGCTCGCTTACATTCCTTCATTGTCTTACTGTTCTCTTACACATTTGTAACAAAACCAAACTATAGTAAAACTAGTTGAAGAAACACGGTTCAAATCCAGTTCATGCCAACATTTCTTTTTTTACATTACTCTACGATTATAATCTGTTTTGGGGGTATCTGTGCATTCAGAGAATTACTCGGATTTCAATAGAATATAAACGGATGTGTTTTACAGTCTAGCACACACGGATCACACCTTGCAACCATCACCGAATTACGATGAAACTTACACATTTATCAGTCTCTGCCTGTCACAGACCTACAGACACAGCAGAATTCATCGGCTTCAGTTTAGCAAACCCATGCCGAGAAAAATGAATGGAAATTAAGACAGTGCCCACAGACAAAAGCACTGATCAATGCACTCCGCTGACATTATCTTAATGGCAACCTTTTTCCATCCCATCCTCCCTACTTTCCGATTCTCCCAGCAGCAGACACATCCGCACCAAAGGGTGCGATCTGACCCATTTCTCGCTCAACTCCGTCACCCTCAGGTTCTCACTCGGCAGCGAGCAGCCGTCCCCCGGTCCGCAATGACACAGCAGGGCTGGAGGGACACAGCGCCCGGGCTCCTTCCCCCAAGCGACTCGCCCCTCGCCGCCGGCTGGAAGTCGAGGCGAGGCGCGGGGAGGGGAAGGGAGCGGCGGCCCCGCCGGCCGCGGCCCCTCGAAGTGAGGTTAAACTTTGGCGGCGGCACCTGGGCCGCTCCCGCCGGGCGGGCGGGCGGAACAATGCCCGGCGCCCCGGGCCCGGCGGCGGCGGCCCCGCGCTCCCCGCCCCGCCGCCCCCGTGTCCTCAGACAACCTCGGCCGCCGGCCCCCCGCCTCCCGCCGCCGCGCTGACAAAGGGCGGCGCGGGGCTGCCCGCGCCCGGGGCCGGCGGGGAGCGGAGCGGGAGCGGAACGGGAGCGGCCCCGCCCGCCCCGCCGAGCGCGGCCCCGGGCAGCCGGCCCCTCCGGCGGGCGCGGCGCCGGCCGGCCGGCGGCGGAGCGGACCTACCTTTTTGTCCTCTTTCTCAGTGCCGTGCCTCCGCTCCGGGTGGCCGCTGTCGGCGGCGGGGGCCGGCTCCGCGGGCTGCCCATCGCGGTGGTGCGGGCGCTGGTGCGGGCAGCCGCCAGACCCCGCCGCCGGGGGGATGGGCTCCGGGCACGGAGAAACTCCCTTAACATCCATCTCCATCTTCCAGTTCACTGTATTGCGAGACAAAAGCAGGCAAACACTTTCCACCACCCCGCGTCTTTCTTCTGCTTTCCTTTCTCCCGCTTTTCTTTTTTCCTTCTTTCTTTCCTCTCTTTTTTTTTCCTCCTTCCTCCCTTCCTTCCTTTCCCCCCTCAGGAGGCCGTGACACGCATGGCTCTGGCCGCGGCTGCTGCACCGATCCGGCGGCTGCAATTCTCCCCTAGATCCTCCAGACTTTTGTATCCAGCGTGCGTGTGTAAGAGTCACTGTGTGTGTGTGTATGTGTGTGTGTGTGTGTGTGTGTGTGTGTGCGCGCGTGTCCTTGGCACGGCGGCCTTCAATCGCCCCGAAACAGCAAACGCTAACTAAGCAGATCTCTCGCCACGAAGATCAACTCCTGGCCCCAGCCTAATTGTGGTGGTTATTTACTTTACGCTATCTGTGTCCCAGGCCCGGACAAGCCCTCCCGGCTGCAGCCCTTTGAACAAAGTTAACTGGAGGGAACCGAGCCCGGGGAGGGGGTGGGGGCGAGGGGAAACCACCGGGATTTAACACGGGGGAAGTGACAATAACCCGGTAATGTCAAGTAAAAGTTAAACCTCCCCCTTCCTCCCCTCCCCCTCCCCTCTCCACAGCCCAGGCAAGCGCAATACAGCAAAGCAAAACAAGCGATTTCAGACCTGTGCAAGGTGCTGGTGGCGAGAAGAGACGAACATTTACCCGATTGTTGCTTTTATTTTATTTTCCCCTCGCCTCTCCCCCCAGCACCACCCGCTATTGCAAATGTGGGCTCCTTGATGTTAATCTCCTCTCAGCGGTCTGAGTCTATGCGTGTGACTGGAGCTCCCTCTCTCTCAGGCTGCCAGCGCCACGCAGCACTGCACAAGGAGAACTGAAGTAAGGAGAAAAACAAGAACAAATCCAGGCTGGAAATCTAAATCAGTGCTAGCCACCGGCTCTCCGATTTTATCAACACAGATAGAAGAAAAAATGAATCGCGTGCAAGCTGCGAAATCAGTTGTGACCGCAGTGCATTATCGGCTCTTGTATTCATTGTGTTATCTTCCCTCTCAGACTGGAGTTAGGGAAGGACATGATAGGGAAGAATGCAATCTCATTAAGAGTGGTTTGTACCAAAACAAGGATTTCCTTAGTGGTGCCAGGGTCAAGCCAACTCTTCAGCTATTCCCCTTTTCATTTCAAAGAGATGAATGGTGAGCACCGACCTGATCGTTCTTAAATCAGGACACCATCAGGTGACCAGTCTGGACTTCTAAATATAACACCACATTGTCCTGAGGAGCAGATGCTCTGGAAGTTAACTGGAAACATCTCCTAAGAGCCTGCAGTGCAAAGATCTGATCTGTACATCATCTGGCTGGTACTAACGTCTCCAATAGTGACTACCCGCTCTGCAGAGACACCAGGCCACATCCTCAGGAGCAGGTCTGTTTTACATCAAGACAGAACCTGTCCCAGGATATTTTGGGAAGCTGGTGACTATCAGGTACATTATGACACCCTTTTATTCCTGGCCTTGGGTTGTGTTATCCCCAACAGTATTGTTACTGTGGGAACCTGAACAGTTCTTATTGTTACAATATATTCAGACAAAGGGCAAGCGCTAACCTTGCAATAGAGGAAAAAAAAGTCTTTGTCACACCAAAGCTGTATTTTTAAAATACACATCTCTAAAGATCCTTTTACATTATTCTCAAAGCATTTACAGTCCCAAATTACGGTTACAAATTTGCTGTTTTCTGAGATTGGTGCAAATGAGGATCCTTTCTGCTGAAATTACCAGCATAAATGTTTAAAATTGAGGTAAATAATTAGAACAATCAAGCCGTATATATTAACTTTTATAATCAAATACTTTAGACTACTTACAATCATCCATTTGTAATCTTTGCAACAGACTATTTGAAAGACTACATTTTGGGGTAGAAAGCCTTAAATCTTCTGGACACTCTTGCAGTTTTGGTCTCAGAAACAAAAAGCAGTACTAACTGCAGGCAGGCACTTTGGAGGGGAAGGCTGCACAGCCACAATGGCTACGGAGCATGTACCAAGGTGGACTTGATGGCAGAATTGCCCAAAACAAAGCAGTGTGCCCACACAGCGGATAAGCCATCCCACTGTCTGTCACCTGCACAGTCACCCCTTCTTTCCACAGAGAAGAAGACATGCAAGGAACAAACTTCTGTTCTCTAGAGCTTTTCAGTCAAAGTACTGCCAGTATCACAGGTGGCAAAGTGGCAAAATAAAAGTGAAAATAAATATATTGTTTGTTCAGGCACTATAGTCCACATTTATAAAACAACTGATAAATTACATAGAAAACTTTCCATGGTGGGTAATACTAAATAATCCTGTTAGAAAATAACAATTCCCAATCTACCATCTCGAGGACTGTAAAGTAAATTCAAAGTAAAACCAAACCACCTAAAAATACAGAAAAACTTAACCAAATGCAAATATTTGTCCATGTGCTCTGAAGATTACTGGAGCTGGACATTGGCAGAGAACCAAGGAAAACTAATTCCAAAGGTGGGGGCCCTGGACTCAGAAAGATCTGCTCCTAATCCTAAAGAGTTTAACCCCCAAAACCAAAAGAAACTTCTGAGATAGTTTAAGTAAATATGATCCTACATAAGAAGAAAAGGGCAGGCCCTAGACTACATGAAAGTCAGTACAAAGTTTTGGATTTGGCTGCCAAATTTCAAACTTCACTTTCTTTTTCTTTTTTTTACCCCATCTTTCCTTTTTGTACTGCAAGAGATTTACAACTCTGTTGCAAAAATAAAATTATTGAAAACAATTCATCATAATAGCATCCTCTCAGTCTTCTCTCTACTAACCAAATTGCTGTTATTCAAAGGATTTCAAGAGAACCCTAAGTAGAATATATTTTTTCAGGTTAAGGTAAAGTTCTGAATAATCATTGCAAATCTCTGTGAGAGAAATAAAGATATCCAGGCCAAGCACACTTTGAGATAGAAACAGTAACTGCAAATCCAGAAACACTAACAGATTGGACAGGAAAACATGATCTGAACCAGCAGCCTGGGGAGATATGAAGCATGACCTCCTTCCAGTCTCTTCAGTGGTCCTTCTGGAGAATGGGGCTACAGACCATAATAATGCAATGAGCCACAAAACCAAACAGTTCATCAGTATTGCCCAGTGGAAAGGTTTTGGAACCTTCAACTTAATTGGTACATACATCGAACTAAAAACACAGAATTCTATTTGGAGCTGAGGTGGAAGAATGGCAAACCAGAGCATTTTATCACAAGGCAATGGTCTTGGAAGAGCATTTGAGAAGCAGAAAGCAGGGAGTCTCACTAGAGGGCAAGCCAGTCCACACCAAAAAGGCTGAGTTCCTAAGAAAACAACATTGTTTGGAATGCTTTTCAGATGTGCTGACAGACTGAAAAAAATTAGCATGGATCTTTCACTTTTGTGCACTGTGGTAAAACAGCATATATTTTACTTTCTATATAGAATAATAAAGTGCATTACTGAATATGGACTGTTTACTACCATATACAACATATATTAAGGATTTCTGAGCCCAGATCTATTGCTCATTTTTCAAGAGAAACAGCATTAAAATACTGCTGGTGGAATCAATACTATGACTCATTAACACACACTCCATCCTCTTGCATATTTTGCAGTTGGGTTGTACTGTAAAATGAGTGTAGGTGACTAAACAGACTGCAGAGACACTTGTGTTCTAAAATGCAAAAGGAAGACCTGTCATGACCAAGTACTTTTTTTGTAGCTCAAAAAATTAAACTCAGGGAGTGATGACAATATGAATTTAATCATAGGCCAAGAATTCGAAAAAATTGATGGAAAGGGTCAAAGAATTCTTCTTGAATCCAGTGTAATTTTTGTTTTGTTATTCTTGGTTTTGATCAGATAATAGTAAAACACGCTGTGCAACAAACATGGCATGGAAATGCTATGTAGTCCTAATTAATAAGGCTAGAAATGGTGGGGAGACATGCACAAATTAAATGAGTTGCCTAAGATCATATAGTAGTTGAGCAGCAGATTGAAAAGAACATCTATGCCCTTTCCACAATCTCTTCTTTTGGTAATTTGTTTCACTTAGCAATTTGTCACTTCTTCTTAGGAGTAGTTAGGATAACTGCTCAGAAATTAGCTAAAACATTTATTGATATTTACTTATATAAGAAATAATGTTCAAATATATTTTCAGGTCTTTCTCAAGCACATTTACATTTACATTAATGTGGATTAACTGAAGATATTGCATGCAAAGTGTACAAAAGTAGCCATTAGAAGTTAGCAACACTTATGCAATCTTTATAAAAATGCAGCTCTAGGAGCATTTTGCTTTCTGCTGCCTCACAAATCTGTTGGTTCAGGATTCATCTGTCTGCTGCATTCAGCATTTGAATAATTTTGACCTTTTACTACCCTTAGACAATTCAAATAAAAGGTTTCTCGTTGTCAACACAAGCTCCTTGGGGCCTCACTCAACAGTCTTATCTGCCAACTTGCATTCTAGGCAATTTAATTTCTCACTTAAGAGATGCAAACAGAGTTGCTTTCTGGTGAGGGCTCTGACTTTATTGATAATTCCCTCCATACTGTAACTTTGAAAGTGGCTAATACAAATATCCAATGAGTCATTTTCCTACTCATCAATCTCTGCTTCTAAATTCTAAGGTACTTTATTTCAGGTAAGCAAACATTTGGTAATCTGGGGACTTCTGTAATTTTTGAGTTCTATCTATGCAGGTATTTTTTTGTCTCAGAAAGTTTCTAATTTTATGTGCTTAATAAATGCTACTGTAAAACAATGACATTGCATTGGAATAGAAAGATATGCTGTGGATGTTCGTAGAGAGTAAAAGCTGAATATACTATTTGAATTTCACCATTGTCTACACAGTTCACATGAAAATTGATACATTACAGGTTACATTTTCTAAAGCATCTCATCTTCTAGTTTTCCACCCACAATTTCGATTTAGTTCTCCCCTGCATTCTAACATTTTTGCTCACAGATCCCAAAACCACATAGAATGGCTGCACTGCTCAAGCCTTGAGTGATATTTTTTGACACCTTTAATGACTTATCTCTGTTCATTTTTTGGAATAAATAATCCTGTAACCCTTGGGAGATCTGCTGAACTCCTACATCTCCTTTTCTAGAAAACCATCAAAATAGAATCGATAGGCTTAATGACTTTTAAACAAGAACATAGCTCCTTGTATTTTAAATTCTACATTACTGACAGACAAAATTATTCTCTGGCCATAGCCAGAGCTTCATCCTTCCTTGACCAAGACACTGCAATGAGAGCAATGGCCATGAATGCACTTTTCATAGCTGCATCATGACTTGAGCACACAAGTATCTGTTATTTTTGTGTGGAAGGCTTTATTCACCTCAAAATTGTTACATGAAGTTGAAGAAGAAGCACCTATTTCTGCTGACTTTTCTGAGAGTTGGCTTGCACTCATAGCTAGTCAGGACATCACTGGGTGGGACAAAAGGACTAACCTGGGAGACTCAAAGAGAAGAAATGAAACTCTGAGGGAAATGGGTCGGCAGCAAAGTCACATTTGTTTCACACACTGAAACCATCTGTATTTCACTGGGTGATGCTGCAGTTTTTTCTGTTCCTGTGGTAAGCCTGGATCTGCGTCAGATTGAAAAGTTTGAGGTAGTTTTCAGTAATTGGGAAAGAAATATCTCCACTGAGTTTACTTAAGTTAGAAATTGGGAGAAAAAGTAATTCGTCACTGTAATAATTTTTAGAAGCAAACAAAAGGGAGATGCTTTAAAACAACAGAAACAGATTTTGTCTAGATAATTTCTTAATGAATGCTAAATCTTCATTGCTAGACAAGAAACTTACAGAAGTAGACAAAGGCATGAGAATGTTCTACAAGGGATACAACATCTCCAGTGGCAGCCAAGGGTTGGTGTGCAAGAACTGAGTTTTGGAGTCACACTGACAGGGAGAGATGGAGACAAGATGATGTGTGGGCTAAGCCCTCCAGCATTTCTGCTTCACCAGCTGATATGAAAGCCACACACAGCCCTGCTCTATAAAGTGGAGAGGAGATTTGTGGAGGACCTAGTGCAGGTGTTAGGAACACCAATCCTCTTTTCCATGCTATGGAAGGTTCCTATGTGCCTTTATATCTGACATTCCCAGTGGAACCATAGGGAAACATCATCAGAACAGGAGCAAGCCATAGGGTAAGGAGAAAGCCCAGAACAATTACGTGTTTAGCTTCAGCAATCCCTGTTTTTCTAAATTTATTTTTTTTCCCCCCAATGTCTTTTCATAGCTTCTGTTGCTTGTAATAGGGTGAAGCATAAGGACTCGATGTGCTAATAGCATCTTATTTTTTTTCCGTAGCAGATGACATATATACATATGCAAATACAGTTTTGAGCTGTGATGATGGGTTTTGTTTAAAACTGTCAAAATGAAGTCTGGAGAATTTTCTTGATGATGAAAATAGATGACTAATCCATTCGGTAGTATCTGTGTAAACAATATGCACAAACCCACTTTCTACTTTTAATTCTTAAATTAATGCATATTGCTCAATTTGACTGCCTCTTTCAACTTCTTCTGGCTCTCTGGTCCTGCTGAGATATGCCCCATTCCCTCCTTATTCCTTCTGCAGATTGGAAATACATTTAAACTCATCAAACTTCTTAGAATAAAAAAACCCAAAGTGTTAAGCATAAGACTGAACACAATTCATCACATCTTCTTAAGGCTAAGAATTGATAACAAGCGTGTACATTATCACTTGCTCTTCTATTCAGCTGCTGGGATTTGAGTACAGGATTTTCAGTTTAGTCCAGTATTTTCAGGTATTAACCTGCAACTGGTTCAATCCAGTGAGACAAGAGAGTACGTATTTAAACAGAATAGTCTTCAGCACTTTAATTAATATTTAGAAAAGAGACTTTACTATCTCTGCCTATGATAAACCTGTTTTGATGCCAGGTTTACAATTACAAGGTGAAATAAAGGGCATGGTTCGGAAGTGGAAACACAAAATTCAGAACTTTATCTTTCCAAAATAAATTCCATAAATAGTTTTAATATATCTATACTTCAGAGCTAGAAATGTCACCTCAATTGTAAAAGCCATGTTTTCATTATTTCTACTTTTGTTGGATGCTACAGAGAAGAAAACCCCCACAGAGTAAAAATTTGAAAGAAACCTTTGCTGAATGGGATATCATATATCTTCAAAACACAACCTGAAAAAAATATTTTAAATTTATCCACTCAGAATTGTAGAGTTTAAAATAGACATTTGAAGGAGTGAGTATTAATGAATACAACAGTGAAGCAAATTGAAGAGTAAATTAGAAAATTAGAAGATGCAAAAACCTAGGCAACTGATGAAAATTAAAAACTATGCAAACCGTTTTCTGACTCAGAATGGCAAACTCAAGAGAGATGAAAGATGAATACATCAAAAAGAACATCTTTTTGTTCCTTGAAAGAATAGGTTATTGTCTACTTGTATTTCTTGGATGCCATCACTGGTAGTTCGCTCACAAAAAAACAATGGAAGACACATCCCTACCCCAAGGAAAGTACAATCAAAAGAGCCAATGGAAAAATGTCCAGTCATTGCAAAATGAATAGAATTAGATCCAAAATTAAGCAAATGTACTTAAACAGAAATGCCTCCCAGCGTATTAGCAATAGCTCAGTAAAAGACACCAGCCTAACCATTCAAAGATAGATGTTTTGATGACAGATTAAAAATAAATAGACATGGTAATAGATAAAAAGAAAATAAACTGAAATTGCAAGGAAATGTTTTGATTCAAAAGCTGAAGTTCCCAGGTCAACTATGCTGTCAACACTTAAGTTCTCAAAAAGCACTCAAAGCTAAACTTCAGTTCTGTGCATGCAAATCACTGGTGTGTGTGGTTGTTTATCACTGTCACTTGTACAAGCAAATGATAGAATTTACATCTGTAAAAGCCCGTTTGTGCTTAGTTTGTATTCAGTTAACACATACAGCTGAGGTTTGTATGCATATCTGTATATTTTATCATTGGCTTGCAGAAAAAACAGTGCTCAAAAATAGATGTCATATTTCGAAAATCTGGTTCTGAGTAGTGCTCAGATAAAGCAAAAAGTCCCAGTACAATGCTTCAGATAGAATCTAATCTATTTCCAGCAATGACACAAAAATAAGATAATACAGTTCACGATCAAACAAACAAGATGCCAGATATCATGCAGATGTTAGAGTGTCTTTGTCTGTTTCATTTCCTGTGCCCTTTAATTGACAATGAGGTAGTTCATAATTTTGACAGTTGTTAGGGGTCACTTTACCTCAGTGAAGGTTCTAATGCTTTGCTACAAGTACACACAATTAATAATTCTCAGTACACTTGTTTGATCCTGCCATGAAGACTCATGGCATGTTTGTTTACAATGGTTTCAATCCTATAAACAGAACCAAAATTCCTGGATCAGGAGAGGTGTGAGGCTGAATTAGTCAGCTAACCTCTCTCTATGTCATCTTCAGCATTGAGCTGGGCCCTTCACCAAATTCTGTATCAGCACAGTACAAGCTATTCCCAGTGCACAGGGATCCATTGGCCTTTGTACATTAGCCACTAATATATATTATTTTCATATTTATTTGTGCTTGACAGGGTATTACAGGAAGATCTAGATAAAATTTATTTAGAGTAAGTGCTTAGATTCTGAAACACAACGCCCAAATGCAAAGGAGAATAGCGGGACTATGAAGCTGTTCACTGTCCAGTTTAGTTCTTGCATTTGCCTCTAAGAGACAATGTTAGCCCTCAAACAATAGACCACATTCACTCATAGTCTGGGAGTTTACGTATACAGCTATTCAACTCATTTCATGGGAGCACTAGAAGAGCTCACAGCTGCAGAAAATAGTTGAAGTCAGAATCCAACAGCAATCCAAGAGATTCATTTTTTTCTTCTTCATCAGCCACTTAATCTATTCTTGACTTCCAAAAGGTACTCTCCTTGGATCTACCTGTATCTACCTCAATTGAAACTCATCTTCCAGACAAGATAAATGGTATTCCACTGTAGCAGAATACAGTATACCTAAAAACGGAATACAAGTTTGAGAGCTAGAGGGTGTGTCTGTGAAGAGAAGGCCTATATGAAATAGATCTAGAGAACATTTTCTGGTTTAATACTGGAAATTTGTCTGGAAGATAGTCAAAGTAGTGAACAGCTTTTACTAGAAACAATGGATCTGTATAATAACCTGTGCCAATTTGGTCCCGGGAAAATCCTTATTTTCTTAGAACTAAGCCAATGGCAAGATGCTTGTTGTTTCTTGGGGCATTACCACACTGATGTCTCACAATAAGAAAACAATTTTGCAGGAAAAAAAAGCCTATTTTGAGTGCCTTCTATGAACTAAATTTGCATTCTATTACTTTCTAATGAAAAACATTACAGTTTACATACTTTGCTATATTTATATGGCTTTTATAAGATTGTCAAGTTATCTACTTTATTATCCCTCCATTAAGTGCTCTGGAATAATTTTGTTTACTGTATGAGGCACTTCTATCTTTTCTAAAGAAAATTAGATGAAAACAAGGAGTTGATATGTTATCTAAGACCAACAGGCCTCCTACTCCTGTACCCTGACAGTGCTCAGTGTCAAATACACTTCAAAGGAAAATAAGTAGACAGAGTCAAATAAATATGCAATAAATAGATGGTACTAGAATTTCCCCTTAATTACCACCACATCATCATTAATTTATACCAAAAAATAACAAATTATATCTACAGTGTAAAAATGTTTTTTGCTGTAACTCCTGTAACTGTTTTTCTCTTTATCCATATAAAGGTCTAATACTGTAAGAATTTAAAAGCCATTTTAAAGTTCAAAAAATAAGGTACAGCAAAGCAAATGCAAATCAGCAGACATTACATTCTCAAACATGAGTAATGACTCAGCGTTGTTCAGATGTGCATTTTGATTTCTACAGCTGCATCTTGCAGTTCAGTGCTATCAGTCAGATTGAAGCTCTAAACAATCTGGTGATTCTACAGTTCTGTGACATCTAATAGCTCATTTACTTTTTCTACCTGTCACAACAACATAACAATCTATTTAAAGAGTTCTTATTTAAGATTTGCCTCCTACTAAAAAAACCTGTGTTCTGGGACATGATTCAGAGGGATGGGAGGATTAAATAGGTACAAGCAGATAATGTTGCCTTTGGGCCATTCTGTCTGAAGAAACTAACTTCACAAATGCTATTTAGAATGAAAACTTTCTTATTCTCCGTTTAGGAAGCAATATGGTTCAAGTATAACTGCAATGTACAAAAACAGAGAGAACAAGGAAATATTAAAAATAATCTCTAAGTTTCATTAAAACAGCCACTCAAACCATCTGTTGTATTTGTTCATTTAAACACATGAGTATGTACCTTTATATAAAGCACAAACATACATAAAGCATGTATTTCCATATCATATGGATACATTTACCCCCCCATATGAGACATGGAATAGTGGGTAGATGGTAAACTAAAACATCCCTGCTTGTCATCTGCCATGTTTCAGGATGAGCTAGAAAAGCATTTACAAGCAAGAAATGCTAAGGTATTGGAAAAACAAACAAACAAACAAACAAACAAACAAACAAGGGTGTTTATCAATGGAAAATTAAAAGTTCCCTTCAAACACAAAGGCAAATTGAAAGCTGTCTCCAGGGGTGGAAAATAAAACCCAAAACAACCCAGAATAAAATCTTAGTTGATGAAAAAATTCTAAAATGTTGGAAAAATAAATTAATCTGAACAGAAATTAGCTAATTGATATAGCCGATCATGAACAAGTGTTAAAAGAATAGCAGCCTGATTCAGAAAGCTAAGATTAAGTTTAAACAAAATGGACGCAGAAGACTGGCTGGAGAACAAGTTTATGATTCAAGAGTAGCAGAAAGAAGAGATATAAATTGAAAGGATGTAGAACTATATTGCCTGTACATGCTCTCAAGTGGAAATTCAGAAAATCTGGAAAGTTAAAATTATGGGTATTGATTTCACTAAAAAGATTAAAAAGTTACTATTACATTGGAAGATCTCATTTGACCCATTCTGGGTAACAAGTTTAGTATGTATTACTTGTCATAGTACAAAGAATTCTTAATTGCTTGAGATGCAATTTCACAGCTCAAGTCTTCAAGTGAATCCATGATTGCTTATTTAGTGCTGGTGTATATTTTAAAAGATGTGGGGAAAAAATTCTCTGGAGTAATTTCTTTTTCAAAAAAGAAAACTACTTTTTTGGCATAGCAACCAAGTTATCTCTACTGGTAAAAATACAGCTTCTTGCTATCTCGCTAATATTTGGATAAATGTGTTTTGTTTTCAGGAGGCAACTGAAAGGAATCCGATGTATGAACACCCTTTATAGGTGATGGTGATGGTTTGATGCACAAAATCCCTGCTCTTCTTCAGAAGGAATTTTACATCAATATACTTTTTCTCTGCACTGAAAAATAGGGACTTCAAAACAAAGTAGTTCAAAGGTGAGAGAAGTTTTTAAAAATTCTTATGAAATACTTAATTTGGGGAAAATAGCTTTGTCATAATATTTAGGTGCTCATTGGTAATCAAATTTTGGTTTTCCTTCTCATTGTTTAACATTTGTAATTACCAGGATGCACTCAACATAGTTTATTATCTTGAAAAATTTTCAGGTGCCTGATAGGCCTAATTTTGGAAAAAAAAATCAATAAACACAAAAGAGAATTAACCCATTAAGTACAATTCATGGCTAAAGGAAATGCAGCTGAAGTATATCACTTAAAATGATTTCCAATTAAACTATCTTTAAAAAATTCTGACAGTGATATTTCAAGATTTCTGCATGGGCTGAGAAAAGCTGTACTTAATACAATATCCAAAGAGATTAAGGGGGATTCAGTTTTTATAGACATAAGATCATCAGAGGGAAACCTTTTAGAAACTGTAACAGAAGGCTTCAGAAAAAGGTAAATATGATCCAGCTTCGTGGGCCTCAGCCACCAGAGGATGATGCAGCCTATTTGTAAACAAATGGTTATTTATTGGCTGTGGCATTTGAGAGATGATGATTGCTAGGGATTTATGAGTAAATCAACTCATTTCTCTTAGTCATGGCAATGATTCAATGTTCCTAGCTAGAATGGAGTTTCAGTATTTTCCACCAATCTTGTAATACACTTCATCACTTTGGTATTTTGAGTTTTTTCTTAACTCTAAGAGTGATCATAAGACATGATGTCTGTGGGCAGCATTTACCATGACAAAACACTGCCTACTTAGCAGAACTACAGTCAATATACTCTTTTCTGTTTCATAACAAAACTTCATTTGTAATTTGATGTAGAAGCAAATATTAGTGCTATTAAAAATGACAGCAGGGAAGAAATGGTAAATAGTAAGAAAAAAGTACAAAGGTTGCATAATAACCCAGTTAGTTCTACTATACAAAGGCAAAGGAAACTCCTAAATGATTTTTAACACAATCAGTTTTTAAATACAGAACACTACACAGCATGTAGGAATGGGTCAGGTCCTGTCTCCAGAGCTCTAGTAAATTGGGCAACATAGCTGAAATGACCAGAAAGTAATTTACTGGGTTTTTGTCCTCTGACCTTGCAAATTTCTCATCACTGAACTTTTCCAGGCAGTTGCATTTTGAGCTTGAACATATACACCTGTCTTTTAGCTTCATGAGCTTTAAAATGCCTCAGATACTTTCATTATTTGGATGTTCTGATCTAGACTTTTGCTTTTCAGAGGCACACGGTGACAGAAACACAAAGCACAATGTAGACTCTTGAAGGTATTCTAAGAATACCTGATTCATGTCAGGTTTCAGTAAAAAACTTGCCAAAAAAAAACCAAAAAAAAAAACCCAACAAGATTTTGTTTGGAAACTGAGTGCAACTGCCTAGCTTTCAAAAGCAAAAACTCTAAACAGACATTACATCACATGTACACACTCTCAACCAGTTTATGTTGGTGGGTGCAGCACAGAACTCTGACATGTAACTGAGAAAAATACTTGAGTTGTGAAAAACTGTCCCTCTTCTGTGAATCAGCCACAAAAGGCAGGTGAGACATGCTTTTATTACCTGATTTATTACCGGGCAGGAGCAAAACCTTAGTTCTAGAGGCAGACAAAGGTAATAGCCATTTATAATTTTCTAACCAGAAATCCTCCATAGGTGCTATTTCCTGTACATCCATATCACAGTCATAGATTCCTTGGTGGCCTTCCCAGTCAAATAATTTCTTTCTGAGGTCCAGACTGCTCCCACTCCTTTCTATTAAATTTGCATTTTAACTCCACTTGTCTCTGCCTTCATTGGTTTTCCCTAATAATTTTAGTTACTCTTTATTGGACTGTGCACCATCTTTTGTCCCCATCCTTGCAACACTCAGGCCCAGCTCCTTATGCTCCACTTAGGCAGTTTTCTTTCTATTGCTGTGGCATCAGCAGGAGTTCTTTGACACTAAAAGAGAGATAATCTCCTGCTACAAGCTCTGTTCTCCAAACCATAATACTTGTCAAAGAGAGGAGGAATTGCACAAAGGCCCACTTGGCCCCTTCAGTCCAGGCAAGGAGCAGATGCAGTGAAGACGAAGCTTTGGAGAAAGCAACTACGAAACCCTAGTGGCTAAAAACATGGAGGCTTTTTCTTTTCTTTTTTTCCTTTTTTTGTTTTACCCAGGAGGTTATAAATGCAAGCCAAATGTAGGCAGATTTTCACAGGGTAACTCATGCCAAGCTTTAGGCCACTGCTCCAGAACATAAAGATAATACAGCTTCCTTGGTAATTGTAGACATTTCTCATAGGAGTAAAAATATTTTCTTATGAAATCTATTGTGAGGCATGGACCTGCTTGCTTTCCAAAACAAGTAAAGTACTACATTCATTTCAGCCTGAGGCAGACACCTGCTACAGAAAACTTAGAGTTGAGTATTTAAAATTTAGAAAAATTGTATTTTATCTGAAGACACTTAATAATGGGGAGATACAGTGTCTTAAATAAGGGGATTTCTTATGTGTTTATTTTAGATTTTAACTGTACCTGGCATTGTGGGGATTGAGTTATTTCCTCTCAAGGGGATGAGAGTCATTTTGCAGATAATCTTAAAAACAAAATTTAGCTACAGCTGTCTGCTTTGTTCTTCAAGGGCATGGGTGATGCTTCAAAAAGGCTGAATTGTGAACCGAACAAAGGTTGTTTTAATAAGTTCTGTATATGCATTTGCAAGGCATATGAAAAAATATCCATGTGATTTCATCAGATGCAGAGATACTGGGAGTGTTTCCCAGGATGAGATTAGGCAGACTGCCTTGGGTTTACTCCACAGGGGACAGGTCAACTACCTTTATTGCATGCCATCAGCAATGTGCCACTGAGACATTTCCAAAAGATTAAATACTTTTCAGGATTAAGGGACCTGGTTAAAACAGAAAATTTCCTTTTTTGTTTTTGCTACATGTAATGCCTATTAGGGGGCTATAAAAGGGATTATGGAATCATAAATCATCAACAGTATTGTTTGCTTAGGTCTTTTTGTTCTTATTGCTTATAGTTATGAAAGTACATGCATTTTCAAATTGTATATGGATGTATATTTTTATTAAAATAAGTGCAGAATAATATGTTGTTTAGTCTCCCTAGACAACTGCTGCATTTCTTAAGCCACTGTGCCAGTAAAGCTTTGCTTTGTGGTTGGAAGTGGCAGTTGGTATAATTATTAAAGAGAAGAGATTTTCAAGGATTCAAAGGATTGCTTATCAGCAAGTACTCTTTATGTGACTCCGTAATACTTCCCTGTTCTGTAGTAGAGGTTCCTTTAAAATTCCCTCTGCAATCAAGAAGAATGATATTTAAGAGCTATGCTAATAATGGTAAACTCTATTTCTTGTTAGTTATTTCCCAGTCTCACATAGTCACTCAGTTTATATTTTCTGACTGAATAATACAAGATTCACGTATTTTGGAATTTACTTGTTTTGATCAAAATGTTATTGAGTACAAGACACAGAATCTCAGTCAATCAATTAATTAATAAAAAAATTACCAAAGGCTCACGTGACACTTCCATATTTTTAGTATTAAGTTTTTTATTTTCTTTTGGAATCAGTTGTAACCTTCTGTTCTTGTGTTTGCTCAAAACACAAATGAAGGCTGGCATGAGGTTCATAATTTCACAAAATTGCAGGTCAGTCTCAGAGGCTGGAGGACTATGGATGGAGGATCTTATTTTTGGCTTAAGTCTCACAGAGCCCCAACTTTATCTTTCCAACTGTTTTGCTCCTGAATCTGACCCTGTCTTTAAAATTGGCATCATGCAGTGAAGCACAGAAGTTCAGATGGCATAGATCTATTTTGAAACTTTTACTTCCAGTACATCTCCTCTAGAACTTTAAGAAAATCAGTCTCAGATCAGGGTCCCATTGTGCTAGCAGCTGTACAAAAAAAAAAAGAGAAGAGAAAGAACAGAGATGACTCCTACTCCAAAGAACAAAAATAAAAAGAAAGACTGGGGGGAGATGCAATAATTCTGGGAGATTTTAATCTACCAGAATTTAGTCTACCTTAATTTTTAATGCTAGGCACTTAGGTATTAGTATAAATATTAGTAGGCATTAGTGCTGTATAGGAAGATGAATTCTGACATTAGAGGCCATGCTATATAATTTAAGACTTTTAAACTAGGTACAAAATACCAAAGCAAGTGCCAATGGAAAAAGTCTGAGATCAGTAAGACTGTACTTTCCACTGCTGCTAGACTTAATCTCAGAGTAACTGAATTAGTTTTAGGTTTAACTTAGCCCTTCTGGAGAAAGACTGACAAAAATAGATACATCCACTTGCCATATCTGTACTAACACTGGTTCAGGTTAAGACTCAGAAACAAAGCAAGAACCCATCCTGAGAAAACATTTCACTGCCACTGATTCCATACTCAGTGTCCCAGCCGAAGATACATTAAAGTCCTTGCTTCTTTGCAGCTTATTGTTTAGAACTAGGATAAGGTTTTTCCCTAACAGCTACCCAGCTCTTGACACTTTCCTGCTCTTTTAGAACTTTTTAATTTTTTTAATCGTAGGACCATGGTGTTTCTGCCAAGCTTATTATTAATGAACTGCATATGCATATGACTTACAAAATATTCATATTGCACTGTTTTTTAAAATTATTTCCTTTGTCTCATGTCTCCTGCTTTCAACATTATTTAAGCCTCAATCCTTTGAAATATTTTCTCTCTTTGGGGCAGGAACACTGAACTCTACCTGATGCCTTACTCAAGTGTGGAAATCAACATGACATATCACATATACTAAGTTTGGGATATTGAAATGCCAAGTGCAATTCTGAAAAAAGTATGAAGGACACCCAGTGCCTAAGGAGACAGACTGAACCACCATTTCCTGTGATACCTGCAGCCAGAAAGAATGCATGTGTTCATGGCATAAAATAAAGCTATTCAAACCTGGTAGCACCCCTTGGAATATGATAGCTGTGCAAATTTTTCATGTTTGGCTCAGCAGAGTCACAAGGCAACTGCAGAACAGTCTAGTGACAATAGCTAGGGAGATTTCCAGTACATTCAGCATGCTTTGGAATGAAGGATACATATCCAAGGTCTCTTAAGAACTAGCACTTAGTAACATCCTAACAATGTCTTCTCATTTACCTTTGCTCGTACTAAAGTGCACAGTACTGTACACATGCCAGTTTCCATTTTATTGTACAGGACCTGTTTTGTTAGGGAATGCTCATTAAGTTCTCTTCAGTTAGCTTTTAAGCACATCATATAAGCTTTGTCTCTGTTTTTGTGAAGTGTGTGTTTAAAGCACATTTCTTAAGGCCCATGATTGTCCCAGACCCACACTGTTTGGGTATGAATGATGTGTTTATTGCTTACTGGAGAACTGAAAGTGAAATAGATTTGGGATGTGCTGCCAACTGCAAACTTAGATCATGTCTGAGCAAGTTGGAGCATGCTTCTGTCTGAATCACACATGGCCAAGCATCAGCTGCCTTGCAGTGCCAGAACATGGCCAATGCCATGTCAGCCATGTGACCCTTCATAGTAGGGGCCCAGTGTTGTGAAATACAAAGAAAGATGGATTTGTAGGCTGTGTGAGCTCCAGAGGCCTTTGTAAGCCTGTAGGGAATGCTGCAAGTGTCCTGTATTTGACCATGAAAAGCACTAAGACACATCAAGGGGCACAGCAGCCCTAGTGAGCTCCATGGTCCAGCCCCTAAGGTGCCATGCAGGTATAATCATATTCATGAACATTGTTTTATCCCATTATTCAACCCTTTTACCCTCTTCCACAGAGCAGCCCTTCCAATATCAAAAAGTGTTTTGATTTTGGCTCTTCCTGACAGAGAAAAGAAAGCTCTGAGATACTTAGAGCAAATAATTATAATAATTACTTGACAGTGTCATTATTACAGTTGTTCCACCTGCTCTCTCATTCTCCATCATTACACAGGCAACTCACTTCTTCAGTCTTGACTTGAGTGAAGCACTGCAGCTTCTTTCCAGCTCCTCCAGTGATAGAAAGAAACTGCAGTGCTATGCAGGACCTGAAAATGTGAGTGCAAAAAATATGCTTTGCAGCTCTTTGGTTGGCAGAATGCCCCAGAATGACCCAGCCTGCAGAGAGTGACCTGAAACTATGGAAATGGAACACAGCCTTTCCCTTTGCCATGAACAGCTGTACTGCACCTACCTCTGGCCTCAAAGATAGTGAGGGATTATAGTTCATCTGCTTATACCAATGTAGCTCACACCATCCATTAAGTTTGTGCATCATAAAAATGCTTCATTGTGGTGATACACCCTCTCTTGCAACCAGCTCACAAAACTGGTGAGATAAACTTGAGAGAACAAGATGCACTGTTCTGAAAGATGATACAGTTTATTTACATGTTCTGCAGATCAGAAAGCTTGAAAAAGAAGTTTGCTTCCAAAATAAAATTTCTTGGTTTTATTCCATGTTCCAATTCACAATCGTATACTACTTGGTGTTCAATTATTGTCTTTGTAGCTTCTTTATTTTTATTATTTTCCATATTTCTAATGCTGAACTTTTTTTCATTTTATTTTATTTTCCTCCATATAATTAACTTTGAATTTTCTAAGTAACCTTTCCTTGGTTTACTTATTTCCTTTCTGTATTTGCAACCTCCTTTTGCTCTTTTTAATCTCTGGTTTCACTAATATTTGCAACACCTTCTAATTTAGCGTCATCTATGAAACTTATTTTTAACACTTCTCTCAGATTATTAATAATACTGTTAAATAAGACATGTTTCAGAGATTATGCTGCTTCTTTTCTTGCATTCTCAGTGACTCTTTGCAGTATGCAACCTGAAGAAATCTGTTTCCCCAAAGACCAATGTGAATAAATGGTAGGACAGATTGGTTAGAGAGCATACTGTGTTCTGAGGAACTGGTGCCTCTCTGATCTTTCAACAAAAACCACTCCTACCTTACACTCAGAGAGTTCACAAATTCAAGTTTTACTAAATTTAAGTAGAAGATTCACAGATTGCAGATGTAGCTAGAGATTTTTTTTGTAAATCCACTGCTCTGAGGAAACTGTCCTATCCAGCCACATCCATCTATTAACTCTAACTTCAGCTCCTTCCATGCATGTTAAAATCCTGCTCTGCATGCCATTCTTGTCCAAGTACAGCCAGCTGAAACAAAATGATGTGCTGTTTATCTTCCTGCAAGGTAGCCAGAAATGGTACTGTGCCCATATTGCTCATAATATTTTGGCTGTCAATCATCTGCTACAAGTACCTGAATAGTAAAAACTCAGAGATAACTCCTCTCCAATATCCATTACCAAAATCTTTGGTCAAAATGTTCAAGGGTAATCAAGATACCAAGGAACCAGGGAATTTTCTGTTTTATTTTTGTCACCTCTATATTTTTTTGGTAAAACATAAAGGCATTTATTCAGTATTTTTTTTCTTTTTAATGGTGAAATTTTACTGCTTTGTTAAGACTTCTGTATGACAGGAAACTCTCAGACCACAATTTAACCTAATTAACCTTTTCCTGACTCTATTCCTACTAAACATCTGAAAAAAATACAACAGATCGATTTTTTTAATATATGTGAAATGCTATATTAGTAAGCATATTTAATACAGTACATCATGTATGCTTGTATTTAATTTTGTAAATCTCCAAGCATCCTGTGATGTTCAGTTACATCTTCAAGCGTTTCTCATAACAATGCAGACAGGATTGCTCCAACTCAAAAGAATTTTAGTTTTTCTTCTTGGTGATTACCAGTTTGACTGTGGGTTCAGTAAAGTGAAATGGATCCCAGCACAGCTGTCTGGTGAAAATCAATATATAGCTTAAAGATGTATCATATCTTATTACAGACCTTTTAGGGTACCTCTCATCATTGCACTTATCAGGAATCTCTTACCATTTGCATTTCTGTCTGAGCTAGCAACTACTAGAGTTCAAGTTTGAACTGAATATAATTAACTTCACTAACTGTTCTACTGCCTGAAGCTACCTGTTTCACTACCTGAAGCTGTTAGACACAACTTCAAAAATAATGTGAAGGAAGAATAAATAGGTATTGTCATCAAAAGAGGGAATCTCCTGCAGCCATTATTCCTGCCCTTGCTCTATTCTCTCTCTTACATCACCAGATGTACTTATGTGACCACACTGTGAACTGAATAAACAAAGTAACCTGGACAATCTCTAACCCCTTCCTGGAGGGGATATGGGATTATTTTCATCCAGATTGGTTTTCTGATCTAATTTACTAAATACTCAGACAAATACTTCACTGCATCAAGGGACACTGAAAAAAAACAAAGCACCAAAGTCAGAAGGACTGGACTGCAGCAATGTCAATTCAATGCTTTGAAGCTGTGATACCAGAAAAGTGTGATTAAAATCAAATGGTACCTAAAACACGTCAGTGGCCCTAGTGAACTGTAATGAAATGGCAGTCATGAGAGACTTCCTGGGAAACACCAATCTAAGTAGCATAATTATTGAAACCAGGTAATTTATAATCTAGTTGGTAAAAGTATAAAACCTTCTTTTCCCTTAAATGTTTCCTATTGCCTGATAAGAATTCCTCCCTAGTCTGTGAAGGAATTATTTATTAAAACTTCACTTATTTTGGCTTGCTTACTTACTTTTAAGCCTTCTTAGAATTTTGGCCATATCTCTTTGGCTGCTTTTATTTTTCTTCCTAATTTCTTCTGAGAGATTTTGTCAGAAATTCTTTTGAAAAATCCAAGTAAATTACTTCCTCAGGATGCCCTTTCTGCACTGTACTGTTGACTCAAAGAATTTAGCTGGTCAAGAATGTGTGATTTACCCTTGTGGCAGCTAGGCAGATTTGATCATATCAGCATACATTTATCCAAGCATTTCATTACTTTCTCCTTAATTATACTGCACCATTTCTTATAATTCTGAAGAGAAGTTTTTAAGCCTGTGATACGTGAAGTCATTCTTGAATCCTTATAAAGATGGGAACAAGACCAGACATTTTTCAAACATCTCATTTTTTTACTATAAGTGATGTACAGATTTTAGAGCTTCATTTCCATACCTTGTGTTTCTCTTTTGCTCTGAGTTCTTTTGTCTTTTAGTCATAAGCAATATGCAGCAAAGAAGTATTTTCAAAGATAAGTTATGTTTGCTTGAGGCCATAAAAATACTAAAAGATGACTGGCCTAAATGAGGTTATTTATTACTTAAAGTATTTCTTAACATTAATATGTAATTATGTGACACTTCAAGAAACCTCGATAACAAGCACTGTCATAAATAAAATTGTTTTGAGCATAATTTCAGTAATATTTTCTTTATAAAAAGTCTCAAAAGGAATTAAATTATTGCAAAAATTGCACAAAATAATTTTAAAGGGCTTTTCACTGAAAAATTAGTGTGAGGGTGGTGACCATTTATCCCATAAAATAGTGAAGACCTTTATATTTAAAATTAATATTTTATCTGCCTCTTTCTGCCTCTTTCTTAATTACATTTCTATCCACTTTGTTCTGTTTCTCTTTTCCTTCCCTACTCCTCAGGGTGGGAGGAAAGAGGTTTGCTTTGATCTTTATTATATTTTGTAGGTTTTTCTTTTTTAGGTATAATTTTAGTTGTAGGACAGTGAAATGAGCATGCCTTGGATGTTCCCTACCATAACTAAAAGCTGTGTAGCAGCTAATAATCTTCTGGACAAACATATTGTTTTTGAAGTGAAAAGACTCTTAGAGACTACTTAGAGTTAAATTTTCCGGTACTGAACATAATGCTAACCAGAAGGGATTATATATGAGGATCAAAGAACAATTAAATCCCATTGTTGTTTAATATTGGAAAAAAGGACTGTAAAGATTATACAGTTGAAATTCAGGTTCTCACTACTGAAAGATATGTGCACATCATATATGTTACAAACATATAAATATCCAGCATTTTCCTATAATGCCTTGAAAATTGATTTAGAATCAGAGAAACTTGACTGGTTTTATTTTAGCAGCTTTCTAAACAGTCATATTTCAGTTATCTGCAGTTTTGTAAAATCTAAATATAAATATTTCTATGTTGTAAAAATTGCTACTTCAGTTTTGAACCTTAAACTAGAAAATACAACAAGCTTTTTTGCATCGTGTTTTGTAATGATCACTTAAAATAATTGTTCCTTTTAATAGCTCTAACTATTCTGCTTCATGAAGAACCAGTGAATTTGTGAGAAAGTGGGCAATATGTGAGTCCAGTTCAGCAGGGCAGTAGTGACAGTGTGGTGACACAAGTCACTAAGTGATTCTCCATGACTGAATCCCAAGGTATGTTATAAAGTTAATGCAAAAAGTCTGATTCTGAGCACCCTGATCTAGGGAATGGTGTCTCTGCCCATGACTGGGGACTTGGATTTGGTGATATTTAGGGGTTACTTTCAACCCAAAACTTTCTGTGATTCTCTGAAAAAACAAATTAATAAGGCAAGATTTCTTAGATGCTGTCCTTATTTCTGTACCATCTAAGCTTACAAAAATTATCTGCAAAAAAACCCCCAAGCATTTGCAAGAATGCTGTGAAAAGTATCTCATTAGGAGCTACAATATTGTTCTGGACTGTGAAGTATTACTCTATTTTTGAGCCTGGCTCTATCTCATATGACTGGATGACTCTACAGTATTCCTCCTGGTACCAGCTTTCAAAAAAGTCTTCAAAGGTGAGGTATCATGGTTCTGAAGATGGTTCCAACAAAAGAGAGTACAAAAAGTGGCTGCTTAGATAACAGGTGCTTCTGAAGAGAACTGTGGTAGTAAACTATTCAGTTCAGCCTGAAGAAAAGATTCAGCGAGTTCTTACCAAGGTATACAAATAACAGAAGGGACAGTGCAAATATGATAAAAGTTCTTCCCAGTGGTGACCAGCAACAGGGCCAGAGCCAATGGGCACAAATTGAAATACTGGACCCTCCTCCTGAAAATCAGGAAACACTTATTCACCATGGTGTTAACTGGGAGCTGGCACAGGCTGCCCAGGAATGCCATGGAGTCTGTCCTTGGAGATATTTAAAAGCCACTGGAGTATGGTCCTGAGCACACAACTCTGGATGTCCCAGCTAGAACAGGATAGTTGGTCCAGACAGCCTCGGGAGGTTATTACAATCTCCACTATTTTTTGTTTCTGTGATAATCCTTTCACGATGGAGTAATTTTGTACCAGGAAAGGCAAAACAATGCAATAGTAAAAAAACCACAACTTTTTTGTCCAGATTTTCTCACATTTCAAAACATTTGTAGATCTGATGCTGGAAAAGTGCAGCAAGAATATGTTGAAATAAAATATTAATACCTGGGAGTTTGAAAAATACTATTTCTACTGCACAGAAATATGAAAGGTAAGACCCTGTGAATGCAGTCACTAAACTACACCAAATAATTACATTTTTCATTTTCAAGTGGGTACCAAGAGTACAGACCCTTCTGGTACTGCTGCTTCTCCTAATTTTTTCAAAGCATTTGTGGGAAGAGGCCAATTTTCTAAACAAATTCTAGATAATTTATCCCTAATTTTTTGCACATACATGATCACTTTTAAGAAATGTGATCAAAGTCTGATATATGAATCTGTCAATAAGAAATTACAGTACAAATAATCTTGCCAGAATATTTTTTTTTTAAATAAATAACCAGGAGATAGTGTTCTGAAGAATGTGACACCACAGCAAAGTCATTCAAAAGACAAAGATAATTTGATGAAAACTTTCTCATTGCTAGAAGGCTTTTGGAAATGCTGGAAGATACCAACTTATTTTACAGTAAGTAATGTAAGTAGTAAATAACAAAGTTTGTGTTTTATCCAATTTTCTTTTAACATTTGGAAATGGTTTACTCATACTCAGAAATAATGAAGGAACAAGAAAATTTCTTCCTTACCAACACGATATGCTGCTATCATCAGTTTAGTTTAAT
Source organism: Cinclus cinclus (assembly GCF_963662255.1). Classification (NCBI taxonomy): domain Eukaryota; kingdom Metazoa; phylum Chordata; class Aves; order Passeriformes; family Cinclidae; genus Cinclus; species Cinclus cinclus. Next base: position 39,567,050 of record NC_085046.1, on the reverse strand, counting down.
AGAAGTCAATCACTGTTGCAAGTCTCCTCTGTCAAAAATTCAGGATTTTAAGATAACCTATGTTCCAACATCTGAGTAGGTAAACACTAAAAGATAATCACTTCTAGACTTTAATTTCTGAGTTCCATCCCTTTGGATGATGTCTTGGATCAAATGCCTTCAGAACAATTGACTTCTACTACATGGAAACATGCTTCATGCATTCAACTTACTCAAACATGCTATTTGATATCCCGAAGAAGAACTTTTGGTTTTGCAAATTTTGGAAAAGATTTATAATAAATTGCAGTTGAAGAAATGCCTTGGAGCAGTATGACTGTCCTCAAAGCACACTGCACTAGCAGACAATGCACAAGTCTAAAGTTTCTCTTAAAGCAAAAGTTATGACCCATTGCCTTAAAAGTAATGCAAATTTCAATCTGACCTCCCTCTTCATGTAAACACAAAACCACCCTGTGAAAAGAATCAAGAAAACTTTCAGATTGTGCAGAATACTTAAATGCTGTAGAGCCCTTCCCAGTCATTTTTTGAAGTAGATGTAGATTCTGTCTTACTGTAGGGAAAAAAATAAAAACAAAACAAAACAAAACAAAACAAAAAAAAAAAAACACAAAACCAAACAAACAAAAAAACCAAACAAAAAACCAAACAAAAAAGCAACAAGTAAACAACAACAACAACAACAAAAATTAATTTGTTACCCCATTCTGGGGGTTGGGGCAATAGGGAGGTAAGTATCTATCCTTTACACAAGTTTGACTCAAAATGAGGCCCTACAAAACAGGTGAAACAAAGAACTTCCAAACCATGCCCAAGAGGCTCTAGAAGCAATGTGCATGAGAGTGCATTTCAATGCTAATAACATGTAGATTATATAAACATAGCCTTACTGTGTCTGACCTAAAAGGTCATGATGAGAAAATTAAGACAAGAAACAGATGAGAGCTGAGAGAGCTCAAGTATGTCAAAAGCATTAATCCTAAAGGGCTTTCTTGTAATAAATAGTATAATGGGAACCAAACAGCCTGGCATAAGATAGAACAAACCGTGGGCTTTCCTGGGATAATGCTCCCAAGAGAAAACAGCAAAAGAAGTGTGTTCTCATGTCCAAAGACAATGCAGACCACTAATGTTTTCAAGGGCTGTGAAAGGAACAGTGTAACACAGCCTAAAAAGATGTCCCAAGTGACAAGTCTCATTTTTCTGAAAATAAAAAAAAAAAATCATTTGAAAATTATCCTAAATATTTCTTTTTCAAATAAAAGAAAGTGCATGGAACAACAAATAATAACAAATGCTGAGTTATTATGCTGTCATTTAAAATAGGCTGCAATATGCTGAGACATCTTTATAAGGTATGGAAATTTCTTTCTTCAAAATCAATTAGAAACAAATTTCATCAAAAAGGGCAGTTGATTATACTATTGATATATTGATATCCCTAAAAATTCCCAACATTGAATAACAAGTTTTGATGATGAAATGAATGAAATGTAGATGCACTGAAAGAGTTGAAGTGGAGATCTATTCTGGTATTTTCTTTTCCACTTCAAATGCTGTATTTTGTGTTCAAATTCCAGTGTGTGCTACTTGTTATTGTGTTTGTAACTACCATTAAAACACTAGCTCTGTGTAATCAAAAAGGTTTGCTGTGAGGCTGTCATTCTCACTTGATTCTTACACTTTATCATTTCCATAAACCATCAGATATAGTAAGACTACATAATTTATCATTATTTTCTGCAGTTCTATAAATTAATTTCCTATTCACAAGACAGAACTTGTACTGAATCTAGTTGAGACTTAGAAAGGCAGATCTCAAGTGTAATATTTTAGCACACAATGAGGCAGAAGGGAATAGCTCTGATTTTTTTCCATTAAGGTCTGACCTTAGAAGTGTCCTCAAGACCTTTATGAAGACTATGATGGCTCACTGGAAAGCTTACAGAAAACAAACCACCAGCATTCCAACCTATACATACTACCTTGTCTGAGAAAGGCAACAGAAATGTCAGTACAATGTGAAAATTATTTTCCATATCTGACTCTTTGTGATAAACTGGATGCAAAATGAGAAAGTAAAAAGACTGCCTTAGAGAAGAATACAGACAGGATGATAGGATGCAGGCTTTTGAATTGCAACACTCTGGACTTAAGCCATGTCAGAGTGATCAAATCAATCAATTCTTACTGATCAAGTGAATCACAATTAAATATAAATGTTTAACTAGATATGTGGACAGGGTAGAAGTTCTGACTAATATAGTACATGTTAAAGGACTAAAGTGGGCTAAGAATGATCTTTGTTTTTACAAATAGGTTAAGCAAGTTACTTCAGAATGAGTAGTACTGCACCTCTTAACAGACCTAGGATTTCTGTAGGCCCACAAGGAGGGATTGAAATTTTAGTGTTCAAATTATGGAGTTCCTCATAGGAGGAATTATTCACCATATAGGAAATGCTTGGAGATCTCAACATATTTGCTTTTAGAAATAATTTTATTAATTGAAAAGGAATTTTAAAATTTCATTTTATAATCATGAATATACTTGCAAAATGCAAGAATTACTCTGGTCATGAGTTACTAGCAAAAATAAGTATAATTTATACCTTTTTCTTGTATCTCTCCTTTTTCTTTCTACATGATTCACAAGCTGTTTGTTGAGGGTTAGTTCTCTCCCTTTTTTCCCTCTGTGGAATTCTCCCCATTGTCATGCTAAGATACCTGTTGACTGGGCCCTGGTGACAAGGGGGAGGGGACGGGAGGGAAGAGGAAAGCCCCGCAAGATTCAAACATCCAGAAGAGGAAGCGGAAGGCTGGGCCTTGGCCCATTTCCCCCGCGGAGTTCGGACGAGAAGGACGATCGCCGCCTGTGTCCCATCCCTGCCATCCCAGCACCGGGAGCCATCCTCACTGCTGTCAGACCCTGCCCTGCTGCCTTCTCGCTGTAACCTGCCACCATCCAGCACTCTGCTGAGCACCAGGACCCACACCGTGAGAGGAGGGCTCTCTCTCCATCTCTCTCTCCCCCTGGGACAGCTCTGCCATCACCCCCAGCCCTCCTGCGGCTCTGCGGGACCCGCCCGCCCCCAGCACCGGGAACTGCAGCTCAGGGAAAAGGTGCCTGCAGCCAAAAAACACTGGGACTGAGTTACTGTTCTGTTTGTGGGTAATTTCATAGCTGTTGTTCTTGTTTGTCGTGTTAGATATACTAGTAAAGAACTGTTATTCCTACCCCCATATCTTTGCCTGAGAGCTCTCTTAATTCCAAAATTATAATAATCGGAAGAATCACGGGTTTTTTTTCAGTCCAAAGGGAAGCTTCTGCTTTCCTTAGCAAACACCTGTCTTTCAAACCAAGACACTGTTTTAAACATTTGCAACATGCCTGAGAATGTTCCAGATCTTTTATGTACTATTATTTCTATTATTTGATCATTTGAAATAGTATCTCAGAATTGCGCTATTTGTAAGAAAAAGAATATTATTTTAACCTTTTATAAAGGGTTTCACATTAACAAAGTGTATAGAACTAAAATCAGCAGACAAAAAAGATCAGCTTTCATTGATACTAAAGTGAGCGAGGTTAACTCTGTTTTAGGTTAGGGCATAGTTTATCCCACAGTTTTTACTTATTTGACATAAGTAAATAATATTCAAATAATTGCATTTGAATGTGAAATTTCTGGATCAGTATTATAACTGATGGTAGTAGAAGCAGTATTAAAAGTAAATACTTAAGAAAAACATATTATTTTGCACAGCAATCAAAATAAACATCTTCACCTTTTTGGGCAGAACACACTAGAAAAATTGTTACAGAATACCACAAGAGAAAATAAAGTTCCTGAGGCTGAACTCTCTGAAAAGGGCTATGGATTTTTTTTTTTGTTTGTTTGATTGGTTTTTGCTCATCTATCTCTCAGATACAGAATTAGGATAGCTTGGGAGTTCTCCTTGGAGAAAAGAACATTGTGGGACAAAGGACTATACAGAGCCATCTTCCATATTTCCATACATGCATATAAAGCAAATATAAGAATGAAATAAATTATTTCTGTATTGGTATATATGTTAAGAAATTTTGTGTATTTCATGTTTACCACAAATACTTTTCCATTGTTTCTACTGAAAATAAAATAATTTCAAACTGCTCATACTTTACATGGTTAATATGTTTCTTCACAACTAAAATTTACTTCTTTATCCAAGGCTCAGAGTACCTTACAGGAAATCATTAAGAAGTATTTTACTGCTTTCCAGCATGTTTACATGAACTAATTTTATAATGTATCTGCAAAGATGGAAGAAGCCAAAGAATTATTGCTGATAGCTATTTTTAATACAATGTAGTCAGCAGATAATTGTGTTTGCCTTAATGTTAACTAATGCCCCTCCTACTGTGTTTTAAAAGGAAGTGGATCAGCAGGAAACATTTAATTTACAGCAGCTTCTTGCTGTTTATGTGAAAATCAGCTAGCAGAATACCAAATGGTTATGTATGATTTATTTCTTCCTTATTCATAAAAATTCCTCTTTTAGACGAAAACACACATACCAAGAAACAGGGAGAAATATTTTAAAAATGCATGAAATGTCAAAAGTTCAATGCTTTTTTTACACATTTTAGTCCATTGTAGTCAGGCTATATTACAGTATTAAGAATATTTGTGAAAATGTGTCCCTCAAAGCTGTAGCTAAGGAAACACAGTTGTACTCAACAATTCTATATCCTAAAAGTTAATACTATTAATCACTTTCAATGTCACTGTTAAGAATGCTCAGCAAGAAATCTGAAAAGCAAAAGCAGAAGATTTTTGAATTCTGTTTCAATTATTTCAGGATGTTTATTTTTGCCTTCTTTTGGGGGACCTGACTTCATTTTCTTTTGTCTGATTGATAGCACTTATCTTCATAAAGACCACCTATATAAGTGCTTGCACAAAATTCCATACAGTGTTTTCAAGGACTTTTACATCAACCCACAGCTAGCTTGGTGGGAATGCCAAAGAAGAAAACAGGAAAATAAAACAAATAGTTGCCATTTAGCCTCTAGGATAATTTTAATATTACACTGAAGGGTTATTTCACTTAGTCTTATTTTCTTACACTTTTAGGTACTGCAACTCGCAGTCACCTCATAGGCTTATCTATCAAAACCACGTACTTTAAAACTGGTTGTGAAATCTAATGCTTTTAAGGAATTTTTAGCAGGGTTGAGAATGGAATTTTGTCAAATATCTGCTTTATTTTCCTGTGTTTTTCCTGTTAACTATTTCCCTGGAAAGCACAGGGATATCCAGCAAAACCAGGACTGGCTAAAGAAAATTGTACAAGAGGTTGAGAAGGTTTAGACAGAAACAGCTGGAACTCCACTTGGAATCAGTATGACAAAACAACTTGTGAATACTTACTCTTGCAAAATTGTGGAAAAGAAAGTCTCATACTGATACGGAAATTACTTCTGTGATTCTTGGTTATTTCAAAAACGCTTTTATAATTAATGGTATAGATGAGGTTCAGGTTTCCTAAGTTTCACTTCTTTGGACTCCTAGATAAAAAACACAGAGATCTATATCTCCAGACAGGGTAAGAGCAAAGCAAGTCCAGCTCCTCTTCCCTCAGCCCTGCTCCTCCTTTTCCATCCTATTATTTCCAAATGCTCTGCAGTTTATATGGAGATTAATTTGGCTGGGAACTGCAACATGGCTTTTTTAGCCTCATTTTTTCCAACAGATCTAGATTAAAACTCTTAAATTTCATAGCTCTTCCTGAGTGGAGTTTTTTCACACCACACAGTTTATAAAATAATTAACTAAATTAACTGATCATCTGTGATGCTGCACAGAACATTGTGTGGAAAGGGAATACCACAAAACCTAGTAGAACCTTTCTTTTGGATCTTAATGACACCGCTTGGATCTTTTGAAACATCCAAATGACACCATTTACTTCATGGTTCATTATGTTGTTTCACCTGATGTCCAACTAAATCTAGTCCAACAGAACTTTCTCAACTAAAAAATGTGAGGCAAAGTAAATACTGTAATCTTTCCTTACACAATACTTACTAAAACAATATGGTATGACAGTAGAATAGCAAACCGTCCTGTGTTCCAGTGCAGAAATGAAAACTATTACTTATACTGAAACACTAAGGATGTGGCTGCTGAAAATTAGGGGTTTACTTGCTTTTGTAATTTATATTATCTTGAAATTATTAGAAGTAAAATGTGATATGGCAATAACAAATATCTTGGAAATTGTTTTTTTCTTACACCATTTATATATACTTATTGTAACTATAGTAGTATCATTACAATTGTAATAATTTTAGCATATTAAAAATACTAAAACCAAACAAATCAAACACTGCAAAAAGAAAATCTTTTTAAGGCAAAATAATACAGCTGGGAGGAAAATAAAAAGCACTACCAGAAAAGCTGTGCCTGAAGTATACAACTGACTTGACTGCCAAAACGTTACTATATCAGAAACAAACTCTTTTCTCCTCACAGAGAAAGTAGTAAACATTTCACATGTATTATATGACTTGTATATAAGTAATTTCTGATGAGACAGCCCTCATAAGTGAGGACTTCTATGTGTCTTACCTCCCCACATGAACTGCTTCAACAGAGCATCTTAGCACACTTTTCCTTTAAAAAGATTTTATAGTTTTTTGAAATTACATTAAATACCCATAAGACTCATCATTTTAAAAAATGAAATATTATTTCCAGACATATCATTTCATGAAAGAGTTGGTGGCTGGAAATTGACTGGAGGAAAAGAATAATTTCACAATCTAGCAATAATTATAGTACTTAGCTTGTTCTGCTTATGTTGTTTATTTTTTTTTAACAGGGAAATAATCACACTCTGAAAAAGACCTTTTCTATTTTAGGTAACTCTGTTGCCTAAATATCTCACACACTACTCTAAGTTATATAGACCCTTAAGTAATTACTTTCACTGATAAATGAGACACTGAAGGAATAAATGGCCTGTCCTATTACCCAATAAGAATTACATCTGTTGTTGTTTTCGTTAAGATAGCTTGGATCAAAAATTAAAATCTGGTAAAAATCACAATGAAAATCTAACTAATTATAAATAGCAATAAGTCATTTAATGAGGAGCAGATGTGATTTTGGGGGGGAAAAAGAGAGAATTCATACTTAAGAGTTTTTCTAGCTTCTGAATAAAATAATTTTATATTTACTCTGAGGATCCTTGAAATTTTTAACTATTATCAGTGTCTTCTTCAAAATTCTTTATTTTAGAGATCTTGCAACCACAATGACCTTCTTCCTCTCAACAGTGTTGTGAAATATTTGGGTTATATGTAAGGGGTTAGCTTTCAGTGCATCTCTACAGCATCCCATTCAGCAGGCTTTTTGATGCACATAATACATTAATGAAAGTTTACTATTACCTGTTAAGATTCTCTAAATTAGTACACACTAAAGAAAAACAGGTACATTTATTGTGATATTTCCATTGAATGGTAGATATGTAATCATTACAAAATACTAACAGGTTACATTCAGTCCAGAAGCACAAATCAACCAAACAATAAATGTACTTACACTTAAAATCTAAAGCAATTTCTTGATTTGTCAGCCTGTGCATTGAAGTCAGCTTGAGGAGTTACTGCCCACATCAAATATCAAACCTCTCTGCACAGCTAAGATTTCTTCTTGTAACTGTTCCTAAGTACCTTGATATAAGCCCTCCAAACAAAGAAAAACTTATGTTCTGTGACTTCTACCTGTACCTACATAAATATATGCAGTTCTCAGAAAGGCTCTGTTTTAATAAAACCTAATTGTGTCTTATACCTTGTCTTATACATAAACCAGTCAGGTTTCTTTTTTTTTTCTCAAGCTTTTCTCTCTTATTTCCTAAATCTCATGAATTTCTGATATTATGCGCCCATTTTATATCTTTGAACATTTGCAGACACTCAGAGAAATTTAGTAGTCATCCATACTTGTTTTTCAAATGACTAGAAATGCAGCAAGTCCTGAAGTTTATACTTAGAAATTCTATCAAATGAAAATGAATTACTGTTCTCCAGGTCTGTTTATTGCAAGCCTTCAGTCACTCCAATATCACTGGTTATAACAATAATTATTACTTTCCCTTCTTACCTAACAATTATATGCTTTATATATCATTATAACTTATCTGATTCTCTGAGTCTTACAATATTGTTCTATTACATTCTATTGTGAGTGCAGGCAATCTGCAAACCTTTTACTTATCAGTAACACTGTATTCAAAAACCACAGCTCTTGTGCTCACACGTAATTTAAGAAATAGAAATCTAAATATTTTCAACATGTAAGTTTAGCTTATTTTAAGGTTATTCTAATTTTATGCCTTTTTAACATTGTTTTCACAATATATTTGAACTCTTCACAAGTTCAAGTGAACAAGGAGTCACATACAATAATATGTAAAGTCCTGCACTCATTTAATAAGCAATTTTTATCAAATGATTCTGTGTGAAGAAAAAGCATGTTTAATAGCAGCTGAAACTGCTACAATAAATTCCAGATTTGGATTGAGGCTTGTTCTAAAAAATTGTGTATTCATAACAGGAAGTTATCTAAGAAAGATGATACAAATTTGTCAGTTATTTTTAAAACATCTATACTGAGAATATATTTCAGATAAGCTAATATGCTTTAATGCTGGCTGCTGTGGATTTCCTCTAAAGTTTTTCTATAGGGCAAAATGGTGCACTGAAAATCTGCAGAAGCAGTATGCTACTATTTAGCAAGTTCAACATTTAAAAATGGAGTAGGTAGTATTCCTGTAGCCTCTACTAGATCACTGTAAAACCCACCAATCTGGCACAATTTACCATGACACACGGAAACTGCTGAGAATGGGACAGCAACAGTACTACAATTTTAAAGTTGTATAATGTACATTATTCTGAAAAAGTCAAATATCTTCAACATTGAAATATTTTTATTTTTTTATGGCTATTTCCACTTCAACTCAAAACATGAAGCTTTCTAAATCTTCTGTTTAAAGAATAAAATAATTCAGTATTCATCCTGGACATCTGCTCTAACAGACAAATCCAGATGAACTTTGTACTTTTGCTTCAAATTTGCCCTTACAGAAAGAAATTATGTAAGGACATACTATCATGTTTCACCTCAACATTTTTCAAACATCAAGTAAATGTTTCCTAAACCCTTTGTATGTTCAAATAAATTAGCATAATTATTCTGGGCCAAAATGCTCCAGGTAATAAAATTACAGAATTCCAGGTGTGGATTAAGCAGCATAGTGCCCATTTATGCTTTCATTACTTAAAAGGAAAAGGCAGGCTTTTGCAGTAAGATTCTATACCATATTTTAATGTTCTTGAATCAGGTGCTAAGCAAAAAATTAGTACAATTGTTATTGAACACCGAAATTCTCTTCACACACTTCTGTAAAACACCTTCATTTCCTGTCCTTAGAAGCTGAAGATTCATGACAATTCATCAGTTTCAACTTTCTTCTGGAAACTACCAATATATTTTTCTCAAAATAGTGCAGTAATTAAATTTTATGCTGAAAGTGTACAAGATGACAGTCTCTTAATCCATCTGTCAAAGACTGCTTATTCATTTTTACTTTGGTCATCCAGGTTAAGATTTCTCTTAAAGGTCACAGTTAATTTAGTCTTCTGAATTTTACTTTGCGTGCAACATCAAGGAATGGCACCACAGTAACAAGTAGTTCTGTGCTTGTAAAGTGAAAATGTTTCCAAACTAAAATAGACAAACAAAAATCCATCTATGCTTATCTCTCCATTCATGGGGTTTTTTTCTCAAGTCATGCTAATTCTTAAATTGTTCAAATTACACACAAACATGTGAAATTACATGGGGAAAAAATAAAAAAGTGATGTAATGAAATATTTTAAGATGCAATATTTTTAAGCTGACTCATTTTCATTTCCGATTTCCTCTGCTGAATAGAAACCTCTTTCTTAATTATTTACTAATTAATGAAGTCTGGAGGAAGTATGGAAGGCTAAATAACTTTTCTTTTTTTTTTTTCTTTACATTGAATGGTAAATGTAAAGCATAGAACTTAAAAAATTTTTGTTAAACCCCAGAGGTCCTCTCAGCAGAGTCACTTCAAGCACTGGCTCATCTACTGCTATGCTTTGTATAACTAATAAAATCAGCACCATTGCTATTCTCTGTGTCTGCCATCTTTCTTAAAGAATTTTTGTCTCTTCCCATAAACTTGGCTCAAAAAACCCCCAATACTTCCCTGTCTACAACAGGTTTCCCATATTCAATGGAAGTGCAGCATTTTGCCTTTTTAAGTGGATACCAATATTCAGCATATGGGGGCTTTTTATTCTTAGTTCTCGAAGCGCAAAGAAAGCAATGCTCATTTGAAAACTGACTGACTAGAAATTAATTCAAGCTGAAATAATCTTGAATGAATAACAAACCCTGTTGTATTATAAAAATAAGATAGCATTCCCAACACTTTATAGCTATAAAATGCCATCATTTACAGATTATCAAAGCAGGAGGGCAAGCAGATTTCATTTTGTAAGGTCTTTTCCTCCTAAGTATAGAAAATGAAGATAAGTGCCTTGTAGATGGCAAGCTGAGAGGAGAGGTTAATGTTATTTCCATTCTTTTGCATGTTTGAGGGACTTGTTTTATGTATCAGAATTTTAAAAAAGAAGCAGAAAAGTATCAAGGCCAAAAGGGACTATAACTAAATTAGCATGAACACTCTTCCTCTGCAGGCCAAAGTATCTCCTGCTATTCCATCAAAACTAAATGTCTTTGTAAATATTCCAAGTAATGACAATTTAAATGGTGTGTTCCAAATGTTAGTTACCCTCATTGTTAAAATATGCACCTTTTTTATTAGTCTGGATTTGTCTACATTTGCTTTCAAGCTTCTGGACCTGATTACATTCTAGAAATACTAGAAATCTTATTTTCATGCACCTATTTGTGGACTCTGATCAAATTACATCTGAATCCACACTCAAATATATTGAACAGATTGCGTTTTCTAAGCCTCTCATTATAACCCACATTACAAGTAGCACACAAACATTCTTATAGCTATTTCTGAATATTTTTTCAATTACTTTTCCTTTTTTTTAATCTAAGTGCCATAACTGAAAATAATATTATAGCAATAGTCTAACTTATGCCATTTGCTAACAGTGTCCTACTTCTCTATTCCTATACCTATTTTATGCCAGCATACAATACAGAAAAAAAAGTGATGTACACAACTGAACACTTTACTCTGATGTCAGAGCACAAACTTCTGAAGAAAACAAACCATTAAATATATGAGGATAAATGGAATATGAGACAAAATGGCATGACTAACAAAGCAATCCTGCTAGAGTGATATCTTTAAAAAGAAGCAAATTTTATGAACAAATAAGAAGCAGAATATTATTTGCCTAGATCTCTGTAACACTCTACATCAAAAGTTTTACATAAAATTGGGGTTATTGCTGCAATTGTAAGAAGTAAGGAACTGGCTGTGGAGATGTCAACTCTTATGAGCTAGACCTCTGCCCTAGAGTGAAGTTAGTAGTGGAGATCCTCAAAGTCCATCTTTGAGAACAATCTTATTAAATACTTTTAAAACTGCCTGGCATAAAAAGTAGGAGTGATGTCAATGCCTCCTAACCATGTGTCAATACAGAGAAACTGAACTAGGATAAAGGAAAAACCGGGTGACTCGGGGACTGGAGTAATAGAAGTGTCATGACATTTAATAATACAAAGTATGAGGTTGGGGCACAGGCTCAGTGCTCAAGGCTTCTTAGCAGTGTATACTAAATTGGATTTTGATGCCCTCAAGGAGAGGATAAAATTACTTATTTTCTCAACATGAACAGGCTTCAAAACTATATTCTGTGGTGATGACAGAGGAACTGGGACAGGAACATCTTCCCTGAGAAGTTTGTGTTGCTAAGCTAAGCAACATCCCTACCACCAATGACAAACTGCCGCAGTCTCGCTGCCTTCTGCACAACCCTCTCTCTGTCTTGGGTCTAGGGCCGTGCACCTTGTCCAAGGAGAACAACCCAAAGGATTACTGACAGAGGCAGAGAAGTGGAATGCGCTCATACCGGGTGAAAACAATTTCCAGTTCCACCATCAGATAACCAAGATCCCAGTTTGCTATGTGCTCACCACCAAATTGACAGTGTTGGGGAAGAGGTGTGAGCAGGAGGGGACAAGTACACAGCCAGCATAGCAGCAGTGGCATGAAATTAATGCTCATGTGATCTTGGCACCCTGAGCTGCTAAGAGAGGGTGAAATATGGGAGCAATTCTATACCATGATGATTCTGCAGACACATCAGTCTGTCATCATACAAACTATTTATGCCTAAATCTAGTTCTGTGGCAGTTCCTCAGAAACTAATACAGTGAAAACCTATTAGGGAAATGAAGATCATAACATATTTGTCAATCTCAGGACAATTGAGCCACCAATGTGATGCAACCCTACAAGGCAAACATGACCTTAAATCAGAAATGATCATTTCAGTAGAGTAAGAGAAGCCTTTGTTATTTTACATTGCACTAATGAGCCCCTGTGTATACTGCAACACATAATTCTAGCAACTTATATTAAAGAAAAATGGATTCAAACTGGGAAACATGTACAGAACTGTTACTAGGGATCAGAGAATGGAAACTTCCATGTTTTGTAAGATCAAAGTTAAAGAAAATAACGACACGCTACCTTTTTTCCTTACCTCCAATTCCACCATAGCTTGCTTTGGCTTCTGCCTCAACTGCACCATTCTACCAGCCCAGATACTCCTGTATCTATGCAGTGAACTGGGTCAAGGAACTCATAATCAATAAGAGCCTTTCAATCATCTCTTTCCTGATGGGATTTCTTTTCTGAGTATGTAAGTCTATGCTGGCACATAGAAAATAAGGCCTGAAGCTAAGAGTAACAATGCCAACTTCTGATGCAAGTGCAGATAATTGTTTGCTAATAAACACATGTTGAAAGGAAACACCAAGAAGGAACATAGATGTTTAAACATAAGGACAGCACAAGCTTGGAGGAAATGGTTAAACGTGTTACAAACCACATTTCAGACTGGAAATCAGAATTTTAGCTGTCACAAAAATACAGTTGTACAGCTGTAATTCCAGTTACTGGGACAAAGACATATCCTGTTCTTACAGTAGAGCTGCTATCTGCTAGCACTTTAGAAGTTCTTTTTCAATCTTATATTTAACAACTGTTTTGTATTTTTGATGATAAGTATGCATTTAATTGTGTTCAAGTGTAGTATTTTTTAAAATAAACTTCCAGGACGTCAGAGATTAGTAAATTAATAAATAAAAAAGTAGTACCACTTCTACATCTGGACAAACTGTAACATCGGGAAATGCTACTAAAAGTAGCAAGGTAAAAGAAACTTCAGGAAGGGGGTGATTTCTCTAAAGTTAAAAAAATTACTACAACAGCTGTTTTCAAAGAATTGTCTCCCATATGTGATAGGAGACTTTCAGAAGTGCCTTGTACACCCTGAAACCCATTGCAATATTGTGACCTGATTTTTAACAGGATTTGATACTTAGTATTTTGGGTTTTTGAAACTTGTTCACCTGTTTATGTGTCTAAAGCCATTATTTGGCCACAAAATAAGGTGAAGCATGTGAAAAAAAATGTAGTCACAATATTTTATAATCACCAAAAAAAGCTCCAAAATGGATGGATGGATTCATGGATGTTAAGTGGTAGTTAAATCTTAGAGGGGGGAAAAAAGAGGAGGCATCTTCCAAAATCTTTGATGTCAGTTTTGAACATGGCTAGAGCTCATGATTTTGTATGAGAAACTTGAAAAACTGTAGAGTCTTGAAACACATCAACTACAGGAATGGGATTCGATTTAAACATCCATGGTAACTTGGACTTTTCATACCAATGAGTTGTACTGTGGCAGCTCCTTTGGGAGTCTCTGTGGGGAGCAATGAACGTGCTCTTCCCTCTTTGCTTGTTCATTTTCACATTCTGAACTATGTCTAAACACATCAAAACCCCAAAAAAGTTTCCATATTTTGCATCTGATCCTGCTTTCTTGCCCCTTTTGTGTCTCACAGTTCTGCACTGGTACATTTCAAAAACCTACTTTTAAAATACAGAATAAGACACATAAAAGGGCACGTGAAAAAAATTAAAAATATGAAAAAAAATAAAAAGAAAGAAATTCAAACCTCAAATAGTATTTACAAATACAATTGCTTTTATGATAACTCAAAATAAATTATTAAAATCTTCTAGGTATGTTTTAAAAAAAACTTTAATTTTTTTCTGTCCTAAAGAACATTAGAATTGTTTTGATGGAGGGGTTCCAGTTGTTTTTGGTTTTTTAAAGTACTTTAAGAGCTACAGGTCTAAAATTGGTTGACAGTAAAATAAAACATGGGTAAGAGATGCAAAAACTAGGAACCTAATACCTTGCTTATCATCTCTTTTAATCAGAACATTAGAGGTTAATATTTTACAGCAAATTTTACAAGAAATCTCACTCATCACTTGGGCATCATTACCACCTGTATGATCCTGTAGTACTGCCAAAAAACATTTCAAAACCAATACAGGCAGAAGACAAATACATCTGACAAACAAAATATATTATATTGGTTATTCATAAGATGTATGTACTCCTTACCTTTGAAAAAATAATCAGATGTTGCAATTGATTTATTATATCACACTAAAAACCAGCCTAATAACATTTCAGCACACTTTTCAAATTACTTCCATTACTTCAAATCTCATGTTCTTTTGAGATTTCTGGTTTCACAGCTTTAAAGAAGCCTATCTGAAATTCTCTGAATTGGTAAAACAGCACTTAAAGAGAACTGAAACTTAATAACTTGATCAAAAACTTTACCATGAAGGATCAGATATTTCTGGGATCATGCTTTTCACTTTTTGACAAGAAAAGAAAGTGAATGCCTATAAGTTTTTGGCTTCTAAACTTAAGCAAATGTTCATATCTGAAAACAGAGGTAATCATCAACATATTCATAGCACTCTTGGATTTTGCCATACCCAGGTACCAGGATTTGCATCTGAAGATACCCAGCATTGCCCAAATGAAGTGGAAAGACCACCACAAAAACACTGTATTTTTTGGATGGCATTTTAACTTTGCACTTCCTATTCAACATGGCATTCACCTTGACTGGAACATGGTTCAATCACACTAGACCAGACACACAGCTGCTGGACACTAATGCAAGTTCCACTAAAGCTTTCTGAGAGTAGCATTATCGTGATGGTCTACTGTTGTCCAAGATCTTTCCCCTCAGAATCCTGAAAAAAATCTGTCTTCTGCTCCATACCACTCTAAAGGGTAGAGCTCCTCATGAACTACAGTTTGCCAGCAAATTATGAGAAATAATTCAGCACTTTAAGAGAGTTTTGAAACTTGAGAGACTCAGTCAATGGCAGAATTAAATTCTTGAGCATATGTCATTGAAGAAAATTTACCATTAAGGGTTACTTCTGTATACTGTTTGTGGAATTAACATCCTCTGATTATAAGCTTACAAAATCCTTAAAAAATCTCAGGGTCCTGGAACAGAACATTTGAAAGTTAAATATTTATCTTAAATTAGCTGAAAATTCACTTTTTGCCAGCTTAATTTCAATCTTCCTTTTATTTTAAAGCAAGAACTCAAAAGGAGGGACAGAAATTTCTTCTCCAGAAGCATTGTTCTTGAAAGCATTCATAAACAATAAACTAGAAAATGTCTGAGAGTGAAGCGACCACACACTGAGTTAAATCTCTTTGACTGTGAAATTACCTTGAGCAAAGTAAACTTTGATGCAGAAGATGAAGTGACTGAAAATTTGTGGTGATAATTCTTAGGGAACCACCATTATTAACAAGGAAACTATATTCCTTCAAAGACCTCAGCAGATGTTATGGTAACAGTCAGAAATCCTGTGCAGAACATAAGGAAGTATAAGCTGTTCTCCAGTTAAACACAGGAAAAATGTGTTCAACAGAAGACAAAGCATAATATTAAAGCAGAATTTCTCATTAAGGTGCTGGCTGCTGAAGAAGAGACATTAAGTCTCTGGCCATGAGGCTACTCTACATATTCTGATTTGAGCTTCTGCAGTTAAGGCTATAGTATGTAGAATAATTCAAATCCAGGACAGGAACTTCAATCAGACTTAGCAGTGAAGATTCACCAGATAGATATTTGGATAACTCACCAAGTTTTTCAGAAAAACAGGATAGAGTGATGTTCTATGAGAGCCCAGCATGTCCCCTTAAGGAAAGTCAAACTGACACTTAAATTCTATAAGCACCCCATCCAGATAGAATTCTGTCAGTAGCAACAATTATTTTTTAAGTTTAATATTTTTAAAACATTGGGAAAATTAAATTATACACACAGGTTGATGGTAAATGAATCCTCAGGATTTCAGAATTTGAACTATTCACCCAAAAACCCAGGAAGAAAACCCTCTTTCAGACCACAGGGATCAAACAATCAAGGGTCAAGAAAAACTAAACCAACCAATCAGACCAAAAAAAAAAAAAAAAAACCAGAAAAGTACTGCCATTTTTCTTTCCAAAATAACTTGCACCAAAATATAATCTTCTTATTTCATTGCTTTTTCTGAACATTGAAGTTATGCAACTGGGATAGATAATGCCATGGCTGAGGAAACATCCACAGTGAGAGTGTAAATGCTGTACTAGCTCAGTTTTAGGATACAGTGCTGGGATGATGGTACTAGTATGGAGAAAATGGATCTATGCAATGTTGCTGAATCAAAGCAGTACTTTGGAAAAACACAGCTTTTCAAAGATCCTTCAGATGATGGGCATGCTGAATCACGTCTTATCATAGAGATGTAAAGATTATCACGTCCACTCAAACTCCCTGAAGAAGTCTGCAAGTATCTTAACAAAAAAATCAGGTTAATACAACCTTGAATTTCTGAAAGGCACTTAGTTCCTCACTATATGCTCTTAAGACAAGTAAGAATGTAATGGTTTGAGGATTCTCAGATGACTGAGCCAATGACAAAATAAAAGAAAGACAAAAGAAAGGTAAAAGCATATTTGATCTGTTTTCTCAGTAATGACTTTTTGCTAACAGAATCCAAAAATGGTCTCTGCTTGGCCTTTTTTGTTCAACATGTGCGTAAATTATCTGGAAAAGTGAGTAAACATTGGGGGGATCTCTAAGTATGCTCCAATATTGATACTAACTTGTTCCATAAAAAGGAAAGACATGGGGATAAGGAACTGAAAAACAATACCAACAAACCAACCAAAAAATAGCAAAACACCTTACACAACTTTCTAGTCCTGACTGGACAACAAAATAGCAAATGAAATACAGGGTAAATCAAAACTTTAAAGTGATAAATATGGGGGGAAAAATTACTTTCAGAAACATGATAAGATGAAAAATCGACACTTAAACATGACCTTGAAGTTATGACAACTCTGTGAACACATTGGTTCAATGTTCAGGAGCAATCACAAAAGGAAATAAAGTATTTGGAATTACTAAGATAGAGCAGAGGAGCACATCACTATGCCACCACATGATTTCACAAAGCTCCCAAATCTTACAGGCTGCATGCTTTTTTCAGTCCACAAGAACAAGACAGAAAAAAAGAAAAAAAAAGAAAAAAAAAAGAAAATAAGAGAAAAAAGAGAGGTAACAAAGAATCAAGGTAGAGAATACCTTTCAAGTACCACAACATGAGGTAGAATTCTTCACTTTAAAAAAGAGATGGCTGACAAGATCATAAAATGGAGATATATTAAGCCTTGATTGGCATAGAGAAAGGGAAGAGGTTCTTTTATTATTTCCTATTTTGCTATGCTCTCACAAAAACACAGACTTACAACAATAGGGGAAGCAGCTGCTTAAAGGAGAAAAGCAGAACAGTACAGCTGTGAAGGAAGTCCAATGAATGTTTGTCACAGAACAGACTAAGTATTTTGACTACCGAGCTAGCAAATGGAGAGGAAATGATAAAGACAGCTGAAGACAGAAATACTTGCCATTAGGAAATGAATACTTTTCCGAAGACAATACTGGGAGGGGGTGATGTGTGGTGCTCCTCGCGAACAGGGGCAGGGAAAGCAGTCGGTGGGATGAAGCCAAGCTCCGCGCCCGCAGCTGGGCTGTGACATCTTGTGGTCACACGGTTTAAGTGCAGCCCAAAACAACGCGCTGCAGAGCACCGTTTGTTTTCCTCTCGGTATTCTTAAATGTAAGAAGTGAGGTTATTAGTTACATACGAAAGAAAAAGTTTACTCAAATGCTGTTCCACCCTTAAAAAAGACATGCTTTCATTAACACTGTTAAATTGTTACTTCAATTATTGAGGAAAACAGACTAAATTTTAAGTCTAATCTGAATGCAAAAAATCGCAGACCACCTGAATAACGCTCCCTCAGCTGTGAATGGAATTGGACTTGGGTTTCATGACACACAAATTGTATGGTTCTAGCAGACACAAGGACGTAAAGAAAAGGACATGGAATCTGAAAGACTCATGCCTCAGAAAGAAAAGATAACTCTTTATTTGAAAACTCTACTGGAATGCAGCTTTCTCCTAACCTCTGTTTTGGCTTTGTGCAGCTTTTAAGAGCAATTCAGCTCATGGCTAGAGCAATACTGAAATTTTATTTTCAGATCCTTACAACAGTGAGGTATGTTGAATTTCTCACACTTATAGTACAAGATTTCAGGTCTAACTAATACACTTACCTACTTTTAGGTTTGCAAAGAGATTAAATATTTTAATTTTTAAGGCAAATCAGAATCATAAAATATGCTGAGTTGAAGGGATCCAAAAGGATCATTGAGTACAACTCCTGGCCCTGCACAGGACAATCCCCAAGAGTCACACCATATAACTGAGAACAGCATCCAAACACTTCCTGAACTCTGTCAGTCTTGTGCAGTGACCACTTCCCTGGTGAGCCTGATACAGTGCCCAACCCTGCTAAAGTTAGTGTTGAACTTCAGTGCATAACTATATTGGATAACATGGTCACTGAGAGAATTATTCTAGTAAAACTTCTAATATAAAAAAAAATTAAATTCCTCTACTCATCAGAAATTTCAAATCAGAAAAACAGTATTTCTTTAATAAAATATGAATAAAGTAACATAAGGCGTTCTTAAAAACCCACACTTTTTTGTCTACTTACAGTCATTTAGATTTGTTGAATTTCTCCTATTTTATCTGCTTACAATAACCACAAAAGCATTCACTTCTTTAGAAAGTCCCACACAACCTTTTATAAGGGTTTTTTCTTCTCCAGAAATCTCAATTAGTATTTGGTTTAACAGCTTAAAATAAGTTCATGTATGACAAAAGCTCAGTAGTATTGCAGATCATATTCATCAACTTTTTAAGCAAATGACAATCTTGGCAAGAATATAACATTAACAAAATAAAAAGAGCGTAAGTAATGCTCCCTTGTTGTTAAGTTGCAAGTACGTTTTTCCTAGATGAGAATGAAATACATTCCTGTAGAATACAAAAAAGTAAGTATTAAAACCTCAAATTTCTATCTATTTTTAAGCAATAGAAATGAATTCTTCAGCAATATAAAGCGCATTCTGAACATTTTAGAAGGAAAAAATCTAATTCTCAGCAAGAGGACGAAGCCATGCAACAGAGTCACTTCTATGAAAAGGATTGCAGTTCTATGCCCTTTCATAAAACTCTTACTCAAGGCATTAGTTCAGAGGGAAGACAGAAGTATCCCAACAAGAGGCCAGAGAAACTAAAGATAACAACACAATAAATAACGTGATTGTATACATAAAAGGAGGGGAATTACTTTGCTCTGCTACAAATAAGTGTTCTGTCCCACAAATAAGTGTTCTGTCCCACACATTAAGATGTACAACACAAGCATTTCCAGAGAGCACCTTGAGTTACAAAGTCATTGATACTTGCATGAACTAAGCCATGATGTGAAGATAAGGATCAGAGAGCCTTTTCTCCATATGGAAAGGAGATACTGCTGAGAGGTGGGAAAATGTCAATGCTGCCACTGTCAGATTTGTAGAGAAGAAGCCATTTTGATATATTGTGCCTCATCCTGTATCTGTCTGATTAACACTGCAACTGACAGAAATTCATGAAAGTAAATCCAACACAGAACTATTCATGACCAAGTTTCCATCCACTTATATTTGACAGCAGAAACTGCGAATACTTCCTATGCATTAGCTCATGGTAGAGTTACCAAGTATCTACAGGTAGATCTAGGCCCCTCCTGAGTAGCAAACTCAGTGTAATACCACAGTCTAAGCAGCACTTGTGAAATCCTGAAAAACTTGCAGTTGAGACCTACTGGTAGGGTTTTACACACCTTTGGCAAAGCTGACATCAGGTGTACTTGAGAAGGTAAACATCAGTCCCAAAGTGCGACCAGAATGAAAATATACGTACTTCTTTGCATTCATTAAAGCACAGCACTCTTATTTGTGCCTGCTGCTAAAAGAAAGATACACCTCTTGCTCAGATTTGAGGGTAGGACAGACGGAGAGGGGTCAGAGCTCTGGAACAGTTACATAAAGCTGCTTCTCGAATCCCACCCCTCTTGGTGAGGGACAGCCTCTCCAGCAGGGAGATCAGATGTGTCTAATGATCAGAGCAGATGGATGCGAAAATTGAAATAAAGTCCTAAAGCATGTTATCTTGGAGTTCTCACAAGCAGATGGTTCTGAGGTTTTTCAGAGGAATGCTCCACAGACCTCATGTATAGTACCCATTTGGAGTTAATTTTGCTGCCAATTAGTGCTGTAAGTAATCACCTTTTCAGACAGGTTTCAGCAAAAATTCTATGAAAGAAGTCAGGAGGACTACTAATCTCAGATGTAATCTTGCTTGTCTAGCAGAGTGGCATGGCAAACTTCCTCACAATCTTAGCTGTGAGGTACGCTTCAGCCAAAGGCAAGAAGACAGTCATTCCTTTAAGAATTTTTTTCCTCTCTACAAGAATGGACACATCTTTATTGAAAATAATTGAAATGCAAGAAAAAACAAGGAATTAGTATATTAAGGATGATGAGCTGGGTGAATTTAGCACAAATTGTATCAGGCACCTGACAAATAATTCTGGACCATCATAAAGGCCAAAGGTTTGGTTTGTCTCCAAGTACATAAAAAATAATTTCAGCCAATCTAAGACAAACTGGAAACTAAATTCTCAGGTCTGCTTGGGGGCCTATCTGTCCACACTCTACACCTGTACATTAAATAATCTGTTGGAGGCTCTAAAGATCAGTGACAACATGCTATCTTTCCTAAAGAAGCCACTCCAACACTTATCAGAGACATAAAAAGACAGATTGCCTTTTGTGGTGGGTTAACCCTGGCTGGTTTCCAGGTGCCCATCAAGATGCTCTGCCACACCCCTCCTCAGCTGGACAGGAGGAGAAAAACATGACAAAAGGCTTGTGGTCACGATAAGGACAAGGGAGATCACTCAGCAATTATTGTCACAGGCAAAATAGAGTTGACTCAGGGAACTTAGTTTAATTCATTACAAAACAAAGTAATGAGAAATGAACCCAAACCTTAAAACACCTTTCCCCTAACTCCTCTTTTCTTTCCAGGCTTAAATACTGTTTTTCCTTATCTCCTCCCAGCAGAGTAGGGGGACATGGAGTGGGGGTTACAGTCAATTAATCACACATTATTTCTGCCGCTGCTTCTTCCTCAGGGAGAGGACTCCTCACACTCTTTCCCTGCTCCCGCATGAGATGCATCCCAAGAGACAGTCCTCCACAAACTTTTCCAACATGAGTCCTTCCTACAGGTGGCAATGCTTCACAAACTGTCCCATCATGGGTGCAACCCTCCAGACACAGGCTGCTCTAGCACGGGCCTCCCCTTGGGTAACAAGTCCTGCCAACAAACCTGCTCCAGCCTGGCCTCCTCTCTCCATGGGTCCATAGGTCCTACCAGGAGCCTGCTCCAGTACAGGGCCACAGCCTCCTTAGGGTAACCACCTGCTTTGGCATAGGGTCCTCCAGAGGGGGCAGGTGGATCTCTGCTCCATTAACCTCCCTAGACTGCAGGGGCACAGCTGCCTCACCACGGGCTGCAGGGGCATTTGTGGTGGTGCCTGGAACACCCCTTCCCACCCTTTCTCCTGTGACCCTGCTATCTGTGGTTGCTTCTCTCACATATTCTCATTACTCTCTCCTACATTTTCACAGCGGTTTTTCCCCTTCTTAAATCTGTTATCCCTTTTTTTTTTTTCCTTTTTAAATCTGTCATCCCAGAGGCACTACCACCAGGACTGATGGGCTCAGCCTTGGGCAGTAGCAGGTCCATCCTGGAGCCGGGCTGGCACTGGCACTGTTGGAATTGAGGGAAGCTTCCAGCAGCTTCTCACAGAAGCCAGCCCTGTAGCCTCCCCATTACCAAGACCCTGGCACACAAACTCAATGTACCTTTTCAGATTTTTCCTCTTATAATGGTAGTCTGAAAATTAAATAAAAACAATAAAAAAGGACATTCATGCTTGAGCTAGTAAACTTATTTATATATAAGAAAAGTTGATGGTAATATTGCAGAATGTTTTAAAAAATGAACCAGGATCCCTTCTGCACAAAAAAAAATTACATCTCTCTGGACTATTTTTATTTACTTAAAACCAATTTCTTTTTAGTTTCAACATTCAGAATTCCAGTTTATTAGTATGCATGTATGCACAGGTATATATACACAGATAGAAAGCTGTGCTGTGCCTGAACATTCAGAAATGACAGCACTTCAATGGTTTCTGGCCCAAATAAGTGAATATTGAGACTTACAGACTCTTGTATGAATATATTGGCATTCTGCTCTTTCTATCAGTATAAACCAAGCAAGCATTGGTTGTGGGTTACATAACAACTATCTTGCAAGGCATTACTGATTTATTTAAAAATAAGGTCATCTGAAAAATGGTTCAAATAATATTAAACAAAAAAGACTGCACTTTTGAGCTCTCCAATTTGTATTCCTCTAAGTGGGATGCAAGGAGTAACATCTTCCAGAAAAACATACTTGTCACCAAGGAACAAGTGCTGATATACTGAACAGAAGGAAGAATAGATTATAGTTGATGACAGCACACAGAATATACTCTCTTAAAATATCCATAAGCCATATTAAATTCAGAATTCCAAAATAAATAAAACAGAGATTTCATATTTGATTTTTTTCTGGCACAAATCTGGGTAAACTAGAGTACAGGGCTACCCAACATGAAGTCATTAAAACAAAATTATATCCACAGTCTAATCTCTGGCAAGCACTCAAAAGCAGTCAAAGCAATAGTTCTGAGATAGTTTTATTTTATGGTAAGTATCTGACATTTTCATTAGTATACACTGGCAAGAAATGCATATTGATGTTCCAAATGCCTATAAAAAGCAAAAATTAATACACGCCCCCCAAAAATTGCAAGTAATTTAGAAATTACTTTATATTTCATACCAGTTTTAAGCTCCTATGAGATTGCCACCAAGCACGAGGAAAAAAAATATTTTGTTGAGAAAAATGGAAGGTTTTATATGTAAGTACTGCTAAGTCAGACAAAAGATCCACATAGCACAGCACTTCAAGTAGCAAAAGGAAATGCTGTGTAGGGAGAACACACATCCAGCCAGTTTCCCCCAGCACACTCCCACATCACCTACAAGTGTTGGGCTAGGAATGTTAAAAACACACACTTGCCTACTTTTGTTCTTACTAAGTAATTACTTTGAATATGACAACAATTCCTTTTTGAACCCACTTGTACTAGCTGACTACACAATCTCCAGTAAATTCCAAGAGGTCAGTACATTAGTATTCAAATAACTTCGCAAGCTGCACTTCACTAGTCTGCTTTAAAATCACTTCCAACTACCTTAATGCAATACTATCTAGTTTTAGTACTGTGAGATTTGGCAAGCAACAGTTCCACATTTCTTGTATCCATTCCTTCATGATCATAGGAACTTCAGTCATATTTCTGTACCTTCTTTTTTTGCTAAAGCTTCTGTAACACTACTGTATACATGTGTGCTTTCAAATTGAAAAATGAAAGTTACACTTACAATCTATCTCCTTTGTACTTAAATTTTACTTTTGAATGGAATTTTTAAGCCACTTCTAAAATATGGTTTTACTTTTCAACTTTAGACAGTCGAAAAATCTCAAAATTCACAGAATAATTAGCGTACCATTCTTACATAATATGAAAATATATTCTCGTATAATATGAAAAATCAGCTTCCAACTACCTTTAAGCATAGCTATATACAATAACTCATATCTGAAAATATTCTATCAGTCATGTGTGCATAATGTGATATTTTCCCAACCTTAAAGGAGTTCAGAATAACTGCTAATGTGTTTTAGTGAAACCTAAGATCTAGAACAAAGAGTAACCAGGAATTCAGCATGATAGCTTTAACAAAGACATCTAAATTGTACACCATGCACTGCCTGTTAACTGGATTGGAACAAAGTTTGTCAGAGCACCCTAAAAAGTAACCGAGAGAAAAAATGCCCTCACAGGAAGTCTATTTGGGAGATGTATCCATATCTCTGCTGCCATCAATTACTGCATGGAATGAATTAGGAGGAAGAAATAAAATCCTTATCT
Source organism: Cinclus cinclus (assembly GCF_963662255.1). Lineage (NCBI taxonomy): Eukaryota > Metazoa > Chordata > Aves > Passeriformes > Cinclidae > Cinclus > Cinclus cinclus. The sequence goes on along the minus strand of NC_085046.1, from coordinate 39,542,339 downwards.
TACTTTGAAAGCTCTCACAGGTGAACAATTATAATCCACATTGACTTCATCTGAATTTTGTGATAAACCTCTGTACCAATAGAGAGCAAGTCCAATCTGATACATTTAACAAATTTACGTTTTCCATTTCATTGCTGTTCCTGCAGTAGCAGGACACAGCTGTTCATTTTTTACTTTGTGGATTTGCTTATTATAATTTAAAAGCACAGAAAATGCAGATATAAAGCTTCAAAGATCCTTCGCTGATAAATTTTCTGATTGTGATTGTCTTTATAGACATTCAGAAATCCTTTTAACGAATTTGAAATACCTGTTGATGCTAAAATCCAAAAGTACTGCAATACAAACACCACAGTTGTGCACTTTTTTTCTCAATTGGTGATCATCCTGCCCCAAAAGAAATAATGATTGTAAAACTTTAATTGCACGAACTTCTACTGGAGACACATGCAAGATGAATGTTTTGTATTTTCTATGTACTTAACTTTGTTATAAAAGCAAAATTCAGAGAATGACTTCTAAAGCTTTCCTGTTCCACAGCAAAGGGCCAGGCATTCTGTCAATGCTGCAAGGCAAGCAAGAGGTAACCTTTGCTCCAGAAGTGCCTCAGTTGCTTGGAGTCAATGCCAACAGGCTTGGGAACCACAGGCCAGGGCATAGCAGTGTCTGTGAGCTCTATAAAAAGCTGTGCTGTGGGCCCTGTGTGAGAGGTGAGGTTCTCCAGAGAAATGGGCAGAGAGCAGCTGTCTGCTACAGAGAATCAAACAGAGGTTTGCAAGAGTTCAGTATATTCATATGTGGACAAGATTATGGTATGGTTTCCAAGAGAGAAAAACTAATAGAAAGCCCCGAGGAATAAAAAGCTTTGGAAAATGCAGGAGTGGGGTGGGGAGGTCAGGAGAGATTTTGCTCTGTTGAAAAGATGAGATCAGTTTGCATGTTCCTCTTGTTTCTGTACACCTTAACCCAAACCTTCGATCACCAGAAAAGTCAGCCTTGCTCAAAGGCAACTGGTATTAGAAGCTGGAAATCACAACAAAGGTTTCTTAAAAACATTAGGCAGTAAAGGTAAATAGGTATCAATGGAGACAACATGAAGAAAAATCTAATTAAAAAATACTCTGGTGCTGAAATTTTTATATAACTCATACTGCCCCCAGTAACAGAGCACAGATTAGCAGTGATTGAAATAATATCAAGTGGTTTTCTACAACTAATTTTTCGTAGTCTTGAGAAAAAGAGCACTTCTAAAACATTTCTGCATATGATACAAAGTAAGTATATGCATGCCTTGACAACAAAGAAGACGAATAAAAATTTAGGATTATAGCCCTTGTAATCTTATCTTGGCTATCTGCATATTTTTCCCAGAACTGCTTCCTAGAAGAAGCTCCAGACAGATATAATTACTTCCACTCTTAAGGGGCTTCGTCTCTTCAAGAAGATACTTGTCAGAAATCCAACACTTTAAATATGGTTGAGTAGCCCTACTGCAACACCATGGCTGAGCTGTATAAACTTGCATCATCAGTTCTTGCTTTAAACACTTTCCATTTTCATTATGAATCCACACTTTATATAGATAATTTTTTTTCATTTTTTTTTCAGCTATAGGAAAATAAAGGCTTTGCAAATGCTTCATTACAAAGTGCCAAACCGTATTTATTCTAAATTTTTTAAAAACCCCTGTGTTATAACAACTAATGCAACTGATTTTCTTTTTTTCAAGGAAGCTTTACTTACCAGTAAAGTTATTTTTAGTGCTTTTTATGATCTAAAAGTAACATCTTGTAACAAAAGCATTTTATCTTTACACACCACAAGGGTACCACGAAAGTGTCAGTCAGTGTAAATACAACAGATTACTCCAGCTACTGGCTTCTCTATTACCTTGTGAAGAACATAGAAGGAAAAAAGGCAAGAAATGGTTGTGGAGAAAAAGTAGGATTATGTAAAACATGTCAATACAGTTCCTTGAAATCTCCATTTCTCCATAGTTCTTGCATCCAAACAAGTATCACATATTTAAAATGCATAATTAATTATATGAAAATTTATGACATTTCAACAACAAAATCATTACACGGCCTCCTATTTTCACTCATTTTTTTGTTTACAAAACCAGGTATTTTTTCTTTTATCACAGAAACATGACTATATCTTAAAAGATTTTTAAATTTTAATTTTGCCAAATCAGAATACTGTACAAAGGGAAGAAGAGAGTCTTCCTAAAAAATTAATTGCTTTGATAATGAAATCCTGTATGACAACAACGACCCTTGTCTACATTACAAGGTCAGTGCAGTGATCAGGGAACATGGTAGGCACAACATGAACTCAAGACTGTTTTAAGTGGTTTAACTGCAGAATATGACATTGTTGGTACATTGTTGGTATGCAAGAAAACAAAATATAAAAAAAAAAATTAAAAATCAGCAATATATTTTTGATATCTGGATGTCATGCCAGGATGCCTAGTCCGTACTCTTTTCTGTCATGTACATTCCAGATGATCAGGGAATTCCACAAATGCATTCTCAAACGAGAACACAGTAGGGAAAAAAAGAGGAAGAAAAGAAGCCCGAGAACATGGAGCCTACCTTCAGTACAGTATACCTAACTATAACTCTTCTTCTTCTCATAATTCAAGAAAGACGGAAAAGCCCCCAGGAAAATGCTTTTCTGGGAAGTACATTAGTCTATCCTGAATTGTGATTATTCCTCTAAAATTAATGAAATCTTTCTTGGCCTTCTAGGATATGCTGCAGACCCATCAAGGAGCAGACTGGACTGGAACATCTCTGTATTTCTTTTCACATCACACTTACCAACTAATGGCTTTGAAACTGTAGTTTTGGAACTCAACTGGCTCATCAGTATTTAATTGGTAGAAAAGAGGGATGGGAAAATTATACCAAAGAACCTTCCTGTTCATGAAAGAGACCTACACCTCTGTAGTAGGACAATGTTTTTGTTATCACCTGAAGGTCCCACAAGTTTCAGTTTTCCTGAGCTGAAAAGTGACAATTTTCTTGAACTCAACTAAGATATTTAAAATATTGAAACTGTTGAAAAACAGTTCTGTTGGTTAGGGAAGACTAGAGAATGCAAAGCATTTACATTGTGTATAACTAAACTGGAGGCTTATTAAGCCAGTCTCTAATTAATGTAACTATCTCAGCGAAAATTACTCATTCTTTTTATGGTACCAAATCATCTATTTGTCAACTTCCATGAATAAGGAATACAAACATTTCCTTCCTATAGACTGCTTCCCCACAAAACACCTCTTCCTCCCCTCCAAAACAAAACAAAACAAAACAAAAAAAAACAAAAAACAAAACAAAAACAAAAAAACCCAGAAAACAACACCCAAAAAGAAAGTCAAATAAACAAAAACTACAGAATAAACTCAACAAATTATTCTCCTTTCCCTTTGCTTACTTAATATGTTTCACTAAGATTTGTACAAGAAATCCATAAACAGCCATACAGCAGGGAAGTCTGAATTTGAGCAAGTTCTGAAGACATTTAGCTAAAAGAAGTAGCTAAATTTCCAATTCTAAATACTCATTACTGAAAGATGAGCAGATTGGGATTAACACTGAAATAAAATTAAAAAGCTTAGTCAGGAAAGGGTAATTGAACTTTAACTGGTTTTATCATATGGGGACATGGAAATTCAAATTTGTTACAACTAACAAGAACAAGTTCAGTGTGCTCAAGACCGGCTCCCTTTGCTCAGCTGAAGTGCTTCCAGAACAAACTGCCCTGACAGCCAACAGATGCCTCTGGCTCAGGTACCCTGATTACAACTGCTAGATGGTAACAAAACATTACACAAGGGAAGGCAGAGCTTATGGGGAAGGACTTGGTAGTTTTGGAATTCAGATAATTTTATGCCTTCAGAGAGCTGCAAGTCCTGACCATTTCTCTACCAGGTATTTTTATTGTCATTTTAACTGGAAATGACAACAGCACTCATACATTGTAAAATCTTACTATAAGAAGGGTTATGAATAAGATGACAGAAGATGCTAACAACCCTAAGTCATCAACCTAAAGGTAACTAAAACCAAGCGTTATACAAAACAGTAAAAGCATTTCACAAGGAAGGAAAACATCGATTAGAATTCTGACTGTGGGATCAAACAAAAACCAATTTGCTATAGGAGGCTGTCTCAGTGCACTAGAATATTCTGAGGGTATTGTTAGCTCTTACCACTTTTTTCTGCTGTAACCCATGAAAGAAAGAGTAGATAGACATAGCTTTAATTTAGGTGACATTTGACAAATTAACCCAGAGCTACCAACTATCTTGATAATAAAAGTATTATTTATTCAGCTTACGAATTGCATACGACTGATAGTTTCATGTTTTCTTTATCATACTGAAATTATCTGAGTGTGCTTCATCTTGGCCCATTTGGGCCACATCCTAATTGCACTGCAGAATAATACTAAATGCACACATGAAATAGATAAGAAAAAAGTTCAAATAAATAAATATCAATTTAAAAAAGAAATGCTTAATGAACTTGATACCATACCAAGACAGTAGTACCAACTCTGGTCATACTCTTTCTCCCCTCATCTCTGATTCCTTTCTAGTCTAAAACCTTTTTCTGTAAAAACTGTGAAAAAAGTTTATGGCAATAAATTGCCATATTTGGAATGACAATATCACTGCCTCAGAGTTGATGCATTTTGTTGACAAGATTTTCTTTCAGAACAGTTTCCTTTAAAAAAAGTGAGTGACCACTCCAAAGCATGATGTTTACCAACAAATTCATTCTGGACAGACCTCTTTCTGTTTCCTTTTTCTTTTCATTCACACACAAATATACCTTCTGGCAGCATCACACAAAAGTCAAAATAGAACTTCCAAGAGTTTTCCAGACATTTGTAAAATTGTACAGAGCTTCAAACAGAACAAACCCAGTAGATGTGTTTTAGCTACAAAGAAAGGTTAGTCAAATTTACTGAATGCAATAAGGACCTAATATTTTGTTTTAAACTTCAAAGTAGAGAAGGGACAAAGTAGAAATAACTAAAAATAATATTTGCTTAAGCACAAACAGGAGATGTTCAACTTTAGTGCACAAAACAATTTAGCATTTCAAAATCTGGGGGATTTTGGGTACATCACTAAGCGGACAGCAAGGGAAATATAGACCAGCTGAATTCAGTAAAAAGTTTCACACTGATTTTGTCAATCAAAAGCTACTCCTACTCCTTAAGCTATAGCTGATGATGAATTCTGCATCTTCAGTATTTTATATTTTTAGCCTCTTTAAAGCACTTTCTTCCTTATTAGGAACTTAATATTTTTCATCTGCCAAAGCACCTGTTCTTTGCAAGGATTCACCATTAGGCTTAATGAATATAAACATACATAGATCTATTGTGATTTTTTTTTAAAAAGATTCTTCAGATTTACTGAGGAGCCTGCTAACGATTAGCCACCAAAAAAAAAAAAAAAAAAAAAAAAAAAAAAGAGCCAAAACCCCTCAGCCTCTGAGCTCCTATGATCAACCACTTCTTCCTTCAACCTGTTACGGTTCTGGATAAGGGGAATGAAGGGAGGGTTTTTTGAGCCCTCAGTGCGGGGAGGGCTCCCGGGACGGCCCTTTCTGCTTTCTGCCACCCGGCCGGGGCTGCTCTGCTTTCCGAACGACCCAGAGCGGGCGCGGTACCTGCGGCGTTCCTGCAGCTCCCATCTCCTCACGGAAAGCCGAGCCCGAGCATCCGCGGATGCTCGAGGGGAGCATCGGAACCTGAAGCGAGGGGAGGCGGCGGAACGGCCGGAACCCCCGGGCCGCCCTGCTGAGGGGCGAACCGGGCACCACTGAGCGGCATCACCGGGCCCTGCTCCCCGCACCGCCGGACAGGGAGCCTGGAGCCGAGCAGGGCCCGCCACCGCCGGGGGCAGCCATCTCTGAGGGGAAGGGAAGGGGAGGGAAGGGGCTCAGCAGAGGCGCCCCCCGCCCGCCCGACGGCGCTTCCCGCCAGGAGCCGCAGCCGGGACAACGGGGCTGGGCAGCGCCGCTGTGCCCCCCGCGCCTCCGCCGTGACCCGGGGCCTCAGCCGCTGCCCCGCACCCTGCGGGCATCTCCGCAGCTGGTCTCGGGCTCGCTGAGCCCCTCAGGCAGCGCCCGCCCGGCGGCCGGAGCTCCTCACCGAGCGATGTGAGGGAAAACGCGGCGGGAGCGCCGGGGGTGAGGGCACCGGACTCGGGCAGCAGTCTCGGAGCTTGTCAGCTTTTTAATTTGGAGCTTCTTCTTCCTTGCTGGCAGCTGGGAAAGACAGTTCTTAGTCTGAAACTTGTCTTCGTAACTTCTTCCAGCGCAGGAACCAAGTCAGTAAGCCCTGCCTGGTGAAAACCAGCTTTGCAGCTCTTTCTGAAATCCTTTTTAACTAAACCTTTAGAAATCATTCTGCAAGGCCATTTGCCATTGTGATAGGGATAATTTCTACGCTGTAAGGTTCACAGAAAAGATGTTCTTCCACGGTAGTGTCAATGAAGCATTTGGGCTCACTGGAAGCGTCACCCACACCTGTCCCTCATACAGGACTGAGCATGGGGGCGTGAGTTTAGTCATAGTTTTCTTCAGGGTCTGTATCTCAGAATAAATTAAAGACAATGTACCACCTTTGTGAAGAAGATAAAGGTGGGCTTCGCTTTTCTTTTGTTCTTAGTCTCCACTTGCTCTTTGCCAGTCATAAAATTATCCAGTTATGCTTCTTCATTTTAATTATTAACAAAAATCCTAATAAAGTAATGAGTATAAACATATCCTGATTAATTTCCCACAGAGAGACCTATGTGGTTTTTTATTTCCTTTTTGTGTTATCAAATTGAGAGATAAGCTAATGTCTTTACAAGCAGTTTGTTGGGTGAAGGTATAGGTGTTAAGTCTTTGAAATAGGTCTTAATGTCTCCACTAACTTTGGGCAGAGGGTTTGTTGCAGAACCCAGACAGCTTGCTCCTGGAATAAAGAAGTGGGTCTGCACAAGCCTGAACTTCTGAACTTTGAGGTAAAATAGTAGGTTCAAGGGGGAAATGTGTGGTAGGTGTTTGGGAAGGCTGTACTTTCTTGGTACCCTAGCAATGAGGAAAGGAAGAGGGCAATATGGGGCAGGGAGTTCAAGATAAAAGGAGTGCACCCTCCGAAACCTCGACAGGGAAAACCCAGCGGACGTGTGCCCCAGTAGACTCTCTCCCTTTAGCTGAATAATGTTGAAGGACTCCTCTATCTCCTTTTTGGACATAACCTCTGGTGTTTATGTATTTTCCTATCAAAATCCTTCCTTTCATAGCCTTCCTAAAGAGGCCCTGTAACAATAGCCAGGACAGAACAAGTTCCAGCTTCAGGCCAGAATCACCAAAAACATGAAGATTTACCTTCCAGTATGGCTTGTATCTGTCAAGATAGACAGATAAAAAAATACCAGTCTAGTCATCTTACAAAGTTTAGTAATTTTGGCAAGGCTAGCATTGTTCCCATGATCTTGCATAGCATATGTTACTGCAAGGACTTTTTGTTTAGTTTTGTTTTCATGTCTAATAAAGGGCTTGATTTGTTATAAATCCATAAACAATGCATTTCAGAAATCACATTGTGTTGTGTTTTGGGCTTGGTTTGTTTGTGGGTTCTTTTCACTTTTTTTCTACCTCTACTGCTAACTACTGACCTTGAACAAACTGTGCTGGTTTGTGCTGGGGCAGACTTATTTTAAATATTACTTATGCTTTATCAGCAGACTAGAGAAATACACAACAAGGATTTTAATTGTATGTGTTATTATTTGGTACTTCCAAATTTTTACTGTAAAGCAGCTTTGTGTCCTACTTTGGCTGGCGCAGGATTGCAGAGTATAAAGACTGCTAAGCCATTATGTTTGAGCAGGACAGGTTTTGTGATCTTTCTGTTGCTTCTGTACAATGTCAAGCACAGAAAGGGATCAGAAGACAGCAACTATGACTTATTTTTGTATTTGCAATGACTTGCACTGCATAAATATAGATGTGTTTAACACAGCCTTTGCGTCTGCCAAAGTGAAATCTAATGTAATGTGGTTCATAGAATGCTGATTTTTATATCAAGTTCATTCTGTTCTAATTATATGCAATAAGAATTTTGTATCATTCTAATTGTACATATTTAAATCATACATAATAGAAGTAGTCAAGAGAATTCAACAACATACAGGCACTAAGCTGTTCTAAGCACACACTTCTAATGCATCAGAGTTATTTAACTGCCACAGAATCACCATGGGATGTTAAGAGGTTAGAATGGACCTTAAAGATCCTCTAGCCCCAACCTCACCATGCCATGTGCAGGGACAGCTCCCACTAGATCAGGTTGCTCAAGTTTTTATCCAACCTGTCTTTGAGCACTACCAGGGTTCATACTGTCATCTGGGGCCTCAACATTTCTGAATATGTTATCTTCTATTTGGTTTTCTAGGTGAAAATCTGATGTGGTATCATTTATTATTACTTAATTTAATTGCTGATCAGTGGGCTTTTTTCACGATAGAATGTTTAACTTTTCTCTCTTGTAGCTAAACATAGTCTTCCCATAAATCTGAGAAACAAACAGTAACACCTTTCTGGTGGGTTATGAAACTGGAATGTATTTAGTACTGGAAAGTTACTAGTCTCAGTTAGACACACCTTTTGACACTGGATGTTCTGGCACAAATCCTTGTGGCCATCTGTTGTGGTGAATTATTTGCTAAAGTCTGAAAAGAGCTGGGATTTTCTTTTGGTGGGGTTTTCTTGCTGAGTTTTAAAAGTCCAGAATTCTGGTTCTGCAGGCTGTATACTTCTGCCTGGAAATGCTGGCAACGTATTTCTTTTGTATGTGCTCAACATGTGCTGGGATTAGGATATCAGACTGAAGTACAGGGATATATCTTGCTAATTAGAAGATATTCTTGGTAGCTTCCAAGCTCTAGGTTGGACAGTTTACAAACAGCTGTGTAGCAACATAGTGGTGTTCCAAGAAAAATCTGTCAATCTAACAGTATTTTTCTTTTTTTTTTTTAATCCATAGTTGCTCAACAGAACAATGCATGTCCATATGCAGCTGAATCATGTATGTTTTTACACTTTCTAATTAGCTTTTTAATCTATACCCTGTTCTAGTACTTTCTGTGCAAATGGGGTGATAATAAATTTGTTTTTATCTCTCCATAAATCAAAGTGCATTTCTTTCAGAAAAGATAAATGACATGATGAACTGCTGTCCACCTAAACATTCGACATTTCAAAGAAAAACAACAAGCAAAACCAGACCCTCTACTAATGGAAAATTCTGACATTAATTTTAATATGACTGTCTTTAAGCTGGTTTTAAATGTGTAACACCAGGTTTTACAGTACCAGCCATTGTTTGGGGCTATTTTTTGTTTAACTGTTCTGTGGATAGGATGACAAGTGTGTATTTTAATGGGGAAAAGATTACAAATTAAATACATGATTAAAAATAAATGTGATAATTAGTCTGTGAATGCTATACACAAAAATACTGGGCATATTTGATAGCCCAAATCCTTACCTTTTTTCCTTCTGGATTTCATAATGTTGCTATTTCAAATCAACAGTAATTTATGTAGTAAGACCTCTGCTCTGTAACTTAATAACATGCAAACATCCTTGTATCCATGTCACATAAATTGTTACAAAGAAGTGTTAACTTGGAAATAGTATTTTTTGCCCTTCAACTGAAGGCCACTGCTCTTGGTAAGAAATACAGTGGGAAACAGCATTGTACTACTTTGGCTCATAAAATAAAAAGCAGTTTACATGTAAAGTAAACTTCTAGTGAAAATCTTAGTAATGGTAGTATGCTACAAACTTTTTAAAAAGTTGTTTTGAGGTCTAAGAGCATGATTAATGGAGAACTTGTGGTTTTGGTTTTTAAATTAGATTCTTGTCCAAATAATTCCTGGCCCACAGCAGGGGTCCTGTTTTCATTTGGTCTTTAAGTACTTAAGGAGTACACAGTATTGCAATATTTTTTCCATATATAGATCAATTTGGTGTGTTAGTACACTTCCCTTGCTCCAGCTGACTTTGTGGCACAGTTGCCAAAAGTCCTTTGGGACTTGGCTGAAGAACTCTCACAACATAAAAGCACACTGCTTGTTTTTTTAACCACAAAGGAAACTCCTGTTATTTTTAAATTAGTCTTGAACGGCACAGCTGCTCTCCCCTGTAGATCTACATTAGACTTGTTGAATCAGCTTGCTTTTATTCCCTGTAACAGAGGTCCTGATCTGCAATTTAATTTATTCTTGCTTCATTTCGACCTTGGTGGAGGAACAAATGCTGTGGTTTTGGCAGATGAGGTTACACGCAATGATCTTTCACCCTGCCGTAGCAACAGAATATCCACTGCCTTTCATCTCTGCCTCTGGCTTATTGGGAGAAAAAAAAAATTAAAAAGAGAATGAATGCTACACCATATCTTCAGCTGTGTGCCGGTGTAACTTCTCAAGAAACTGGAAAGAGTTTGAAGAATGTGAATTGGATGTGCTTCCTTGCTGAGGAGTACTTGGAGCAAGCTGAGGGCAGCTCTCACTAGAAGTCACTGATTTTTATTGCTTTGCTACAGCCTTATTTTGAATGATGGCAGGGAGTGCAGTGAGCCTCAGAAAAGGGAGAAGTGGGTTTTTAGTGGCTGCCTGCTTGTGGCGATGCCCAGTGGCGCTGAAGAGTGGGCACTGGTAGGGAGCACATCAGTAGCCTTGCCAGACAAGAGTGGAGCGGTGCGCCCGGTTCTGGGTTCCTTAGTACAAGAAAGACAAAGAGCTACTGCAGAGGGTCAGCGGAGGTCACAAAGATGATCGGAGTCTCTCTATTAAGGAAAGACTCTGGGAGCTGTGTCTGTTTGGTCTAGAGACAAGTGAGTGGAGATCCATTAGTGTATATAATTATCTCAAATGTGGATGCCAAGAGGATGGTGCCAGAGCCTTTCCGGTGGTGCCCGGAGACAGGACAGGGCCGTAAACGAAAACACAAGAAGTTTCACCTCAACATGGGGTCGAGCGCTTTACTCCGAGAGAGCAGAGCACTGGAACAGGCTGACCGGGGAGGTCGTGGAATCTTCCTCTCTGAAGGAATTCCAGACCCACCTCGACGCGTTAATGTAGTACCTGTTTGTGGTGACCCTGCCTTGGCAGAGGGGCCTGGCTTGGATGATCTCTAGAGGTCCCTTCTATCTCTAACAATCCCGTGGCTCCGTGAGCTCGCTCCAGGCGGGAACGCCGACCCCCCACAGCTTCCAGGCCGCTCAGGGAGCGGTGGCAGCTCCACCCACGGCCGGGCGGAGCCAGCCCTCGGCCGCGCTTGCCGCGGCGCTGTAGGCCAGGCCGGGCCGGGCGGCGGCCCCCTTGCACGCCGGGATTTGTAGTCCGCCCTCCCTCCCTCCCCGGTCAGGCGGCGGGGCCGCCTCTCTCCTTCCGGGAGCGGCGCGCGCCCGTTGGCGGGGACCTGGAGCGGCGACTGTTGACTTCCTTGGAGGCGGCGGGGGCGGCGCCCAGCCCTGGGACCTTCCCGCAGTGGCGGAGGCCGAAACCGCGGCCGGGTCGGCGGGGTGGGGACGATGGGCGCCCGAGGGGGCCCGAGCGGAGACCGCAAGGGGCGGCGCTGCCTCCCCGCCGAGCTGAGCGCCCGCCGCTGACCCGCCCGGCCCAGCGGGGCCCGGACAGGTTGGTCCCGGCACGGGGGGGAACGCGGGCCGGCCCTGGCCGGGGTATCCCAGGCGTGCTGGGGAGCTTCGTGCCTCCGTGGAAGAGGAGTGGCTCCCCCTGGGAAAAGAGGCTGGTCTTTCGTTTCTCCCCTTAAAATAGAGTGGTCCTTGCAGAAGCGTAGAATTGTTAGGGTTGAAAAGGAGATCAAGTAGTGCCATCCCCCTGCCAAGGCAGGGTCACCCCGAGCAGGTTAGGGGTGACACAGGAACGCGTGCAGGTGGGATTTGAATGACTCCAGAGAGGGAGACTCCACGCCTTCCCTGGTCAGCCTGTTCCTGTGTTCTGCCTCCCTCACGTAAAGTTCTTCCTCGTGTTGAAGAGGAACTTCCTGAGTTTCAGAAGGACCCTGCTGCCGGTCTTGTGCCGTGTGCCTGTCCCGTCACACTTGGCCGGAATAAGGGGTCATGCCGTGGGGGGACAGCGAGCAAGGCTTACAGGTACCGCTCCCCAGCGGGGTCGGGCCTCGGGCAGGCAGTCCGGCTGCTTACAAAGCTGCCTCTGTTCGAGCTGAAAAACCGCGGGTTCTTGGAGCTGCAGTTTGTGCCTTGGTACAGGGGGAGTCCGGCAAAGGGAATGAGCAAAGTACGACTACGGGTGTGAAAACAGAACCATGATGGAATATTGGAACTGACAGGAATGTGGGTGCTGCAGGCCCTGTTAGTTTGGAAGAAGGGAGTGCAGATAAGCATTGAGGTAGTTGTGTATGGTAGTGGTGCTTTCACCTTTTAAGAACTTGCCTCTTTAAATCCTGGTGTTTCACGTGGTAGGGAAAATACCTTTATCTCCTTAAATAAATTGGTCCCTTAGCAACTTAGAAGCGAGTGTCAACTGTTCCAGTGAGTTCTTTTACAAGCTTTTTGTTTCTTAAGAAATCCTTTCATTTTCCCACTGCCTTTCACTGTATGTGTGCAGTAAAATCAGTGTGCTGGAAGCAGACTGGAAAAAGTGGAATTAGGAGAGAATTATTGCCGGGACAGTTAAGTCTGCTCTGGACTCCAAAGGTCAGTTTCTCTTGTGAGACAGTTTTCTGGGAAGTGTTGTTATGGGCTATGGGGAATATATCATTTCCTGGATAGTGGTGTATGATCACCTGCTACTACTGCTAATAATCCAAGTTGTCTGTTCCCACATCTATTTTAGAATTTTAGTAATTCTACTAGAATTACTGTAGAAACTAAAAGAAATCTTAAGATTATGACTACTTTTTGTTCTTTGGATAATTGCTGTTTAATAACAGGCCTTTTGTTAAAGTGTTTATCAGATAATTGCCCTATAACTTAAATAGATGACTATTGCCTCAAATTTTAAGCAGAATTTTTTCATCTGAACTCCCAGTGAAGTCAGAAGGCAGAAAACACTGGTTGACTGAATTCTAGATTAGACTATATGAAGGGTTTAGCCACCTTCTCACTCCCAAAAATATGTACTTTTTTTGCTAAAATTGATAATTTTTCATAACGTTGCTTGCTGCATTTGCAGTTTAGAGAAGTGTGAGGTGACCATTGCTTGAGTACTAGCTAGGTTATGTTTCACAATGAAAATTAAATAAAAGTTTTTCAGAAGAGCAAAAAGGGTAAAGGGACATCTTTGTGCACCAAAAATGGGTAATAAATTTTAAATAAAGAGTTTTAAGATTGCCTAAATTTTAGCGAGTATTCTACTTTAGTTTTCAGTATGTCTCTGTTTCCTATGTGACACTCAAAAGGTGGGGAAAGTGTGAAATTTTTTGGTCAAAAATATATATATGTAACTGTACTGTATAATATATATATATAACTGTACTTATTGTACTCAGGGCAGAGAAATAGAGTAATTTCATCTCACAGCATTGGAAAATCATAGCGTTTGCATAGAATCACAAATGCAGTAACATTTCTTTGTATTATTTCAATAGATACATTGAAATGGAAATTGTGCACTATAAAATGTTAAATGTGGGTGGCCTACTTAGGAAAGTGAAAACTCCCCTGTCCCTGCACATGCTATCCATATCTGGTTTCTTTAATTTGAATTGGAAGAAAAAAAAGAGAACATATAGAAGGAGACAGGATAAAATGGAGTGTGGGTTTAGCTTTTGATGTATGTTTTCATTCTTTCACAGGGATTTTCTAGACAGAGAAAGTCTGATAGTCCATATTGAATGAAACAGTGATAATGAGATTCAGTTTGCTAAAATGGCAATGATAGGATTAACAAACGGGTCAGGATAGGAACCAGCTTGGTAGGGGTCAGCGGGGAATTCTGCTGAAGGAGACTCCATACCTGTGTGTATTATCCATGGTTCACTTTGGAATCAGTCTTATGTTTTTGCTAAATGATTATTCTATAATTGCATTAATTAACTAATTTACATTATTATACAGTGTTTTTATGTGGAATTCTTAATGTATGAAATTGTAGATGCAACTGAAATTTGACAGGACCTTTGGGGAGAAGAAATTAAGTTTGAGAGAGTAAGTGAAGCATAAGTGGCTTGAATATTCCAAGTCATCCACTTAGAAGCTGCTAAGTGGAATTTAGGTTCAAATTACCAGATTTGTCTGAAATATTGCCACATAAATCTGAATATAGAATTTTAGAAGCATGCCCAAGTTGAAAAGGATCTGGAAGATCATCTGGTCCCCCTGTGAAAGAGAGCCTGGATCAGATTTGCTGGCATCCTGCCCAGTTATGTCTTAGAAACTACAGATGTTTGTGTTGGTGAGTTGCAGGATCACCAAGGGCCATTGGTGAGACTCACTTTCCTTCCAGTAGCTGTAACAGGTGAGGCAAATTTCCAGTTGAATTAAAAGTTAGTGCAATTACATAAGGCTTATCACTGAACTTGTGAACTTACTGAATGGTAATTAATCTGGCAGTTTAATTGAATACAAGGAAACTTGTGATTGGGAGGTAGGACCTGCTAGTTTGTTTGGTTTACAAAAGAAGATATGAAAACAAAAATCCAACACAAGTCCTCTGAACTTTTGGAAGTAGCTATTCCTTATACACTTTTTGAAATGGGGATGAATGAACAGCAAAAGAAGGTTTTCAGTTACCTTTTAAGATACTTGTATTTGGTGCTAGAAATGTTTAACAGCCAAAAGCCATCTTGCTCCCACATATGTTTCTTTGACAGTACTGCTTCTAACTAGTTTCAACATTAAATTTAATAGTTTAATAAACAGGATTATATGATACTGAAAGGATAATATTTTATTGACTCCTACTTCTGGGTTTTTATTTTCCCCCTTTTCAGGTAGTTGTCAGGGAAAGTGGTTATTGTGACAGCATCCACAGAAAGGTAGGTTGAATATGTTACACTGAGGAGGCATAAGGTTTGCAAATTAGCAGTGGAGGTACTGGAGTCTGACACTGTTCAGAGAAAGCAAAATTTATCAAGTGCTATTGTCATAAAATGGGCTTTTTATTGCTTTTCTGGTTCTTGTGAGAGTAGATTATTTATTATAAAAACCTTGAGATTGAAAAAAGTGCCTGTTGTAAGTAAGGAGATTTTGCTTGGCTTTTGTAGCTTACCCAGATATTCAGGATAGATGAGCTACGGTGATGTGGTGTGTGAGCCTGGAGACAGTGAGTTTCCATTTCCTGAAGGCAATAAAACGAAAGTACTCTGGAGATCTGATGTAGCTCACATGCTGACGTGTTTCTGAAGGCACACTGAGTACACTGGGATGGCTGGGCTGTGCCCCTGTGCTCAGGGAATCTGGGAGGGCGTTGGGCCTGTGGACTTTGACCACACAGAAGAACGAACAGTGGCCAAAGCAGCAGCTACTGAGATGTGTGTGTGTGTGTGTGTGTGTGTGTGTGTGTGTGTATATGTGTATGAGAGAGAGAATTTTGTTTACTCTATAAAAATACAGCAAGTATGTGTAAAAAGTGATGCCTTTCTCTGTAGAACAGTCTGTTCACAACTGGAATCAAAGAGAGCCTAAGATTTCTAACACAGAGAGATGCAAAGTGATGGATGCTTAAAGAGACTGGAAGTCTTGCTTGTTTTAAAATCTTGTGTCATATGCTCCAAGTACTGTGTGGAGTTTTTGATGCTGGCTGCAGGAATTCTGTATTATTCCTTGCTGTGCTCAAGTGTATTTAAAAAAAGAAAAATAAATCAGTACAGCTTTTCTGAAATTAAGGTGAGGGTTGTAACACACTTACTCAGGATTCCTTTGGTTCAAAGGCATTTCTTGAATTTAAAGGGTTTTTTTATGTTTGCATGCATATATGTATACCCTTCTCTGTAAGGCAAAATAAATCAGTACAAAAATTATGCTGTTGTTATCAACAGCTGGAAACTGTTCATACTACCATTATGAAATCAAACCCTTCGAGTCTGGAAGGCAAACAGGAAAGCAACCATCTTGAAGTTATTTGCATTTGATATTTGGAAATATTTTGAAAACTGTTTTATTCTCTTTCAAATCAACCATTAGGCCAAAATTAGAATCTCTTTCATACTGTGAAAAATTTAATGTAATCCTGCTTTTACTATCTCTCCTTCTGATCCAAGAATAAGATTAGCATTTCAAACTACAGAGCTCTGATTGTGCAGTGGTCTGTTTGCTATTAGAGCCTCTGCATCCCATGTTCCTTGTATGTAGAATGTGTTTTATATTTAACTGCCTCCCATGGTGTTAATGACTAGTATTCATAAAGCTCTTTAAAGAGAACAGCTATGTTTCTGCCAAGCATTAGTAAGATATGGGAAAACATTCTTTTGCTCAAGATATTTATTGTATTGAATCGAAGCTGTTCTATAACCTGTGTTGAGCAACAGAAGTGGTTCCTGATAATTCTTCTTTTCTTCACATTATGTGAAAGAAACCTTAAGTGGTGCCACCTATTCAAACTCATTTGCTTATAAAAAGGGAACATAATTATTCCTGCTAGAACTTAATACTGTTTCCTGTCAACAGTGTATTCAGGTTGTTTTTTTTTTGTTTGTTGGCTTTTAGTTATTTAATACAAACAAAAGTACTGGTACTCATTTAATGTATTTATTTTGGGCATAAAGATTAAAGTCCTTTTAAGTAGGCTGTTTTGTGTGCAGATTATTCTAAAGTGTAAATGCAATGTATTTATCACAGGCAAAATATTTAGCTACTGTGCTGAAGTAAAAGGAGTAAAAAGTATTAGGGAGACCTTTAGTGGGATGGAATGTGTGGTAAATGGGATTGTGAAGTTTGCCTTAAGGAAGCCAAGGTGGACATCAATTGTATTAATAGACATTAACTTGTCAGTATATTACTTCAGATATTTTAGTGAGAAATCTTTCACTTGAACTGGTTACTTTAGGACAGATTATCTCATGAATTGCAGCTCAAGAGAGGTCAAAATTCACTCAGGTGTTTCAGAGTGTCAGCTCTGGGGCATTTTCAGCACTGCACACAAGTGTGACTTTGAATTAGGAGAAGTCAGATTAAAACAGAGCAGAAGTCTGCGGCTGGACTTGATGAACCATCCTGAAAGCCCTTCTGGCATTTTTCTTCTGGATTTGAGGAGTCGTAACCTGTGGAATCATCAAAACACTTCTTTGATTGTTGCTGTCAGCTTATATTTTTAAAATGAGGTAATATAGTGCTAGAGAATCTAAATTTTGATTCCTGTCCTTGAGCGAAATTAAAGACTACAGCTGTAGTTGGGGATTTCTCACAGACATAGCCCTTTTTTCTGTACTGAGGGTTTCTGTCTATCCTGACAGCAAAAAAAAGCTGGGTGAGTTGTGCACTTTACCATGGCCTTTAATAGTACTACTGATCTTAAACTGTTTAAATGGCAGCTTGTCATCATTTAGTATGTAATACTGTTAGTAAAAAATGTGTGTGTTGGATTTTTTGGAACTGTTATCTTGGGTACAGAAATCTAGAAAAGCGTGCAGACAAAGTCCCTTTGAATTATGTGGAATAATATGCTAAATAATCTCCAGTTCTGTCCTAGAGAGCAGCATCAGAAAACCCAAGTTGAATAATCCTATAAACTAAATGAGATCTTTCAAGTAATAAAATGTTAGAGTAACTGGTCTTCCTACTAGGTGCAGGTTAGGTGTGTATTTAAATTTATAAAATAGTATTTGTGGATGTTGAGTCTTATTTGGAAGGTGTTTCTCTCTTGGAAGCTCATAAAGGCACGTTTAGTTAACAAAATGCAGAATAAATATGGTTCTGTTTTCCCATATTGCCATCTCCTGGTAGAACTGTGTGCAAGAAAGGGAATGTATGATGCTCAAGTTTAGGAGCTATGGGAAAGCATGGGGACAGAGATCTGTTTTATGTACAAGGTCACAAATCTGCTGCTACTTTCTTGGAGAGATAATGATAAGGTGTGACACTTCTTTAATGACATTTGAGTGAAGTGTTCAGTGAAAAGGAGATGTGCTGCCTTGAGAAGGCAAGCTCTTGGGAATTTGATGAGATGGGTGACAACGCTTGCAGGGCCTTTGGTGAAATGGGGGAGGATAAACTGGTATGCTCATCTGGGAAGACAAAATGAGCAATTCCTTCAGTCAGCTAATACAGTTTGAATGATGTGGTGCTTTTGGTCAAGGTCACCTTGTGCATGGAGTGATACTGTTCTTACAATGAAAAGGAAGCGGACCTTTTTTGCAGTGTTCTTTCTACTTAAATATCACAGAAATCACTGAATATTCAAGGCAGAACAAGCAAGGGAAGCTTAGGCTACTTTTTTTTTTGCCAGAATGCATCAATGTAAAGGCATCTATTTACCTCCTGAACATAACCACTAAAAGGAGTTAAGCTTTGGTTTGTAGTGTTTTTGTCTTTTTTTTCACTGTTGAAAACTTCCACTGCTGTCTTATTTAGTAGAAATGAACTGTCACAGTTTTTTATCATGCTGTCTAACTGGCTTGGAGCAAATTGAGACAAATGTGATAACAGCACCATTGTTCAGCAGTAGCTGTACTACAGCTCTATATAATGCTGCACTCTCAAAGCATTCCAGCATGGTGAGAGAAATTTGACCGTATAGACAAGCTCCAGGCCTTTACTTCTTGTAATCTATAAACAAATGGAAGTCTAGTTTGAATTCAAATTGCTGCTTCTACTGTGTATTTGCTATTGTGGCCATGAGGTCTTTTTGCACTGTGCCTGCCTTTTCTGCAAAGTTCTGCTGATCAAGTCAGTTTTCTGTTGAAATAAGTTTTTCCTGCAGTACAAAAAGCTGTCTTCATTATGCTCACTTCTTTCATTCTAGCATTTCTGTTGGTTCATTAGCTAATCATCAGGAACCTAAGGATTTGTTGAAGGGGAAAAAAATAAGTCTTTTTTGTAGAAGTCACATCACTAGTTTGTTTAAAGGGAGGTGGTATTATCAGGCACTTTGTAGCATTTCTTAATATTGCATAGGAATACAAGTAATCGTGATGTGCATAACTAAATGAGATGTCTTTTTTTGTTGTTGTTGGCTGGTTGGTTTTGTGTTTTGGGGGTTGGTTTGTTTTTAAATAAAACCCTGAAACTTGTTCCAGATAACTTGTAACTCTTAAGGAAAATGCTTTTGGGTATTTTTCCTTGAGACCTGTCACTCAAGAAAATACATACAATTTCCTTAAGATGTTATTTTCTTATTGAATGTTTTGCTGTACCTAAATGATATGGGTTGTAAAAAAACCTCAGTGTAACATCTACTTTGCATTTGCCATTCAGGTGAGTCTGCCTGGTATTTTAGAGTGACACTTTACTGATGTTCAGATTATTGTCAGTTTTCTCCACGCATATTGGGGCAGGTTCTGTTACTGTGCATGTTTTCATTCTCATAATATTTTCAGTCAAAAATTACCGTAATTGTTGTTCAGAAGGAGGTTTTCCACTGTGACCAAGGAAAGAATAGCTACTCATGCAGTCTCTTTAAGGACAAATAGAAGTGTACTTTAAGATTCCATTTTAAAGTTTGGGAAAAGCATAAGTATTTGTATTCAGAAATAAAGAAACTTTGGCACTTGTGCTCAGGAACCACAGGAGTTAGTTTATTTGTTGGAACTGTACTCTTACTGCTTATTGCTGGCTTGCAAAAGCTCTGATACAATATTGCTTTGGAGTTCAGATAGTTGGTACCAGCCAAATTTTACATTGTTGTTAAGACTTAATAAAAATGATTTTGAGGGCTCATACATCTGATAGGTACTCGAAATATTTTTATCAAGTAATAGCGAAATGAGTCTTTTCTAAACAGTGCATTTTCAATGTAAAATGGAATTCAAGATTTTTCTTGAATTCAAGATTTTTCAAGAAGTATTAAGATACTTCTTGAATATTCTGTATTGTCATACTTAGACAGAAACACCCTGCAGTATTATTTTGGAAGGTTTTCAGACTCTTGATGAATTTGTCTTTGTGAAAACTTAGCACTTATATCTGTCTTTTTAACAGCTGTCATGGAGGAGTTGGTAGAGGATGACATCTGTATTTTGAATCATGAAAAAGCAGACAATACTCACAAGAGAGACAGTGATATTCCTGTTCCATCATATACTGGAGATGAGTCTGTTGCCTCACACTTTGCACTTGTCACTGCATATGAAGATATCAAGAAACGACTGAAGGAGACAGAGAAGGAGAACTCCTTCTTAAAAAAAAAAGTGAGAATTTTAGAAGAGAAGGTAAGAAAATAGTTGATGTACCAGTTTCTGGTAGCAGCTCCGTTTTTGCTTGTGGCTGAATGGCAGAGAAGAAGGTTAAGGATTTGAAATACACAATTGAAAGAATTTCCATGTTATAGCTTTTTATAAATTGTTTTATTTGTTTAAGTGAAATGCAGTTTGTTCCTCTGGTAGTGTAGTTGTGTCATTCTGGCATTTTTGATTCTCACTGGGTATGTATATGATGCAATGCAAAGACAGTGGTTTTGATTCAGACAGATGCGTAGTGGCGTAGAATTTGTCGCTGTAGTTTGGGTGCCTCTTTATGGTGTTTATTAGCTTGGGCACATGTGACACAGTATTGTTGAACAGCGAGGTGCAAAGCTTGTAAATTATGAGAATCCAGGAACTGTCTATCAAAAGACTCTCTTGGGCTCAGCATACTGAAGTGATACGGAAAAATTGGTCGCTAAGAATATCCAGCTAGGTCTAGCTAATCACAACTTCAAGCGTGAAATACAAAGTTGCAATGCTTTACATAGATGTTGCCTGGCTGGCTTTTGATGCAGTAATTTTAAAATGTAAATGAATCTTGGAATTTGTTTTATGGACACTTTCTCATGGCCATAAACTAGCGAGGTTCATTAAAGCTAAAGATTGACCAGGGCACAGGATTTTCTCTCCACATAATGAATGCTGTCATTAAGCATACATCCATTGTTCAGTACTGAGTGTCTTTGTACTGCAGAATCTGTATCTTGACTTGGTAGATTGCCTTCTTATATAAGATGCAAAGATAGGTCCTAGTGTTAGAGCTGAGACAGTTTTGAGGAATTACTTGTAACTATATGCTACTGACTCTGAAAAGCTTTCCAATTGTGCATTATTTTGTGGCACTGGAATGAAGAGCTTCAGTTGCAGTTGGCACAGCATTGAAACACTCGGGAATTCTTTGTGAAGACAGGATTGACTTTTTCTCAAAAAGCAAAACTATCCCAGGACTTCCTTTATATAAGGTCTGGAGGTATGTTGGGAAGAGGAATAGAGCTTCAAACCTAGTATCTTCTGAACCATGTTGAGTGTAACATCTTTTATGCGGTTACTCAAAATCACAATAAATAGGATTTGACCTGACAGTTTCTTTCACCTTGTATCTTTTGTTTTGGCCTTGTTCAGCTTAATTCTCTTGAAGATGACACTTTGTTTTCTGTAGAGAAAACTTTTTAGTATGTGAGTGCCATAAAAATGTTTTTATGAGGGAGGGGTATTGAGAAGGCCAAGACTGTTAATAACTTTCAGTCTTTGTCAATGGCTAATGTACGTGTATGCTTAAAAAATATATGGGGAGTTACCCCTTTGGAGTTTTCAATTTCAACATGCATGGAAACTTCCAAAAAGCTGTTTAAGGCTTGTGTTCTATTTGAGTGGCTTTATTAGGGGGAGAAAAATATAAAGGACAAAACTTTAAAGGAGTCATATGCATCCAAAAAAATGCCAAGGGCATGAGCTTCCTGTCTTTTCGTCTTGTTTTCCCATACTTTGTTTCAAGCAAACACTTAAAAGAGGAGATAGTTAAGATAGATATATGAGTATCAATGCTTTGTTTTAGTAATTTTTTTAAGAAAATATGCACAAATCTGTTGTGAATATCTATACGAGGTACATTGTGTTTGAGGTAAGTGTGCAGGACAAAAAGAATGAAAAGGAAAATGCAGTACTTAATTAAAGCAAGAACATTTTGTATGAATTGTTGTAATTTCATGTAAGATTTCTTTCTGTCTTATTAAAAATGCTGAAGATATTTTGACTGTTTCTCTTTTTTCTAGCAATCCAGTTGATACTGCTTTTTCTGCCTTGCTTGTCTTTTGCCATAGCATCAGTGAGATGGTGATCATCTGAAAGTTCATAGTTTTTTGTAAAATAATTCTGCTTTGGCTCTGATTACATAAATACACTGAAAAATATTTATTTACATTATGAGGCATTTAAGAAATTATGTTTGGTTTCCTTTGAACTTTCTGTATGTTGTGTATTTATATACTTACCACTCCTTTTCCAAAAAGCAGTTTAGTTCTTTTCAGAGCCCGGAAAAAATATGATTAAGGGAGTTCCAGTGTGAGTAATCATGACTTAAGAATGGTTTTTAAGTACTCATAGGAGTGAACTTATAGCTGTCTACTGGAAAGTGTCCCTGTCCATGGCAGGGGGGTTGGACTAGATGAGCTTTTAAATGTCCTCTTTGCACTCAAACTATTCTCTGATTCTATAAATCAGTGAACATTAACTATTGTTAGCGAATTCAGAATTTGTAGACAGCCTTTGTTGCACTTCTATAAAAAACTTTGGCCCATATCAGTGTATTTGATTAATTTATTATCTAAACTGAAAACAAAAAAAGAGAAAAGCTGTTAGATTAATATTGCAGGCTGTACCACTGCATTTTTACAGTTTTGCAGTTCTCAGCATGACATACAAAAGTCTCACTTATCCTGTGTGTTAAAACATTCAGGTGCTTGGCTCCCGGCTGGAAGAGGAATGCAGCTCAGTTGTGCGGGAACAAGTCAATAAGGCTTACCAGGCCTATCGAGAGGCCTGCATCGACCGCGATCATTTGAAAAGCAAGCTGGAAAAAATGGTGTGCCTTTTTAAGTAATGACTTCAATGCATGCTTTATCAGTACTGCATAGTTAGTACTTGTTTACTGTGGAATGAATCTTATATACTTAAGATCTGTGGTTGTTGGTGTTATCACTCTGCAATACTTTCTGTACGAATAATGATTTAAGTACCTCAGTTTTATTACCAGGCTAGAATAATGCTAAAAAAAAAAAAAAATCAAAGCAGTATTTTTTGTTGTTGTGTTTGTTCTAAAATACTGAATTGTCAGACATAACAGAAAAATGCTTCACAATTTATTTTGGGTTGGGGTTTTTCCCCCCTCTGAAAACAGGCAAAAGAAAACGCGGAATCCTTGAAAAACTTGAACGAACAGTTGCAATCTAAAGAAGTAGAGCTGTTACAACTAAGAACTGAAGTGGAAACTCAGCAAGGTATGCAGTTGGTTACTTCATCTTAAGGTAGGTTGAGGAGCCATAGTGGTTATATAATGATCTTGGGACATGAAGAGGTTTAACCCTCTACAGGGGCAAGGTAAGAGAAGCATGAACAGCAGTGAGGTACTTTGAACTTGTCTTCATTCTTGTGAATGGTGATATCTATATGCTGAGGTTGTTGTGTCCTTCTGCCATAGATGACTTACAAATTTGAGAAATGGACACCTGACAGTTTATAGGCTGTGTTACGTACAACCCTGGACCCCACCGCCTTTTCCACAGAGCAGGGCAGAGGCCTGTTCAAGTATAAAGATCCTTCAGTCAGTCCCACTTCCTCTGACACCTGCAGAGGGTCCACTATATTGTTTTGTCTCACTGTTGGGATATGAGAAATACAAGAGGGTGTTGTATAGCAATAGCTGCAGTCACCAGCTGTTACTTGGATGGCTGGGAAATGAGAAAAGATAGAAAGATGCTGGTTGTACAGAGCCTGGTGAAAAGAGGAAGGAGACATTACAAGTATATCCTGGCAATTCCAAAAGCCCAATTCCAGCTTCTCTTGCTAGATTTCTTCACTCTCTTGTAGAGAGTGCTCTGTACATGATAGATGTGTAAAGCAAAACACCATGGAAGAAAAAAACACCTTGATTGATTTTGTTACAAGAAAATGCCATCTGTATAAAGTTAGAAATATGGACTGACTTCAGAGTCTGTAAAAATGCAGCTATTTGAAAAGGTGAGTACCACCACTTTAGAGTATGGCTGTGCTTGAATTGGATTACTCTCCAAGAGGCCCTTAAGCATGTAATGCACTACTTCAGTTGCACAAATGTTTAAACCTGGAAAAGCAAATTGCAGGTAGTGCTAGTATCACTGTTGAGGACCTCATACTTTCAGGACATAAGAATTGCAGAGTTTTCTCACTTTGTAAAGAGAGCTCTGAAAACGTGATGATTTCAATCCTTATTTGTAACTCAGTTTTACTCATAAATGGACTCCGAGTACTTTGCTTAAAAAAAAAAAAAAAAGAAGAATCAGTGTAACTTAAGGTTGCTTAAACTATTAACTCTGAAAATAAATGTACCATGCGGTTGAAGACTTGTAGGCCTTCTTTCTGTCATCTTCTTCCTTTTCCTGCTGTCTCACTAATGCCCTGCTACTGATCTGATGGTAGCATCAGCTTAGGTTGCTTCTTACCATGTGAATTGCTTCAGTCTAACAAGATTTGTGTAACTTTTATGCTTTCCCCTTTTGTTTTGATTGTATCTTGTTTTTCTGTTTGGAACTTCTTGATATTAAACTTGGGGAAAGCGTAATGGTAAATGATGTAACAATACAAATCTGAGGGCAAAAAGGCTCAGTTTCAAAGCATGTAAGAAGTATGCAAGTTGGCACTTAGGATACGCATTTGCCATAAACTGATTTATTTTTCTATTTCTAGTGCCTCTTTTTATGCTGGTACTTATTTTTTGTCTGTGCCAAATCTCCAGTGCATTCCTAGAAAGTGGGGTTCCATGCTTTAAACCCAGAAAGTAGACCACTTCTGCCAACAACATTACCAGTGTTTATATCCCTGTTGCCATAGACTCCAGTTTCTTCAGAATATGATGTTTTTGTGGGGCATGGGCTGGTTGATGAGCATCTTGCATATTGAGTGACATTCCTTGGACTGAGATTAGAATCTGATTGTCTTGCGTATCTTCTTCACAGTGATAAAAAGTCTGAATTGTACTCAGGCTAACTGGGAATTAGAGAAGCTGAACAGTGACCTGAAAGTGCATAGTCTGGAACAGGATCTAGAAAAACTCAAGGAAGAGTGCAACAGTCTCAGGAAGGAGCTGCAAAATTCCAAGAAGAAGGTACCTTAATTTTTAAGGAGTTTTTCTATTAATGGTTAATCTTAAATCCCATGGTAAATCAAAATCAAGGATTAACAAAAAATATGAAGTATACAGTTGAGGGAAAGATTAATATCTTGGTAAAATCGACTTTACATATTTTCACAGACTGTCATTTTTCTTGGAAATAGGGATAGACTCCTCAGGGAAGTGGTCATGACATCAAGCCTGTTCAAATTTTAAAAGTGTCTGGATAAAGCTCTTAATTATAAAGTTTAGTTTTAGGTAATCCTGCAACGAGCAGGGAGTTGAACTTAATCCTTAGGGGTCACTTCTAACTTGAGATATTCTGTGATTCTGTCCAGGTGAGATTTCCCAGCCATTGCCCATATAACAACAGAAAATAAAGCTGTATGATTTTTTATAAGTAGTCACTGAAGTTCTGTGTAAGCTGGGCTACTGAGAAAGTTTGGGCAAAAGCTGGTCTGTACAATGGAATGCTAATGTTAAAAGATGTCATGGACTTTATTTAAGGAGGTCTGGTGCTTTTCTATAGGGTAGTTGCATGATGCCTGTCAGGAAAGTACCTCTTTTGGCACCCTTTCCCTGGCATTTCTGAAGCAAATGCCTGCTTTGAGGGACACATTTTGTAATCTAGACATTGTTAGGATCTCAAAAAGAAAATTAAGATAACAGTAGCAAAAAAGCAGTAAGTTACTGTCTAGTGCATTCTTTCTGCTTTCCATCTTACCACTGATGACAGGTAGGTACAGTGCTAGTCTCTAGGACGCTGCAGTCACATTGAAGTTACACAGTTAATGTAAAACATTTAAATGTGATTGTTTGAGAAGGCAGACTGTTTTAGATTGCTTATGGTCATTAATAATGAAGATTATGTAATCCTGAATCACACAGCATTTGAGTGAGTCTGCATTTTTCCCACTAGGTGGGGATAAAGCGCGTGAGGTGTTTTGTTAATTTCCCTTACTGCTGGTTGTTTCACTTGTGTCTGGAGCTCTTTCAGGTGCTTTCAGTAACTTGTAAAATCTGAAGGTTTGCTGTAACTCCTATGCGGTTCTGGTAACTCTAGAACAGAGTAACAGCTGCATAAATAATTGCAGATTGTATTGTGAGAGTGAATGGTGTCAGAGAGAACAGACTAAAGTAGCAGTTGTAAGGAATACTACACGTGACACTGTTTAAATAATGTTTATGCCAGCAGCTTTTGTTGCACAGAACAAATACAGGGAACAGCTTTTTGGTTTGTTTTGGGGGCTTTGTTATGTTTTTATTTGTTTTGTTTTTTGTTTGTTTGGGTTTCTCTTGTTATTATTATTTTTCTTTTGCTTGTTTGTTTGCTTTTTGGTGTTTTTGTTTTTTGGTTTTGGTTTTTTGGTTTGTCTATATTTTCTTCTTGATCCTGGTAACTGCTTAATATAGGAAATAAAAAGTGCCTGTTTTCAAATGTGGGGGTAATACAGTGCAACTTTTTTTAAGTTATGAATTTGAATCTTTGGGAGATGGTGAGAAAGTTCAGGAAGGGAGAATCAGGTGAAGTACAGTCAAGTGTGATCAATGGGAAATGACAAATCATTATTTAAACTTAGCTGGTATTTTCATTATTACTTATTTTTATTACATTAGTTAGTTTAGCTAACATGTAGTAAAAGTAAGTAATAATGAAAATGAAAACAGGAAAACATGTATTCAAATGTTTTCTACTTTAGGCAAGTGTACTTTCTGTTTTTCTGTACTTTTAGATATTCTGACTCAACTTCTTTGCATTGTAGTTGATGCAAGTGTGTACCTTGTACTGACAAAATTCTTGAAATGTGTACAGGCTGCCTTAAAGCCACTGTAAAGATATCAAACCTATAACAGCTTTGGCTAGAGGGGAATGATAGAAAGGGAACATGGAAAGAAGGGATATGAAAGGGAGGGAGCTCATCATTAGACCAAGTGAGGGTCTAATGGAAACACAGTTAACAAAGTGAGCCCAATGTTAGATTTGTTAAACAGTCCTGGTAAATCCAGTGACGCTGCCTATATGTGCAATTTTAACGTAGTCTTTCAGACTAAAGGGATAAATTATATTCTGTCATAGAAGTAACATGTGGAAGTAAATCTATACTGAAACAGTTTGCTTTAATTTAAAGATCTTTATATACTGTGATGGGGAAAGAAAAAAAATAAAAGACTTTTAAAAAGCAAAACTTGAGGAAGACTTTTGATATCCATTAAAAAAGTAATCAGTCTCTAATTGAGAGTTCGTCTGTGTAAAAAGTATAGAGATGGCTGAGCAATGCCTTTGTATAAGTAGGTAATTTAAGTATTTTAATGGAAATTCTTAGTAGAAGTGTTTATTTCCCTTTGGAAAACCACTGCAGCTAACACAAATTAAGACTACTTTACTTGTGAATTTCAGTATTAGGAAACTTGGAGTTTCACTACTGTTTTTTGGGAGAGAAGATCTGAAATCATATTATTCATTTTGTCTTCCCTTCACTCTGTTATACAGGACCAGACTCAAGATGAAAATCCATTACATGGAGACCACCTTCAAAGGCAAGACATCCAGAGGTATGAAATATTTTGTTTTCAGTTTACTGAGGGACAATTAGTTGAACAAATAAATTATTCTTGCAGACTCTTTAGGTGTGTTATTTCAAGTTGCATAATTTCAAATTACATAATTGAAAGTCTAGGTATAGCTATTTAGAAAGATCATTGTACATTTTTTTTTCTTTGCAATGTTTGTAGTTGTGGATGATGATGAGAACGTTTATATAGTTATGCCTGTTGGTGCACTTGCACCATTTTCCACCAGAGGGTAGAGCAGCCCTTCACAATGCCAGGCTTTAGTGCAAAGGGCCTTGGTACTTCCTTGGGTGTGGAAGAGAGAGGAAAGGAGATCAGCCACTGAAAGAGAACATAGAGACACTTCTCATTGTATGTTCTCTGGTGCAATTGTGATAATAATGCACACACTACACACAAATCACACTTTGTCTTTTCACCTTGCCTGAATACTTACTCCTGTGGTTCCTCCTAGAGCTTTGCAGCCTGATAAAAGATGTTCTCTCAAGACCACAGCAGTTATCTCTTTGATCACTGCTCTGATCAAAGTGATCATTTGATCAAATAATTATTGTTTAGAGCAGATTTATTCCACCAAGTGGTGCTCAGATGGCAGCCACCTAAAATAGCACATGGACAGTATAGTGTTTATTGTAATATATATACTGAATGTTTTATAAATATGTAAGCCCATCCAAAAATCTGTGGAGAAAATACTTGAAAAACCTCCTATGAGAAACATTTGTAGCAAGCAATCCTGCTTTTTATAGGAAATGGAGACATTTGCACTTAGATAACTTATTGGAAGGTAGTTATTTAATATTTGTGAGCAGCCTACAAATCTGACTTTAAAGTCACTGTGTGCAAATCTAATTAGCTGTAGGTTTAAACAGGCTGTCATAGTGAAGGTTCATATCACATGTTAGAAGGCAGTTAGGATAAACCTCCAGGCACAGGGAATCCTTGGTTTGCAATGGGATTCTATATCAGTATCTACAGAAACAATTAAAATCTGTTGCACATGATTTAAGTGGATTTCTGGTACCTGCAGCCCTTTGCCAGATACTTGTAAAATTTTAAAAAATCATCCAAGCACTTAACTCAGTGTCTGCCACCAACCAGAAGGTATCTTTATATTTACCACTTCTGTGTGAAATATTGGACAGTTCTAGTTTGACATAACTTTTTAATCTTATTTTTTAGACCAAAACACGAAAATTAAGGAAGTGTGGTTGCCACATGAGCTTTAAAATTGTCATCTCTTAAGAGTTCAAAGAGCCAAAAGAAGGTTCACACGTTTAGCTGAACTTCTTGAAATGTCAATTCTGAAAATTTTAACTTTCTATCTGTCAGAATTGCTGACACTTAATATATTATTTATTAAAATACCAGCTTCCTCTGTTCTTTAACAGAGCTTCATGGATCTGGATCATGGATTTGTGTTCTGGGAAAGTATTTCAGTGGATAGAAGTTATATTTCTTTGTTTTAAGGGAGCTCTCGTAGCCATTACTTGCATAACGGCTGCTTCTCAGAGTGATTTTTTGAACACATTCATGCTTGATATTTTTATGCAGGAGTGATCCTATGTTGCTATTTTTGAAGGATAGTGTAGCATACAGTTATAAAGCTTATTTATTCTTACTCATCTCAATAGCTTGAGATACTGGGCTGTTTTCAAATAAGTGCCTTTTAGGTGAATGTAGTGAGGAATTAAAAATGCTGGAAACTGTCATCCATTATATTTGTCTTCAATAAATTTGTTTTGGTAGAACGTTAAGCATTAAAAAAGCATTAAATCTTTGATTTCATATTTAAGTTGAAAGTAACTACATCCTTATGTCTTTGAACACGGAGTTTATTATTAATCAACATAAACATGATATTCAATGAGGAGCCTTTGCTAGAAACTTTACCAAGAAACATATGGTTATGCTTTTTTTTTTTTTTCCTGTTCTTAATTTTCATACCAGTTATTAACCTAAAACATCAGTTGGAACAGTGCTGCTGTTGCTGAATATGTTTCTTGTATTATGGTGTCTTTGAGAATGAATAGGAACACTACTTTTTACACTGTCTGATAAGACAGATAAATTGGAGGCCTTGAATATGAAAGAGTATGGTTTATGTTTTAATTTGGACTCTGCGTGTATGCTCAGTTTGGATCTTGGGTTTAGTCTGAATTCAGTGTAGCAATGTGCATGGTGTAAGACCCAAATACTGCTTTTTGATTATTTGAAATTACAATCAATCAGTACTACTAAGCTCATCATACGTGTTGGGGTATGTGGTCATTTATTGAAAGGCATTCAGAGTTAACACTCTGCCTTTTTAATAGCCTGGTGTCACTTTAAATAAAGTATTCTTTTGAGATGACTAATTTTATTGGAAGATGGTTTGTTTCAGATACTGAAATGAAAACTCTGTTGGGGAGTTGATATTTTTACCTAGTATGTTGATATATAATGCATTTTATATTGTAATAGGCAGGAATCAAATACAATTTACAAAGGTCCATCTGTTTAAGGTAATTCTCAGTACTGTTCAGTCCATTTATACAGTTATGGTACTCTAACAAAATTTGCGGCGTGTGTCAGGCAAGAACAATTTATTAACCGTTAACACATGACAGGCACGTTAATGGGCTGCTTTAGAGGCAGCAATATTTAACTTGTCATCAGTTTTTGTTTTGAAAGTGTGCAACAAACATATTGGGAGCTGAAGAGAGAAATGTCTAACTTGCGTGTAGTGACTGACAAGCAAGCTGAGGTCCTACGAAAACTGAGAAGGAGCCCACTAGGAGCCAAGAAAGGCAAGTCAGTGTTTGCAGTAACAGACCTTACAAACACAACCCATTGATTCAAGCTGTAGCATTTTAAAAATAAACTAGCTATCATGTCTTATCAGAATATCATCAATTGAAGTTGATAAGCTAGACTGTATTATGGTTCCAGCTTACCCATTTTCTGCTTTTGCTTCTATCTCATACTGGTCAACTTCACACATAAAGGTGTTGCTGATGTGTTTTTTCTTCAGTACTGTATTCTCTTCCCCTTGTGGCTTTTTTCTCAGTCAAGTGTTGCTTATGTGCACAAGGCTGAGGTGTTAAGTTTACTTGTATTTGACCTTTTACCACAACTACTTCATATTAGGAGAGAAAAAAATATTTTTGCAAATGCAGTCTTATTTTCCCAGTATAGAATATATGAAGTTTTAAATTGGCAGTATTTTAAAATCAGACTTTAGAAGACTGACATTCCCTTCTGGCTCCATATTTCTTTAAGTTGTATTCACAAAACTTGTCTTTTCTAACAAAAGGCTACACAGTGTGGCATTTTCTGAATGTCAGAGTACTGGGGAAGCAAAGCTGCTGTATATAGTTTTAAGGGTTAAAGATTTTTCACATAAAGTATTTAAAATTTCTGTGAGCACTTCATCAGACAGTTCTTATGTTCCATACATATGTTTCTCTCAAGCCAAATGCTAGACTATCAGTCAAACAAACTGTGGTAAAGAGTTAATTTGTTTTCTGCTCACTTCAATTGTGGTCTCTACTGTGCTCCAAATACTGGTGGAAGATAGTGAACTTACTTAGAGTGTATTGGTGACAGTCTCTGATGTCCCTGTCCATTACCAGATCAAGACATTTTGTTTCTAAACAGCTCAGTGAGGTAATGACAGGATTCACCTCCCAAGCAGTCCCTGCCTTTGTGGTCAGCAGTGACTAATGATCACTTTGTCTCTGGTACTTGGCTGATACAAACTGTCAACCCATTTTGTACTTGGCCATATTGTTACCAGGTGAGTCTATGTTCCTACAGTTCTAAAACATGTTTGTCAAATAATTTCCAACAGAGAAACTGGAACTGAATGAGTCTAAACAATCTTAGATCTGTCAAGATTTGATGTGATCATATACTGTCTTTTTGTCCTTATTTTTAATTCGGAGTTACCTGTCTTGCCACTACACAACTACTGATTTTTCTCTTCTCCTAGGTGAGGAGTCTCATTTTCTGCAGTTCTTATGCAGTTGTTCATCCACAGCCGTAGAAGGCATTCTTGATTGATCAGGAAACAGTGGACTTTTGCCTTTTCATCTGTAGACTTTTTTCAGTAATTTTTCAGAAGTATGTGAGAATGGACAGGTCTGATCTTGGTCACCAGCCACACTTATGAATGCAATACAGATACATCTTTGCTTATATTTATAGACAAGTATTGGCTTATGCAAAATATGGGTACAATTGACCAAAGCTTTCCATTTACCTCCAGTATTGACTTTTAGCATCTACAAACCAGCTGCCATTGACAGAGGTGCATTAATTCTGCAGAATACAGCTTCATTACTTTTTGTGGGACATAAACAATATCATTTAACATGTGGACTCTGCTGTGCATGGAGACATTTTCAACAAATGCGTGTGGGAGGTTTATTGTTTATTTATTTCCTTGTTGATTTCTTTGGTTGTTTTTTTAGGGTTTTTTTGGGTGGGGTTTGGTGTTAGTTTTTTTTCTGTTTGCACATTTTCAATCTATTTTCAGTGGATTCAGTTTTTCTTGAACTTCCTAAGATCTGTAGGTCTCAAATTGCATTTTACACCTGCCAGCACCAAGATGCCA
This sequence comes from Cinclus cinclus, assembly GCF_963662255.1. Classification (NCBI taxonomy): domain Eukaryota; kingdom Metazoa; phylum Chordata; class Aves; order Passeriformes; family Cinclidae; genus Cinclus; species Cinclus cinclus. Next base: position 39,509,896 of record NC_085046.1, on the reverse strand, counting down.
AATCCAGTGCCTTAGCATGTCTTTCAGACATAATGTCCATGCTATTGGAAAATGGTTTGGGCTGACCTCCACAAATTTTAATTTATTGTGACAAGCAGAAGTTGTATTCTTTGACCAAGATACCAGTTTCTTTTTCTTTCCCTCAAGAGCTAAAGTTAAAAATTGCAATTCATGCTCAAGATTAACAGGTGCTCTAGAAAACTCTATATAAGATAGAGTTTAACTGCAGGAAGCATTCATCTACTCTGGTTACACGTTTATGTACATTATCATTACAAAAGAAAATGACCTGCTTGTATGTGCACATATGTTCAGATATGTGTTGAAGATACAGCTCTTCTGTTTCAGGTAGATGCTGTTCTGTTTCAAAATCCCTCCCCCCCTCTCCCCGCTAACCGTTTAAAACTCCTCTGGAATTTCACAGGGCTGAATATTGCAGTCTGTCACTTTACTTTTGGAAGTCAGACAAGAGAACCTGTGAACACCATGTGTTTCCCTATTACAGCTTCACAAGCAGTGAGAATTGGGGTTCTGGGTTGCACAAGAATACAACTTGTTAAAAGACTCAGTACAATAGGAAGCAGCATTCAATCTTCTGCATCTGGCTGATTTCTCCATGCATGTGAAAATGGTGTCTGTTTCAGCATTCATTTCAGTCTGATCAGAAAGATCAATCATTTTATTTGTGTTGAAATGGGAGTTGGGAGATACCCTTGGAGATGGGTGTGTTTTTAGGCACTGTGATTTCAGGATTTTGGGTTCATCTTGAGACTGGTGAGGGTAGTATGCTATTTGTAGCTTTTAAGTGAATATGGTAGTTTTTCACTGAATATGGTCCGAAAACTTGTGGCTTGAAGACACTGTGTTTAACATCCCTGCTAGACTGTAGTACATTTGGAGTACATGAAAGATGCATTAGCTAATGTAATTTTGAAATCTTTTTCATCTTCTTCCTTCAGCTCCCTGTACTGCACCAGTGCAATGTGTTGACTTGAACATTTCAAAGCTGAATTTGACATCTGGGGTAGTCTGTAAAAACCTCTCACAAAATGATAAAGCCCTCGGCAACACTGTGTCTCCCCCTCTGCTGAGAGATGCCCATGTCCCATCAGAAAGGGTGACCCTACAAGCTTGGACAGAGGAGAGACCAATTCCAGCTGATGGCAAAACGTTTCAGGAGCACCATTCTTATGGAAAGAGCTCACTGGAAGATAATTCCTGGGTATTCCCAAGTCCTCCAAAGCCCAATGAGAACATGTTTTGGGAAATGAAAAATAATCCAACTTTGTTAAACTGTCCAGCAGATTACCTGGATCAGTGTAATCAAAACTGTCTGCGCAAGAGTTAACTTTTAAAATGAACTGAGGCTTTTTTGGAGTGATTCTGAATAGGCACCTTAATGCTTGAACTTCTAAGGAGAGAAAACAAGTTGCTTGAAATGTTTTCTTTATTTTTAATTATAGTTCCAAATCAGAAAGCCTAGTCTTCCTCTGCTGTAAATCAGGAGCGACTTCCTTGATGTTAAAGCTGTGCTGGTATAATGTAAATACAAAGAAATCTAGCATGGGGCCTAGATAGTCTTGTACTGCAAATGACATACATTTGCCAAAGGTCACACTGAAAAGTGAGTTTGTGGAATAAAACAAAATAGTCCAGTTCTGTATTTGTTTGCTATTTGTATGTTATCGAGAAAATACTTGGTATCCAGTGTTAGAACTTGTACCAGCTCTGAGCTTATCTTTGACAGTGTTCTTTTTCAGAAAAAGACATCATATGAAGAATTGAATTCTCTCTTCCTTCCTCCTTTCAATTATCTTTGATTCCTCTAGTTTGTAAATGTATTTTTCTGTAATTTTTAACCAAGAAAGGGGAGAACTTTTTTTAATATTTTTTTCAACCTTGATTTATATGAGAAAGTGGCAAGAGAAAAACCACCCCTAGGCTATCCTGTTTTGGTTGCCCCATTTAGGGCTTGGTTGTGAATTGTGAAGGAGTGTAAGTACTGCTGCTGAACACTGTGAATCCTGGAGGTTCAGCTTGTTTCCCTCAGTTCTTGCTGAAGGAAGCTGTTGTAACTGTGCAGCGGTGCTGCCACAGACCCAGCGTGCTCACAGTGCAGTTTTCCATATCGTGCCTCCTTTGCACAACACCACAACTCTGACTCTTTATTCCTGTGAATAAGGCTAGTAACTTTTCTTTTGTTAAAGAAACAAAGCCTTAATTTAATCAGACTTGGTGTTGTTGCACTGTTGATATACAAAAATAAGTATCTTTAGTATGCCACTGAGAACCAGAACTACTGGAATTCCAACTACCTGCTTTATAGATTATGGGTGTCTAGGCATGAATTTTTCTTTTTTTTTTTTCCTCTTAAGACCATGAACTGTTTCTAGACAAATATAATTTATGCCCTTTGTTTGTTTGTAAACTTCTCTGCTTCATATCTGGCTTAATACAACAGGGTTAAGTGAAATGTCTTGACTGCTCAAAAAGTTGAAGAAAAATGCATTGTGTTTTAGAGTCATGATACCTAACTTGTAATGGGCAGGAAGATATTTAATATTGAATATGCTATTGACAGATGTGTTTGGGGGGGGGGGTTGAAGTATTCAGCTTCACAGATCCATCAAATTAATAAAAATTAATTTCACAGCTGTTTAGTAGCAAATTATCTTTAGATTGCTTGCAAATACGTGGGGAAGGTCGGGCTGTAGCACAGCCATAGTAATGATGGGCTGTACAAGTGTGACCTGTGTGGTTCCAGACACACTTCCCCTGCACAGTAAGTACTTCAGACAGAGCCCATCTTTCGCTTTGTCTATCAAAGGCAAAAAAATGCCTTCCAGATACCTTCTCCTGTAGTACAAACAGCATACATAAACAATGTTTCCTATTCACCAGATATTGTTTTTATCTATTATCTTGCTCACGTATATTGGCTTGTCTGTGATTAATGGAAATGGTGTCAGATGCTGGAATTTATTCTGACCAATGAACACAGCTGACTCAGGGGAGTACAATCTCTTGGAAAGTAATAGAACAAAATCCAATATGCATAAAACAAATCCGAGTCACTAGGCTTTAGCTGATAGAACCAACTACCTGTGTAATAACAAAGAAAACATTTCTCATGTGGCTACATAAGCTATATGGTACCTAGTTCTAATGTAGCTTACTTTTGGGGCTCCTCACCTCAACATTACAGAGGTTTTTTTATTAAGGAATGTAACATTCAACAGGCATTAACATGATTTGTGCAATGAAGGAATTCTACTGTGTAAGACATTAAATAAATTTATTTTTGTTTGAAATTGATTTCACTAACAAATCTCCTTTCCATATTTGGCACAAATTGTTTTTACTTAAGTTTTAATTCCTTTATTGTGTATAAATGTTTTTCCAAATGCAAACAATTAGGTTTGAGTTTCATCACTTTGAGTCAAGGAAAAAAAAAACAGCCATCTGCTGTAGCATATTCTGGGAGAAGTATCCTGGATGTTGAAACCTGAAGAGATGTAGTTGCCTTAAGCTATGGTGCTTTGACTACAGGTTCCCAGTCAGCCTGTCCTGTCCTGTGTGAAATTAAGATTTTTCTGTACAGAGCCTGAGGATTTCCAGATTTTGCGTTTGACCCTTGGTTTAGATTCTGTGCTCTTGCTCATGCTGGCGAAGGGAGCAGCAATGTTTGCTGAGAGGGACTTCAGGAGCAGTGCTAACTAGGGAGAAGAGGGACTGATGCCAGAGAGCTTGCTGCAGGCAGCATTTCCAATCCACTCACTCATTGCCATGTCCAAGCTGTAACATTTGAAAAGGAAGTCCCCAGATTCAGAGGCGCTGGGGAGCTCGCTGACTTGTGAAGCATCTGTTAGACCAAAGCTTACAATCAGATTTTGACTGGAGATGGAAAAGTCATTTAAATCCATGCTGCTAGTGGCTTACAGTGCTTTTTCCATTTTCAGAAGTGGAATCTTTTCATCAGTGACAACAAATAACATGGAGAAGTAGCTGTAGTAACGAGGTCCTGGTGCTAGTGTGCATGTGTTACACAGAACTGTAAAATTACATATTGTAAGGACCAAAGTTCTCAAATAATTTTGTTACATGACCCCAAGAAAATTTTAACTTGAATGCAAACTTTGAACATTTTACAACCTCCCCCAACCCACCAATTAGACAGTTTTTAATTTAAGAAAGCATTAACTCAATTTAACAGAAATTAAAGCCAGCTTTTGGGGCAGCAGGAGGTTGTTTAAATGAGCATTTAAATTTAAATTTAAACACGTTTAAATGAGCAAATGGCAACCTGATGAATATGTGTTTGGGTATTTGGTGAGTTGGATGAACCTTCTAATAACTTACATGTAAGCTTGCACTGTTTGGTTAATTTTAAATATTTTTAAAATCTGATGATTTTAAGTTTCTCTGCCAGTTTGTGGTGTACAGCTGATCAGTTTTCCTCACATGTGAACTAGCCCTATTGAAAAAAAGAAAACCCCCAAATTAGCTGTGATGTACTGTCCAAATTTTACAGCTGGAAAAAGACAAAAGCAGCATGAGACATATGGTGGAGTTACAGTAAAACAACACCCATTCCAAGTAATGAAACACAGGTCCATATAATATCACATGATCTATACTGGTAGGATAAAGCAGATTGAATTTTCTTCTAAAACGAACTTGCAGCAGACTTTGACACACCTGTGCTGAGACACCTGTAGCTTTAATGATGCTGTAAAGGAAGAGTGAAGAGCTCTGGTACCTGACTGACACCTGTATTGTCTTCTGATCTCCAGCCAGGCCCTGTGAAGGACAGTGGTTGCAGATGTGTAAGGTATTTCCCTGGTTCTCTGTGTTTGAGTATAAAAAAGGCCACACAGAGGTGTACTATAGAGGAAGCTGATGAATGATCCAAAAGTCAATCCCTGCTCTAAGTGCATACCAGAGTAAACATAGGAGCTCAAATAATCCAGATGAAGGAAAAGAGAAAAAAATGGCTGGAAGCACCATTCAATACATGGAATTTCAGGTGTGATATTGGTGCAGATGTGAGCTGTGGCTGCTGTTAACATACAGCCTGTATCAAAGGGTGAGGAGCGAACCTGCAAGTTCACCTGAGCTTTGTTCCATTCCACGCATCCGTTCCGCCCCTGCAGTCCTTGTCGCTGCACTGGGGGTTTCTCCTCACCTGCTGCACACAATTTCTGCTGAGCCAGAAAAGGGGACCTCCATTGCTGGTGCTGTTGTCTGACTCAGGTCTGAGTCATAGCTGAGTATGACCCAGGTGAGCCCTCAGTGCAGACACGCACCACAGGCAGCACCCAGCACTGCCCCTAAGAGAATGCTCACTCCCACACCAATCCTCTGGGGAAGGGTTTTTGCCAACACTTTTAAACACCCAGGCTGGCTTTCTAGAGCCAAAATAACTCCAGAAAAAAATTCCAAAATAATTTTCCAGAGGTTGAAAGTACAGCAGATTTTCATAATGGGACAAAAGAACAGTCACTGTCATTAATAATACATGTCACCATCTACCTTAAATTTCCTCCTTTTTAAAATACATACAGCAAAACAGCTAATTAGGAATATTTTTGTTTTCCAAAATGCTAAGAAGCTGAGACCACGCGTAGGACCCTGTTTCACATAAGCTATTTCAAAGTGGTTATTAGCTTTAGAGCAGAGTGGCACTTAAGTTTGCCTAACAAGGCAGTTTGTCACTCACAAGTCCAGTCCTCCACTCAATCTGCTGAAGCAACATTATTAATGATTATTCCAGTAAAAGACACAGAATAAAGTGCAATTACTAACCTGCAGCATTAAGTCCTTCATATACAGGTGTCAGTCAGTTTCCTCCTTGAACAGGGGAATACTGCTTGTAGTGAAACAGTATTAAAATAAACAAGTAAAATGTTGCCTCTTTTAATGGAACAGTATCAAATCCTACTCCTTACTCAGAAAATTACTTTTTTTTTCTTCTTAATCAGGGCATTAAAGTTACCAAGTTTAAGTGCAGCCTTTCCTTGCTTTTAAAGAATTTAGTTTTATTTCAGAATGCTTGGATGATACTCCAAGATAGTTTCTCAAACTTTGTATTAGTATCTTTAGTGAAGCAATTTAAGCATTTGAGAGTTCGACAATTAAGCAGCTTCAAGTATCAGTATACGAAAGATTGTTTGTGTGCTCTTTTTAAATTAGGGACCTGCTTAGCTCCTGCAAGAGGTGATCAACATCTTCCATGCCTGATTTAGTTGTTTACCCACCTCTTCCTGGTATAATTTTGCAAGTGTGGTCACTCACTCCTGAAGCATGGCAGCTTCTCCCCTGTTCTCAAGGAACATCTGGATGAGATTACTCGCTCCTCCAGAGTTGCAAGGGCCAGTCTGGGCCACACACAAGTGTAAAGCATCCATCCCTTCTGACAGTGTGGGCTTAAAAGTGAGTCACAGCATAGACGTAAAAATGAGTTACAGTGCAGGCAGAAGTACTACCAGGCTCTCATCTGACACTTTGATGAAGACGATAATTCACATTGGTCTGTGTCGCTCTCCTCAAATTCATTTGCTACCCTTCTCTTCTAGTAAGTGCATCTCCATTATGTCAGCTTCAGGTGATGATTAACAGGCCAACTTAAGTGTATAGCCAATCTGTGATCAGTTAATACAACTTAAATTATTCACCCTTAAGTTTTTATGTTGCCTGGCTCATGTAGCTAGATATAGGGTTTAAATTCCAAATGGACATTCTGGAGTCGTAAACTCCAAATTGTACACTGATATCAAAATCTCACATCCAGATAGAGGAACACACCTTTGCAACCTCTCTTGCAAACTCTGACAGCATGCTCTAGATCTTTAATTATGAAAAAATGTAAAATAGACTCTTAATTTCAGTCATTATTTTATTCTCCATTCATCTCATTTTGTATATTTCAGTTAAACTCCACACAGTGGTTCAGACAATTTAAGTCTGTTTAAATCAAGTTAAATCCAAACTGCATATAAAAAAAAGTTCATTTTAAGTTTTAATCACACATTCGAAGTAAATTTCTGTCTTTTTTTCTTAATTCCAGTTGCTCTGTATTCTTCTCTTTGCTTCAAATATTCTGCTTTGCATTCTTCATAGAATGATGGATCAGAATAGCTACAAGACAGAAAAATACATACTGTTTTTCATCTTGGAATATTGAACAAATATTGCACGAGTACCACTCATAACTGACCTTCCTTTCATGCCCAAAGAAAACTTGTCTGCCTTTTACAGTAAAATAACTTTAACATTTAGCTACTTTATAAAAAGAGGTATATGTCATGATACTGTTCTCTTTTGAAGCACAGTCCTTTTCAAGCCTCTGCAGTGAAGCCACCAAGAGGAAAGGCAGAAAAAGGGAAAGATGTTTGGTATTTAAGTTCAGCTGAAGAATTCATTTGCAGTTACCCTCCTCAGCATGGAAAGCTGCTGGAGTTGAGTTATTTTTTTAATGCACCCAGATAACTACTGGGAATAGGTTCATATGTATGTCTTTAACAGTAGATATAGAGGTCCTTGATCATGACATTAAATTTTCTCATAATTTTTTTAATGTATAACTATTCAACACTATAAACCGGGGTTTTTTTTGTTTTTTTTTTGTCAGAAGCAATTTGTTCAATTTTTATTTTTTTTTAAGGTGAAGGAACATACAAATAAAACTGAGTAACTCCAGAGAGTTCTGACTACAGTTAGGCCTAAATTCTTGCCTGGCTGCACATGTTTTTTTCATCAGTTCCTAAATACTTGAGAATAACTATCACTAGTTCAAAGGCATTTATTTTTAATCTAAATCACTGGTTTAAGAGATCGGGATGTACTAAAAATCAAACCAACCTCCTTGTTCCCCCCAGTCAAACTCAAAAAATTCACAGTCCTCACCCTGGGAAGTTCAAGAATCTAAAACTTCAGCCTAATGGCACTGGGGTTAAATTAGGACTTCCAAAAAAGATGTTTCAATCCACCATGGCATTGACTTGACCTCTCATATATAACAATTTTCCATTGCTCCTGCTACTGCTGTTCACGACAGTAGGGCACTTTCAACACAGACTAAATCTTAAAAAACAGAAGCAAAACCAAACTTATCTTGTCTCACTAACAGAAGCTTCATTGTGTTCCTCTGTCCCCACATGTGTGATGTACTAGAGCTGCAGAGCCTCTGGGCTGAAATCTGTCCCCAGGTGAATCAAGAAGTCTCTGTAGCCATATATTCATATGGTAAATAAATCTTGTCAGTTAGTGCCCTGACCAGCATGTGCCCTGGTTAATGCCCTGTTCACCCTGACCAGGTTTTAATAGAGCAAAGATAGCATTTTCAGAAAATACATCCAAGTCCCTAACCCCACACAGCTCTTTTCAGAATAGTTAACATTTCTAGATTAGTACAGGCCATGCACAAAAGCCAGCAAAAACTCATGAGGGACTTACTAGCCAACCAGACAGTCCTTCAGTGCTGTGTTCTCCTGCCGACACTTCACCACCATCAGAATACCAGTTTCTTGACAGCATTTAGTAAATGCTGAGGAAAAAAAAAACAACACAAGCTAAATTGAAGTTAGAAAACTGACAATAGGTGAAAAAAACCCTATGTGGAGGAGGTAGCAGACCAGATCTGATTTATTATTAATGTAACCATAGTTGGCCTAGATTCTCATACTGTTTGCAAGGCCTTTGTCACTTCCTCTGCAACAACATTTTAACTGGGATTCTCCCCTCATCATGTAGCACATTTGCACACATACTGCTGTTGCTAATACCATTTCTGAAGTTATTCTTGCAGCAAATCCATTATTTTTGTGCTTGCTTTTCACATGCTCTATTCAGGGCTATCACCTACATCTCTGGCAGTTAATGAAGTTGCTCAAAAAAGTGAAAGTACCTGGTCTGTTTTAAGGATCTTAAGACTTAAAAACAAGCCAGTGAGATACTAAAACAGAACAACAAAATCATGGCTAAGGACGTGGGATTTATCTGGAAGTAACTAAAATTATGCCTTATTATTACCAGCACCCTGTACAGATGTTTCACTGAATAGTAACCCTAGATAAGAACTGGCTGTTATTTCTATCAGGAGGTTTCAAACTGTCCTGTTCTAAGTGGTAATCAGCTACATTTAGCAGATGGAAAAGAGAGAGAAAGAAAGAGAAAGCCATGTGTCCACGATGTACTAGGAGCCAGATCAAGAGCAAAGTTCCCCCCTCCACTGCATCCCCTTCCAGAATTCCATCCATTTCTCCTCCTCTAAGGTCTTCCTGGTAGTGATTTAATATTGAGCAAATTTAGGGCATACAAAACCTGTTATTTTCTTGCACATACTTAGCAAAATTTACAGCTAATCTAGTAATATCAAAACTTAATGGTACTACATCACAAAACAGGTAAATCACATTACCTATGCTCAGTGTATAGGTACATCAAGACTTAAATAAACAAGAAAGCAGAGATTTGAGCCTACAAACGCAGCACTCCTGTCCTCTGCTCATAGCAGATGCCTGCTGAAATGGGCATTAAGCAATTGTCAACCTCAGTGGAACAAAATCCACCTTCTAGGATCCTGGGTACTACTGGCAAGATTTTGAGACAGTGATCCAACAGCTGCAAGCAATCCCTAGGTGAGATTAATCTGCTTGTCCATAGCTATTATTAAGTATGCTTTCATTAAAATAATTTGCAAGATAAGGTAGTGTTTGCATAAAGTATTGATGACAGATTTAAGTGTCCTTATACTGCCAAACTTGGTGAAGAACTAACTTCTTACCTACTTCAAACATATTATTTATGAATGAACACTTAAATGTTTCTCCAATGCAGCACCCAGCATTACACACTGGCAACTCCACCAAACCCTACACGAAGACCAGATGAAAGTGTGCAGAAAATGAGTTTCAATTAATCAGTTAATAACCAGCTGGGAAGACACCATAAGCTGTGCTCAAAGGTTTCTATTAATAACCACACTCAGTTTCTAAGATCTATGTGCTTTAGACTTCACCCAAATGCACAAGCACAGCTCTGAGGAAACACCTGGACAGCTCAGGTTTACTAAGCAGTTTAAGCCCAGAACAAGGGATATGTGTTTGCTATTAGCTTATCAGAAATTTCTTTGGTTTTCAAATCTGACATTTCTTCTGTTCTTTCCTGACTGTTTATACTGACTGTTCCTACATCAGCATCTCAGAAAAAACATACCTATTAGTATATTCCTAAAAATGACCTTTGTTTTTTTCTGGGAAAAACATCCAAAAGCTTATGGTCTATCTAGTGACCAATTTGATTTATAGTCTCTACAGGCACTTCTTTTAAGTGCTGTGTTGAGGTTTTGGTTGGTTTTTGTTTGTTTTTTTGTTTTTTTTTTTTTTTTTTTTTTTTGTAGTAGCAATCATTTCTTCTGGAAGCTGTGAAGTAAAAAACCACTGAAGACAACAGGAGGTCCCTCTCACTTGTTAGCTCACCAGTCTTGATTGGTTAAAGGCGTGATGTCCCAGTGAACAAAAAAGGCCTGAACTGCAATTGCCAGCATTCCCTGGCTTCAGAAGGCCCTGCTTGTGGTACATGGCCAGGCACTGTTGCAAAGTGATAAAACTGCTTCCAGCTGTTTAGCTTTAACAGTACTGATGCTTAACAACAAAGAGGAATAAGGAAGGTTAAAGCATTTTGGGTATCCTTATATGAACACACGAAACTTGATTATCTTTCTCTTCTGTTTGGCAGTGATGTAAAGACTGCAAGATGGGTTTAGTTATAGACACTTACCAGAAACCTTCTAGGAGTCTGTAGAATGTTTTCTTTATTTTTAATTGTGCTTTGTCTTGCTCACAGAGAGGCAAGTACCAATCTCTTCACTCTCCTAACCAGTGACAGGACTCATGGAAATGGCATGAAGTGGGATCAGGGCTGGTTTAGGTTGGCTATCAGATCAGGAAAAGATATCCACCCAGAGGGTGGCTGGGGACCGGAACAGGCTCCCCAGGGAAGTGGTCACAGCACCAAACCTGCCTGAGTTCAGGAAGCATTTCAACAATGGCCTCTGGCACATGGTACGAGTGGGATGTTTTGCATAGGGCCAGGAGTTGGACTTGATGATCCTGATGGGTCCCCTCCAACTCAGCTTACTCTGTGATTCTGTGACTCTTCCATGAAATGAAATGTGTTGATGTTAAACTACTATTGGAGAATAATGTCAGAAATAGTGCTCAATATTTCCAGATATCTCAAACCAAGAATTAATCTCCATGTCTGACAGGCCTTACTCATTCTTCATGCAGGCAATATCTGCATTGTTGACCATAGTTTCAGGATGCATCGCAAGAGACCACAGAAGGAGCAGATACACAGGATCTGATTACAAACCTACTGTAATTTAACACTTTAGCAGCTATGAGGGGTAATCAGAACACTAAAGAATACAAACCAACCTTCCTCCTGATGCACTGCACATTACAGAAAGAACAGAACTGATCTTTTAATAATCTTGTGTACGATACTATCTTTACAACTTCAGGAAATGGCTTTCCATGACTTTTGAAGTTCATAGACTGATATGTCTCCTTTCTTCCTGCAAGCAGCAAGCTACCAAAATAAGACCTCAAGCAGCAGCCAAACAAGAGGTAACTTTGGGCCAGTCTGCAAATTCATTGCGAACTGTAACACAAAAGAAAGTCATGTTTCAAACAATAAAAGTTATCCCCAATATTTCCAGATACAAGCCAAATTAACTGAGGAACAGAGCTAAACACAACAGAAGCGAAAATGCTTTGTCGAAAGGGGCTCACCCTCCACCAAATCAACCCTTTGCCAAGGCTTTTCTAGGACAGCTACATATGTCCATCACTGAATGCTCTGTGCACAGACAAGGACAGATCCACTACTGCGTCAACAAGCTGCAGGTGCCTACCAGTTACCACGGAAACTGGCTACAGACTGCCTTTCACCTGCAGAAGTCATGGTTCATGACATCATATCTGACATAGGTTACCCCACAGGCTCCTCTCTGTGCCACAGGCTCTGTCTAAGGGGATGCACATGGAGCAAAGATCTCTTCTTGAGCCTACAGCTCAGGGACACTTCACTAACAGCTCATCACTGATTTGAGGCTGGATTTCTTCTTCATCTCTCATGAAGAAAGCTTTGCATTTTTGTTACAAGGCAAATCCAAAATGAGTTTTAGTCACAGTTCGGAGAATTTTAAGTCTCATTACATTTTGGCCATTCCAGCCACATAGAGGGATTTTAACTGCTAGAAGCAAGCCCGCATTTTAGAACCTTTTCTAAATCAACCAAGCGTGTAAGGCTAGTCTGTATCTTTGTGTGTATGTATCTTTGCCAAGAGAGAGGTCTGCTGTCAACTAACAAAAGCTGAACAGCCATGTCTGAATACAGAGCAGTTCAGTTTTGCCAGTTCTCACCTGCTCACTACGGCATGCTGGCATGGGCAGGGGATCTGCCTATGACGGGAAGACCACATTTTCAGGGACAGACAGGAGGGCTTTTTTGGCTGAGGCCAGAGGAGAATGAGTCCTTCGAAGGACTGACTCTGCAGCAGGGAGCATCTTTGGCCCTGAGCAGCTCAGGGAAACTGCTGAGTTTGGTCCCTGGCACCTCCAGATCTGCCCTGGATCCAAGAGCCGGATTTCACTGGGTCTTCCTATCCCAACCTACCCACCTGAGAAAGCACAACCCAAAGAACTAGGAGAAATTAGATCCTGATGTATGTAAAGTCACAGAACAGGAAAAAAAAGAGGTTTTGAAAGCCTTCTTAATTTATCCATAAAGCTGTACAGACACAATTTTTTTAAACAAAAATCCTATTACAAGTCTTTCTGTAATTTCCTTCAGATAAAGAATTATACAAATTATGTTGAAGGTATGAAGAATTAGTTTTCAGTGCCTGACTTAGTATATTTGATGGTTGATTAAAAACTTCTTTAAGTTACAGAGCACTCTTTTTAAGGTTTCTTTCATAATTAGTTAGAAGGTTGACACAGTAAAGACCACTGTGTAAACAAAGATATTTACAGTCTGCACTAACCTTTGCTGAAAAAAACAGTACCTAAGAAGAATGCTTTTCCTTAGGATTTCTAACTGCTTTTTCCCCAACTGGTTTATGACTTTACCACAAGATAATATGAGAAGCAGATGGAAACTGAAGTGAAACTGGCTAACAGTTCACTTATTACAGAAAAAAGACTGGACAAATTATTTCCCTGTCTATTCAAGCAGTCAGACAAGCATATGCAATACACACTAAAGCATTAATTTTAAAAGATCAGATACACTACCAGAAAGCTACAACAAAGTTGGTGGGATTCCACCAACAGATGTTCTGGGACATACGAGCCCTAATTAAAAAAAAGGAGATTAAAAAGCCAGGGTTCTGCCCATTTTAACTTCGGAACACATTCACAGGTTCAAGAAATATTTGCTCCATATGACAAAAAAAAAAAACCTGTAGGATTTTGAGTCAAAGGGACAAACCCACAACTAGCATAAGACACAAGCACAGCTCTGCAGAAGAAAGACAATTATTTTCTTCCATACCATTAAACCAGACAAGGTTACATTTAACACTGTTAATCTCGGTGTCTGTAGGACTACAAAGAGTGGACAACATAAACAAGGCACCATATTTATGATGCAAGTATTCTTTAGGTACCCTACAATACCATCCCACACCCAAACAGAATTAGGCTGTTTTTTCACTGTGCTGCATTCAAAATGAAACGGTGGAATAGAAGTGTTGGACTGCTGAAGTTTCAGTTATGTGTATGTAAAGGAAAGACTATGAAAAAAACCTGCTATGTCCTGCCCCAAGCTTAAAAACAAACTGAAAGTTGTGGGTGTTTTTTTGCAATTTAATAAAGAGGAACAACCAGCATTAGATTATATTTGTAGCAGATGTCGAAAGGATTTTTTTCTCTTTGCTTTAAATATTTTAAAATATTAGATGTTAATAATTTCTTTCTGCAAACATCAAAGTCTTCCCATGTGCAAAGTAAGAGAATAAAAAGCGGGACTTATCTCCAGACAAGCAGCTGCATGGAAACTGTGTTGATATAACACTAAAGAATCATCCTCATTATTTTCAATGTATGAACTGTTTGTAGCATGAAGGCTATTTCTGAAGGTTCATTTTTTGCAGATTCAGACCTTGGCACTTTCATATTGCCTCATATTGTGAAGTGTTGTACATTTCATATAATACTGGAACTGTAGTTTTATCAATTATAAGTGTGCATCTATTTTGCAGATGTGCTTGTACACAAAATAAATGAAATATTCCCCATTACCAAGATAAATTGATCCTCTCAGTCTGACTCTCGTTTATTTAAAGACTTTACAATTTTACTACTTAAGAGAAAGTCCTACAGAGGTGTTATCTCACCATTTATATTTTCTCAACACTTATGATACTGCTATCACACTCTTAAAATAAAAAACACCAAACCAGCTTTCATCATGATCCAGACCAGGCTTATTCTGGGGTAGGTTTTTTCCCTCTACCAAAAAAAAAAAAAAAAAAAAAAAAAAAAAAAAAAAAAAATATATATGTATGTATGTATTTGTCTGGTGTATTGGGTCATTCCTTGTGCTGTACCACTGAGTGGAGAAAAGATGCCCAAATGACAATGGGGATTTGGAGGTGATAGCAGGAGGAAGAGGAAATAGTTCCCTTTAAAATGCAAACAATGGCAAAATTTTAAAACCTAGATTTGTAAAATGTGTACAAAAACAAAATTATCCCAACATTACCAGCAACATTTTTAAGGGTAGTTATTATGCTTTTAGTTTTGTATTAAATTATGATTCATTAGCTTGTTACTTTGAAGATTACTCAGTATGCACAGAAAAGATTACTGGTACATTTAATGAGCCAGAGGAAGTAGTAGCATGAGCATGAAGAGATTGTTTTACATTGTAGAGTATGAGCTATTTGATATTTCCAACACAGTACAAAAGAAAGCTTCTCTGCAGATTGCTCATGGTTCAGTTAACATCATTGAATATCTAATACCTCCAACTCAATTAATTCTCACCTGATTAAGATCAGTCTGATATTCAAACTAAATCATCTCTCCAGTCAAGTAGAAATCAATATTTCTGATTTTACTTTTAAATTACAACAACAAATAAAATACATGCATCGTCAGTATGCTAGGAGTAGCTTTCCTATTCTGGCCTAGTATGGCATGCATAACACAGCTGATTAAAGAATTATTCTAATTTGAGCAACAATATATATAAGACAGATTAATTTGAATAGAAGGAGATAGCATGAAATAATTAAATGCATATTATATAGGGCAAAGAGAAAATTGACATAAAATAACCTTGATTCTTTCAAGTAAACCTCTGTTATCAGATCAAATACTTTCTCTCCACAAACATTCATTTGCTATAACATAAAAATCATATCCTTTCTACTTTCCTGCTCATCCCCAGCCCCCCAAAATCTGCTCCATTTCAGCTTTTGTAGCTGGAGGCATCTGTCCTAGGGGAGATGATCAATATATACTAGCACGCCATACAGGACTGCGGAGCAGAGAAACCCAAGAATTTGGCAATTTTAAGGAAGGGATATTCATCCTTGCGGCCAATCTTTTCCAGGGCATTCTCAGCATAGAAAAGCAGCTTTATCTTAAAGTACAGAGTGCAAACAGAGGATCCCCCAGCAGACCACAGCACTGGTTGGCACTTCAGAATGAAATGCAGAAACCTTCATCTTGTGACTGAGGTGAACATACAGCAGGAGAGAATCATCAGGAAGGTACACAGCACAACTGTGATCTGCAGAGGAAGAATGCTTCCCAAAAAAATCTAGAATCTGTTTGTCTAAACACAATACCTTGGGATAAAGAACACATCAATATCCTAAAAACAAATCTGAAGACTTTGCTTTAGGGGACATTAAGAGATGAGAAATTAACATACTGAATCAAAGGGCTTATTTGTCCTGTATACCATCTTTCTCAGAAGCCAGTAATAGCTGCTTTAAAAAAAACATGTCAGAAAGTCTACATTGTGGAAACACATCTTCTCAAGTGAAGTTTCTTCCTAACCCCTAGCACCTGTAAGCTTGGCTTATACCTTGAAGCATAAAGTTTTCACATGCCCTTCAAAACCCTGAGGATGCCTTACATGGTGGGTCTAAATGGACAAGCATCCAAAAGCAGAGGAAGAAAGAGGGAAAAAACCTCTTGAAACCAGAAAGGTATATGCCAACCTCGACATTTTTTGCCCTAGCCCACTCAAGTCCTGCTAAACTCCTAACTATTGCAATTGTAGTTATTTGTTTCATACCATGCGTGCTTGTTTCATTAGCAGGTTTTCAAAATCCTGCTGCAAAAATTAATTGACCTCAAAGTATCTCTCAGCTGGATACAGAAACAGGCCAGAGCAGTAGGGAGCAACAACACTCTACACAGATCAAAAATGTTTGAGAGTTGGTTGGGGTTTTTTTCAGAACATCCAGTTACTCACTTTGTAAATGCCACCTACTTATGAACAAGAGTCTCCAAAGTTTTTGTAACTTTTTGTTGTGTCCCCTGCCCAGTTGTCCTTGAGCAGGGGAAAGTTACAAGGTCTGTGAGTGCTGGCCTTTCAGGAACTTAGCTTCATGGTTTCTCACAGAAACCTGTAGTTTCCAGCCAGCATAAAAAGACCAGGAGAGAAGCTCAGACTTTTCCCACAGGCTTTATTATCATCTGTGAAGGGGTCAGGCTACAAATCCAAAGATGGGGGATCACACATGTACTTTTATAGGGTTTGGGGGGATCACAAGTAAACCAATGGAAAACAGGGTTAACACATTTTGGCCAACTACATTATTTTTCTTTGTTTGGGACAACCAATTATAAAGAACCAAACCTAACCAATAATATTCTAAAAAAAAAAATAAGAGCTTACATTTTTCTAACATGAGTCATTCTAAGCAAGTAGTTTTTCTTATCTCAAAGGAGGTTCCAGGGGGCTGTCACAGGGGTTTTTGCAGAGGGATTCATCTCTACAAGTTTTCATGTCCTACATACACTGATATTACAAAGATCTAGGTTTGGCAAACTGATTACAGTGGGCTTTTAAAACCAATATAGGAAATCAATAGCTTACTCAAACATTCTGTTTCAAAAATTGTAAAAAAAATATATATAGGGTTTTTTTTTTTAAACCACAATACCACAGCAGTTCTGAAAACTCATGTAAGGCACATAGGGATCCTCCAACATCAGTTAATTCAAATCAGAAGTCATTGCTCAGCTGGTGATCTTTTTATTACAGAAATATTAGCAGGGTTTCTCTTGTTTTAAAACCTGACAATCATTAAAGACAGAATATGTGGGGGGAAGAAAAGAGGATCTTAAGAAACTACCATCAAGGAATTACGAGAACATGCATGAAAGCCTCGAACAGTGAAGATCTAGTCCCATTCCCATATGATGCAGAGGCTTGTGCTGGGGGAACCTCTCTCACCAGACTCGCAACATGTTCTGCAATTCAAAATTTGCTACCATCCAGACTGAGAGTTGTGGATGTTTCTAAGAGGCATAACCAGAAACCTCAAGCAACAGCAGAGAAACACTTCTGTCTGTCCCAAATAACCCACACTTATCCACAGCATATCGCTGGATCTTTTCTTTCCAATTTTATAGTAAGCACCAAGAAACAAGAGAATGGAATTGAAAAGCAAAGTTTAGGAAAGACAAGAATTGTTTTGTTCAAGAAAAAGAAAACCACAGAAAACAAGCTGAGGAACACAGCCAAACACAGTAATTCAAGCCAACCTAATCAGTTCAGCTAACAAACCCCAGACAAATACAAAAAGTGTTAACAAAAATATGCCAGATTAAAGTAATTAAGAGTTAAAAAAAAGTTCTGAAAAAAATATACACATGCAATCTCAAGATACTTTCAGGAGCATTTAGTTCTGCCATTAGGACAAGGACAGGTCAGCTCTGCTCATTCTATGTCCTGCACACATGAGATCTGACCAAAATGCCTTTTTGGGGACAAGGATTAGAAAGACTAAAGTTAGTTTTCAGTTTGATATGAATGCATACATGAAACCTGGCTAGGAAAAGTGTTTTCCTAAGAGCCACAGAGTCAGAAAAGAACATATACCTTAAAATGTCAGGCAGTGCTTTCCTGACATCTTTTTTTCCTGCTTGCTAAATGATTAAATACTGTGGAAGGCGGAATTTATTAGCAATATATGTTTAGTCACTAGAATTTTAACAGAACTCGGACTTCAAAAACAAAAGGAGCTTTGGCAGAGATGATACAGAGAAATGTCTACTTATTAGTTTTGGTGCCATAGATCTAATCTGATCTTCCATCCTGGATATACAGAATCATCAGCATTTTCTGTATGCATGAGTATACACACCTACACACGTGTGCATGCATTTTGCACCAAACACACAGAAATCTGTCATACAGATTATGTATGTACACTGTCATACTTTTAAAGTAAATTCCAGCAAGCCAGCTCTGTAAGAGCTACAAGCCAAGTCCTCCTCCTTCTGACTAAGCAAGACAGGCAGAGCACAGCAGTACACAAGAGCGTTATGTCCTCAGAAGACACAGAAGAAATAGCAAGGGAATGACTATTATGTATAAGGCTTTACAGCAACTACTTTAAGGCAGATTTAAGTGCTCAAAAATGACAATCTGCTGGGCTACGCAGGAAGATTTTTACAGAGAAGCAGACCTCTTTTTCTTCCTAGTGAAATTACAAAAAGCTACCCTTTTAAGCTAAGTAAGCATATTGCTGTGAGGCAGTTTATTTGGGTAAAACATGATTTATCCACTAAAGAAATCTGCTGGAGGAATGCTCGTCAAGTACAAGCATTACCTTCTCTATAAGGCTTCAGGTAAAGCACGCCCAGCAAGAACAGCCACTTGGTTAAGCTGCACTGGTTTTAAACAACTTCCTTTAAGACTGACTTGATCTAATTTTCCTCCCACCCTGCAGTAAGTATCCCTGACATCAAGCGTTACCATACCAGGCGCTGGAAGAGGCAGAACTGGAACAAATGCAAGTTCCCCCATGGCTACTGTCTGTCACTGCCTGCTTTTATATAAACAAGTGCATCCAACTTGAGCTGCACAGCGCAGCCTCGCCACTGCCTATCCTCCCGCCTCCTTCGGGAGCTGCCGAGCCACTCAGGGACAGCAGAGAAGTTTGGATAACAGATGATTAAAGAAACAACATCCCCTCCCTCTGTCCCATAGCGACTGACTCTTTAGCTGAACTTCAAAGGCAAAATATATCTATTTCTCAAAAACAGAGCTTCACGGAGTCGAAGAAGTAACAGTAATGTCCTTCTACCACACGGTGGGGGTAGAGCAGGGCATTCATATAACGCCGGAGGAGGCATTTGCCAAGTTATTCCACCACGACACCAGCTCTCAGTTACACCGTGCTGTGCCGGGGATTCTTCCTTTCCCCTGCCCCAGTTCAATTTGATGGACTTCCAAAACCACCTATTTAACTCGCAGCTCAATACTGAAGGTCGGTGGTGGTAGCAGTAATAGAGTGAGAACTATCTCACTGCTCTGAATGAAACAAAATATCCTCTAAGCAAAAGTGAAACTGGTTTCAGGGTTCCATCTGGAGGGCGACAGTGAGATGGGCCACACAGAATAGGGTCAAAATCTCAGGTCTTTTGAGAATATAGAATATTTCCAACAGTTAATAAAAGAGGAAGTTACTTTCCCTCGCAGGTCACAGTTCATCCCCATCCACTGTTCCAACATCTCCAAAATAGTTATCATGTACTTCGCCTACTTTGTAGCATATGTTTAGTATCTTTTCAAAAGTGACTAGCCGTAGGCAGATCATTCTTCACGATGGAAGAATTCCTGCTGAATGAGGTACTACTCAGTACTAGTAAGGATGACAAAACCAAGGTGCAAATTTTCCAGGAAAAGAAAAATCTGCTATGTCCATGTTCTGAAGTGAACAGTGAAGAGTAATTCGACCCCTTGCAATTGTGGCCACAGTGTGATAAAGTATGCAAACGTAGTTTTTCAAATAAAATTGCATCTTTGACAGTGTAGGCATTTAGAATTTCAGACTACCCTATTCATTTCATGATTTCGAAGACATGACTTTAAAACGTGGCAGGAAAACACATTACCAAAACTCAGCAGTATCTGGAAATTTGGTAGTAACTGTGTAAGATTTATCTTTCATCTTCTGTAAAATGTTTTAAATAAAGAACTGCAAAAACCAGGTACATTTTTTCAGATCAAAATTTGTAATCTTGAAGACAATAAAATCAAATACTGGTAGATAGGGGATTTACAAACAAATCTTTAATAAATCTACAAAGCAAAACAAAATGCACCAGAAACTAGCTATGAAAACTCCTCAAAAGAGAGAAACTGTTTTGCAGTGCAAAGCTTAATAGGCAAATGGCATAAAAGTCTGTGTAAGACCATTGACTTTACTAGCACAAATCTAGGTGTAGTTTGGCACACTGAAGCCCCGGGGACACTGCTCTACCTTCTGGAAGTTGATTACACTGTGCTCCTCAAGCTGTATGCAGAGGGACACAAGTTTGGCAGGAGGGGTCATTTAAGTGCATCTATTCTGCCTGCTCCAATTACCTGGTTTCTCATGCAAAAACATTTTAGAGTTCTACAGCATCAACAGCAAAAATAATCACATAAATGTAGTTTCCGTTTATAGAAAAACAACCAAACTCTTATGAATTTATTTAGCAATTGTTCAAATAAGTATGTTAACAATGCCTCTGCTACAAAATCATTGGTGAAGGAGATACTAAAAGTTAAAACAAGGGGATATGTATACGTAGCTCCAGTTTAGAAGCCATTTGTCACACTTCCTCCTATGGCATGAGGATATTTCCAATGAAATATCACCAGACCTATCCAAGCAATCAAAAACTACTGGTTTTGTCAATTGCTTTCAAAAGGAGAAGACAAAGTTTATTTCTAACACATTCAATCACAGACCAATATCCAGGGCTCAACCTGCTGAAAGACCCGAAGTGACAGAAAACCCCTGTGCATTAGTAAGTAGCCACTGAGGACACAAGATTTTGAAGTAGCATTCAGCAGCTGGGATATGAGCAGAAACTGATGGAGAGCCCTAGTGCTGCCATTACAACCTCCTGTGACATTTTGTCTTCTGTTTACTTAGAACTAAAAGTAAGGACCTTTCCTGGTTGGGACTTCAGTGCCATGACTGGTTGGTTGTCAGTGCATTCTCCACTGGTACAATGAAATTTAAAAGAACCTAAGTGGCTAAAAGTCTCTCCTCCATTTTCTGGGTTTTGAACTAAATGAGCTTTACTCACTGAATACAGATGTACACATGCCTCTATCACCACAGATTTGTCAGCATGTAAGTTTTTTTCAAAGACTTGTCTCACCTTTATTCTGAAAGAAGAAAAAACCACCCAAAAGCTAGCATATGCTGTATTAATGTAAAACCCCTAGAGGGCAACTAAGCTTCAATTTCAACCAACATAAATATTCAGCTCCTTAACTAGTTTACAGATTATGTAAACTATTTCCTTCAACCCCGTTTTTTTTCCCCATTTAAAAGAAATCAATCCTTTTCACTCTCAAATCACATTATTGCTGCCTATTTAGTGTAAGTTAATCACCACTGCCCAACCAGAGACTGAGTCCTCAACCCAACAAAGCTCAAATGTGCACAAAGGAGAACAATAAAGAAAACACATGCAAAGGCTTCATTTAAACAAAGACAGAAAACAAGCATATGAAAGTCTGAAATCACTTTCTTTGCATTAAAGACCTTTAACAATACATCTTGTTTATTATTCAGCTTAGTATTAATTTATTGCATGGCATCTGTTTTCTTGTACAGCAGCCTGGTTGCAAGTCTCAAATTTATGAATCGAAGTTTACACTGTTGAGATTATTTGCCTGTTTTCCCCTACATACCAAGATTTCAGCCTTATGTATTTTGTGACCCAAAAAAAAAAAAATTATTAAACAGGAAACAAGATGTCAAATTAGTTATGAAAAATAGCTTCATTTAGATTTTGGTCTTTAGCTAGAGTCCAGGACTGCGGCCAGTGGTGAAAGTAAAACAAACAAACAAACAAACAAACAAACAAAAAACCCGGAAAGTAATTGGAGTCATAAAAGTAAAAAACCCACATTCAATTACAAGTGCTCTTCCCAAATTCTAAAATTGTTAACCAGTGTCCAGCTGAACCTTGTTTGCCATGAACTAGCAGGCACCAACTGCTTTTCCCCTAACCCCACCAGATCTTGTTGTGACCTGAAAGACATTTACTCTTCTGCCAGTCCACACCAGCACAGAACCTGGAGACACATTGATGCTTAATGTTAGAGAAGGCACTAACAAACCAATGGGATTCCCAAGATATAGAAGCAACCAGAGACAGACAAGAAAAAAACAGCTCAAAGGAATCCTTAGGAAGTGCTGAAGTCCAAGGGTTTCTACATGGCTTTTGCAGGAGATCAAATACCCAAACAAAAATTGAAGAATGACTACGAGTAGAATACACTACCTCATTTTAGCCACCCAAAATTTCCATGTCTCACCCAAAGCTGATTCTGAAAGTACCTTCTTGTCCTTGCTGCCTTGAGCCTTGACAAGGAAGGGGTAAGGGGACAGGGAAAAGAGAGAGAGAGAGAGAGAGGGGTAGGACTGCAACTGGGATGAGATGTCTCCCATGTGACATGACTTAACCAAAAATCAAAGGATAAGTTTGAGGAGCTGACATAGTCTCCGAGGGTGTTCCACTTATAAAGGTCTCCTCTCTGAACACTGCAGAACAGGACGAAGTAACTTCTATCCCCTTTGAGCTTTGAAAGACTGCAAAAGGGAGAAGAGGAAGGCTAGACTCTGTTTCTTACTCAGATTCAACCCCTCTGATTGCTGGAAATACAACAAGCTTTAGGTGTTCATTCTGACTTTTTTGTCACAAGTTCAGCCAAGGCTTAGAGACCTGAGGACTTGACAATTGTTGGTACAAAACATGTCCAAGTAAAATGTTATTGTACAATCAGTTCTGGACACATAGAAGACTGTATGTACCAGATCTCTTTGCAACACAGTAGAACCCAGACATCAGGGTATCAACTTTACAATCAAACTTTAAGACAATGACTACATTACATCAGAAACAAGGGGATTCTACCCACTTCACACAGAATTATAGTCACTGTTACAATTTACTGCTTATGTGAAACATATCTGGCTGAACCAAATACCACAACACCATAACCCAAACACTGTTACCTCTAAGTACTTTTAACACTTTCACAGAGGCAATTATTCCTTCTTATTAGAGTGGTTGAATTAGCTTTCAGGCAAGTCAAAGTCATTGCAACTCAAACATTAGGGCCACAGAGATCTGTAACATCAGGTCTGGAACAAACAGCACTCCACTGAAACTACTACAGAAAAGAAAATCATGAGACCAGAACACCAGAGCTGTTCTTCTGAATTACTGGTGGGAGAAGGCACTCAAAGCAAAAGTTTGCAGCTCTGCTAAATATCTTCCTTCTATAGAACTACAAAAATTATTTTTTGGGGCTGTAATTTACTAAGTATTCTCTACCCAACAATGAATGTTTCCCAATGATTTGTGCACAGCCAGTAAGTAGTATTTACATGACTTTGACAGCAGAGTGAAGAGGACAGATTCCCTGAACACTATTTTGGTTTAAAACTACTGAAGTTTTATAGTTACTCAACAGATGGAGCATATCAAAATAGTTACACAACAGTCTCACAGAAGCAAAAGTATATTTTCCATGCCATTCTCACTTCCCACAAAGGACTCAAAACTTCCTCAAACCGTTTGGAATGTATAAAATTAAACATAAAAAAATCATCACACATACATACATGAATATGCTCTTTAATTTCCTTAAATTTGGAATAGTTTTCGAAGGTATGGGGATACCTCTATTACAAAGACAAAGCTGAAGAATCATTAATACTATTACTCAGCTGTCATGAAGCATTATTACAAGTAGTTAATGTAAAGTATTTTAAACATGGGTCTTCTGATGTAACTCATTGAAGACACCAGAGAAACTCTGTGCTCTTCTAGCACCCCATTAAAGATTAATTAATTACTAACTAAATCTCAAGTCATATAACCCCAAATGTTTTATATAAAACACATTGTTTTATACTCCTCTTTGCCATATTCTATGGAAAGCAATGGTAAATTTCTGTTCATTAACTAGACATATGCTGAAGCCTACATTTAACATAAAAAAACTCCAACCACTCAGAAAAGACATGCAAAGTACAAGGAGGAAATCAGGACAGATCAGAAATGACAAAGATTATTTACACCAGAGAAAAATAAAGAGCTCTTTTCACCATTGGCCTTATGAATCATTTTGACTGGGCTGTCAGAGTCACTGTAGAAAATTATCACCCCAAAGGCAGGAAAAAAAGTAATGAGCAACAAAGTTTGAAGTTGCAGACTGTGGTCACTCTTGTTTACTGGATATAATTTTCTTCAACTTGAAACCATGAATTCTCCCTGTGAATTTAAATGTCATTTTTAATACCACAACATTAAAGATTTTGGGGGTTTGTGTTTAAAATTCTTCATGCTCCTCAAAACAACCCTGAAATCTCAGGACTCAACACCTTCCCTAAGCCATTTCGGGGACTCTGACAGAAATAATTTTCCAGGATGGTTACTGAGTAAGTATTTTATTTTTCTTTTTCCCTTTTGCCTGTCTAACACTAATCAGATCATCCTATTTCTTCTGTTTAAAGTCCTGCTTTTATTCAGATCATTGCCAGGAATCTGCCCAATGTCTGAGAACATAAATTGCTTGATATACAAAGGAAAGTTAGTTTAGGCATTAAATCCCCAAAAAACTTAAAAAGCAAAAAGCATTCTTTGAATGGTAAAATAAAACTAAGCACTGAAACCGGCTGTCTACAGTAGCTGAAACATTACCCAGATTACAGGACAAACACAGGAATACTAGATACGGCCCCAAGAGAAGCTGATGGCCCAAAATGTCTTTCCAAAGCCCTCTACAGACCTGAATCCCTTTCATGCCTGATAAATGTACCCTCCAAGAGCACTCAGGTTTGGTAAGAATTTCACAGAACTGAAGTTCATGCTTTTGAAGCATAGTTAGACCAGTCTAGATTTCATGAAGAAGTCATACTTTCAACTCTCTGTCTTTCCACATTATACACTTCCTGTACATTTTCCACATATTAAACCATAGCATTCAGAAGTTCTTTAGCAAACATTAGCTGTGCCTCCCTAATATAATTTTTAAAAAGTCTGACAGTCTAAGCCATAGGTGAGATTACATCTCAAGCCACAACTTTGCAGTTGTTATTTTCACACACTTCATGAGCATCCCATTACAGCAAAGAGTATGGGAAATTTCTGTCACCAAAAAACAAAGCAGGAACTGTATCAAGCCTAGCATGCAAATGTAACAACAGATTTTTGATTTTGTGCTTCAAAAAGGACTATTTAAACATCCCCAAAATATGGTGCTGATCCGAAATCTTGAAGGGCATATTTAGTGTACATTGAAGACAAGGGAGAAGAAGAATAACTAGAACCTCCTTGAGAGATTCCAGATCACAGCCAGAAAGAAAGAAAACTATCAAGAGTACAACACTATAGGTGATAAAAGTAATACAAGGAAATCCTGAATTTGAGTATCAGAAGCCAAAAAAAGGCATTACTGACTAAAATAAAATTTTCTTTAAACTCATTTTAGGAAAAAGGTAAGAAGGCAGATCTCTTAATACCATAATTCAAGTCTCAAATTCCCTACAACCATTTCAACTCCTTCCCAAAACAATGGATAAATACTAAGAGAAGAATCTGTTCATCCAAGGGAAATTTTCATGCACAGGTCTTCTACATTATCTTCTTCAAAATTCCTCATATAAGTTCTTTTCCTACTAACTTCCCTCCTTTCCATGATTCCTTTCAAATCCTTTGCTAGTATCCCTCTCAAATCTAGGATATAGCAGCTAAACTGCTTTTCTTGTTCCCTGATCATAAATGTAAAGCCTCATCCATATCTGCAAAGCTCTGGCATTCCTTGATCATCCCCTTTCCTATCCTCTGACCAGCTCTGCAGCTCTTGATTCCCCATCCAAAACATCTCTTGCCTTCTGTTACATGATTACACTTCCTGTAGAGGTAGCTGTCCTGATTCAAGACAGCAAATGTTCCAGGCGCTCTTTTCTGCAGGACTGTTAAAAACAAAATTCAGAGGGATAACAACACAGCGCAAGTTTTTTATGACCTTTCAATACTGTAGCCTTTACTCCCTTCTCAGGCACCAGACCTCTAAGTAAAACTCTTCAGAGTACAAATCTCCCCACACTTTTTCTATGCAGCACCACTGAGACAACTACTGGAAAGCAATCACAACAGCAACAAAACTAAATTTGGGGGTGGGAAAGAGGGGGATTATTTTTGTTGTTGCTATTAAAAGGACCTGAAAAATTATGTACAAGAATAGAGTTTTATTCAGCAACAGACAACATTGTGCCTACCATAAAAAAACCACTTGTGCATTGTCAGTGTTGTTACCATGGGACCCATTACCTACTACATCAAAGAATAAGTGCTAGAGGGACAACTCACTCGGTTTGAGCTAAACAATCTTTAGAACTACTGCTCTACGCGGGAAAAGAAGCTTAAAATGTTTTCATCCCAAAACAGGATGAAAATTTGAGATTTCATTGTTCTCAGAAAACAATGAAGAACACTTAGACCAAAATGCATGAAGAACACTTAGAACACCACATCTTGTTGAAAGCGTGTGTATTTGCCAAACTGTATTTCAACTTTGTCTTCCCTTATTGCCTGATAAGACCTGTGATTCCCACTCCTTTTTTTTGACTGGTTCTGCTGAGTCATAACATTGTACACAAAGATATGTACAACAGGTATAGGTCTCCAACATACAGGAGATCAAAACTAAAACTCTCATAATCTACTGTCCCATTAAATCAAAGCATATTAAGTAAAACCACAACTTTTGATTTCCATTTAGTATTAATTCCTGTTGAGCTTCATTTCAATTTTTGAGATTTGGTTAAGCAATTTTCTTTGGCAAATACACTTGTCAACTTCATGTGTTTTCTAAAGAATGGACAGGAACTTTCCCCTTATGCTGAACACAAAGTTGGTCAGCTTTTAGGCTGCATGAATAACCACTATTTATTGCATCTCTGAATACACAGTAGCAACCTTTTGACCAAACTGTTTTATTTTCCACTGCTGAACCTAATGGTACCTATACAACACATTCTGACTTCAATAGTTGAAAAATAACCTATTTTCTGTGTGAAACTAACCCCAGGTAATATTAATAATTAATACACAACATAAACATTTATACACAGGCAATGGGAATATAGCATGACCTCTTGAAAGTTTTAAGATTTATTTACACTAAGTGCTAACTGTGAAACTGTTGAATGCAGTATCTAAGAGGGGCTTATAATGCAAAATTGCAGAGCAACTACTTCATACACTGAAGGCAGCAAAAATAACAGCTACTGTGAGTCACAAACTGCCATTGCTTTGTCCACCTACACCACAGTAACACCTCACTGTAACACTTTTAAAACTGCACCCATAGGATAACCCCACCATAGATCCAATGGATGCAAAAAACCCCTCACTGAATCCCAAGTTTGCACTCACTTGCTGGTAATAAGAATGACACAGAAGAATCAAAATGTGTCAAAAGGGAAAGAAAACTGAGAACAGCAAACACTGTATATAACATCTGGGAAAAGGTATTAGTCAGTGGCTGGAACAGTATCCTCACCCTTTCGTTGGGGGAAGAACTTGACCATGTCTCCTCTCTCTAAAGATTGATCTAAATACCATTGCATACTCCAAGACCAGTAATAGAGGCAAGGTTGAATTTCTCTGTTTTTACCGTTTGTGCCAATCTTACCTCACCAGGACCCTAAGACACAAAACCAGCTATTCAACCTAACACTGTAGAGTGCACTAGTGGAGAACTGGAAACAATCAGAGTACATAAAAGCTATATACATCAATGCTAGCATCATTCTTGAAAAAAACAAGTTTGGAGAAATTATGATAAAGACATCTACACTTTTCTCATCAGTGGGCAAAGAATTTCCAGGTACAGAAGTCAAATGATGACAGCAACCATGACGCAGCTTTAATGGGGAATTTGTCAGGGAATAGTAATATGACTAAAAGGTAGAAACAACAGATGATTCTGATGCTTAATTTCAAGTTCAACTCTTCCAACAATCCAAGAAATTATGCAAAAGGACAAAGGCAACTAGTTTTTTTCTTTCCTTATATACAGTTAAAGTATTCCTATTCTGCAGATGTTAAAATACATGAATCCAGTTTGGAAAAATAGTTCTCCTAAAACTGGATTACCAACTGAACATCATAACACAATAACTGTATCTCACTGTAAGAGCTGCAAAAGAAGTAATCCTACTGTTCAACTTTCAACAGTTAGCTTGGTGAGTGCTCTTGTTATGGCTATTACTACCGTGTACTACAATAATCAAAAAAAAACCCACAGGCATCCTCTATTTAAACCCAGCATTTGTTAAGAACATGTAATTAATCTGGGCTACATTAATGCATTTATGCTGGAGAGGGAAATCAATTTGAAATTCAGGATCTTAGCTGGAAACCAATAAAATCTGTAACTTGAGAAAAGCCAATTGAAGGACTGAACAAAACACAGGTAACCTCTTGAGGTTCTCATCTGTGACCTCTGAACTACCAATATCACTTTAATATCTATACATAAAAATCTCTACCAGGTACGAGAATCAAAATCAAGACAGGGCTTGTAAGATATGGCAACCTGGCTGAAATTGATATTCATTAGAGTACTCTTTGCATGAATAGGAGCATTTGGACTCTGTGGTCTTTATCAGAGCCCCAGCTGGTAATGGTTGAAGGTTAATGCCTTACCCCATTCTGTTCAATTTTCTGTCCTAATTAGTCCTCTAAATCTATAGCTGTGAGCACCAAGTGTCTGTGCTCAAAAGAAACTAATTAATGCTAGCAAATTAGATCAAGTCCAAAGATCCAACAGCCAAACTCTTAAATGCTCCTTGTTAATAGGAAGTGTAGCTGTCAATAACTGCTGTTGGTGGCTATAATGAGGCCTCTTTCACTGAAAGTGATTTCATTTCTCTTTGTCCCTGTAAAAGCTGTTCCATTCCCTAATAAATAAAAAATAAAAATTAAAAAAAAAAAAAAACAAAAAACCCCACAACTAAGTTGCAGTGGTAAAGCTAGCAGTCTGACCCATTTCTTGTCATCAGCTACGCTGAAATGACATGGATGGGGGGAAGAACAAAAAAAATGAAATCAGTCAAGTGCCCTCCCTGAACATTTTCTTCAAAGTCCTAAAAACTAGTTAGAACACTGAAATTTATATCAGCAAGCAAGAAAATATACCCTCATATTTCTTTTCTATAAATTAGCTTAGGGTAGTTAATGCTGTTATCACTCAAACAAGCAAACAAACAAACCCACACAAATCTAGAATCTCATTTATTCAAATTCTAATTTACATATAGCTGTTCTCTCTGCCCAGTTTGTTGGAGCAAAGCTCAATATACCATAATCCCTCTAGAGATTGTATTAATTCACATAGTTAAGTGCGATGAGAGTAAATGTTCGTTGGAAATATATAGCACTGAATAATTTTTTTCCAAAATAAAAGCTATTGTGTGCAAACAAGAACATCTGATAAAAATTCAGTATCTTACTCTCGAGGAATGGCAGCCAGAAAAAAAGCTCACAGCAATGTACTATCAGTGCTAAATATAACTGTATACTATCAAAACATCTAAATTAATTTAAATAACTGACAACACATGTAACTTAATTTAGTATCAACAATTTTATATAGGGTCATGTGGTCACACACAATATGAGCATAATATACTTCAATATTCATACAATAAATACAGCAACAGAGGACAACAGTTTTCCTCCATTCTCCACCTGCAGTTTTGTTGCTGAATTGAAACTATGTTCTCAAATTATACTAACCTTCCTCTCATAAAAACTGAGTTGCAGATAATAATGCAGCTTTTTTTGTTCTATCCTCCTAAGAGAAGGCTATTGTGGCCATAAAAAAAATCTATGATTCTTCCTCTGTAACCTCTCAGGCTTTCCACCAAACTCTGAATAATATGGACATAAGCACATGTAAGCAATTTCTGATCACAGCAGCTCAATTTAAAAAAGGTCTCAGCAGCTGTCATATTAACTCATTGATTTTTATCAGTCACTTGATCTTTTTGCTTTAGTGGATTAGAAGATCACTGTGTTCCCAGATATTCTTAGGAGATGTGAACTTGAAAAAAAAACTGTAAGGACTATATTTTCACAATGATGCAAAGTAGATGCGTGGTGTTTGACTGTAAATAGTGATTTTAGTTTTAATTTGCTATAAGACAAGAACACTCATCAAAATTTTTAAGTAGAGCTGTAATGTGATTTCCCTCTACTATCAGTCTTAGCATCTTCTAATGTCATAATTGTAGGTACCAACAGGTACAGGTATGCTCCCTCAGCATAAAACAAGGCCTAGCAACAACTAACATAATTCAGTCTGCAATACCAAGGAAAGTGAGCAATATCAAGCAAAATTTGCTAAGGATTTCTCGCATTTCATTATCTGCATTTCTGATAGGAAATTGTATATATAAAAAGAATTGGGTTTTTAAGAAGGACTATCAAAAGGCGTTCTTGGGCATTTCAATGTACAGCACCACATGTAGTTCGATCAGAAATTTCTTTGGGTTTATGGACCTTGCTATGTCAGGTGTAAGGGTCATGGTCTAGAGCAGGTGGCCCCTACGGGGACAGAGATAATGTCAGTGACAGGACTGTTGAGTAACTGCACATTATCAAAACTCCGGATGACACTGGTCATGCTCAGCTGCGGAGGAGCCTGCAGTAGTGTTGCATCCCATCATCTTCACTAAGTATCAACACGAGCCCTGAGGAAGAGAAGGCTAATGGGAAGTCTGGAGAATGGGAGGAGGGTGGTTGCCTGGAAATGTCCTTTTCCAGCCACACTTTCCAAACCATTCTTAAAGCCCTGCCAAGCATCATGAGATTTTTTCAGCAATGTAACTCCAGCTGCTTTAATTATACAGCTCCTACAGACAATAAAACCAACACAACAGTGTTCTCCAGTCAAGGTCCTCAACTCGGCACATGTAGAAATATCTTCTTTGTGTCCCCCTCATAAAAAAATTAAAATAGATTAACAATTTTTTTTAAAAGGACAGAACAACTTGTCATCTTGATCAAAGGGACGTCTCCCACAATACACTTAAAATAAGAGATCGCTACATTTACTTCAAAATCTTTCTAATGGCAGAACCTGGCTGAATTGAACTATCTGTCCCTGCAGTCACCCTGAAATGCATGTAGGTCTATTTCCTACTTGAATCCATCAATCTTACAAAGGAGTCTCTGTTACAGAGGATGTCTGCAAGTCCCTCTTCATGATC
Organism: Cinclus cinclus; assembly: GCF_963662255.1. NCBI lineage: Eukaryota > Metazoa > Chordata > Aves > Passeriformes > Cinclidae > Cinclus > Cinclus cinclus. The sequence goes on along the minus strand of NC_085046.1, from coordinate 39,478,335 downwards.
TTAAAGGTCCAAATCCAGATGACGTAAAAGTAACGGACAACAAAATTCAGAGGAAAGAAGTTCAGAACTTAAACCGCTTGTCTCTGGAGCAAGTTATTCTTCTCCCAGAAAAAACCAAAAAAGGTTGTGAGGTTTCTGAAGGTTGACACACATGCTTTACAATACAACAAATACACAAAACATCTACAATATATATAATACAGAATTAATTTCATGACTGAATCTGTGACCCAGTAATTTCTTTTTGCAATCTCAATTCAAGACAACTTCTTCAGAGTCTAAACCCACAACATCTCAAAGTCAGTCAATCGTTTCTATTTTCCAAGCCGAAAATAGAAAGTAACCCAAAATGAAACTAAATTAAGCTGACAGTCCAAGTTTGTGTATTTCTCTTACCAAAAAAAACCCCACCAAGTTCAGTTTCAGAATCTGTAACTTTGGACAACAAAGCAAGTGCTCTCAAGAAATTAGACAAACTTTCCTGTAGAAATTATCAAGAATCAACCACAGCCCTTGCAGTTTTTTCCATGACTGCCCCTAGTTTTAGAGCACAGAGCTGTCCCTAGTTTTAGAACACGGAGTCATGGAAAGCAAAGTACAGCTGGATGAAACTACAGAACTTCTGATGTACTAAGGGCCACCATTCTGATGAAAACTGCTAACTCCAGGTTCCTGAAACTGGCCAGGATTTTGCTTTGGAGAAGCTTATTCGTATTTAAATTTTATCACTGGAAATCAAAGCAAAACAAGAAAACATCTTGCTTAAGAAATTATTTCATAAAAGCAGTAAGTGAGGCAATGGTTAATAAATAATCCTTTTAGTTACTTAGATTTGAAATGCAAGGGCATGCAGATAACAGAAATATATAATTTAATATTAATTCAGGCAAATTCATGCTTCAGTTTGTAAAAATACAGTGAAACATTCCTGTAAGACAATACTTTGGGGTTTTTTTTGTTTACTTGTTTTATGACACTTTGGCCCATAATTTCACATACGTACATACAGTGCATGGATATGAACACGATAAACCATATTTACATAATGGTCACAGAAAATTGACCAATGTTTCCCAGAAAGCATGTTAACAGAATTACTACCCAAGCTAACAAAATTACTAATATATCCATTTACACTGGGAAAAGTGCTTGAAAATCTTAAATCACACAAAAATCATTCTGAAACTGAGAGCTACAAAATCATTAACATGCATCACCTACAAGAACTTACACTGGAACAATCTAAAGAAAAAGCTGTAAGCAAATTTAAATAATCTAAGTAAAATTAAATACAACCAGACAGAACACTTAATTGTTTTTAGAAATTATCAGGTAGATATATTTTCCATGGTTATTTCTTCTCTAAGCCATTTTGGTAGGCTAAGAATCAAGCACAGCAATGAGCCACCCATTTAACTGCACACTAGAGTAGCAGGATGACTTCTTAAGTTAACAAAACCTTTATTTATTTATTTGTTTATTTATTTATTTTTGTAACACTTGGGGTTTCTTTTCCCTGGATGGCTCTGGAACACGTGCTGGACAAGCTGTCATTACTTGCATTATTAGCTCTGATAAGCACACAGCTCTAGGTGGTATAGCTGCAGGCTAAGGTACCAGGCTGGGTACAGATGGACCCCTGTGCTCATGCAGAGCACTATTGAATGTATAGGGGCTCCCCATAGGGACACATGCAAACCTAGCCTGACCAAGCCAATTGTAAGGGCACATACTTGTGGAATAGCTTCATCTCCTACACTACCGATGCATTTATCACAATTTCCTAAAGACAAAAAGAAACAGAGGTCTACTAAAAGGAGCTCCTGAAACATGAACTTAATATAAAGCAGAAAAATCCTACACTGAGAGCAAATTAAATGAGTATCTCTGCCCTCAGTGTAAACAACTCCATTTCATGCATGTGTGTACACTCCACAGCACACAAACCAAGTCACAAGAGCTTTGATTACTTAATTACAGAGCTTATGTTCATAGCTTATAATTGTTTACAGCATAAAAAGCATAGCCTATTTACTCTGATTAACACCTATCCCTGTGTACTAAGAAGACAAATTTATGCCAGGAATAATCTCACAATGGATTTAGGAGATGGTAAATCTACTGATCACAAAACTGCTTAAGCTTCATTTCCCATGATTTGGTCTCTCCCCTCCACCCAGATGAAAAAGTGTACAACAAAATAACTGAAGCTCTGCTACCACCTTTTTATTTTAATAGAGGTATTAATGTGGTGTTTTGCTCACCTATTTGATTTTAAAAATTGTTTCAGAAATATTCAGCTTCCGCTTCTAACTTTCACACAATTTGATCAAAGCTGGCTTACACGTGACACAAGAATGAGGGAGGGATGCATCCACAAACCTTATTTTCCTAAAGATACACAACTAAACTCTGTGCAGGAGAAAGAAGAAAGAAATTATACTTTTGCCTAACATCACAGAAAGAGAAAAACCTAACATTTGGCTTTAAAATTTACGGAGGGAAAAAGATGGAGAAGCTGCAAGGTAATGGTCCACAGCTCACAGCTCAAGAACGTCCAATATTGGTTGCTGCCACAGAAAATGAAGGTGCTGAAAACAAAGTCCTCATGCTACACAAAGTTCAGAGAAGAAAAATATATACATACTGTCCCTTTGGTTAACCTCAAACAATATTACACAAACAGCAAGTTCTCAAAATACTTTTAACTGACATCTTTCAAATGACCCACACTACTACAATTGCTTTCATCTTCATTTTTTCCCCCAACAGGTATAGCGTTCAAAGTAAAAAGGATTCAACTATGAAAAAAAAAAACGGTCTGTTAAATCGTTCTGGTAGGACTGGAAGGCACCTGTTACATGATGCCACATTCCTTTGGCAGCTATTACTGTAACACTACTTTTTAAATTTTTCTGGAGAACCTCTAAAAGCAGCCACTTAAAAATACACTGGTCCACTTTACCTAGACTAGACCTGACTCTAGTCATAGAGTGCCCCAGTGATAAAACTCCAGAAACTTCCTTTGAAGCTTCTTAAATAATAGCAAAACACAAAAAGCCACAAGCCATTGGGGAAACAATTGTTCTTCCTGCTGTGGTAAAAGTCACTGAAATAATTCAGGGAAAACAATATGGCAACAAACTAAAATGCACTCCTTTGTCAGTAAATGCTGTTGGAAGATGCACAGAAGACAGTGATAAAGGTTTGAAGAAAGAAGTGTTAAAACAAGTTACTCAGTGTGGGAGGTTTGCTCTACAGTTGAGTGAAAGTAAAGAACTTGCACCTTGTGGTATTTGCATCTCAACAAGGAGATGCAAAAAAACTTTTGCTTTTTTTTAAGAAGGAAAGACATACTGGAGAAGACCTATTCTCAACAGGAAGCACCTCCGTGAATAAAAAACAATGCATTATGGAAAAACTGTGCAAATGTAGCCACTGATGGAGTGGCTGCTTTGATTGGAATAAAATGGGAGTCCACACTAAGGCAAGGGGCCATGAAAATCCCTGGTACCACAGAGTGGTTCTCTGGATAACTTGTGGCAAAGTACTTAAAAGAGCTGTTGTTTCTAAAAAAAAAAATGTGTCAGGTTTGACAAGTGCTCCAAATCCACTGACCTTTTCAGTGATGGCAAGTGGCAGTGAGTAGTTTGCTACCCAGCAGGAATTTCCAAAAACTAAACACTCAAGTGTCCCTTCAAGGTGAAGGTGTCATTTTAACAATGAGTAAGAAAGCAACTTCTTTGCAAAAGAAAATCATGTTTCGGAGAAAGCATTTTGAAATAAGTGTTTGGATGTGTTCACCTAATTATGGAATTTTTGGTTTGGTTTTGTTGGTGAACAAAATGTGTGTCACCTACAAAAACCTCCTATAACTGCACATTTTAAAAGGATATAAACAGAACTGTCTAACCTGTTAAAAAAATCTTCCCAAGGAGTGTTTTTCGGGGTTGGAAACACTGACATGCAACAACTTCTCATTAGTCTGGAAGAAAAACCGATGGACATCAGGGGACAAGATAATTTATTACCCAATTTCAAGCAAAACATTTGCAAAACTTGTGGATAGGACTGAAAAATGAGTACAATTGAGTAAAATTTAGTAAGTGCAAGCAACTATGTACTTCTTCCATGAGGATCTATGCATCTCTTTAAGGTATCTTTTCCAGGCATGACACCCATTAAGATCAAGTGATAACTAAGTGAAACTTAGAACCAGGTACTCAAATTCCTATATCAAACTGTTAAAGATTTTAAAAACTGTGATGCATGTTCAGTCGTACAGATCTCAATAAAAAGTACTGTTATTAACAGTAATCTTTTTAGATTGATAAATAGCTTAAAATATTTTAAAGAACTGTTTATTTAATTATCTTATTCTTTTTCAACTTCTATTTTTATGTTTTATAATGTACATAACATACAAGTACAGTGATACATTTATCTAATTTATAGGTTATAATTGAATATATCTATATTGGGATTATGCAGAAATTTTTTTACTGATGGGGTACATGAAAAAGGAAGTTTAAAGAGTACAGATCTGAATGACCAGATGCAAATGCTCTCCACTGAAAGCCAACACTTGTACAGAATAATTCCACGGCTTTTCATCCATTCTTACATCCCTCTTATTGGCAGCATTCTTGGCTAACCTGTGTCTAAGTAGCTCTCAGCAGAGGTGGTGACTCCACTTTAAAGAGTTATCGGCCAGTACTCTTCAAAAGAAAACAGAAGCGCACTGCAACACCCTATTTCAACATCTGTCTAGTAACGTGTGTGTTTATGAGCATGGACCATTTCAGTGTTGGGGCAAGGAAAGGATGCAGTAATTTGGGAATATTTAAACAAATTTATTATAATGAGAGATGCCTTAACTGAAAGCTTGCATGAGGCAACTGAATTTAGGTAAGTATTAAATACTTCATATAGGAACACAGTAACTCTTGCGCTGTTCTGTCATCACCAGACTGAGACAGTGAAAAGTTTTGCAATAATCATATTAAATTCTACAGCCCTTGAGAACAAGACATTTTGGAAAACAGTCCACATCACCAAGCACCCAAAGCCAACATAGCAGATTTACATGCTTCAATATTGGTTTCACAGTGAACTGGTAAGATAGAGATCGCACATATTAATTCTCTGACTACATGATTTCAAAAACAAGGATTATATTCAGGGCACAAAAGTGAGTACATCTGATCTCCTAATGAATATGTGACTCTTACCTTGCACCTTATCTGAACACAGCTCCTTGGCTCGATCCCTCATTATCTGTGGAATCAAAACATCTTTTTCTACATGTCTCAGCTTAGAATTTTCTGCAAGAATGAAAAAAAAAAGATAATGTTGAAAAAAAAATGTTATCTATACATCAGAAAAAGTAAATCTAAAGAAATAACACAGCATTGTTTATCTAACATACAGGATTACACTAAAACTGTCACAAACAGCTGCAGAAAGTACCATGAAAGGACCACTCAGATCAAAAGGATGGGAAGTCCAAAATTTGCTCAGATACAAATATGAGCATTATCCTGAATATTTATACTCTGTTTAATGTGCACTATGAAACAAAAATAAAGGAGCAAATTCTGGCAGCACATTTGAATTTCTTCTGACTGAATAAAAACTCTGCATAAAGACACTACAGCAGTTAAATACTTTTATTTCTGGATACTAGTATTTTTCTGTGCACGTGATCTGTATGTACTTTCATTCACTGACACAAAGCTGAGAAAAATAGCACATACTAGAGCACAAGCTAGAATTTGTATGGCTACGTGGAAGATTTCAATTCTTCAGAAGAAAACAAAGTCTCTTCAATGGAGGATCTAGGAGCTCTTTCGTTGAGAAATCCAACTTAAAAAGAAGAAATGTTAATGCCTGATTACTATACTTAAAAGCAAAGCTGTGGTTTGCTTTCAGTTGCCTCCAGAATTCTCTTGAGTACAGCTAGTGATTTAAAATAAACAACACAGAAAACTATGGAAAAAAAATACTGCTTTTCCAAATCCACTTTCTTCAAAATGAGGGGATAAGAATTTATCAAGAACAGTTTTTTACTTCTCAGTTTCTGAGTTTAAAACCCTTTAAAGGACATGTGCTCATAACACTGTATAGTCCAAAGCAGTCGTACCAAATACCTGGTTTTCATCTTCAAACACACTATTTATTCATCCTTTGGAGTTCATACCACATTTCAGAATACCATGAGTTGGGATGCCCACACTATGAATATTCTACTATCAGATAGAGTTATTTTGGGTGACAGTCATTTCAATTTAAAATCACTTATTAAAAAGGAGATTAAATGAAGAAAAAGCACAATGTATTGAAACTAAGGAAAGAAGCAGGTTTCAAGTTACCTACAGTCAAACACTATTCTTCAGAGCATTTTTGGTTAATTCTCCATAAAAAACAACCAAAACCAACATTTGTCACTCTTAAGTCATCATCTCTTAAAGTTTACTAATGCTAGGACATTGCATTATGAGATTACACAGTATTGCATATGTGATACTAGTAGTGGCATCTGGCAACAACAGAAGATTACAATGAGCAATATACAGAACCTGAACTAAAGACATTTCTCCTCAAAAATATCCTTCTTAACATTTCTACAGCAGGGAAAATAACTATTCTGTACATACAACAGAGACATTAAAAACAAATAGCCCATGACTTAGATTTGCTTCCACACTCTAATTTTCATATTAAAATATTACAAATACCAGATTTCTACAAATATATTATTTTACAGCTAAGATATTACAAATATCCTACATTTTAACTTTCTGCAGAGTATCAGTGCAATTACTGTACCAAACACTTGGTACACTACACAGGCTACAGACAAGATAAAGCTGTCAGAAAATTTCCAAGCCTGTTTTGTAAACAGGACAAATCAGTTCAGCTGAATGACATGGCAGGAACTGGCACTACCACACTACATGTCTCAGCTCCACTCACTCCAGTCAAAACAAGCTGGCACTGCAGCCTTCCTGCCCTCTCCACATCCTGTGATGCTCTTTTCCCTCTGCCCACACAGACAGGCTTAGCAGCCCTGTGGTGAATGAAAGGGGAAGTTAATTTCCTTTAAAGGTAAATATATTTCCTGTTAGGCAATTTTTCAGCTCAGTAAATTCCCTAATCCAGTTCAGTGTATAACTCCAAAGCTGCCCATATGAAGGAATTCAGCGAGTCTTGGGCGAGAAGAAAGACTGAAGTATTATGAGTACCACTGGTTCAAATTACAGCCTAAATTTCTGCTCCCCACACTTACTTTTTCTAAACTCAACTTGGCTATACTGGTGCTTAGAGTACACAGAGTACAACTGCAGATACAGTTAAGTAAGTGGGTTGACATTTGTCACCAAAAGGGAAGTTTTACCAGTCCTGCATTGCCCTCACTCACTCCCATCAGATCATCATTATTATGCACCTGTGTGGTGAGTAAGCAGGTCAAAACAGAAAACTAATTCAAATACATGTAAAAAAGTGCTTCTCAGCTGACTTACACTTTGGAGTAATTAGATCTACTTATCTACTTCCTATAATTAGCATCACAGAATATCCTGACTTGGAAGGGACCCACAAGGATCATCAAGTACACCCCTTGGCTCTGCACAGGTTCAACTTTTATACCACAGCATACATGAAATGTAGCAGAGAGGAGACAAGTCTTTAGGTCCTGGGAAGAACAGCTCGGCTTCCCCTGCTGGCAAAGCTGGCCAGAAGCATCCACAATTTTCACAATGACAAAGCACAGGGCTCCAGTGCAAGGATCAGCTATCCTGCTACTGACAAAGAGAGGTGGGTAGGAATGCAACTAAAGGCTAGGAAGGAAACAGGACATAGGGACATCTGGAAAAAACCAAGCAAGACATCAAGCAAGCAAGCAAAGAAAAAGAAACCCATAAAGAGAAGACCTCCCTGACAGCCCAGAACAGTCAAAAAGACTGTCGTGTTTTCTCATAGGTTAAACACCCAATCTTCGGTTTGATTATTCAAAAGAAAAGAGGCGTAACACTGATAGCAAGGAGTAGCTCTACTGGTGTTAACACCAGCACAACCAGAACCATGACAGAACTATGCTCCAGGCAAATTCCTTCTTTTTAGTCCCATGTTGTCAAGACTACAAATGCTGAAAATGCAGGAAGGAGAGGGCACATCAGGACACTGGGGAGCATCCAGTAGGAAGAATGAGAAGAGAGCTACAACAGCAATTCAAAGATAATTAAACATTATAAAGGAAACGACAGTAAAGACTATTTATAAACTCATCTACAGTTTTTAGAAGAATCTCTGCTGTGAAGTATCAGTTTTAGTTATTTTTTTTTAAATTTTACAAATGTTTATATTTACAGGACTTTGTTTTTGTATTTTTAATTAGAAAATATTTAGTGATTAATAATGGTTGGACTCGATGGTATTAAAGCCAGGAAAACTGAGTCTATGAAAAGCCCAAGAAATTTTAGTTATCTTATACTGTCTAAGTTTCAAGCTCTGGCTTCAACTACTTCTCCAAATAGCTCAAATCCAGATGTTCAGTTTTGGCAGTACTGTATTTACTTCTGAGTTTCAACTGGAACATTTTAAGTATTTGAATATTCTTCCTTGATTCAAAACTATCCAGAGGATTACAATTACAGTGATTTTCCTTCAACAATCTTAAAACACTTTACTGAAGTCAGTATCCCTAGCATTTATACAAAATATTTAAGAAAAATAAGGTGCAAATATAAAAACGGCAGATACCAGGTAAAGCAAATGTGTTCACATGCAAAGTACCTGCATTTCTGAGACTGATGTACAAGCACTTGCAAGATCATCATCAATCCAAGCTGTTCATCTTTGCAGTAACATATATGGCAAGAACTTTCAGAGACCACCTCAGAAGCAAAAAAACATGACACCACCATGATGTAAAACCATCAATTCCTTTTGCCCTTTTTTCAATTATATTACAGGTTCCAGAATAAGAACTTTTCCCCCCTTTTGAAAGTTCACTATTCTGCACTAAGAAAGGTACTTCTTATTCTACTATCAGATTTGCTGCAGACTAGTCCCTACAGAAGAATCTGTATTTATTTCATCATGAAAATATTATTCCCAGACAAGTAAGAAATATATTTTCCTACAGTTTGCCTTCTGCATTTGAAAGCTGATACCTTTGGTTCCCACCCACATTCTCCACACACTTTTCCTGGTTTTCTGGGTAGGCTGAAGAGATCATGGCATTTCACTACAAACCACCACATTCCCCCTAGCTTCCAGAGAGCCAGAGAAATGCTAGCAGCAGCTTTATCTTCTCCCTCTGCCAGCCCAAACTTGAGCATTTTTGTTAGAACAATTTAATACTCTGAGATTCTACCCTTACCTTACTTTTTGATGAAATTTCCAAGTACAACCAAATATTAAGATGGACAGGTGCATGAACACAGCTAATCAAGTAAAGTTACAAAACATAGACTAAATACTATTAATACTAAAAGCTAAGTATTTTGTAAAAACATACACAGAAGTTAGCCAGAATTAAAATCAAATGCAAGCTTCCAGGGGCTACAGCTAAATCACTAGCTCCTTGAAAATGTAACTCTACAGGCAAGGAATCTCTATGATAGAACTACTGAATGTTTCCTGAAGACTGATCAGCAGATTCCAGAATGCTCCTTTTGGGGACAAGGACCAGATGAGAAGAACAGTTAAAGAAGTTACAAGCTTGCAGGGGGGGAAAAAGACAAAAGGGGGGAAAGCTACAGAAAAGGGAATACCTTTGTGAAAGAGAAATTGTTTTCCAGAAAACCTCAGCCCAGTGTAAACTATTAAAGACAGAGATTACTAAACTGAGGGATATCCCTATTCACCAAATCACTAAGAAAAAATTTATGATTTTTTTTTAATGAATAAAATTTGTGGGGTTTGGGAAATCACAGTGCTTGTGGTTCTCTTGTTGCATACAATATGTAGGCCACAAGACTACAGTTGTAATAATAGCCTTCTGTGGCTGATCAAAACCTTCAGCTGAAAAAACTCTTTTTACCATGGAAGGCCAAGGACCACAGCTGGTCAGTTTAATAATTTTTGTTATTTTTGTAACAATTACCAAACTCCAACAAACTAATATGCATTGATAGGAACAAGAACATCCCAACCACTAGAACACATCAAATCCACTCTGTATGGAAGCTGGGAAAACAGATGACAAAAACTTTGCTGACTTTCTAGCCTCTGACCAAAGGACCCAGGATGACCTTGAGAACAACAGGAGCACAAGTGCAGAGTTGTGCTGCAAGCAGCAGACCTTTAAGGGGAAGAGGAGAATGAAATACAAAGCTGCTTTACAGTCCTAACAAAAGGGACTGTAGCAGCTTCTCATATCAATTAGAACGCTATTACAACAAGAGGATACCAAGACAAAAGCTTTCCTAGGAGAGTGTCCTGAGAGAAGTCGTATCATCTCCCCACTTCATTCAACACAGATGGTAACTGACTTGCTGACCCTTTACTCCTCCTGCTGGTAGTTAAAAGCTCTGCTCTCGCCTCTTTCATGACTTCAGGGAGCAGGGACACAGATTACTTAGAAAAGTTGAAATCTGCTCTACCCAGATACTTTAAGAAGCCTCACACTTTCTCCATCCAAAGGGAACTGAGTCAAGCAATTCCAGTAACAGTATTTGAAATGTGCATTTCTAGTTACACAACCTATAATTTGGATTTTCTTGATGTTTTTATTTATCCACATTCAAAAAATGCTCAAAATTATACTTAAAATACTATTGCTTTTTCATTAAGAATCACAGTATACATGAAGAAGAAAGAAGTTTCAGTAACTTTATATCATTTTAATTAGCCTCATGTTTTTCTTGAAATCCCAGTTCTGTCAACTTTTAAATATCAGTTACTTTCCTTACTAGCAAAAATGCTGTAGAAAGTTCAGTCAAGGTTCATGAATCCAAGTTAAAATACAACACTCCACAAAACACATCAATTTTAAAAGCAATCACTTTCATTATTTCGGGAGATTGGTTGAAAAATGTGAAGCCATAAAGAGGACCTTCTTTTTTATTACACCTTAATATCTTTTTCCTACCAGTTGCCATCAAAGGTAAGTAGTTGTGAGCAGACAGATTTTGAAGATACTTTTCTTTTTTAAGCTAAAAAGTAAAACTTCAAAAAAGCATCAATGAGAACTTTAGCCCTTGAAATAGCAGTTACTAAAGTGAAAAGGGAAGAAACCCAAGAAGGTGCATGCAGAATTACCATTCTTTAACCTACATCACTTTTAAAGAAAATCTCCACTGCAAAGAAGCTGTTTTCCTGGAAGGGAAGGTCATGTTTTCAGCTGTGATGAGACCACTAAAACTTGGAATTTAACAGCCATTCTGTCATTTTTTCCATACACAGACCTGTTATATACGCAATGCTTGAGATGTTTTGGAGAATGAGTAACAAGTTCATAACTAAGTTGCAACATTGCATTAATTTAGAGGATTCAGTTATTCTTCATGTTACTTAGTAAAAATTGTTTCTGTGAGGGAAATACTCATTTCATTACAAAGTTTTGCTTTAAAACACTTGCCTATGAGCTAATTATAAAAATAAACTGGAAAACTAAACTTTTCTTAATAACAGAAGGAGCATCACAGTGTCCACTGCCTATTTATTGGCAAACAATCCTTTCATCAATTGGACTATTGGCTCTAGACACTATCTTTCTTTTTACAAAGAAATCAGATCCATTTTAGTGTAACTATAACAATGTTTTGAATAAGAAAATATAATTAGAGCTTAGTACTCCTCCAGGAAAAGAATGCATTCAACTCAAAATTTTCATCTCCATTATTCTACCTAGCTTATTCCCCTTGTATTGAAAAAAAATAATACCACTCCTAGGTTAATTCATGTGAATCATTTATGCACATGTGCATCATAAAAACTTATCCAAAAAGTCTGTATCATGGAATATATTATCAAATACTCAAAACGTCTATTTGAAAACACTAAGTCACACATCGGAACAAATTCATTTAGAGATAGACCCATTAAAGTCACAGGAGAAAAAAAAAACATCTTTCTCAAATCTTAGGGTCTTTTCCTACAACTGTAATTTGATGTCTCAATTAATACTTTAAGTATCCAATCCTGTAGCCTTTGGGAGGGCTTCTGTGCCTTCTGTGCCAAAGGTGCAGAATAATTTCAGCATCTCGCTTTGTAAACTTCAGTCCTAAAAACCCTGCAGAATCCTGTTAAAGAACTTTATCAGTCAAAGATATCCAGTCTGAACTGAGAGATGATGGACCAAGACCAAACAAACACCTTTATACATATGTGCAATGGTACTGAGTTTTGGTAATTTCATTTGCACATTAGTGTTTGCATGCAAACTAGAGTCTTAAGTAGTGAGTTTCTGCTGAGGTTTTGAAGCATAGGACAATATGAAATGACAGAAGTGTTATAATCCAAGTGAAACTAGATCTGTGATGCCCTGAAACCCTGATTTAAAAGCAAAAGAAACTTATCAATGCAGCTTTTCTATGCAGCATCCTTTTTTCTTTTTATTCAAATGTATAGAAATAAATTTATTTGTATTTAAAAGTTCCAGATTTTGAGATCTTTCTTATACTGACATCATTTTAAATTAAGATGGGAGTACAGGGATGACAGCACCAGGGAAAATTTCCAAAGCTTTAACTTCTCACCATTCTATCATCACCTCAAAGTCAATTTTCACCTTTTTCACCGGCTGAATTTGTTATCTTACATTTTGCTTTCAGGCTCATGTTCCTGCAATACAGCAGTACTGGATTATGAGAATGCTGTTTGCTAAAAGTGAACAATGGCTGTATTACAGCAAGTCTGTAATACCTAGAAAGAAAAGGAAAAGCAGACCTGACAAAGCATACTTTCTTGTTAATTACATGCAGATTGCAAATGCTCATACATCTAGTGAGTAACAACTAAAGCCAAAACGACACAAGGAGATATTTTTACACTGCTGATCACACAGCAAATCCAGTTACAGGGCCTGAAAATTAATTATAGATTAGGACTTAATATTTACTACTGGAAATAATGCAGCTTCATAGCATGTAGCCTGTACCACTGTTCAAGCACGACAGACCTGCCAGTTACGAAAATTTACGTTGTGAGCTACTTAAAAAGGGAACACCTCAGCCCACCTCAAATCCCATCTGACAACAGATGAGAATTCCAGCAAAATGCAGAAAACACAGAGTAACAACTAGGGCTGTGGACTGACCAAGGATTAAACTAGCAGAGCCAGCCGTAATTCCACCACTGTAAAGCTTCTGAGTGCTCTTCACTTGGTAACTGCTGCAAAATCCTCAACAAAACTTTCTGTCACTTAAAACACCATGCAGCAGGATTTCAGCAACCAAATACACAGCCCACAGCTTTTTCTGAGATGCCAAAATATTCTAACAGCACAGACACAATTCAACTCCTACACATAGGATAGGGTTGCACACTTTTTCAAAAGTCAAGCCCACACATTTGAGCACCTCCTATCTGAAAACAGTCCCGAGTGCATAATCCCAATTTCTTCTGTGCCCTTTCTAACTAACAGTGAATGGTGTCCAAGAATTTAATGCTTAGTTCCACTTGGAGAAAGAAACAGAAAAGGGTTCCGAAAAAACAGGAATTATCTGAATTGTATAAACCAAACAGATCACATAAAATAGAGCAATGACATAAGAAACTGTGCAATAATTTGCAGCAAAAACAAGAGATGAGTAATAGGTAAATGCGACTTAGAAAGAGCAAAGTACCCAATATGGATGAGGAAGGGATTCAGGAAAATCTACCAACCAACAAATCCCCCAGTTATTACAAGAATTTATGTTAACCACCTAAGATTTGCCACCATGCCCACCATTAATCAGCTGCTCCAGCACTACATAGTCCTTACTAATTTTCAGACCTGTGGGAAATGGTAATAACAAACAATGCAAATCACAAATTTGTTTCATTATAGAAACAAATCTGCCAAAACTCCTTGAGAGCTTGAATATTTAGCTCTTTAGCTACTCCTTTCAAGGCAAAATATACACCTTTCATTCTAAATAAAGACTATCACACAAATGAAGAGCAAGTTTAATGTATAACAGGACTGAATACCATTCTTTCTGCATTTAAAAAATTTTCTCTAACTGGAAGTAAGGATTAAGAGACAAATAAACAACAATGCCTACCTTTGACTTCTGTACCTGTGTAGTAAATGAACAACCAATACATACAACATAAATGAATGAATACCTTGGAAACTAACATCAGTGATAAAATCAAAACACACCAGTGCTCTCTTAAGTTTCAGAGCATGAGGTGACAAGGCTAAAAGCCTTTCAGTTACATTAACACAAGGACTGCAGATGTTATTCTGGCAATTTATATTACTAATCACAAAAATTATCTAAAAGCAGTTAAAAGCTGAAAAAGGACAGCTGAAAAAGAACTTTTCCTTTTACTACATTTTTTCTCTTTAAATGCAACACTGCTTTATCCTCCATTATTTTATCCTTTCTGTCTTTTTAAACTATAATTTCATTATTTTCAGTGTATTCTTCTAGCTCTAGTCTTACTGCCCTTGCCACTTTGAAACAAGTCACATCCATTCTGCAAGCCCAATTTTCTCCATCCACTGATAAAACTGCTGTTGTATTTAACAACCTAGACTTCCACCCAACATGAAGAAATAGGCATGCTAAGTATCTTATGAAAAATATCAAATCAGTCTTCAAAATGTCTGCTTTTAAGCTCTGTGTCAAGGATAGGTACCAAAACCTGTATTGTTTATCTCACTATCGTCCATAATTCCACTTTACACATCTGTGAATCTTCAGCTAGGGATCCAAACATCACCACCTAAAAATGACAGCTATAACCAAGTGCACATTAAAAATAAAATGAGCTTTCTCATAACCCATGGCCTCTACTACTAAAAACAGCACCCTACATAGCTTTGGAAGTGATGCATACAAAAATCAAATTCAACACTGGGCTGCAGCACATTCATTTTGGAGAAGGATAAAACAAAATAGTGTAACATTTTCCTAGACTGAGAGGAGCTGTTGACTCCCTCAAAGGCAGAGAGCCCCTCCAGGAAGACCTAAAAAAATTAAGGGCTGGACAATCACCAACCATGCGAGATTTAACACAGTTACCACCTGGGATGGAGCAATTCTGGATGTATGGACAGACTGGGGAAAAAGCATCTGGAGAGCAGTGCTGGGGAAAGGGGCCTGGGGGTCCTGGTTGATGGCAAGTTGAACGTGAGTCTGCAGTGCCCTGGCAGCCAGGAGCATCAACCTCATCCTGGGGAGCATCAGGGACAGCATGGCCAGGTAGGCAAGGCAGGGGATTGTCCTGCTCTGCATTGAGCTGGGGCAGCCTCACCTCCAGTGTTGGGAGCAGTTTTGGGTACCCCAATAGAAGAAGGATATAAAACTTCAGGAAAGCATCAAAAGGAGAGCTACAAAGTTGGTGAGAGGCCTAGAGCCATTCAAGGAGCAGCTGAGGTCACTTGTTTGTTCAGCCTGGAGACTAAAGTGAGACCTCATTGCAGGCTACAGCCTTCTAAAACAGGAAAAGCAGAAGCTTTAAGCTGAGTTAGGTGAGGCTTTTTAAACTGGATATTAGGAAAAGGTTTTTCACCCAGATGGTGGCTGGGCACTGGTACAGGCCCTCCAGGGAAGCTCTCATGACACCAAGCCTGACAGAGTTCAAGAAGCATTTGGACGACACACTCAGGCACATGGTGTGATTCTCGAGGAAGTCATGCGCAGGGCCAGGAATTGGACTTGAGATCTTTGTGGGTGAATTTCAACTCAGAATAATATGTGATTTTATGAACATAAAATCTTGCGAACATGTTTACTACCAATTTATTTATTGGACATAATCACCTAATGACACAGCCAGTTTCTTCCCAAACTATGGCTATTAAGAAACTCCTCCCATACAAATCACGGCATAGTGCATAGGTTCTACAATCTGAGCTTCAGAGGACTCCTTGATTTGCACTCCCTACTGCCTTTCAAAGCCATGAGAATACTTGTGTCTTTTGTGACCATAAAATGAAGTACCAGTCATGGTAACAATTTACAGAACTGTGATCCTCCCTCTTTTTTCTTGTATAGGAGCCAAAAAGCAGTTAACAATGATGACATTAAAACCTACCACACCAGGATATTTGGGTTAACACCTTAGTGATACAAACAGGGCAGCTCACACCTCTTGCAGCTATTGCTCCAGTTTCTCTACTACCTCACGTAGACATCTCCACTTTTAGTTCATTCTGGTTTTCAACAAAGCTGTATAAGCCAGAAACTGATGGAGAGCGGGGGAGGGAAGCAAAAGATAGTGGATAACAAGGTAGCAGATTTAGAGAGGTGTCAGTAAGCAATCCACTGCTCAGGAGATGAATCTCAGTATTGGTGTCACATAGCAGGTACCCAAAGTACACCCTTAGCAGTCCTACCACAGCTAACATACAACCTACCACAGCTAACATACAATACGGTTTGGGAGGGACAGATAATGTCATTATATACATAAATAGGGAAGCAGAATGCTGATGACTTCAGTGTTTGGTGCCAGTGCTTTTTGTTCTGAACTGAAATCTCAACAGGTTGAATTGCTAGGATTAGCTTGGTTAGAGTATATTAGAGTATGCTGCTAATATCACAAAAGTTGTGGGTTTGATCCCATTATGGACCATTTATTTAAAAGTCAAACTCAATGATCCTTATGATCCCTTACAACTCAGAATATTCTGTGAATCTGTGAATTAACTAATGTAACAACTAGGCCTTTTCCAAAGGACAACTGGGAAGCAAAATTACGCTGTACATGAACATCCACCACTTGCAATGCTGCGGTAAGTTTTATAACATTTTCTTAATTGAGATCAATGATTAGATCAATGCTTCGAGGATACAGTCAATAAACCCAGAACCTGACTACTCTATGAACACCTTGTTTGCAAGGCCTGGACACCCAGGTCCAGGATAGGTTTCCATCAAAAAACAAGAGCCTGGTCTTGGCTATTATCCTTCGGCTTTTGGAGAAGCAGCCACAGGCAGCAGGGACCGAGGTGCACGGTCAGGACCACTGCAGGTCACCACCACTTACGGGAGACTGAACACCTTGCATGAGGTGAAGGGAATGACCTTTCAAGTCAGCAAGCCGAAGACACCTGACTCGGGAACTCTGGGTACAATGAGCGAACACTACACGGTATAAAGGCCAGGGGCATACATTCACTCCTATGGACACGTGTCTATAACCATTAGGACAAGACCTCGGCAGCACGAAGCCGAAGACCACACAATCTTGGTGCTTTGCCTTAGCGTGTGTCACACAGCAGAGGCTACAGCAGGCACCCGCGGGTGGCTGGACGCCCCGGAGCTGCCTTCGCCCAGTGAAGCTGGAGCTCACGACGGCGGCGGCAGCAGGGCGGCAAGGAGGGAAGGGGAGAGATGGCGGCGGGAGCCCGCCGAGGGCGGCGGGGACGTCCCAGTCCGCCGGGAACCTCGCGGAGGCCGGGCCGGGCCGGAGCCCCGCAGGGTGGCCCTTGCCGGCACCCACCGGCGGTGCGCCGCAACCCAGGCAGCCGCGCTCTCCGGCGGGTGTGAGGGGCCAGCGGAAAGTGACGGGGGTTTCCCACAGGAAGCCTCGGCGAGGCGAGCGGCGGTAGGGGAGAGGAAGGCGGGGGTGAAGTAAGTACATCTGGGCGACGCTCCGCCGCCCCGCCGTCCTCCCTTCTTCCCTCCCCCTTTCCCTCCCGCTCGCTCGCTCACTCACCCGCCCGCCGGCAGCCCCTACCTGCGGCGCCGGGGGGAGGCTCCATCTGCGGCCCCACGCAGCGGCGGCAGCTGCGCACACGGCGCGCGGTCACGTCCCCGGCCCTGCGGCGCAGGCGCGGCACAGCCCGGCCGCTCCTCCCCGCGTCGGGCGGAGACCGGGGGCGGGAGCGCTGAGGGCGGAGGGTGCCGTGGGTGTGGGCGTGTGGGCGAGGGGGTGGCCCTGAGGAGGCCCTGAGGAGGCCCTGAGGCACCGTAACTGAGCCGCCGCGGTGAGCGGCGCCGAGGGACCGTGGGTGGGCTCGTACCCTATGAGTCACCGAGGGATCACAGAATGGGTCAGGTTGAGAAGGCACCGCAGTGGGTCATCTGGTCCAACCTACCTGCGCATAAAAGGGTCTTCCTAGGGGACTGTGTCCAGATCGGTATTCTGGAGTATCTAGTGAGGGACGCTCCACACCCTCTCTGAGCAACGCGTTCCAGAGCGTGGTCACCCGCAAAGTAAAGAAGTTCTTCCTCTTGTTCAGGTGTATCAGGCTCTGCTTGTTGCCTCTTGTGCTATTCTTTGGCACCACGGAGCAGAGCATGGCTCCATCCTCTTGGCACCCCCACTTTCAATATTTATATGCGTTTATAAGGTCCGCTGTCAGATGTTTCTTCTCGAGATTGAACAGGCCCAGCTCCTTCAGCCTTTCCTCGGAAGAGAGATGCTCCAGTCCCCCACTCATCCTCATTGCCCTGTGTTGGATCACCCCCAGGAGCTCCAAGTCTCTCTTGTGCTGAGGAGCCCCGAATTGGGCTCCTGACAGGCCTGGGTACTGAGCACCAGGTTCCTGGGGAGCCTCAGGGAACCTTGTGTGTGTGTCTGCATGTGTGCAGCCTCTGACAGGGACTGATGTCACATCCTCCAGCCCTTGGCGTGCCTGAGGCTTCCACAGCAAGGACTTGAAGTGGCACATGAGAATTTCATTGGTGCTATTTTTATCAATAAGTTGGTTTCTGACCATAAAAAGGGCTTCCCAGTCAGCGGGCAAGAGGTCCTTTCTCGTGCCCCAATGTCGCTGGGACCACGTTCCTGTGACAGCAATGTGGTTGACAGAGGAATCGGGAAATCTGGTGTCCCACTTGCAACTCTTATTTAGGAGCCTGCAGGATATTTAAATGACCAACTTTTAGTTATTACTTGAATGAGACAACAATAACCACTTCGAGACACAAAACATGCAGTAAAAAATAAATTTAAAAAGTGATAAATGGCCAGAAATTGTCGTATATTTAAAAACCCAAGAACGTGATTCCCTCGAAATTTAAGAGAAGTGAGTAGCAAGGAGACATATCTGAAACTCAGGACTTTACAAATACAAGCCAGATACAAATAAAACAATTTGTTTCTACAAATACAAGCCAGAACTTTCAGAAAGCCTATCCTCTTTTCCTATCTTTAACATTTTAGACTGACAAGTGATATGAAAAATCAATCACTTTTGCAGTAGCCTCTTTTGCAGGAGGCTGCAAAATTCTTCCAAATGTAGCATTTCCTCTGTTCCGTGGCATTGTTACTTTCTGTTCAGTGGAAAGGTGAGCTTTAAACATTACATTCTTAGGGACATGAGAAGCCTAGGAGCCTTCCCTAAACACCAGATAGACCTTGTATGCCTCTGGAAGATTATAATCACTCTAGAAAATTCAGGAATGTAGACAATGTCATGTAATTTATTACTAAAATTATTTTCCATCAAAGTTTCAAGTGCAGTTTTTCCCCAGATAAACACTGTTTTTCCCCAGATAAACACTATTTTCCTGATATGAAAATTCAGTCTCTTTACTCAGAAATTCATAGTTTCAACTTGAGGCCACACTAAGAGCCAAGTTCTTGGTGTTGATACATTCACAGAAATTAGTAGAGCGTGATGCAGGCAAAATCTTCCACACCAATGCTTTTGGCCTTACTGATCTAGAGCATTTCTGCTTTATACCATTAAGTGCCTTTATGCTTTTCTTTTTTTAACCACAAGTTTGATCTCATTCCTTAGAGTAAAATGTGAATATTACAATTTTTTTTCTGTAACATTAAACTATACCACTTCAGTTAATGTTTATAAACTGTTTTGAGAATTTTAGTTGAACAAAGCCATGCAAGTGCAACATGTATTTGTATTATTTGTATTTGTTTTATTAGGAGATTAAGCTGCTTCTGCAATGAATTTAAGAGAGTGTTAAAACAAAAAAATCCCAGCAAGTCTGCAAAGAGAAAATACAAGAAAACACATGATACAAAGAGGAGCTTTCACTGTGAGAGCCAAAGAAAGGGGAATGTATGCTTTTGAAGTAAGTAGAGGTTTTTTTTAAAAAAGGTATTATTTAAGTTAATAATTTCTGCTGCTCCTGAACTCTTGCTCACTGATGTTTATATATGCCCTGCAAAGTTACAACTCTGAAGATTTCTTTTACTGATGATCTTTGAAATTACATGTCAGCTCTGTGTGTTGTATTAACTTGATTGGTTTCAGGCCAGAACTTTGCTGTTTCTTTCATGGAAGCAGTACATACAAAAATAAATGTCCAATAGCTTTGTAACTTGGAGAAGTTGTCTGCTGCTGCTTCTTCCAGTATCAGGTCTGGAAAGCAGAAACAGGACTTTCTGGGAGTTTTATTTCCAAGTCTGGCAGACAAGAATGATGAATGCTGAGAAGTGCAAAAGGGAGTAAGACACAGCCTATATAATAAGCTTATACAATATTTCCTTATATAATAAGGAAATAAGATCAAATACAAAGAAAAAAAGTTGATAGAACAACTTTGTTCTGGAAATTTGAGGGTCAGAAATAGTTTTTGTGGGGGGCATATGCAGCTGTGAGTCTGATAACAGTCTCATGCTATTTGGGGCTAGTAGAAGTTATCAGAAATTAGAAAGTATCAGAGAAAGTGTTGTCTTGACAGATAAGCAAAAGAGGCTGACATTATGCAGAACAGGAATTGTATAAGATGGTAAGGTAGTAACTGTCCACAAAGGGCTTTAAATTAGGATAAATATCTTGTGTTTGACTCGGGAGCCAGTGGAAGTGGCTCAATGGCTGACTCAATGACACAGGAAAATTATTTTCTTACAACAGCTTGAATGAATAGATGGAGAACAGTTTTCATAACCAGAAAAGTTACTATGTGAGGGATGTGAACTGTTAAGTGCCATATCAAGAATTTTAGTAGCACAGATAAAAAAGCAAACCACTTTGTAAATACATGTTCTTCATGCTTTTATGTGCAGTCTTGAGGTTAATATGATCATGAACTTAAATGGGGAAAAGATTAATTTACTTCCTTCATTAATGTGGAAGTGCTTGTGAAAATGAACTCCATCCTGAAAGAGCATCCAAGGGTATAAAGGGATGGTTTCATTAAAAAAAAAAGGAAAAAAAAAGGAAAAAAAGTGCAAAGTGGGTCTTCCTTAAACATGAGGTCTAACTTGCATCTTATCCCAGGAGAGAGTTTTGAAATAACATCTAGAGTGTGCAATTTGTGTTTAGTCATATCTTTTTTAATATGAATCTTGCACACCTTGGGCAGCCCTGTGAAGTTGTGCTGAAATGTGTGGGGCTTTTGCCATGTAGCATTTTGATACAAGTTTGTACTGTATGCTTCGTTTAACTGAGACACTTATCTGGTAAACTTGCTTAATTGGGATATCTCCTGGGGCACTGGTGTAAGACCAGTACTACTTAATACACACCACTGCTACATAGCAGGGCCTGAACAGAACAGTGGCTGCTGCTTAGTGCCCCAGGTTATTTGGTGCTGCTTAAGTTATGTCTCTGTCACAGTTTCTTTTAACTTGTCTATACAAAGAAAATACTCCCTGCAATGAATTCCCTGAGGGTAAAATACTGAGTGCGGTAGTGGAAATAGACTGGTGATGGTGGTCACAATTTCTGGACTGATTTTTGGGGAAGATATGGTAATTTCCCTTATAGTCTTGAAGGATGCTTGAGAGAATGTTTTTCTTACAAAATTTTTAATACCCTATATAGTCAGAAGTAGTATTGGGTTACAGTAATTTCTGTGTTTCTAAGAATCATATTGTCATTTGATTAGCTAATTGCCCATTTTCCAAAGTGTGAACATATTTTCACACTTCGACCAAGACAGTGTTAACAAAGAAACTATAGATAGCAATAGAGATTAATTATCTATCCCATGAGTCTCCACACCTTGTTGTTACCAGATAAAAGAGAGCCTATCTGTCTGCACACAGGTGTGATTTTTTTTTTAACAATAGCCTTAGTCAAATGAGTTCAAAGGCTTATTTTCAAATGACACCTCTTTGACATGTTTGTTCGCTGTTGATGTTTTTGATCTTGTTTCATGAAATATAGCTTCCAGTAAAGGGTTGTGATTCTTTGCTAAGCTTACCCATGTGAAATACATTCATTCATAGGTGTGAGGTGTGGAGGAGCTTTAAATGCGAATACTTAGAATCAAATAAACGTTTCCTTCTTTTCTGGAGGGAATGTACTCTTACTTAAGTCACTGCAAAGTTGTTGAGGGCCATATTTGCAATTGCCATCTGAGATTTTTGCTGACTTGAGACATCTTCCAGAAGAGGGAAAAAATGACAAAGGAGTTTTAGTGTCTTTCTGTTATACAAGTTGCAGCATTTTGTATTTATTCCCCCACAGAATTAAACCCATCCATATGTCTGTTTAAATACAGGAGGTCTTTACAATAGAATCTGTTACTGTAGGAAGAAGCATTAGGCATATTGAACTATTTCTGCCCTGTCTTATGAGCCTCTAATTCTGCCTGTTCTGGATATTAGTGGATGCTAGTATGTTGCAGACCTCTGAAACTGCAGCCTGTCAAGCCTCAAGTAAGTGACATGAAACTTCTGCAGCATCTGCACAGTGCAGGCACTGGCACTGCATTGCCTTGGCCTCTCTCTTGCTCTCAAAGAACAACTGGCATGTTCCTAGGCAGCAAGCTCTGTGGTGGTAGTGCCTATCTCGAGTCCTGTGGACTCTTTCTTACCACTTCACCAGTAATGAAATCTTTCCCTTCATGGCCCTGACCTTTCCACTCAAGATTCAGGGCAGTTGGGGCCATCTAATCAGGAAGACTACCAAAGCTTGCTGTCTCTAGGAAGATGTCACTGAAATTGTATATAGGGAGCTGGCCATCTGCTCAAGTAGAAAAATTGCATCAAATAATAATTCTTTTTGCCAGTCACTACTAGATCTGATTGGCAAAGTGAAAAACAGTTCTGTTACTTTTCTGAAGTCTGCGCACAAGAGCACACTCTTTCACTGGCTTTTGTTTCCCAAAAATTCCTCTTTTATGTCAACAGATTCAGATGTATCCCGAAGTTACAAACTCTATAGCAGGTGTAGATCACTTGATTGTCTTTAAGGTTTTTAGGTCTTATTAGTTCAGTAGTATAAAAGAAAGGGAAGGTCCATCACCAAAACAAAGCAAACTAAGATTTCATCGTTTGATTTACCTTGTCTACAAGAACAGTTACTTTTCAGGCTGTGGTCAGAATGCTGTTCTGTATGAATACATTCACAAGTATAGGGTGACTTTCACTTATATTGCAAGTTTTGCTTAGAAAACTATTTAAGTAATTACAGGAGCTTTATATTTTCATTTTCCCTCCTTGCAGCTCTACATCCAGTTAGAAGTTTTATTTCTGTTTGTGATGTTCTTTGAAAAACTACTTAGCTATTGTCTTACTTTATCCTTTCCCATTTTTTTATGTGCCACACAGAGAAGGGCTGGTCCTGGATGATAAGTGTTAAAAGAGAAATTGTTCAGTGTTCATTGTGGCTTCAAGGCCACAGAAACCACTGATTGGTGTAGTCCTCTAGGTATGTGAGCTGACACAAGAGCCCTCTTGCTGTCTTTCTATCAGTACTAGCCTGGATATTTCCTAATCACTCTTTGGTATGATTTTAATTTGTTTTGGGTTTTTTTGTGCCACACCAGAGAACATCTCTATGGAGGCAAGTTCTGAAATTCTAAGGTACTTTTCAATCAATTCTTTAATGCGGACAGAGGTTAAAGCTCCACCCTTGGTGTCAGGAGTCGTCTTACAAACAGGAAAGGAAAGAGTAAGCTTTAAATAACTGAAATGCACTACGTAGTCCTGTTTGAGTGTTAGTCTTGTTTGTACATACTCATTTTGTTTAGTAAATCCCTGCTTAGAGATACAAATCGTCTTAACTGCTGGTTGAGCCTCTTAAGAATCATTGTCTGTTTCTTTAGTTCTGTAAATATTTCCCTCTCATAGGGCACACCACCCTGCAATGTAGGATCACCATTCTGCCTTGAAGTTCAACTGCAGTAGTTGCTTCATTGACCTCTAAACCACAAAGAACCTTAGAGACAGAAAAAAGACATCACAAAGAGCTTAAGGAGTTTGCCTGGCACTGTGGAAGAATGCTAGTGGTAGAGATCTGAAGATCAAGCTCCTCAAGTTATAGTCCAGTTGGATTACTTGAGATTGTAACACTACTCATAATTCAGGAAATTAAGCCTAAATACAATCCATACTTCTATATTTGGATTGTCATAATTGGAAATTATAAGATCTGAGTCACTGAAGAAAAGAAGAAAAAGGTGATGAAACAAAAGCTACTTATTAATGTATGTAGAAAAGGATGCTGAAATGAAAGAGAAAAGGATGTCATTGCTGGATGTGATCCTGATGCTGTCTCAAAAAATCTTTCTGTCTGCAGATGGCTTCTTTTTGCACCAAACTCTCAGTATTTAATTTAAAATAAATCCTCACACCTATCCAACCAGATTTGCAGTAGGATAGTGTTACATAATTATCAATGACATTTTATTTGCATACCTCCTTAGTTTATATTATTGCGAAGGCTTTGGTTGGTTGTCTTTTTCTCCATTGAATAAAAAATACAATCTGAGATACAGGGATTTTTCCCTTAACATTTACAATTAAATATCTATACTGTATTTGTTTCTAATTCAAACTTGTCACTTAAAGTCTGATAAACAGAATATGAGCAGAGGAAGATGCTTTTCTACCATGACAGATATGGTCAGAATATATGTTTTTGTAAAATCTTTTACCTCCCCTTTTGTTTTTGGGTGCATAAGAGTGATGCAACAATAATAATGCTGAACACTTAGCTTATCTATATTCACCAGTCTGGAAAATTATATGTGACTTTAACACTACTCTGCTAAGGAACCTCAACTGACCAGCACTGATTCTGAGATTTTAGTTACTGAGATATGGATGTTGTCAAGAGGAAGAATTGGCAGTCATAAAACTCCATAACCTGAAATTCAGTAAGGGAATAAAACCTTAAATGCTTCTTTGTGTTGATCCATTACTTTGAAAATCAACTTGCCTATGTTGTGCAGTTAAGCATTTGCCTGTTTGTGAGTATGGGAGATTTATTGGTGAAGGCAGTGAAATTATAGCATCCCATATTTTCAAGCTGAGAGATAAATTCTCATTGTACCTGCAAACAAATGTTATTTCTACCCTCACCTCCCATTCTCACCTCTTTTTTTGTGTTGCTGAGTGTGGTTTTATAGCTGCCGTACTTTCATCTACTGACATTCATTTCAGTGTTACGTGGGTGCTGAATGCAGGGGATATCTGATTTGAAAACTCATCTCTCAACACGTGTTTCCCTGCAATCTGATTGTGGTGTGTACCTCATTCCCTACCTGGGATATTTCCATCCCTAAGTAATACAGGCTTTGGGTGACTCTAGTTCTGATGGCTGGTTGGTGGGGGTGCAGCAAGGGTTGGTCGTTGCCAATGTGTCAAACCACAGTGTTTTCTAAAGAATCTTGAGATATGTTTTGGACTGATTAATGTGACGTTACAGTACACAGAATCCAGATGAAAATTCAAGGGAGTTATCCCATTGATTCCAGTTACATTTTGGATGCCATAAGAGCCTGACAACTTCTACATTCAAGTTCTTTGCTGCAAAGCATTTAATTAACCATGTCCTTTGCTTTACCACCAGTGTTCAACGTTTACTCACAACTGAAAATTATATAAGGCCATGTATGTCCTCATATAATGTAATGTAAGCTTGATACAGAAATGGATACTCAATAGAAACCCTTGGCAAAATTAGTAAAATAAATCTTTTAAGATCTATGAAGTGCTGGGTAGTTCTGAAACTTCAGTGACAATGGTAACAATATTAATTTAGGGCAAACTGAAACTGGGAGTTGAATGCAGATACTATGATTTAGGATTTCATAGTTCTTTCTTTGCTCTCCAATTAAATAAGTAGTTAAAGTGTATCCTATATTTCTCAACATTTCCTAATAAAGTGCAATGTTGGATTATGGACTTATTATTTTTATTATTTACTATTTATTCAGCTTTAGCCTGATCATTGTGCATTATTAATATCAGTATGAGGGATCTGAGTCTGTTTTTACAAGCATTGTTAGAATATCTGTTCCAAAAATCTTGCAGTATAAACAATTGAAGTGGACTAACAAGCAGAATTGTATAAGGGCAAAGAGACCAAGAAGACATTACAAGTGTCATATTTAGCATGAAGACATCTACTGTATATCTATTACCATTATACATTGGTAATATATGTGAAATGTAATAAGTTTCATATACAGATATTTAATTCTCTTTCTGATTTATCATACAGAATTAGAAAGAAGCATAGCGTCAGACCTGAGTGAATGGGGATGTGTCAACAGAATGTGTAACCTTAATATTTAGCTTTCTGTCATGTTTTTACATAAGTGGGACTAAGTGTTAACTCAGAAAAGCAGGGATTTTTGGTCAGGTATTTTCAAATTCATTCTTTCTTGGAATTCCCCCCCCTGCCCCCACCTTTTTATAACACCTTTTATTTAATATCAGTGACTAATTCACATTTTAAAGAAAAGAATATTCAGTGCTCTAAACTTTAAGTAAGGTTCATAACATCTCTGAGATTTCCCAAATTATGGGAGAACACATTTGGTATTTCTGGTAAGTCAAAGGATTGAGATAAACAGAAAACAATCCTTTTAAAAATGACTAGTTACATAAGTAAACATAGAGAAATAGAAAGGCAGAGGAAACAATTGAAACACCCATCCCCTCAATCTTTCTGTGCTGTATTTTGAATGGGTATTTGAAAATGTAGCTGAACTCCTGCAGAAGATAAAACAACATTTTTTCATGAGCACTGTGTTCTATGACATGTAAATCTCCCTCAGTATCGTAATTTGTATTCAGTTAAGTACCAAAAAGTTGATTGCAGTGTGTGATGAATCAATTCCCATGCTGGGATAAGCTGTAGAAAGAGAAGTTGAAGTTTGAATTTCATGATTTTCTGATGCAGAGCAGCAGATTAGGAGTAACAGCAAGATTTTAACCCCTGAGATCTAAAGAAACACTGCATTTGGAATGTCAGAATACCTCTTTTTCACTTGTCTATCTATATGCTGTTCTGGCATCTATAGAAATAAAGATTCTATTTGTTCTGAGGGTCCTTTCTTGCTGCTTATAAAATAAAGTTTTAAGATGTAGAAATTTGCATAGCTTGGTATTGATTTCCTCAGAGAGGAAATCCTAACAAAATGGAGACAGCCAAGTTAGATGGAGAAATCATAGCACATTCAGAGAATGACAAGTTTTTTTAGTATGTTTTTATTGGGTTCTTAACAAGATCTTCCACCTTTTGTTATACTTCTTGATTTTTCATTCGAGAAATATATACTGTAAGTACAGTATCTTATTGTTTCATCTTTTCTTCCATCGATACATCATGCATAGAAAAATATTTTTTTATTCTTTTGCTCTCTATTATGATGTGACAGCTTGGCCCTTTGCAGTGCATAAGGATCACTTTTGGTCAATTTTAGCAGGAGAAGAAGTAATATGTAGAAAACTTTACCTGTCATCTCTGGCAAATGCTGCTCTTGATAGGGTTCCAGTTTCAAACCTGTTGGTATGCCATGGTTATACTGTCATCCTCTGTCAGTTCATTAATATAATTTAGTTTTCATCACAATTCATATCCAAATTTGTCTAATTAATTGCCTTTATTGCCATCCTTTGTTGCCCATGAAAGTTTTGATTTACTTTTTGATATGAAAAAGTTTGGTTGGTGAGTGACATCTGATCTTGTATCAGCTTTGACAGGTGTACAATATTAATCAGGTGTGTGTCTGAACTCCAGTTTCTGCAGATACAATATATTTGTACTTTAACAAAAAGGATGGCAGATACTAATATCAATGGTACATAAGTACCACTATAATTAATTTCTCATATTGTTTGAATTGACTCAAAAGTTTGTTAGCCAAAAAATCAGGGAAAATTTTGAATATATATATATATATATATATTTAAGCTCTGTATGGTTTACACAAGCAGAAATATGTGTTCTTTTTTAAAAAGTTAAAGCAGTTTGCTATACCTTCAGGCTTCTAGAACAGTATGATGTTTAAGAATGTCTCACATTGATTTCAGTTCTGGATTTCTTTGTGGAAGACAGAGCTACTCATTGTCAGAGATGTAGAATACAATCCTAACCAGGACACCTGGCATTAATGCAAAGTCACTCTAGGGAGGTGTAACCAGCTGTGGTGGCAGTTAAAGCTCTATTCATGCTCTAATCACATCTTCAACAAAGACCAAAATGTAAAGGATGGTTCAAAAAAAAAAATTATGGTACCTAGTTTTGTGTAATTAAAATAACATCTTGAACTCTTTAGCATTAAACTGAAATGACTCTGCAGGTGATGGTTCGGACATCCATCTATTGAATGCAATTTGCTTTGAATTCTGTCTTACCTAGCCCATGTTCTGAGCTAACACTTGGCTAGAGCATGGCTACTGCACAGACATAATTATTTTCATACTGAGGAAACATACAGAGTCCATTTGATTGACATTCTATTCATCATAAGCCGTGTTCTGCCTTGAACATAAATTTAATTCAAAATGTCCACTTCAGCATAATTTTTCCCCCATAACTTCCTTCCATTGGTGCAGCAAAGACCCCACAGAGTGCCACTATCTGCACACAGTGAGTACCAAGCAGGTTAGGGAGCTGGAAGCTTGCAGCTGAGGAGTTCTGGCTCCTTGGCAGGGTGACACTCACTCTCCAGGGCCAAGGCCATAGAAAGCACCTCTGGGAGAGCTCCTGCTGGGGTGAGCCAGCACTAGGAGGGTGGGAAGCAGCTGCAGGCAGAGCTGCTGGCCAGCCTGCCTTCTGGAAGGACAGGGCCAGGGCAACACAGAGCCAGGGTGGGGAAAAGCGGCAGAATGTCCGCGGCGCAGTTCTTGCCAGGTTAGGGAATGTGTAACGGAGCAGCTGCTGGATATGCAGTGACAGCTACCACGACCACCATGGCTTTGCTGGCTGACAGCATGTCTCCCAAAGGGGGGTAAAGCATGGGCTACTCTAATCAGATGTTCATTCGGAGAAAAATGAACTTTCTGTCATTCAAGTCCTTGTGGGTACTGCAGAGAGAACAAAAGAATACAGTCATTAAAAAAAAAAGTCACTGGCTACTGACCTGCCTGTCAATAAGCATTAAAGAAATGTGATGTAACTGCTGAAAAACTACCAAATTTGTTATAAATAGCAGTGCTAATGTCAAATACAAAGTCAGAATTGGTGTTGATCTGTAGCAATCATATTGGAAATCAAGAGATACTTTTGATTTTATTGTAAAGGAAAAATCCTCTGCAACAAATATTTGCATCAGTGAGGGAGAAAATCTGCAGCTGAATTAGGGAGAGAATAGAGGAAGGAAAAAGGTAACTTCTCATTCCATTCAGTTTGGATATCCTTGCAGTTCACAACAGCAATTAGGCTTTAGAAATTGGCAATAAACCCTGGGAAAAGATGAGCATATTGTCAGAATAGCTGGGTTTTTTTAAAAGAAGTGCATTCACTCTGACTCAGGGAGGAGCTGGAGTCTGCAGTGAAGGGAGAGCGGCATGCACTAGCATGCTTAAAACTCTTTGGAGTTAGAGGCTTTGCTACCGTAAAGGAACCATTTTCTTTGGGAAGGATCTACAAGACTTTCAGAAGATGTGCACATACCAATTCTGTTTCTGCATAACTAAATTCATAACCTGTTTCAGAAAATGAAGAGGGCTCTGAGATCTCACTTCAGCTTTTACTGTGTTTGATGTACGTCAGAAATACCCTCCTAGCTTTTCACACACTTCTAGTCAGAAGACTACTGTAATTCTGTAAGTACTGTGCTGTTCTGGCTAGGTGATATTGCCATAACCTCTTCTTAACACCTTTTCATTCAGTTTCTCTCTCCTCTGTCATTTACTCCAGACCACTTCTGACTTCTGCAGTATGAAAAAACCCAACTAGTAGTGTAAGTCTGAATCACACTTGTTTAAAGCAAGTGGTTTTTTCACTTCTGTCCATTTTGTCATCATGTTTGAGGCTTCTACATTTTTCTTGCATATTGGTGATTAGCTGGAAAGACATATAGACATTAGGCCCTTTGGGAGAGATTTTTCCCTGCTTTTCATTTGAAAGCAGGTCACTGCTCTTATTGATTTCTGGACTACCAGATATTGTATGTGCCAATGTCAAGTATTAGGTCTCCTCTTGTGTTGGCAGTGGTGATGAAGTATTCAGTATTTGGGTTTTACAGGGGCACACCTAGATCATTTTGCCTTTAGAATTACCAGAGGACTAAAAATACTCTCTTGTTTTCAATTAACAAATCTCCAGATTGTTCAAATACATTTAGAAAGGTGATTTGTGTAATTTCTTTGTGTGCTGGGTTTTTGTGTGCATTTTTGTTTTTGTTTTTGTTTTTTTTCCATTTCCAGCAAAAACTTTACAAACTACTTTTTTTTTTTCATCCTCTTACTATTTCATAAAAACTAGGCTCATTCCTGGAACGTTAATATGGGTTTTACAGAAAGAAAATTGAGTCTGAGAGAGAGTGAGTTATGATGCAATTAAGTAATTGATGATGAATGGTGACATAAGTGACCATGGGAAATATGTAAAACTACTAAGGTGTGTAAGAATTAAATGATGTTTAAGATCTGTATAATCTGCCCGAAATATAGAAAACTTTAAAAAATATTTCTAAATGTTTAGCTAGAAATTTATAATTTTCTCTCCAGCTTCTATTGTGTTAATTTTGACCCTCACTTGAAAGGAAAGTTCTTGTATTTTTCTTATTAAAATGTTAAAATGTTTGTTATTGTCATATTACCTGGAAAATTTCTTGATAAAGCTTGTAAAACTAATTCGATTTTGGCAGGGAAAACTATCTTGTCCCTTTCAAGCAGCACTGAATATTTTACAATGTCCAGAATGCAGACCAACAGCAATGTCTTTGAGGAGAAATTCTCTGAAGATTCAGATCCCTTGTACATGCTCAAACCTAGAACACAGAAAGACAAACCACGAAATAAATTGGGTGTCTTTATAAATGACAACTAGTTTTTTTATTTCCTCTCCTCACTTTCCCTGTCTGGAGACTGCAGCAGAAACCACATGACCAGACAGATGCCTTTCAAATAAGTTCTTAAATTTACCTGCTGTTCTCAAAAACAGATACAAATCTAAGCAAGCCCAAATGTTTCAAATGTGCACCTGGATTTGGTGGCATAGGCCTGTATTATTTCTTCTAAGCATAAACTAGTATATTACAAAAGTGAAAAGTTAACTTGTATTTATAAATTAAAAAGAAATTCTTGTAAGCAGTCTAGGAAATGGTAATTCAGCTGTCAATGTTGAATGAAGTTTGCACATGAGGTGCAGTGTGAACTTCTAGTCTGAAGTTCATGCAGAAGAGAAACTGCTTCAACAATTTTATTCAGGTATGGAGATAGAAATGGAAACATTCTTTTTTACTTTCTGTTCTTGGCTTTGACTTGCCTTGTTTTGTACTGTAGGAGCAAAATTGTTCTTCATCAGTTTACCTTGGCCCAGAATTCACTTTCTCCAATAGAAATGGGATGAAGTTACTGTTCAGGTACTCTGTAAGCCAACTTTATGTGGTTGGATTGATTCTTTCATTGTGTTAAGGCACCTTTCTGGACTGCTTGGGAAGGAGTTCTGACAGCATCGTTGCTTTAGAAAGTCCAGCAGCAGGGTAAACTCTGCCTACTTTTAGCAGCTGTCTTTATGTTCTTTCCTTCCCTCTTAAGCCAGCTTCTTTTGCCTCCTGACCAGCAGTACCCAGGGGTCTGCTCTTCACAGTCACAGGCTTTGAAAAGTATCCTTACACATTCACTGTGTGCAGCTGTACTCAGGCAAATGGCTTAAGGGCAGATATAATTATTTCAGAGTTTTCTGAAAATCTGAATTTGAACATTCTAGGCACTTTTTAACATGGTTGGCTTTTTTACTATATTACCTTTTAACAATAGCTGGCTTTTTTAGTGTCATCTTTCTGATGTAACTTCCATGTTTGCCAAGGGATTGTTCTTCAGCAGGAAATAAAAATGGCCCTATGAATATGGGTTCTCTAATCTTAATATTGTGTATGCAGAAGACAAGAGAGAAACAGAGGAGGCAGGTTGAGCAAGGAACAAAGAACGTTAAATGACTTACAAGTTCACCAGTATATCAGGCAGCTCTTAAGCTAACTACTACCAGTCTTGTTGAAGAAATTACATGAATTCTATATCCCAGTATTAATTACAGTGTCCAGAGAACTCTGGTTTTTGGTGTGGGAGAACAAATTCTTCCACCAATCCTACTCCAGCAAGGCTATGTATTAAGATGTGTACTCAGCTGGAGGAGAGAACAAAGACAATTACTGTCCTGATCCATGAACTAGCAATCAGATGTTTTCATACACTGTTAAATGTGTTCTGGAAGTATTCCTGTTTATTGCTGAGGTGTCCTAATTTATGAAAGCAATGATATGTTTAGTGTGCTTTATAAAAAACCCTATGAACTCCACAATCTAGTCTCCCTAAATCCGTAAAATTTACCAGCAGTTAATCAAAATTCTAGACCATGTCTTTGCCATGGTATTGATGAAAGTGCAAAAATTAGGTATTAAGTGATGCATTGCTTGACTATGGTATGTTGTCAGTGCTTTTAGGACCTTTCCTTCACAGGTCAGCACCTGAGTGTGCTCTGCCACAGTGACCAGGCAACCACTCCATTTTTCCTGACAATGTGTCCCCCTCTCCTCCTGTAGCTTCATAGGTGCTCTCAACCCAGCAGGAGTATTTGTTCTAACTGCTATGTCAGTCCACCGAACAAATATGCAGTATGAAGTTACAGAATAGAGAGATGAGGTTTTAGGACTTTCTACTTCCCTGAGAGGGGAGCTAGTAACACACGGTGCTTTGGGAAAATATTCCAGAAAACAGTGGACTCTCAAGCTAAGTACTCCAAAAAAGGTTCTGGTTTTTACGTTCAAGCCTCTGAATGTAAATACAAATGTGCTTGGTGGTGTTGGTAAGTGGAGTGAACATTTCATGAACTCAAGTGAGTTTGTGGCTGTCACCATAAATGCATGGATAATGTTTTCTCATTTAACCCTTTTTGGTGATAGTTTCAGTTTGACTCATTATTGCACACAAAATGACTTACAGTAATGGAAACTTTTACAGTTATGAGAGATGTTATGTAATTTCATCAGTAATTTTGTGTTTGCAATGTATACTGCAACTTTATTTTTTAATAATTTGAATTCTTTTTAGATTTTTTGCCAGAAGTTTCGTATCAAAATTTTTATTATAAATTATTACAAATACCCAGTAAGTTTCTTGAAGCTGGCTGGAAACGCTTATGGAAAAAGCTTTTGGCAAGAGGATACCTTAGGACATATTTTATTGGCTTTTCCAGGAGTAGCATGTCCAGCATGTTTTTGGAAAAAAAGATAATTTAAGTCATTAGGCAAACTGAAAGACAGGCAATTTGTTTCAAGTAGCATCAGAGAAAAAAAAATCCATATCTAATGAAAGGTGGTTCAATTTTAATAAGTTTTCCTTTTAATTGTATGACACATTTTGAGATTGTGTTGCCTCAAGATAAAAATAGAGGCTGAGGGATTTTTCTTTGATGCAGTAGGAGGGAGGCAGAGAGAGAGGAAGAAAAGAATAGCAAAGTCTTTGGCAGAAAATACTTGGCATCATAAAATCAGTAATATATGAACCTTCTTGTTTGAAAAAACACACAGTGTTTTCATATATTTACCATTTCAAATGTCTGCATTTGAATGAGTGTGATTTTTTATATTTCTTTTTATGTCTGGTCTTATTTTTTGACATTAAATATTGGTGTTGGATGTGCTAATTGAACTTTTGAAAGTATATCTCAAATACAGTGACAATGGTGGTTCTGTGAGACTTCTTGAGATTATTATTAGTTCCCTGTCCTTTGGATAAGATAATTTCATGGCTCATTTTTTTGAATAATTGCCTGTTTTCCTGAAACACTAAATAGTCTGTGTCAAATTCTGGTCTTCAGGGCAGCAATAGTTCCCTGTTTCGGGAGTACTGATTAGTTGTGCAATAGGGAGCAGAATTAATTCATTGCCCTGTGTTTGTGTGCCATTGCTCTTGTTGTTCCTTCGTATTCTCCGTGATTTGTTTGGCAACACATTAAGAAGAAGTCTTATTTAGTGGCTCATTTAAAAGAGCAATGTACTTGAGTTTGTTGAGAAAATAACTATTGCTTCAAATTTGAAAATCCTGACTGCCCCAAGATGAGTACCCCAACTGTTGGTTGCCTTACACACTAATGCCTGGTGGAAGAAGAATCTGTGCTACAGATAGTTGCCACACCAGAAATAATTCAAAACTGCAAGAAAGAGAAAAAGAAAAACTAACTGAAGCTCCAGACAAATTGGCAGGTTGGGTTGTGTAAATAAAATGGCCAGCTAATTGTATTCCCTGGTGAATCCAGTCCAAATGGACCAGACAGGTTGAGTGCATAATAGAACACATGCACCACAGTTTGAAAATCTCTGGGAATACTGAGCTGTCTTGTGCCACCCCTGATGGAGCTAAAATTGTAGTGAACAGAATGCTGGAACTATGTTGTATTATCAGAGGACGTGGAACCACTTATTTGAACTAAACACTTAGTGCTGTCATGCTGGTGTGACAGAAAATGGCACTAAAGCACAGCTGAGTGGCTATTTTTGTCTGGATAAATACTCCAGTTTGTCAAGCTCTGTCTTCTGGTCTGCTAAAGCACAAAGGTGGAGTTCAAAATCAGACATTAACAACTTTATGTTACGTTAACTCAGGAAGAAGAATCTCCTCATTCCTTTTCTTTTCTGTGTTTAATTCCAAATGTCAAGTAAATTTAAAAAGTGGGTCTCAGGTGATTCAAAGAGAATGCTTAAGCCTTTGGTTCATTTTGTACTTCCAGAAAAGTAAATTTTGTGTAAATTTACCTCTTTCTTTATTTCAGTTCATCAGGTTTTGGCATTGCTGGTGGTGGATGTAGTCTCTAGTTTAAAAAGCATTCCTTGTAAGACATGGGCTTTACTAAATAAGTATGCTTGTAACTCCCACTTTTACAATTATCCTTACCGTGCTGGAGCATTTCAGATATTGGTTTTTGCGTCCTAAAATTAACAGCAAAATATTTAAAAAAATAGAGATTACAGATGTAAAGATTAGAGTCTTACTGACTGAGCACCAGGCTTGGGGTATAAGTGGGAGTTCAGGGTTTCCATTATTGAACTAAGTCTAAATATAATACTTGCTTAATAATTCTGGGAGGAGAATTTTTGTCATTAAACTTGGGTAAAGCTGGGGCTCTGGTAGATCAGAGGAAATTGTGTATTTAGGGCCCATGATTTCTCTGAAGCATTTTCTGCAGATGTGGACCATTATCCCAATCCATGTTTATGGCACCTTGCAGCTGGGGAATGCTCTTTGGCAAGCTGAATAGGATCAGTGTGAGGCTGGTGTCTCCTGTTGGGGTGGAGAGCCAATTAAGATCAGAAAGAGGGTAAAGAAGTATTTCAGGCATATCCCAAGGCATTCCAGGGGCAGAGCTGTCAGGATACAAAACCTGAGAGGAAATCTCAGTATATGGGCTACACGTAGTGAAGGACTGTGCTGCTGTGCAGCAAATCTCCTGGCTTTCTGTCAGGACTGCTTGAGTGGAAAATTTTTATTTGATCAATAATCAGAACTGTGACTTTGTATTGAGTTAGTACATAGAACTCAGAGAAAGGGCTCAATAATACTGTCTTGAGTATAACTAATGGGTGTTCTTGCTAGGCTTGTGAATGAATACTGCTGATGTTGCCTTGAAGTCAGGAGTGCTATGCCCTAAGAGAGCAATGGGGAAAGGTGAAAACAATATTTTGCCTCTATGGTCCCCTAAAGGCAAACCTTCACTACCCTTTTCCTGCAGACTAAGAGAAAATTGTTTGGTCAGTGTGTATTTAGAGGACAAGAGAGGAACAGAGGAACCTGGTTCTTCAAGGAATGAAGAAGAGCAATAAATGACTTCTGAGTTCAGCAGGGTATCACACAGCTTTCGAGATAACTAAGAGGGCTACTGCCAGTCAGTTTGGTCAGTGAAGAGTAGTTCTCCCTCTTTGTTTTCTTTCAGTTTATCTGAACTTTTCGGAAATTGATCTGTATCATGCAAATAGTGGTATCCAGGATACCAAATTTAAGAATTGAATATTGCTTTAAAAATGCAACTTATTCAAAATTTTTTTCCCTTACAATTTTTAAAAAAATTATAACACATTTTGAACTCTTCATAATACTCGTACTGATTTACAAGTGTTGTTTCTGAATTTTCAGGTCAAAGCATGTTAAGAAGAAGGCTGTAGTCTAAAAAGTTTTGTTTTGGCATGAGGAATACTTTTATACATTCAGACTGTGCTTGGATATCTGTGGGGATATTCTGAGGCTGGATATGAAAGCAAGACAAATGAAAATGAGCAGCATGGTCCAATTTTTAACAAGCGAGAGAACAGATTCAGTATCAGCTACTTTTCCAACCAAAATGTTTTTGGTTTGTTAGTTTTTGTTTATTTGTTTGTTTGTTTGTTTGTTTTGGGTTTTTTGTTTGTTTTTGGGGGGGAGTTTTTTTGTGATTTGGGTTGGTTGGTTTTTTTTTTTTGTTTGTTTGTTTTTGACTTTTTGTTTTTGTTTGTTTTTTGTTTTGTTGTTTTTTTTTCTGTGTAGTTCTGTAGCTCAATTGGGAACTTTAGTCTTCTTTTTGAACTGTAGTCTTCTTTGCTCAGGAAGTCAGCCACAATAGTCAGAATGATTCCTTGATTCCTTCAAAAGGAATGTAGTGGAATAGGTCTGTAACAGATTCATTGCCCAGGGTAATCAAGACACCTTGGCAACACTGGTGGGAGCAGTAGTAAATCTGCAAGAAGGCTTAACTCTTGAGTATATCTGATTTCACTCTTATCTCAAATCTGTAATATTTTCACTTTTCTACCTTGTATTTAAGAAAAAGAACCTTTCTTTAGTCTTTAACATATGTCAAATTTAATATGAAAGTTATTTATATTACAGTCATAGCAGAAGTTTCATTGTGCTGCATGCACTGATCTGGTCACAGTGTGAACATGCCTTTAGCTTTGAGATAAAGGAAGCCATACAGTTTGAAATTCTTCATGGATTGAATCTGCTTTGAGTCTAACTTGCTTTTTTTTTAAGCAACACAACAATCAAATCAATCAAATCAAAACAAGCAAACCAATCTGTTTTCTGGGGATAGAAAATAAAAACAAACAAACAAACAAACAGAAACACCAGTACGCAAACAAAAAAAAACCAAAATAAAATAACTACAAAACTAATAACACCAACAAACACCAACCAACCCAGACAAACAGGGAAAAAAACCTCCCCCAGAATCCTACTGAAAAATCTTGGGTTTTTCACTGCGTATTTGTTTGCTTGACTACTGCTTTCCTGGGAAATTCTGCTGCTTTAACATTCTCAATCAGCTCTTCACAATTTTCAGAGATTTTTCTGTGTACAAATCTGTTCAAGTTTAATGGCCTTTTAGTTGTTGCATGTGTACTGTAATCAAATATGTCTTACCACTTCACTTCTTCTATTTTCAAGATTTAGAAAAGTACTGAAATAAACCATAGTCTTTCTGCTGGTAGGATATCTACCCCTCTCCCCCCCATTGTTCGTACAGCTCCCTTTGGTGCATGTTGGGGGAAAATACAATTATTTGAGCAAATCAGAGGACAAGACCCTGATCAATTTAATTTTGATTCATTCTTATGGTCAGGTCAAAAGGGATTGGTCTGAGGCTATAGCTTATGCAGACCCAAAGAAGCAGATAGAAAAACATTGATTGCATTTTGACTTTTTTGTCCTGCCCTGTAGTTTTGACACCTACTTAGTAATATTATTTTTCATTAATTCTGGTAAACCAGGTGCTTAATCACTTTTAAGGAGAACCAACTGACAATATTTTGAGACAATTAATCTGTAAATATTTAAGTCCTTGTTTTCCCCTTTGAACAAGAAATAGACTCCTGTGCTACTGAGCTGCATGTTGTAGCTGGTAACACTGACAGAAACTGTGTCAGAATTGCTGTACATTCCTCAGGACAAACCCAAAGCTAGTGTAAACTTCATTATGTGTTGTGCTCTGTACATAGTTTTACACAGCTTTTCCACAGGCTAGACAAACATTTCCAAATGAATTTGTTGAGATGGTTCACTCTTGTATTACATGATGCCAACCTAGAAAATTGACAGGAAGCAATTATTCAGATTCTTTTAAATTTTTAATTTTTAAAGCACATTGTTATGTATTTCTCTACTAGGTAGGGTAAAGCATCTTCCTGGCAATACTGGAATGCCCCGAGGATCCCCAAAAGCCTTTTAAATAATATTTTATTTACTGTGAGGAGGACTTGAGACAACCCTTTTAGGTACCTACAAGAATTGTAAAGCCTGGTGAGAGCAGATTGGCTGTGGATGCCTTCAGCTCAGACTGACTGAGAAAGGTTTGCTGTGTATGGTTTCAGGCTACTGGAAATACTTGGGGCATTAAGAGTGCCATTGCAGCATTAGTGTTGAGGATATGGGAGCTCATATGCATGGCTGAGGCCAAGTCCTGTAGAGGCTGATCCACCCAAAGCTCAGAATGAGGTTTCAGTCCTTCTTTCTTGCTGCTCTGTGGTACCCCAGAGTCTTGTTTTACTTAGTAAATCTAAAGAAAAAAGAGGTGCTGGACAAAGCACAAAGAATTTGGTTTTGACTTTTGTGGAAAAAGCACTTCTTGTTTATTTGCAAACAAAAGTAAATTTGCTTTCATTTTCAAACAAGAAACAAATGTTCTTACCAGTGGTCAACCCTTGGTGGCAGGTAGATCATTTTATGGCAAATGATCTCAGCTGGCACAAGAAACAAGATTTAATCTGGGTATGCATTTCATTGCAAATGAAAACATTTTTAAGTTTAAAAGGAATGAGCCCTGGAACAACTTCTTTAAAATAACGATGGAGAGAGCAACCAGGGTTGAATTAAAGAGGACATTTCATCAGTTCATGACCAGGATTAGAGGGCCCAGTTGCTTTTAGGCAGCAGGAGTCAGTCTGATATCAGTCATGAGTAACATAGAAAGGCACTTTTGAGATCTGTGTTATCAGTCATTATAGTTCTGATTCTTCCTCATCTGTTTTCTTCCAAATGTTCTGCTTTGGGATACCATTTTAACTGAGCTGACAACGTGCTAGACTCACAACATTTGTGATCTTTGTATAAATGCATTTTCACAAAGGAACAAGTTCTGCACAGCAGGATTGACCAGTGCTATGGTCTTCGTGTCTGTCAGTGCAGAGCAGATTTCTTCCTCTGCTGAGTATGAAAACCCATAATCAAGGGGTAGGCTGGTCTGTAAGAGTATTTGGCCATGAAATCAAAGATAGTCATTCTGTATAAAAGGCATTCAGAACCATCTGATGCTTCTGCCTTTGGTATTTGAAGAATGATTCTATGAAAAATAGGGGTTTTAAGTAACATCTCTCTTTTGTGAAGGAGTAACGAAGTCAAAAGTTGATTGTGTCTAATTGAAGTATTGATTCATTCAGTTTAGTCACAGGATGACAGAAAAGTTGTTTAGAAGGAAGCTATGGAGGTCACTTACTCTAGCCTCTTGCTCAAAGGGGGATGCATTTGACCAGTGTTTGATACTTTCCTGTATGACATCCTTGTCACTAAACTGGAGAGACTTGGATCTGATGGATGGACCAGGCAGTCCACCCATTAAGGAATTAGTGGGATGGTCATATTTGAAGTGTCACAGCTTGAAGTGGAGCCCAGCGATGAGTGGTGTTCCTCAGGGGCCTGTACTGGGACTAGCACTGTCTAACATCTCTTTTGGCAACATTGTCAGTGGCATTGAGCTCACTCTCAGCAAATTTTCTGACACCAAGCTGTTCAGTGCAGTCCACACACCGGAAGGGGGGCATGCCATCCAGAGGGACTTTGGCAAGCTTGAGAAGTGAGCCCCTGCTGATCTCATGAAGTTCAACAAGGCCAGGTGCAAGCCTGCACCTGGGTCAGGGCAATCCTGAGCACAAATACAAGCTGGCCAAAGAATAGATTGAGAGTGTAGGTAAAAATTTAAATTGAGAAAACTGACTCTCAGTCATTTCATTTTTGTTTGATTTCTTTAAAACATAGGGAGGAGTAATTTCCTGTATGAAGTATTTGCTTAAAATGCCCATTGCCAGACAAAGTAAATTACCACTAAAAAGTAGGTAAGTTTCCTACAAATGAAAAGGGAATAAAATACTTCATATTCAAGATAATTAATCTGTGCAACATCCTGCTAAATGAAATTTAATTGTACAATGTAACTGAAAAGGTTTTGGTAAGATTTGTTGCATCCAATTATGCTTATTCTAGCATGATGCAATAAAGATTACTTCATTTGTTCCATATTCTTCTCAGTATGTTAGATTGGGATTATTAAGGAGAGAAGGAAATAAAAATCCCTTCTATAAATCTCTTCACCTTCCCTTAGCCTGAGCAAGAGTCAGTTTCTAATTTTCTCACAGATGTTTTCTGTGCCAAACTTCATGCAGGTGAAGCACCACAGGTGTTTGCACATTTATAGATTTTTGCCAAGTCTATGATGCTCATCTGCCTTTCCTGTGCATGTTGAGGCCATACTGGGTTCAGCTAGAGGATCAATTAAAAATGTCAGCTTGTAACTTAAAATATAAAAGAAAGTATACAAAATATGAAGTCAAAAGAGGAAGTAAACTTCCCTTTCCAAAAAAAGAAAGTCCTTTATCTGATAAAATATAGTATATCTGAGTATCTTAAGCATACTAACAGAAACAAATATAATTCTTTAAACAATGCAGGCCACAAATTAAATTTGATAGTTCTGTTGTGAACGTGGATTGCATAATGTATTAGCATTATCTGAGACAATCTGGTAAACGAGCAGAGACCACAGGAAAATATCTGAGTAGGTACAGAGATAAAATACTGAGAGATTTAACCACCTCAGACTTGCAGGTTTTAGCATCAGCAAACTGAT
Organism: Cinclus cinclus; assembly: GCF_963662255.1. Classification (NCBI taxonomy): domain Eukaryota; kingdom Metazoa; phylum Chordata; class Aves; order Passeriformes; family Cinclidae; genus Cinclus; species Cinclus cinclus. Next base: position 39,437,030 of record NC_085046.1, on the reverse strand, counting down.
GAATTGTCCCCCATTTTGCAAGTGCAAACCTACACATCTTGGTACACAGAATGTTGGTAGATTGATTGGGTTCATGATATGCAAAATGAGGAAGAGCGATCCTATTTAGATAACAAATGTCTGAACTTTCTGTCCAAAACTCAGGCCTTATTTATTAAGGTTCGATCTCATACAGTCATCAATCTGAAATGATACAAACTGCTTTGTTTTCACTCCACTTCTGTCTAGAACTAAAAAGATTGAGTGGCAAAAGTGGTGGTTGCTCTGACTTAAGCAGCAGAACAAATGGCAACCATCTTACTGGAATGAGTCAATTCAGTTTTGCAAATTCAAAAAGATCTTGTAGTGTGAGTAAAATTCACAGAAGTAGAAATATTTAACTGAACTGGGTGCTCATCAAAATTAGTTTAACTTGGATAATTCCAAAATTATTAAAAGTTAGACATACAAATGAAAATTAAAAGATCAAGGCTTTGCATGTATGTTGCTTCTTCTACAGTAAATATTAGATAATCTTATAACATCTGTAGAAATTACTGTTGGCTTGGTAGCAGTCAAAATAAATTTTATGTACTTATTAAAAGTGATGTGAATAATAAATATACTTATGTAGTTCACAGATAAAGAAAAAGGAAAAAAAGAAAAAAAGAAGAAAAAAAAAGCAAAAAAGAAAAAAAACCAGGGCTAATGATTTCACAGCTGTGGATTTCCAATAGTAAAATATCTTCTGTATATCTTGTTAATGGAAGTGCTTGGAAGTACTTTTAGAGGACAGTTATGCTTTTTAAAAATTCAAATATGCTTTTGTTCCAGGTGGTAAATGTTCATTCATTTAGATAGCTGGTCTAGCAAGAACTGTGTACCAAGAAGGAAAAAAGACAAAAAAATGCAAACAAAATGTAGGAAGTCAGAAACTGATATTCAAGGTACAAATATTTTTTGTTTGTTTTTTTTTTCTTTAAGTTTGTAAAAAGTTAGAACAAGATCCATTCACTTTATTAGTAAAGGGACCCTTTTACTGTTTTTCTTGGTTCTTCTGAACCATTTACAAGTGAGTTTCAGAATCACTACAAATTCAGATTTCTGTATTTCCACCAGTGTTGTGTATGCTGTAACCTTCTAGAGTTTAAAGATTTGTCTGGACTGCCAATATGTATTGGGTATTTTTTTTCAGTTTGAAAGAGAATTGGCAAAGAAATTTACCTCCTTGATTATTTGAATAAAGGCTGACACCAGATTTAGATATGATATGAGTAGTTCTAGACTTAATTCTACATTAGTTCTTATTCAGATTCCATTTTAGCTTCAATATATTATTTCACTGCTTGTTCTTCAAAGATTCATACACTTGCCAATTAATATAATAAATATATTCTTTCTTATTCACATTATTGTGTATTAACACTATCAATATATTCCTTCTCAGCAGATCATGGCAAATGTATCATTCTTTTTCAGATTACTATCTGCAAAATATTTCTTTAATTATAACATTCAAATGAGCTCTTGGTAGTAACAATAACCAGCCAAATAAAGCATTCCTGTTCTTTAGCTTCAAAACTGTCTCTCAGCTGGCTTGCATTACTGTATGAGTCAGATTAAAAAAAAAAAAAAAAAAAAAAAAAAAAGATGTGCAAGTTCTTTGACTCAGGCTATACAGCATATGATTGAAGTAAAGAACATCATCTGCTTTGTTCACCAGGGAGTTTTATTATTATTATTTCTCTCTGGGCTTCTACTTTTCTGCTCCTCAAATAAGGCTAATTACAAAGGAAAAAAAGTTGAAACTGGTAGAAAGAGATCCTTTAAAGCCATTCCTTTTGCAGAATGGAACAAAAGAAAGTACCAAGGGCATGGATAGGCCTTGAAAAAAAGAAAAGAGAAAAACCATCTAATGAGGATGCTGAGATAAGTGCTTGTGAAGAAAACTGGCAAAAAAGGGCTTTTAGTCTAAAATCCATAAATAAGTGGGCATTAGATGGGTACTAGAACATTTTTAACAAGAGAGGCCACCAAACTGTATCATCCTATGCAAGACCTACTATCCTAAAACTCTTCTTCTTAACAAGATAAGGGTTTTTTCTTTGAAATATTAATTTGAAAAAGATATACTTGAAAATTAAGGAGTATTATTCACGTCTGTGAATCCATTATAGGGGAAGACACCATCAAAGCTGCTTTAGATATAATTATGAATGCTGTAGATTTTCTAAAGGTCAAAGATCCTAAACAGTATGAAGAAATTGTTCACAGCATATCATGGCTCAGACAGGGTTTGACCTCCAGTCTCTCTTTGGGTCTTCTTGTCTGTGCTGAAGAAGAAGCATGCACAGCATCAACTACAGAAGAGTTTAAGAATCAAATCATTTGCCCATCCTCCAAACCTATTTCTTAATACTCCTGGGTAATTGGGCACTCAGACGTGCTTGATATCTGTGGATGTGCAGGTCAGGTGTTTGAGGCTCGGTCTAATTACCAGAGAATGACTACCAGCTAAGCATTGTCCATTTCAGCTCTCAGTGCTGCTCTTGTAACACATAAAGGAGAAAAACAAATCTGAAAGGGAGAGAAGATAAAAGGACAGAGAAAAATAAACTACAGGACCTGATCCAAAGACTGTAGAAGTTAATGGAAAGTACCATTAGCTTCAGTGAGGTTTAGATTAATCTTGGTTTTTAACAAGACTGGCAGTTCTTTATCCCATCATGCATTAGATCTCCTTTCACCCATGGGTACCAGAAAGTTTGCATTTAGTACCAGTGATCTGATTTTGAACATTTTCTGACAAACTAATGAAATCAGTTGGGGAATGATTTAACTTTGGATTTTTTTTCAGAAGTTTCTCTTAATATGAAATTTTAAGCAATTTGAAAAAAATGTTTCAGTACAACAGCAGTAGTCCCCAAAATATAATAATAATAATAATAATAATAATAATAATAATAATAATAATAATAATAACAACAACAACAACAACAACAGCAACAACTTGTAAATACCACGGCTAAAAATCTGATGTTTACACTTTCTTTGGAGCATTTTGATTGTGAATTTTTAAAGTAATAAAATATTTAGTGCAGATTTATTAAAAACTTTCTTAAACGTGGTACACGATACTGCTCCTTTCTTACTCACTTTTAGCCACGCTTCTGGCACATGGTCTGTGCCCCAGATGGACCAAGTAAATACACATGTAGCTAGTGATCAGGTGTTGGAACTTGATTGCCAGCTAGCAGCTTTTGGTGTGATAGAGGATTCACCCACAGGTGTCCTACGCATAGGAGAGTAGTTTTTTTGGCACTAACTTTTCACAGCAGGATACCTGTGTGGCCGGTAGCCATTGGCCATTTTATGTCACTTGCTGCAGCCTTTCCAAGATTCTGTGTGAATGATGAACAAATATAGCAGGGTACTTCCAAATGGTTTGGTAGATGTCCTGCAATTATCCAGTTTTATTTATTATGGTTCGCAGCTTGACTTACGGAGGTAGTGAAGCTGAACTAATATATTGGGTGGTTTTCTTTATATCAATGATTATCTTTTCTGGTCAGGGATTTTCCTGAACCATCACTCATAAAACTGATGTTTTACAAGTTTTTCATAGTCTCGGTATTATGATACTATCTTCTGCATGAAGATTAATAAACCAGCTTCAGCTGCAGACAAGATGGTAAGAGGCTTTTTTGTGCTAGAGAGATAATAATGTTGTTTTCTTGTGAGACAGTCTTTTATTTTGCTTTACAAGGCACACTCAGTATCAGTGAAGCATCAGACATAATTCCATAATTAAATTCTATTGATACATCCTTTAAAAGCAAAATTATAATCCTTCTGTTTCACACGTTAAAGACTGAGTTTGGTCTCTGAATAATGCTGTAACTCTTCAGAGGACACTTGAATTTTCTTTATCACATTTTAAGAAAAATAATTACTGATTGTAGCAGAGAAAATTTTTATAAATGCTCTCTTATTGATATTTTGCACAGTTTTCTCACATGTCTTTGAGTTCAATTAGCTAAATAACCACAATTCCCACAAACTGCAGACTTCATAGACTATATAAAATAGTGTCTTTGATACATTGACTATCTTGAAACAAGTGTCTGAATAGATGTAATAATAAATACTTTGATGGAATATGTCTCAGTGTCACACTGAGAAATTTCAAACTTATGATAGAGCTCTCCCTTCTCCCCTCTATCTAAATGCCAGCTGTTTTTAGACAATCCAGACAGAAGATAAATTATTAGAGACTAAACATTTTATTATAGGAAGGGGGAAATTCTGTTTTTATTAATCTTTCATATAAGCAAGCTGGACTACAAGTTGTCATCCTTACCCAGGTCAAAACCAGAGCAAGTTTAGCTAGTTCAATGCAGAAAAAATAGCTTTTTTTGTTTAATGAAAATGCCAAGGAAGAGGTTCTGTAACTGGAAACAAGCTTCTAACAACATAATAGAACATGTCAGATATGTATCTGCAGAGAAAAAATTGATCACAGAAAATGAATAATTTTCCAGAATTTCACTTCTGTAAAAATATGTGGAAAATATGCAGGATATATGATATCAAATGTACACTGAAGCTGTTGTTTAAATCAGAATGCCAATTTCTTCAATTTGTTCACAAGGGAAAATAAAGTACGGGCTATTCACTAAAGAGTTGGACTCTGTGATCTTCCTGGGTCCCTTCCAACTCAGGCTGTTCTGTGATTCTGTGATTCTGATATGAGGTTGAATGAATGAATGACAAAAGTGGCCTTGCTGGAAGCTTGGTTTGATTCTTGGCTCTAGCCTGCCTTGTTAATGGAACAGAGTTGAGGAAACAAACAGAAGTTCTCTGAGAGTAAGAACCTAGACTGTGGCTAGTACTGCACTTTGTGCTTTCATGGTAACTCAGCAAGCTCACATACTTGATTTCAGAGCCCCTAAGTACCTGTTGTTGGCTCACATTCAATCTCTTCTTTGGTGCAAAAGAACTGCCTCCCCAACAAGAAAGCTTCAACTGGAAATGCAGAACACGTGGAAATGTTGCCCAGACCTTTGTGGTTCTCTTAAGACTTGAAAGGGCAGGTCAGTAAATCTGTCAAAGGCACTCTGACAGACTATCATGCAAGTCTCATGAGTCTGCCAAGATCTAGACAAATATAGAAATGTCCTGGCTAGGACTGTACTTAGGCCTATCAAGATGAGAGTAAAGGGCAAAGAAATTCTGTTCCTTGTAACTTCTGGGGTGTTGGCCTCAAGGCAGGGGAGCTACTTGCATCTCAGACTTTATCAGCTCATAAATACCTACGCAGTTTGCTTGTGCAGGGAGTTCAGTCCTGACTAAGCCAGTGATTCTCACAGAGTGTGCTGGGAGATGGTAAGATGTGTGAAATGCACAAGAATCACTTCATGTTTAATCCTGCAAAGGTCTCTCATTGCTGAGTGCAAAAGCAAACGAGCCCAACAAGCCTCTTAAAGTGAGTTGAATGCAAAGGGCATCAGTTGTGAGTGAATGTGGGATGACAGTGGGGACACAAATGACTTTAGCCATTTGTCTTTGGGACCTTAAACCTGGCAGCCAAGAGAACATAGACACGCCCATAAGATGCTCCAGAAAGATGTAAGATTGTTAGGCACCTCTTTCTTGGTGGCGCAACAGATTTACAATAGTACAATGGAACAGATTCACTGTGACCAGGCATAAGGAAAAACTAAGTGTACTAAGCTGTATGGCCTATATAATATCATTAGCACCTATCTGGTAAGACACTTGCAGGTTTATTGCACAATCTAATGTAAGCAGAATTTTTAGGTCTAAGTTTCACATTGTAGTTGCTATTAAAGGACTGCAATAAATACTGCTTTACCTGCATTAAGATTGGTGGCTAAAATAGCAACAGGAAAGCAAAAATGGGGGACTAAGACTGAGTAGCAAAATGTAACAAAGAGGAAGGCTTTCCACCTGTTCTGCAAGGCTTCAGTCATTGTTGCAGCTGAGTCTCTGCATATCAAAAAAGATTATTGTGATGAGGCATTCAGACCTAGGGCTGTTTACTCTTTTTAATTGACTGTGCAGCAAAATCTGCAAATAGTTAGGTGAGCAAATGTCATTTGTGGAAGCAAACTGTATCTGTGTACACATGCTGTTCTGCCAGAGGTATCATATGAGTAACTACACAGCTCTTGTAGTAACTGAAACCAGGGACCAAGGGGACAGAAACTGTTTCCTGGATGGCATTTGGCTTGAAGACTCCAGGAGTCACAGCTCTTAGGTACAGCACTTCATAATGAAAATATATCTTCAAAGTATGCAGTACTGTATTTGTCTACAGATACTCAAAATATGTACAGAATATATGGAGTAGATTTTCTTGTTTATGCCAAGCTTACAAGCACTGTAGGGCCAAAAGCATATGTACATTTATATACTATGTAAGCTGCACTTGCAGTTACTGAATCACAGCTTAGGCAGACTAGCATATTTAGCTGAGCTTCTGTGCTTATGTGTATTCAAACAAAGGTTTGAGAATATTGTGATGTAAGAGATTTTTCACTGACCGTCCAAATATGACTGCTCTGAAAATAGAATTTGCATCAACATTAGGCAGTATGGTAGGACAGAAAGTGAAAGAAATTCCCTGTACAAGGGGTCTGAAGAAATTCCTCTTTTAAAATTTACTGTATATTAATTATGTATGATGTTTCAGGGAGTAAGAGTTGTTTGTAGCCTATGCAATGAGTTGCTGAAATGAGACAGAGAAAAATGCATCAGCATATCAAATTACACAGATATTGGTAGCCTAGGTGTATTTGCTAGTTTGGAAAGCGATGTTTGATGTTGTAAAATTAAGGTACTGCTCGCTGGGTTTGGATGGTGGTACCACATTTCTTTCAAAATGACAATACTGAAGTAGTTGGGTGAGAAGATATATCATTCCTATCTTGTGCCAACACTGCAAAGAGAAACAATGAATAAAATGTCTTCTTATAGCTTATTTCAGAGCTAACAAAAATGATGATTAGAAATACTGAAATGCATTTCACCCTCCCCTCACAAAATAAATAAAAAAATAAAAAGGTTATCAACCTCCTTCTCATTCAAGAAAATAAGGGAAAAGCTTATTGAGGATTATATGATGTGTGTAAATATTTTAATTGTTTTTCCACTTCTTTGGGAGGATATCTTTCTCAAGTATTGATCTTAGCTTCAAAAATTCAAAAGGAACTCCTCCTTCACATAAGAGAAGGATCCCCAGCATTCTGGGGATTAGTTTTGTTTGCTTTTTTAAAATTTAATAATGCTCTATTTTACAGTACATTGGGTGTTACACAATGTATTATCTGTATTTTTACAGTATGTTTGGTTGTTATTTTTATATCTTTTGATCCCATGGAAAGAGAAACTGTCTCACAGGCAAAGACAAGCTGTTGAAATGGCTGCCAGCAGAATTCTGGCGTTAAAACCAACAAAACCAAACAAAAACTAACAAAAAAATATATTACAAACTGGAAATGGTTGAATCGATCACAAGTCTTTTGACATTCCTCCTGTCCTATCCACGTGGATGCCTGTAAGCTCAAGTGTGAGGTTCATGAGTATTAACCAGCAAATTTACCAATAATATCTGAGGAAAATTTTTTCCTAGCACTTCTGATTTTTTAAGGACATTAAAAGGACGTGTCCTTTATCATATTGCTGCAATTGCCATTGTTCCATTGTAAGGGAATCTGGATGGGAATTTCTCAAAGTCTCAGGACCCACTGCTGCACAGTGCAAGATGATCCATTCTAAGCTGGGGTAAGCATTCTCATCTGTGCTGATACACACTCTAGTTATGGATTTGCAGTCCTCCAACCCATCTCAAGGTTAAATCAGTTAGGAACATATGACTGTATGATGGACTCAACATTCCAGTTTATTGAAATGTAAAAGCAATGGCATTTATTTTAGCGAGCAAAAATTAAAGGTGGGAATAGCAGTTCCTACAATATGTGAAAGTATTGGCTTGAACATCTGCGTGCCATAGTGTTCTCTTTTCACTGCTGCCCTGTTTGGAGTTCTCTGGTTTGTGCAGCTCATATTCAGTACTGCAGTAGCTTCATACCCACTATTATGAGAGGAAAAGTGACTACTGCATCATCTCTATCATATGGAGCTATTACTGTGTCCCCTATTACATGTAATAAATTAAAACATAAAGCCAGGTTTTGACAAACGTTAGCAAAATGTCTGTGAGGATTGTTTCTTAACAGTGAAAAATGAAAAATTGTTCTTGTTTACTTAAACTCCCTAGTCTTTTTTGTCTACAGGGACATGCATTTCTTCATTCTTGTTACTGTATCATCCTCCTTAGTCCCTGTTAATGTCTTCTTCTGGTCTTGTCCTGCTGTGATTGAGCATTATAAAGTTTTTCACGCCTCCATGCGCAAGTCCATCAACCAATTAGTTTTCAGAGCACGTGATACATATAGATGGCATGGCAGTGGGTTCAGACCTAGGTCAACATCCTCCCAGCTTTCAGTCAATATGAAAAAAGTATAGGTCTACATTATCAGTGATATCGATTTAGAGAGTGGATTGTTCATTTTTGCTTCTTTTTCAAACTTAGTCCCAGCTGTGATCACCACTGATATTCTGGTTTTTGTCTCAACATTCACCAAATAATTTCTCACTGTGACAAAAACTAATTTTAAACAGGCACCTGAAATGTATCAAAGTATGAGTCTTATATTGACTCTTTATGGAGGTTTGTTGCACTTCTTGCATACCCATCTTTTAGAATATTCCAGTAAGAAATCCAATTTTTGCATCTAATTACATTCTGTTTTCCTTTGGAAAAGTTTGGGAGGCTTGTTGGTGAGGACTTCTGAGAAAAGTCTGCCTCAGAAATACATCTTGTTTGTAAACTAGTGTAGAACATAATGGGGAATATATTTTAATTGAAGTAAAAGGTTTTCAAAGTCTGAATTGAAATAATCAGAGATCAATTATTATCATTTGTGTTTAATGGAGATTGACACAAATAGGAGTAAAACAGTGGGACATCCTGGATTAGAATGCACTGATCTTTGGCATTTTGATAGAGGCAACGTATCACTTCATAAATATACTGAGGGTTTGGAATCAAGTGTATCTCAGCAGAAAAATGGGAAATGCTTTTCAGAAAAATATGTTGTCTGCAGCTTTAGGAGATAGGAAAAAGCTTTTCTGCTGGTTGCTTTGTCTTTTATTTTATAACAAAGAGAACTGTTACACCTGCATAGTCTCTTTTATTTTATTGAGCACGCTAAAGCCTAAATCTGTATGGGTGTGATCTACCTCTCTCATGTATTAAATTGTTTTTTCCTTGTAAAATTTGTTTTGTCATTATAACTAAAATGAGAAGCATGCCTAGTAGTTTAAAACAAATATGTCTTCATATTGTTGTAAAGTTTAGATATTAGAAAATTAGATGGTACTTTCTGTAGTTAAAGCAGCTTAAAACTAGAAGCATTGATGGAGAAAAGAGGGGTGTTTGCAATTAGAAGGTACTGCCAATTTATTCTGTTTCCTTTCATTTCTCTTTTCTCCATTCTTTTTCTGTTGTGAGATTATAAAATCTCCTGTAATCAATAGAATTGAAATTATTTACATTATTTTGAAAAAAAAATCTAGTAACTGGGATATACTGATATCAAAGCTACCTAGGGAAGGTAAAAATACTATACTTATTATGGTTTTGCTCTATTTTTACCCATATAATAATTAAGCTCTAATGATGGGAATGTCCCACTATCATTTATTTTAGTGGCAACAGAAGCATAACTTAGATTGGCCCTTCACTGCATAAGTCAAAAGAGTAGGTTTGCAAATTTTCACATTCGAAATCAGTTGATTTCAACAGATTTCCATATTTTCTAGACAAATAGTTTCTGCTGCTTTTACTCTCTTTGACAAAGGTGGAGCTATTATAATTCTATATAATACACTGAGTAACTGTATTGTAATACAGCACACATTTTAAAATAGTTCTGATACTAACAAAAAATATAATGTTTTATATATCTTTTTCTACAGGAATGTTGATTATCAGTGACTGCAATAGAATTAGGTTGGTAAAATATATTTTTTCTGTATGTTTAAAAAAAATGGCTACCCAAAATAAAAATCTCAATCCATACTTCAGCATTCAAAAATTTATTTTATATTTTAGAAGTAATAATTATTCTGGACAAAGTAAATGGGTAACCAGCAGTGCTGATTATGAGTTTTCCTGACTGAATCTTTCAGTATAAAATACAGGAGTTTAGCTTCAGACAGCAATCAAAACTAAAAAAAAAAAAAAAGAAAAGAAAAAAAATAGCTCTCCTTGTTTAGAACCAACTGCATCTTGCTTTGCTTAATTCCCAAATCCACTGAACAGGATAGATGTTATCAGTCAGCTCCAGTCTGTGTGAACATAGATAATTTGTTCTTTTTTACTAAAAGAAGTGAATTTTGCCCAAAAATCTACAAAAAAGCCCCCTACGGAATTGTGAGCTAGATGGGGTATCATTGTGGGAAAGATGGTCTAGAGACAGGTCACTAAAGCGTTTTTCTTTTTTTTTTCTTTTTTTTTCTTTTTTTTCTTTTTTTTTCTTTTTTTTTTCTTTTTTCCCTTCATTTGAACTATTGACCTTGTGAAAATATTCAGCCTTCTGTGAGGTTTTTTTTGTTTGTTTGTTTGGGTTTTTTTTGATTGAGATGGGTTTTGGTGCCTGAGCTTTGAAACATGTATGATCAGACCCAGCTTATCTGTAAGGCTGCTGGGTTTTCTAACTCACCGTGCTGGAAAACACACCGATCTTGGGAAATCAAGCTAATGTCTCTCAGCTGTGCAGAAAAAGTGTGAACAGCTCTGTCAAATGAACTACCCCCATCTCTTTTTTTTCAGGCAGCATCTTATACTGGAGCAGTCACTTCACATTTGCCATTTGAGCAGTTGTGACATAACTGCTGTTTTGTTGCCTATAGGAGAGTTTCTGTGAGGAATCAGAAGCTGGTCTTTCAGCTACCCTGGCCAGGAAAGGTTTCAGTCACAGGACTCCATTACTGGTGAATGCATAAGGAGTCCTGACAGGATTATGAGAGAATATGAACACATAGCTCTTGCCTAAAGGTTGCTAATTGACCAAATGGTAATATGAGGGGAAGTATTTTCCAGCCTTGAACCTCTGCCCCCAGATAAATATATTAAATGCCATCAGTTAACCCCTTGAGTGCAATGACCCAGTGCTGCCAGGGATGCTCCTGGTGTGATAGACCCTTATGTGTCCTAATCAGTGGTGATGTATCAAGTAGAGCCACAGGTCCAGATGAGTCCTAAGTGTATTCCTTTGTTGGATGAAAAGATCTCTCTAGATTTGCAAAAGGTTAAATATAAAATTTAAAGTGCACTGCTACAGTAGCCTAAAAACACATAAAAATTATAAAGCAAAAGAGCAGTCAGGAATGAAAATAGAATATAAAGTGAAAAACATTATCTAAATGATTTTGCTTTGGAATTGAGTTGGGTTCTAAAAATTTGTTTTATTGGGTTTTTTAGTGTTTTCTCTAGATAGTTTCTGAAGAGTGAATGTGCTTATTTATCTTCAGTTTAGTTCCTTCCTGCACCTATTCTCAGGTAATAAACATTACTACATTTCACTGAGAAATATCAATGCTATTATGTCAAGTGAATTTATGAACAGTAAGTTACACTTCATAAAAGAAGGCAGTTCTATATGTTCTATATCCAGTTCTGTAGGATATGTTTTGTTTTGTTTTGTTTTGTTCTGTTTTTCTGTGGCATCTTTAATTTAATTTCCAGGCAGAATATTTCTGTTGTTAAGGTGGTGTCTTCTAAATCAGTGTTTTTCTGTAGTAAAAAGATAATGAGTTCTGTATCAATTTATGTTCAGAAAATGACAGTCGCGACTTCAATTCTGTTGTCTTCAAAGATGTTTAAAGTGAAATTGTACATTATGGGACAATTTTAGTAAATACTAAGCACTTGGATCTTTGTGCTTGCATTTTGCAGGACTTCACCTCTTGCCTGATTTCACTGAAATTAGTGGGGTTACTCATGTAATATGGTACCAATCAGGAGATATATCAATGGCAGACTCAGCCATGTGGAAGTTGTAGTTATTTAACAAACATTTTGTCTTTACTGGCACAGAGGTATTTATCTGTATTTTTCAATGTGATGACTAATTCTTTCATTTATTTTGGGTATCTTACAAATTATGTATATTTGGCCACCAGAAGCCATCTCCATTGCCTTGAGGCGCCTCACATTGTTGCATTAATGGATGAAAAATTACATTTGCCATTTCATAATTTGTGTCTTTTTTTTCATGGTTTAGCATCAAGTCTGATAAACTTAGAAATCAGTAACTCATAAGCTATATTGTTGACTCTTGGATGTTAAATGTGTTACACAGGCTTAATCAAAAGTAACACTTCCCATTTGAACTATTAAAAGAGCCAAGTGCTGATTTTTCAGGCCAGAAAACAGAGCTAGAAGGCAAAAGTCCTCTTGAGATATGACTACGAGACATTGTAGGTTTTGAGTGTTGCTTTTGATCATGAGCTGGTACATTAATGGATATGGCATTGCCTTTCAAAGAGGGACACTGCAAATTGTAGGGAGGAGAGAGAGATACTCATGCTGTGCATTACACAGCAGTGCACATCAGCAGTTCTATAGCACGGGAGGCTTCTTAACCTTTTATTTTAAAAATCCTTCCTTCAAAGCACTGGTCATTCCTTTATTGATCACATGGCACTACATTAACTGAGCTTGGAAGAGGCTGTTCATCAAGCTGACTCTGTGCACCCACATTGCTTCCAGCATCTACACTCTGACTACAGTCTGAGCTGAGGCTTCCTACAAACACTAGATGCCAATCTGGTAGGTGATGTTCCAGGAGAGGTTCCTCTGTCATGTGCTACCTACATATATGTCAGGCTTATATGTGCTTGGACTCAAACTAAAAGGCAGTATGAACCTGAATTTTTCTTCTGTGTGGACAATGGACAAATTTGGACATGAATGTCTGGGGGAGCAACACTTTCCAGTTTTCTGCCTGTGATCTTTTCTGGTGTGTTACAACTTTATATACATGCTGTAAAAAGTTTTATCCTGCTGTAACAGCTGAGGCAGCTGGGAATTCCCACTTGAGTTCTCACCAGCTGCAGGTCAGCTGCCACATTGTATAGGTGTGTGCCCATCCCTTACAAAATGTCATCCTGGTATCAAATAAAAACTGGGTATCCTACCTCAGGAAAATAATTGTCCATGTATGTCACTGTCTGTTTTGCTTACAGGAGCCTGCTTAACAAGTGTAGGTCCATGAGATACGTGGTTCCCTGCCATACAGCTGTTTGCAGTGGTTGGATTGGAGACATGCTCATAATGCAAAATGAATGATAGCATAATATTAATATCCATGTGTGATGTCCCTTTAAAGTGCAACCTCTTAAAAAGGTGTGTGTTGTCTCTGGAGTGCTAATAATACTCATGTTAATCCTGTCTTTAATGTATTATTTCTGACTGGGAAGAAATCATCACTTCAAATGTAACTAGTGCAACTGGTAAGTGGGCATTTTCTAGGAGGAAAAAAAGTTATTCTCCTTTTGGAATGTCAAGCTTTAGACAGAACCAATTCTTCCATAAGACTCCAGAGCTCCAGAGCTGCACAAGAGCTACCTTCTCCAGTGTATAATTACTACCAAGATCCTCTTTGTGAGGCATCAGAGCAGGCCAGTCGGAAGTTGTACTATTTATATTTGTATTAATTTGGTTTGGTTTCTGAATTATAATAATTTTAATTAGATTGTAGTCACTTGACCCCCAGGGGCTCAATTCTAATTTGCTCCTACTGCCTGATAACTGGTTAACTAGGTCTAGACATGAACCATTCCTGGCAGGGTTCTCTGCACATTAGTTCAAGAAGCCATCATTTTTTGTACCCATCACCCTTGCCTTCATTCAATCACACCTCTAAGGTTTCCCCAGTTATACAAGAGGTAAAAATTCCCCAAATCAAATTGCCGTTTGCTATGTATGCCATCTTTATCCCATCACATAGTACATATCATTCTGGACTCCCTCGTTTCTCCTGGGGGTAGGGTGGCTTGTGCCATTCCATGGGCCTGCAGAATTTATGTGCACACACTATGCCTTGAACTAACTGTAGAGCTCTTTGTCCATCACTACTTTGCAATTAATTAACAGAAACTCACATCAAGAAGTGGGTAGACACCTATAAATTCAGCAAGTTGCCTGAAATAAGGCATCTGTGCGGTGTGATAGACCATGATCTGCAAGACAAAGACTGCAGTGTAAATTCAACTAAGATTAGATCCCATAGAATCCACAAAAAAGTATGTTCTTTAGTAAGTCCTATCACAAAAGAAGCTTTAATTACTGACAATATACAAAGACAAACTAGGAGATATCAGTCTTACTTCTCCTGGAATTACCCTTTTTTCTTTTTATATAAATAATTTATCTTGCCATTCCAAATAAAGTTGTGTGGGTGATCAGTAAAGAGTATTATCCTCAGCTTTACTGCAGATTTCATTACATCGAAAGTAGCTTAAAAAATGACTTAAAATGTGAAAGAATATTTTGTCTGCTTTTTAATCCTTGCTTGTTAAGAATGTTGTACTAGAAGGAAATCTTTGACTACTGGGTCCAGTCCCTGCTAACCGTGGAGATCCCACTGTGTAATCCTTTTATGTAACTGGCCAAGCTCCACATGCAGGATAGTAGTGTTTCTTGCCATGCATCTTGCTCTAAACAGGGCACACTTGATGCATTACCAAGACTAGTTGATACAATGAAATAAACACCATTTAGTAAGGTGTAAAACTGGTTTTTGTTTGCTGCTAATGCCTATTTAACCCAAACAATTAAGGGGGATGTTTGCTGTTATAGTTCTTTCCATGTTTCATCTCTTCATTTCAGGACTAAAGCTTAGTCATGGGAAATGATTAGAAAAGCTGCAGTTGCAGGAATAGTTCCAAGGCACAAAACAAACACTCAAAATTATAAAAGCTGTATACATAATGTGTCAAAAAACCCGAGGACATTACAGTGGAGATTGCAAGAACAAGGGGGAAGAAAATGTTTCCCAGTCTCTTGAGGCATAATATGATGGAACTATCACAGTTTATTTTTTTTGCTTGTCCACAAATACCTATACCCACACACACACAAAAAAAGACGTCCAGACTTTAAATATTGTTTCTTAGTTCTATAATTTCTGTTTTATGCTTTTGGTGTCACACAACATGAGTTTGTTTAATTTTTCTCATATATTTTATTGATACCTCTACCAAACACAATTAGCAGGTATAAAGTGCTTTGCTCTTTTTCTCATTGAGTGAACAGTTGAATAAAAAGCATTCCAGTTTCTCCTAGAACAGTCTGATTTCATTGCCTTAATTGGTGTTATCCTAATTTATAAGAGTGTTAATATATTTACTTTCTGGTAGTTTATTATGGATCTTAAAACAGTAACTGCCATTCACTGTATTTAATGTGTCTGATTATGAAGTAAGAAAATAACTTTGCTATACTCCCACTGAAATCACTGGGAAACCTTTCTTCCTGTTCTCTCTCTTTTCAGATGTCTCCCATCGCTAATTTTAAATCTGCTAGTCTCAGATTTTATCACATCTCTCATCTGGCTGTTCCCTTATTCTTGTTTCTCTTATTAATTTGACCAGTTTGTTCCTGATTTTCCTGGTTTCTGTAAACACATTTCTAGGCATACACAATTGAAAACTGTGTGAAGCATCACATTCTGGTTAGTTTGTATAGAGATCGCAGTAGTTACGTGTTCCCTTGAACACATAAAATGAATCAAATTCTCTCAGCAAAAATCAAGTGATTACTGAATGACTAGTTGTAGGTAGAAGAATGAAATAGTATGCATAATGAAATACAAAATAGAGTTAAACACTAAAATCTTGTCTAGAAGTTTTCAGAAGTCTTGTTAGTGGGTCTGATACCATATAATAGAAGCCAAAAAGCTCCTGGATATTTTTAACTCTTCCTGTACAAAATTTCAAAGCAATACAATTTTTGAAGATTGGACAATATCAAAGATGAAACATGGTTGTTGTAACTACCATGACCCTCTAGATTATGAGTATAAAATCCAGAACTCAAGAAGATTGGAATAGGTTTCAGAGACTTCTTAATCCTGTCACTGGGACCTTTCCTCTCCATTGTGCATTTGTTCAGATCTATACAATGTAGAGGGGGAAGCAGAGGGGAGGAGGGGATAACACAAACAGCTGGTTTAAGTTTTGTATGTATTAAAATAACATAAATAATAATATCCTTATATGTAACTCTCATTCAGTGATCAACACAAGAAGTTCTATAGTTGTTCTGTGCTGCTGTCGAACAACATCCAACAATGTTATGAATGGTATTCCAAAACTACTTTAACCTTTAATTTATTTTCAGATAAAAACTATTAATTTCTGCAGTGATATCGGTCTTAGCTCTACAAAGAAATTGATTGACATCTATCACTCTTAGGCCTTCATTTATTACTCCCTTCAAAGCCAAACAAGAACAAAAAAATAAAGAAACTCTAGGAAAAGTCTTGAGGGAATGAGGGAGTATTTATATCACAAGGCCCAACCTCATAACCCCTTGTATAAATTGTGATTCTTAAAAGTGCAAGTAGACCTACAGGGTTATCATTTACAGGATTTACCAAATAACATTTTTCAAATATGTATTTTCTGTGACCTTCAATTATTTGAGAAAAGAATAGAGTACATTGTCTGTATTAGCAATGTATTTCTTTCTCTTCCTTGAGCTTTATCAAGACTTGTCACGCATTATAGTTTGGTGACAGTGCTAGAAAAAAGTGAAGACAAAACTGACCTCTCATAACATTTTTGTGACCATGGGGCTCACACGAGCAGCTTGGCATCTGCCGGCACATCTTTAGCGAGTTGGCAGCCCCAGCGCCCTTTGCAGGTTGCAATCAAACCTGCCTTCTACAGCAGCCTCTTTCTGGCTGATTAAGTTTAATGTAATTTTAATTAAAAACCACAGTGTCAAAGGGTTTAGCTGCTCGAGAAATGAGCACAGATTGTGGCACAGTGGCAGCAGTCACTTGGAAAATGGAAATGCATCCTGACAATATTGTGTAGGGGCCAGATAAACAAAGCTGCAGCTACTGTACCTTGCAAAAAGCTGGGAGAGACCATCATTGCAAGGAACTTTATTCAAAAATAAAGTATAGAGCAGTTCTAGTTCTTGTCTTTTAACCATTTTTAAATGCATCTCGGCAACTGAGTAGAGTAATAATTGCCAAGAATTAATTTTAGTCTTCCCTCCACATTTTTACTTTTGTTCGTTGGCATGTTTAAACTTTCAGATTTCAGTCTTTATTTATTTTGAAGAGTGAAATATTTGCTTCACACAATAGGCTTTTACAACTTTTCTCCTTAGGCTGTAAAGAAAAAAAAATCATCACAGATTTTATCAGTGCTGAAAGCAGGTTCCGTTTTAGGGAGTTTTATGCTTTTATCTGTTTCCAGCTTTTCTTGTCCCTTGAAGCAGATCACAAGGAGATTTTAATACTTTACGTACTGCAAATATTGAGCAACATTTGGAGAATGACCAAAAGAATCACTTCACCAACAAAAGGTTGCATCATATATATTAGATTTAATTTCACTAAGCCTCAATATACATAGAAATATTCGTAAGAATAATTTTCAAAAGAACTATCTCTGTAATATTTTATTTTCTTAGTTGCCATAGTTTTTTGAGTAAAGAGAATTGCTTTGGAGTTGTTAAACAACCTTGTCTTGGCAGAAGTTGCTATTTTTTAAGCCCGTCCTTTTGAATGCATTTATTTCTGGAACAAAGGCTTGATCCAAAATCCACTGAGATCAGTGGAAAATCCCCAGTGACTTAGACTTTGGATTGGGTCCTGAGAAGTATATGTGCAATAGGTAGGTAATGCAACATTGTTCCCAGGAATTCCTTTCAGCAAGAAGCCTTTTTATTTTTCATAGATGCTACTGATGCTCAGGGGCCAGAACCCCAGGAGAATTCCACCTAGTGACGTCAATTCTGTAGAGGAGAACTTCCTCTGTCCCCTTTTAGGTTTGTGGGACATTTTCGAACAGATGGAGCCTATATAGGTGGGATGGGTTCCATCTGAACAGAAGGGTCACAAATGCACCAACTGAGAGGATAGACAAAGCTATGGGGGAGAGTTTAAAGGAGTGGACAAGGGGGATGGGAAGTCTGTACAGAATCCAGCAGAGAGGAAGAAGCAGCTAAAATAAGCAGATGGGTAGACAAGGGGAAATAATGTTAAGGATTGAAATATGTAGCACACCTAGAGAAAAGGTTAAGAGAGAAGATCAGAAGACAGAATTGGTGTTGTAATACAGTTAGGAGGCATACAAAAGTCATTATTCAACAACACACATAAAGGTCTGACAAAGAAACTCAGTTTTTAAAAGTAGTAATGTTCCAAGGGAAATGTTGTCCTGAGCATCATGTGCTGATGAAGGTAATAGAATTATTTTCAGGCATTGAAATTGCTTTGCTGCATAGGGTACAACATGATGGAAAGCCCAATGAAGACTTCAATTAGGCCTCTAAACTAGAATTTAATTTACTGACAAGTAAAATACCTTACCTGAAGTATATGAATGTATGATGGATTCTCTGTCTCTGAAGAGACTAGCAGGGAGAAAGAAAAAGGAAGCTGAAGAAAAACAAAGCAACATCCCATCACAAAATCTGAAATGCAAACCACCCTGGAAGTAACAAGCCAGGGGATGCACAGAAAAAGACAACTGTGTATAACCGAATTCTATAGGACAGAGACCCTGCAAAATGGAAAAAAAATGAATTTCAGCAATACAAAGAAATGTGACACTTCCATTTTTACTGACCCTGGATCTAGGTGGAAAAAGAATGCAGCTCCATTTACCAATGGTTTTGGATGCTGGTTAAAAAAGGACTTTCTCCCACCTTTAGCCCACCATAAGTATTACTTAAATGAACACTTAGTTGAACATAACCTGCTTTTATTTAGTGGTGGTTATGATGTGATGGTAAGATTAACTTGCTAATATAATTTTGTTCAGGGCAGCAATTTTCTCATAAAGCGGCTATAAAACCACCAACTGTTTCAAATTAATAACTGCTATCATCTATTACCTTACTACTACTAATACTATTACTTTATAAATATGTATGCAGTATTTTGTTTCTAAATCAATGCTTTAGACCAAAGCATTTATAACTTGTAATTACAGATGATTGTCAATTATAGAAAGATTTATCAAGTCCAAAATTAATATCGAGCTTTATAACAGACCAGAGCAGAGCCCTGCCAAACATTTAAGAATAGTAAGATATCTTCCATTATTTGTAGCACATTGCTATGTACACAAGAACCTTCTCCTTACAGTTATTATCTCCAAAATCCTTAGGGTGCCAGAACCACTCAGGTTTGCTTCTCAGTCCTCCCTATGGTTGTGAACAAGGTTCTAAGGATATTCCATATGGAAATATGTAAGTAGGGCTTTTATGATTACCAAAGGAAGATGTTTCCCTGAAGCCTTTATATGTTTTCAGAAAAAACCTGAGCATCTGCCTGGAGCCCATTTGAATCATATATGCAATTCACTTCTACATCAAAATCTGACTGTGAATGTAAAGGAAAATGCCCCAAGGGTTGCATGACACAATAGCAGGTTACATACAGCACTTCACTGACACATATATAATCCTTTTATTTATTAATACAAAATTAGAGGTTTATCTAGGCTTGTACAAATAGCTAGTTATATTTGATGAAGCAATGAAATAATGAATACCTATAAATGGTGATTTAAAAATTCTGAGTGTCAAAATATTTGACTTTTGAAGCATGCTGAAGAGAAATGGTGCTCTTACCTTGTTAAGAATGCTAGGATAAAAAGAGAGGGAATCAATGTCCTTCTTTATCTGCTGTCATGTTGAAACAAGTGTAATACATAAATATTTACATAGATTCCAAAGGGTTGACTGAATACACTGGTAAATCCTTGTATTCTATGAAGTCCATCAAATTTTGTTATGGGGATGTACAAAGTTTTGTGTACTTCCAAACTACTGTAGATCTCATACTGCACAGTATCATTTTGGGTATGTCCAGTCATTCCAGTTCTGTTGAACAAGTAAAGCAAATGCAAGTTAACAGGGTGACCAGCCAGTATTTATTGAATGTATTTAGCAGCATATAAGATACATAGAGTAAGTCTCAGTGAAACCAGGCATTAGTGGTAGTGCAGTTCAGCTACTAAGATTGGCTGCAGATATGCATGACAGAATGAAAACTCTGAGAAGAGTTATACTTTTTCAATATTCCAAACAAGTGACTTGACCTACCTCCTGTGTTTGTACAAGCATAATATTTTATACTTATAGAAGATATTACTGTATAAGCAAAAATCTTTAGAGTATAAATAAGGTACTTTTTTGTAGTGCTGATTCTTACAGAAAGTATTCACTAAATTGTTTCCAGCTTTCTACAGCCCATTAAGTTTTTTTTAAACACTTAACTCACATGGAAATAACATTACAACATTGATGCAAGTTGAATTACTAGAACATGAAAAATTCCAAACTTTGACCAAAACATGTGACTTCAGCAAAGCTTCTTCATTGAAGGGTCTTGGGCTTTTGTTTTGGTTGGTTTTCTTGTATGTTTGGTTTGGGGATTGTTTTCTTTTATTTCCAATATAGCAAAGTATTTAAAATTTATTTATAGTGTTACATTAAAAGTTAATTTAATATTTGTTTCACAGATACCTCAGTAAGAACAGGTTTGATGATAATGATTTTCTCTCTTGTGTACATAAAAATACTTGGGTGAATGAAATGCTTTCTACTGTCAGTGTAGCAGTTCTCTCTGCTATGCTGCTTGCAAAGTTGACATCATGTAACTGTGCTCCTATTTAAATTATTTTTGAGGTTTTTCTCATTAGTTGTGCAATCTCCTCTCTGTTTTTCTGCAACAATAACAAAAACTTAGCAGATTGGAAAAGTGTGTACCGTATACTATTTTTTCAGCCCTACTAAAATTAAATTAAATCCACTCAACATAGCAAAAGAGCCCTCAGGCATGATTCTACATACTATGTATTTGCAGTATTAAATATTCAGTATTTTTTCTTTTAAAAGCATATTTTTACAATTGTCATAAACTTCCATGCTAAACCATATTTGGGTTTGCATTTAACCTTGTTTTTTTCCCAGGTTGTCAAAACTAAGTTTTTCATATTCATCACTCTTTCTGGTATATGAAAAACTCAACTGATATGGAAGGGAATTTTTAAGTAGCATCTTCTATCTGAGCTTGCATCCAGGTATTCTTTTTACATAATGTAGAAGTATGAATAAATGGGTAAATTAATCCAAGCAATAGCATAGGTCCAAGATACTCATGAGCATTCATGATTCTAAGCCATTGACTGTTTGTTTGAGTCAGTCTGATCTATACATTTCATATATTCTCTTGACAGACAGTAACTCCAATATTCATATTGGAATCAAAAATACACATTTAGAACCATAAAAAACATCAATTATAAAATCAATGCAGTGGCAACGTAATATCTATTGCTAAGTTTGAGTGATGCTTGACCTTTATTTATGTGGCTAATTTCAGTATGCATATTATGCACTGATTTGAAATTTTGCTTTCTGATTTCCTCTAATTATCTTTCAGGTACCATATTAGTTGGATTTTAGGAGCAATAAGAAGTGTGTTGATTATCACCTTTGAAACAAAAGACTGCTAAACAAGGGTATGATTTGGGTACAATTCCACCAGTGACAGCAGAACCTGTGTACACTCTCCAGTTAGAATGAGCAACCCTACTATCTTTTGCAAGGATGTAAGTAATGAATCTTGAACACTTAATGTAGAGTAGTTTAATATTACAGCATAAAATACCTCTTTGTGGTAGCTCATAAATTGCCTTATTGACATATTTCATTTTCCAAATTGAAAGTGTGTGAACAGAAACCATCTTCAATAAAGCTTTTTTCGTGTGGCTACTTTTTTCACAGAATCACAGAATGGGTCAGGTTGGAAGGGACCATAGTGGGTCATCTGGTGGGTCATCCAACCTTCTTGAGCAGGGCCATCCCAGAGCACATGGTCCAGGATTGTATCCAGAGGATTCTTGAATGTCTCCAGTGAGGAACACTCCACACCTGCTCAGGGTAATCTGTTCCAGTGCTCCATCACCTGCACAGTAAAGAGGTTCTTCCTTATGTTCAGAAGGAACTTCTTGTGCATCAGTTTCTGTTCATTGCTTCTTGTTCTTGGCACCACCAAGAAAAGGCTGGCTCCATCCTCTTGGCACTTCCCCTTTAGATACTTGCAGACATTGATGAGGTCCCCTCTCAGTTATCTCTTCTTGAGACTGAACAGGCACAGCTCCCTCAGCCTTTCCTCCTAAGAGAAGTGTTCCAGTTCCATGATCAAATTTGTCACCCTCCCCTAGAGCCACTCCAGGAACTCCATGTCCCTCTTGTACTGAAGAGCCCAGAACTGGATCTTTTTCCCCTTAGAATTTATCTAGAAATACTGCCACTGGTCCACTGAATCAGAAATTAAATTCTCTTTTTAACAGGTTATTCATTAATTTTATCAAGAACTTAAAATTTTAATGACACCACATTCCAGCTGCCAGAGTGCAGCAGTAACCAGGGTACTGTGGGCCAGGAGAGCAAGGACGTTGTCAGGCAGGATCTGTCCCACTGCCCATGGCAGCAGAGCAGGGCAGGCACAGCAGTGATGGCTGGATCCCACAATGAGTCGAGATCAAAGAAGAGAAGTCTCTGGTGTACCATCCTCAAATATTCTTGACCTGTGGCCTTCTAGCCATCTATAGGAAGAAATGGAAAATAGTCAAGTGTGATCCCACTAGAAAATTGATATGAAGATTTGAATTTTCCTAGTGTTGGCTTACTTTGAGATGATGATAATTTGTTTTCATAAGGTAAAGTCATAGACAGAGACCTTAAGTAGGACACATTCACACCTTTGTAAATATAAAAAGCCAAGCTCTCATTCACATGTTCCTACCCATTTTAATTTGCTGACCACAGAGGAAGTTGTAGAAAGAATAAGTTGGCTTTATTTGGTGAGTTTCTTTTTGTTAAAGTCCACATTTAGAGTAAAATATAGACATCTGAAATTGAAATCCTCATTATAGATATAATTTTATTACAATAGCAAACATTGAACAATATTGATGCTGCATAAAATAAAGACGAACTTCTCTCTGAGGATCTTATATCAAAATTTTAGTCTGTAGTGTTGGCTCTTACGCTATCCAGTTCAATTCATCCATCTCCTGCCATCATCTTGATGTGCTCTGAAATTACACCAAAGTATAGCTGGTCATGAATTTCACACTTACCACTTTAGACAAGTGAAAGGTCAAGGGCTTACAACAGTTGAGCAGCTCCTTATCAGTACCACAAAGCACAGACAGGCATGAAAGTGACTGCAGGTCAGATCAGCTGTAATTTACACTAACTGTGTAAGTCCACACAGATCCATCCCACTACACTCAGATAGCAGAATATCTAAGTTTGAACATTGCTCAGTGGTCTCACTTCTCATCTGCTCTGTGCAACGTTGGAATCAAATATCCAAGCACACTTTCATTTAGTGCTATTCTTTTATTTTCAGAATAAACAAGCATTAATTAGCTCTTCCAATAAAAAGCCCTTTCATATTTGGAGGGACCAGTTTAACTCCTAAGACAGAACTGAGATTTAAAGCAGCCAGCTAACAGTGGGAAAATCAGGAGATGGAGCCAGAAGTGGTCTAGTATCTTGTTGAAAATGCTGCTAGAGGGAAAATATAAAATTGCATATTCTGTACATTCTGAAAAATTGGCATTGTGTCTAGTCTACAATGAGGAATTGTACTCAGTGTTGATCTGAATATTATAATATGGGATAAATAAAACCTGAAATGTGCTGATCGAACTCTCTTGAATCATATTTCCAGATCCCATTTCAGCAGACAACACTGGATTTATGGATTTTTGCTTACAGAGTAGGACTTCTGTTGATCATTTTAATGTTCATAAGTGAAAGGACTGAATTTTGTACATCTCCCAGATAGAGACAAAAAGTAAGATAATGTTGGTGGCTTAGCTTTCATTCCTGAATAAACTAAAAACAGCCACTGAACCTAAAAAAAAAACAACCAAAACCAAAACCAAAAAAAACCAACAAACCACCAACTTCCGATGTGTAGCTACTTTACAAGTCGGTTTTGTCTTATAAAGATTTCAGCTACAGATTCATGATCATTCTTGGGCAAGAAGAAATTAAGGTCTCTTTGTCCTGAAATAAATCCCATTAATCTCTATTATTTTTATTTAGAACTGGGGCTGTTAATGTTCCACTTATCAATTTATTTATTACCTGAATTAATTGTCATCTTTTAAAGGAATTTAAATATATGATGTACAGAGAATAATAATTTTAAAAAATATTCCCTTTTTAGGTATACCAACCCTTTTGTTTGTTTTCTAAATTTGACACTCAAGTCTAACAACTGTTTTTCTTTCTTGCATGGTTTACCCAACAGTGCAGTTCAGCAAATTGGTTTATTTCTGTTTAACAGAATCTGTATTGTGGTTATGCTGTTTTCACTATCAGTGGCCTACTAGAATCATAATATAAACAGCAGTTGTGCAAGCAGTTCTGTAGTTACTATTATGAGACAATATAAAATTTTAAAAAATTATATGATATACCAACAAGTTAATTTTCACATAAGCCATGCAAAAGGCATTTCAATTATTTCTTAAATGAGAATGAATTATTCTCCCATATCTAAACTATTTCTGAGTAGAAATAACAATAATAGCTTGAAATTTCTGTGCCAAGGACTGGTAAAAAAGGGGTTTAGAGTAAGTTGCAAATTTTGGCTTAGTATGCAGCACATCCAGTCTGTCCATTGCATAATACTTAAAAATCCTGTTCAGGTAGAATGCATCTGTTCTGTCTTGAACACAAAAATTAAATTGTGATTTCTTCAGATGTGAGGTTGTCATAGACTATGCTATAGTATCTTTGGACTACGGCATTACAAATCAATAATGATGAATCTTGGCCTTTTATGTCATTGGAATCAGCTGAGGAATGTTACAATGCACTGCACACACAACTGGAATAGTTGCTGGAAATAGATATCAAAAGAAAAAACCTCAAGTCATAAACATAAATCATGATCAGCTACTCCTCTTCTTTTGGAACTCAATGAGTACTGGATTTTTTTAAGCATGACTGACCGTCTTTCGCATCAAAATGGTGGCATAAGTAAATGTAGGAAAATATTCCCTGAGGGAACAGCATAAGGATTTGCCTCAGGTTGTTGCTTCGTTCAAGGTGAACTTAACTAAAATTCAAATTGTGAAATAATAAATTTGACATAAATTAGAAGTTTATTCTTTGTCTCCCAGTGCGTGCAGTAACTTAAAGCCAAACACCAACAAACAAATTGTCAGCTGGTGTTTTAGTCTGTGAGGTGTTAGCCATCTGGTCTCACAAAATAAAACATTTATTTGATTTGTCTTAAGCATGTAAGTTAAGAGAATCCAATATGCAAAGGCCTTAAGACTTTGATTTCAGAATGCTGGAACTCCTTTTTCTCAAAAATTCATCAAGAGTATACATGCTCATTACTATGTATTCATCTCTGCTAAGTCAGATGAGGAACTTCAGAATAAAAGTTGTCTTCAGAAATTCCCATATGGTTTTGAGTAACAGCTGCTATAGCACAAGCCAAGTGGCACACTCAGCTTTATATAACTCTACCTACATGGTGCTTCCTGTGTCAGGGTTGCTTTCATTTGTTCCCTTGCTTGCAACAGATACACTGGTCCCATCAGTTAGAGTATCCAAAGGAATTTCTTCTTTCATGAAACAGCATTGCTAATGGTTTCTATAGTACTCCTGATGTCCAGTGATATTAAAAACTTATTTGAAAAGTTTAGTCACTAATTTTGGCTTCAGCAACAAAATAATTCGAAAATATTATCTATTCTTTGTATGACACTGAATGTCAAACTAATATTAACTTTGTATGGCTGAATACCAACCTAATATTAACAAGATAATCCAAAATCTACCAAGAGCATTTAACACCATTCAGAACATATTTGCCTGGGAATGTTTCATTGTTAAATGATAAGTTACAAAACTAAAACAGTTGCCCAAAATGAGACTTAAAAGAGAAAAAAATTTTTCTTTGTTAAGATTCAGCAGTGCTCTGTATCTATCCTTCTTGCTCAGGATGTTGGATATGTACAGGAGGACATCAGTGGTATCCTGGCTTTCTAACACCAGAGGTTTCCCACAAAGCAAAGCAAGGACTTCTTACAGTGCCTTTTAACTGAGGTTCTGTTGAAACTAAAGGCTTAGCTGCTTCAGTCCATGCAAGTCATGCCCACAGGCCTTGAAAAATGTTCTGGGACATTGCTGTTAGGCTTATTTGCATGAAGTTGTCTAATTTTAGCCAGGAGCTTTTTTTGCTGATGTGGATTATCAGTTAATAAAAGCTCACTTACTAGTGAGGAACAAGGTTTGTATACTTCAAAATGACAATGGAAAAAAGTTACCCAAAGTTCCAATGCCAGCATGTTTACAAATAAATTCCATGTAATTTACAGCTAGAGATATCCAAAAGAAATTCATTTAATGGTTATCCCAAAACATACTGCAGGGGAGAGTTAAGCATGTTCATTTTATAAACTGGTTGTATTTCTTTTAACCTTATGCTAAATTTGGAATCCTTTCAGATGAACTACAGGTTTGATTGGTCTTTACGGTGTGCAGGGGTCATAAGACACCATGCAAATCTTCAGGTCCCCAGTGTGTTTGCTGTGTGGACAGGATACAGAAAAAATCAAACTACTCTCAGTTCTGTTGCCTACACAGAAGTGTCACAAATTTAAAGAATGATGATGGGTTGTAATTTACTATACAAAATGTCCTCTCTGGGTTAAGTGAACTATTAGTATTTTCCACAAAATCCACAAAGTGTCCCTTTCCAAGTGGAAAACAGTTGAGTCTGCCAATACTAAATTAAAGTGCCTCAATTTGGAGACTCTAACTTATCATAACAACATGGCAGAATATAACAAGGTACTGCAAACAGGGTCTGAGGCAAGAAAAGTAGTACTTAAGTAGAGGCTTTCAAAGGTAATAGAGAGATCAATACATATTAAATTTAGCCAGCAGCCTAGAACTGTAGGGGAAAACTTAAAAATGAACAAGTGACATTTTTGAAAGCTTCTCTTTTGCAGTAAAAATCCAACCTCTGCTGTTTTCACAATATTCCTTTGGCTGCATGCTTAACTCACAGTACCAGGCATTAACCAATTTTACAGTTTTCATCAGGGACCAGCAGGGGCCAGAGAGCCCCTAAGGGGAATGGAGCCAGGGGGCAGCAGGACAGGGGTCTTGTCAGCCAGGGGCCACCCTGAGCAGGCAGGCCCAGAGGCAGCAGCCAGGCCCAACCAAAAGTTGAAATCAACAGGCAAGCTCATGACGATGAAGCAAGTCTGAGGCCAAGCCAGGAAGTCAATCTGCAGGTCAGAGTCAGGTCCAGCAATTGCTGGGCAGACCCCAGGTTCCAGCTGGGAAGGCAGTTCACGGGGTCAGCTGGATGCATTGACAGGCAGGGGCACAGCAGCAGCTAAGCTGGAAACCAACACTCCTTCGGAGAAGCTTAGGAAAGAATCAAACACTCAGGGCTGAGCTTAAGTAGATCTTCTGGACTTGTGGGTATGTGTGGAGATGCCAACTGAGGCAGGGTAAGGCCTTTTTGGCTGTTAGGTGCACTCAGGCACCTTGACTACAGTCTGTTACCTAAAATTCTGCTACCTCCTGTGTTTGTTACATCTGACAAATATTGTTGATTCTTGTGCTAAGGTAGGAATATTTTAGTTGGTTTTGCTATGTTTGCACTGAAGTTTGAGTACTTCTTAGCTAGATTTTGTTGGGTAATTGAAAGAAGTCATTTTTTTCACACAGGAAGGCCTTTTCTCAGAAACAGTTCTAAAATATGCAGCTAAAATTTTCTTTCTCTGCATTTATAAAGGACACCTATGTCTGTTCCTCTGTTTAAGTGGTCAATGAAATGGCACAGTCTGGAAGGACAAGATGAGAAATAGACATGACCAGACAGAAGCAATTGTAAGTCTTGGACTCAGACACTAAAGGCAGGATTTAACTGTCTAAACGCAAGTACTTTCCATTTGAGGTGCCCTAGAGTATCCAAAATATCCACACATATGATCTTTGCCAACAGGCTTTAAACCAGGTATGTCAGGGGATGGTGATGACAGCTTGCAGTTAAGTGAGGGAAGAGTAATATATGAGGCAATAAATACATGGGACAGGGTGACAGGAGCAAGAGAGCCCTCAGGAAGGATAAGACAGGTTAAAAGAAGGTTTGCCTCAAGTGTTTGTGCATAAATGCACACAGTCTGGGAAGCAAACAGGAGGAGGTGGATGGATCCCTGTGTGCAGGTGCAGAACCAAGGCAGCGTAAGAATAACTGAGATGTGGCAGGATCTCTGCACTGTAAGGAACACTCAAGTTCTTTAGGAACAACAGGCAGCAAGGGCAAGGAAGAGGGGTGCTATCTATGTGAGGAAGTGGCCTGGATGTTTGAGCTCTTTTGTGGAACAGTAGGTAGGATCATTGAGGACTTGTGAGTCATGATCAGATGAGAGGCTGGTAAAAGCACTGTAGTGGGAATCTGTTACAAATCATGTAGTCAAAACTGTGAAATAGATGAAGTTTTCTTTAAGCAACTCAATGAAGTCACCAGATCACCAACCCTTCTTCCTACAGATTGCCACAGCAATGAAAGCATTCTGGAAAGAATATGGAGGTGCTGGTGGGCAGTAGTCTAAGTGCATTGGGAGATTTCAACAGGAGTGTAGCCACTAGATTAAAGCCTGATTATTCCCCTCTGCCACTTTTTGAGGCTACCTTCAGTTTTGGGCTCTCCAGCACAAGGAAGATGCTGGTAAACCTCAGCAAGTCTAGCAGAGAGCTGCCAAGATGATCAGGAGGCTGCAGTACATGTCTTGTCAGGAGAAGCTGAAGGGACTGTGCTTCTTTAGAGAGCAAGATTGTTTAGGTAAGGTGTGGGGCATCTAGTAGCAGCTTTCTGATAACTAAGAGGTGGTTATTAAGAAGGCAAACACAATTTGTTTGCTAAGGAGCACAGTGGGTGAATGAGAGCTATAAATTGGAATAGGAAAAGTTATAGCTATAGGAAATAAGGAAAGATTGAGGCATTGTGAGAATAACTGAGCATCAAAAGAGAAATTATGGAATCTCTATCCTTGCAGGTTTTTTTGAAGACCCTAGCTAGACAAAGTCCAGAGCAACATCCTCTGAACGCTGTGTTGATCCTTTTTTGAGCAGGATGTTGGACTGAAGACCTCTTGAGGCTCCTTCCACATGGGAGGACATGCAGATCTATTGTATGTGGGATATATGCACATGTATATGGTGAAGAAACCACAGGAGACATTAACTCTTCTGGTGCTCTTCTGGTGAATATACAGTGTAGTAGATACCCAAAGGCGTGTCTTTAAGGGTTATGTTCAGGAAAAAGAAGGCCTGATTTACTTTAAAAAATAGCCAGATTACAACCTATCTTCCCACAAGAAATGAAGTTTATGCAGAGGAGTATATGCCTTTCTCTTCTTTTTCCATCTCTTTTTATCTGTTTTATCATTTAGAATTCATTTCAGGGGAGTTTCTCATTATGGTCTTTTAACCAGATGGAAGGACTTTTCTGGCAACTCCTAACAAGTAAAATTCTCTTTTCAAAGTGCCGTTCAAGTTAAGGAACTTGTTTAAAGGTAATACTGGCACATTCCTTATTAATTTCAAGTCTATACAATAATAGACATCACTGGGGCTAAAAATGGAGAGAGGAGTAAGGAGGACTTAAAATGTTCAATCATATAAGTAATAATCCAATGGAAATATAGTCTGATTTATGATACTACTGTGAGCAGCTCATACTCAGATGTTCTTCTTTAGTTTAAATGCATGTGGTCATATGTTGCTATAATAAATATGTGTTTTATACAGCTTCCTTGCCACAGGTTTTGTCTGGGTTGAGATTTCATGTTCGCAACCCAGTATATACAAATGAGATAGGTAATTCCTTCCAAATTATTTTTGTTATTTATGAAAATATAAAGGAGATAAAATGCACAGCAGGGATTTTCTAACTTCAACAACTTTAGGCAGCTCAGAGCAGATTCAAGTTCTCTTTTCACTATTTATATATTATGCTCTAGTCCTGCCTATAAGATTCAAGCCAAGCAGAAGGAAAGGATGAATTTACATATCCATTTCCATTCAGGTTATGGACTTTTAAATCCATGTTGCTTGTGTCTATAGACTAATGAGAGCACCATTATAGAGGAGGTTTAATATGTCAATGCATTTGGAATGTCCAGATTTTTACTCGGCATATAATATTTTGAGAGCCATTTTTTTCAAGCATAGTGTAATAGGCTTTAACTTTGCTAAGCTTTTCTGCCAGGCCTCCAGTGCCCTGCTGTTCTATTATATTGAACTTGTAAGCAGGATGCTCTGCCAGGCTCACCCAGATTACTGCTGCAATAAGGGCCCTGCTGAGTGACTAGTGTCATGATAAGTGCTAGGGAGGGAGTTCACCATCTTGGCATACTGTTCTCATCTTATTAAATTCAGCTTTGTGGAAGCAGGGAGTCTGCCTCTCGGCCTCACTGGCTCTGGCTCAGTCCAACTGCTACTGTCAGACAATATGAAAATAGGAACCACCACAGCTAATGGCAGGTGCTGCACCACCATAGCTGAGGAAAAAAAAAAAAGGTAGATTTTTCTTTTTTTCTTTTTTCATTTTTTTTTCTTTTAATAAGTACTTGACTGGATTGATTAGGAAACATTTAGCTATTTAATATTATTATTATAGCCTTCATACCCACAGATGCTTGCTGAGATACTGTTCTGTTTGAACTTATTCTGTCCACTTTATATAGATTCCTTTGTTCTTTCTTACTTACATTAATAAAATCTAATGTAGCAAAGCCCTTGGAACAGGTCTGATAAATTTCAGACTTATTAAAGGATGATATTGTAAAGATACAGTCCTGACATCCCTATTCAGGCAAAACTCCCTACTGGGTGCTGCCTAAGAAAAATTTCCCAAATTCCAGTCTTGGATTACTACTGGAGGTGAAGTGAGTTAGCTGGTCATCCCCCCTAAACTCAGTAACCCGTGCTTGTATAATTCTCATATTTCTTTTAAAAATCAAACTGTTAGTTTTTTTTTTGAAGGATTCACAATCTTCCCAGTGCCCTGAAATGACCAGCTGTGATCTGAGTGTAAGATATACTGCTAAATGCAGCAGGAAAAGTGCAACATCCATGGAGAGGGAACAAGAGAATGTGTGTTTGCAAGCCATACCCATGGAGAGGAAGAAAATGAAAATCAGTCATTTTGTAGTATGAATTGCAGTAAAGCACACTTAAGTTATGAATCAGAGAGTATTTGGCCATTTATTTTTGACCCTAGGTCTCTTTTGAGCTATAAATGAAAAAGGGTTTTCCAAGGGCTTGTGGAAGGATAGATAAATTACTTCTGCACTTGCTGGTGCCTGAGAACATATAGACTCTTCATTGACATCAGCAAATACATTGTTTCTCACTATGCAACAATAAATGTTCAAATAACCCCATCATTTTCACTTCAACATTTTGTAAACTGAATATGAACAACACATGAACAACACATGCAGTAACCTTTCTGACAGAAATATAGATGAGGTCTAGCTACAGAAGTCACCTGATAGCAAAACCAAGTTGGGATCAATAGAAAATCCAGGTTTTCAACTGCGTTTGTGGCAGGAGTTGCTAAGTCTGGCAGTTTGAATTTCAGCAGCACACTTGTTGGCCATGTCAGTCTTCATAAGAGTGACAGGTTTGATTAGACTCTTCGAAGAGGATGATTCAAAAATTCAGACAAAATAACATCTTTCTGCCAATTTGCAATCCATTCCAGACTCATCAAAGCTAAGGAATAAAGGACTTAACATTTTAATCCCCTCTGAGAAAATGAATTAGAAAATTATGTCTCTGAAAAGTGTGATTTTTTTACTTGAAAAAGAAGAGTGGAGAACTATTAGTGGAACTGACTGCCATGAATGTTCTGTGTCAGACCATTCAAATCCCAGGAAATTAGCATGCAAGAGAATTCTTATCCAAATTTGAGGGCAAATGAAAGGATAAAACAAATCTATGTGATCACATAAGGCAAGTTTAATTTGTTTATACCTGTTCTTCATTTCTATATCATGTTCAAAGCTGCCACTTTTAAAGGTTTTCAAATATTCCTTTTAAATCAAAATTTTTTCTTTTTTTGTTCTTTTTTAATTTTTTTTGTTTTGTTTTGTTTTGTTTAAATTCCTTGGTCTTTCTTGTTATCCTGATTCACTGTGCTGTAACTGAGGGGAGCAGGGATGGAGTGGTGTTTTTCTTGCTCTGGTCATTGTGTGGTCCACACAAAGTAGATTTCCAAGAAAAAAAAATGTTTAATTTAGAAGGGGTTTGAACCTTAACTTTCCTCTTTTTATCCATCTCTTTTACTATAGCCTTAAAAAGTTCAGTTGAAATTCACAACACTGCAGCTAATGAGTGAATTACAGTGGAATGGCTGCTGGAAATTGTCCAGTAGAAGTGTAACCAAGAGGTAAGTAGAGAATGCTAACAATCTGAAGTTTTGCATTGTATGAAATTGGTTTTATTTTATCTTGCTTTGAGAAGAAAAGCAAAGATCTTGGGTCTAGATCTTTGCTACTGAAGCCAAGCTTGGAATCAGTAAATGTGGGATGATTGTGACATGATTCTGGAAGTATTTTATGAGGAATGCATGGAATCTACTCAAACTTAGAGATGACATTGATCTCTAGGAAATGTACCTGAGAACATGGAAAAAAAAAAAAAGTGTTTATTGCTGCCAATCAAACAGATTTATTTTTAGTTTTCATGCTATAATTTAAGTGATTCAGTGGGGAGTTGCTCAGATTCTGAGGGATTAAATGGCCTTGGGACATGACCTCTCTTTGTGAGGCAGAACACCAATTCAGGATTCAGTTTTTCAGATTTTTCTTCAGTTTAATATGGAAGAAGTATGCCTCTGAGATATTCCAACTGAAAAGCAGAATTGTGACAGAGTAGCAGAGCTGAAATCACTCTTCTCTGCAGTAAATCTGGACCTTGAAACTTGTTTCCATCTTCAGTGATTTTGCAGCTAAAGAATTTAGTGTTTTTAAATTACAACAATCAAGTGGGCAGGGTATTAAGGTGGACCTATAAAAATATTCACACTGGTCTTCCATTCATCACATAAAAGTAACATAGAGTACTTTACCAAGCACAAGGCTTTATCATCACTCTTCAGGCATCCTTTGCCCTGGTGAGCTGACAAACATTTTTTGCAAAAGGCTTTTGTCAAGTACATCAGATATACACCAGCTGGGTAAACCCAGCCTTACCTGTAGTATATTGGGAAAAGTTATGAACATAAAAATTTGAAAAATAAACCAATCATGTAATTGCTTTAATTAAGTCAAGTTATTTGTGTTTGGGGTGTTATTTATTTATTTCCTTATGTATTTATTTATTTATGACTGTATGAGAACAGCATTTTTTTAATTTGGCAGCCTGGAGCTAAATATACCCTTGCAATGTTTGTAGCAGAGACATCGAATCATCATGTTAATGCACAAGAGTGAAAAAGAAAAAAAATCAATCTATTTTCACTTTCCAAGTTGAATGAAATGTGGAAAATAAACAAACACCACAGATGGTGAAAGAGTTTAAATTTATAATACTCTCCCAGTGTTAATAATTTCCAATATTTATAACAGCATGATAGCAACATATATTAAAATATGTTATTTTATTTAAATAAAAACTTATTAAGCAGATGAGCAATTCTCTATTTTTTAGCAAAATCAAGTCTAAAAAAAAATATTTTTGGAACATAATCAGTTCAAATTTTGCTACATGAATATTAAACAATATGTTCAAATGCTGAATCTTTTGCAGGATCTTATTACTTTCTACTATGGATAGCATATCTGAAAACTTACAGTTCTATATGTTCATTTTTTTTTATTATTAATTTGCTATGTAAGTGTAAACAAGCAGAACTAGAATTCTCAGTAAGTCTCTTCATTGTTTTTCAGTATTCTCACAAATGGAACACAGATTTTGGAGAGAATCCCAAATGGCAGGTGCTGACACTAAGTAGAGACAGGAACAGCCTTCTTGTTAACATATTATCTACTCCTCACCTACCACTGCTCTGTACAAAACTCATTGACAATGAAAGCTAAATGAAGTAAATGAAAATTAATTCAGCACTGTTACAAATATTTCAGATAGCTTTCTGCAGCTTAGGAGCAAACAAGCAAAGAAATCTTCTCTATGCCTAGTCCTGTTGGATAATATTCAAGCTACTATATTTTCTTTCCAGAGCAAATTTAAAGCATTCTTTGCAAAAGGTGGTATCCTGGAGTGCTGAACTGGGGAAACAGAAAGACAGATGGAGGAAATCAAATGAATCAGGTACTGCTGCTTGCAAAAGGAATTGAATGAGGTGGACAAGTAGTTGATATGACCTTAGTAGAACTATTTTTTTGTGTAATAGATCCATTAATAAATTTTGTAATGTTAGGGTATTCTATATGTTAAACTTGATCTAAGTAGTCTCATCCCAACATAATCTCTAATTTATTTCTTTCAGAAGGTTAGAAGGAATATATTAGTTTATGCAATGTTGCAAATAGTTTAGGTAATGGTATTTATTTATACATAAGCCTTTTCACTGTTCATCCCTTCCTCCTGTCAAATCCCATAGTGTGTCCATTGTTCTCAAGGTCTGAAGAGCCAAAGAGCTTTTCATGCATAATATCAAAGACAGCTATGTGGGCAGTGACTCTGAAAGATATATTTTATTTAGAGATCCCCATGAATGTTCAATCAGTAAAGTTACTTATTGTGCTGTCAGTTCACAGAACTTTCATTTTTATTTTCTCCTTTAACTTGAGAATTAAATGTCAATATTGGTCTGAGGGAGCTAACATCTCAGTGTTCATACCCTTTTTAAAAACTGTAACCCTGTGGTAGATACCTTGTGAATTTTGCTGGGTAAATATGAAACTGCAGTATTAGCTTGGTTCTAGGCAACTGAAATAGAGAGGAGAGGATGCCTGTACCCCCTTAGTCAATAGGCATAAATTGCAGTGCCAAGATTTTCCAAAATGGTTAGTGGCTGAAAGTGTTTTGGCTGGTGGGTGCCACAGCTGAGATAGCTTATCATGAGCCCAGTTTTTAGAAAATAGCCTTTGAAACTAGGTCTTTAATAGCAAGGCTCTAACACTCTCAGATTTCTGGCAGTGTGCTGTCTTGTTTTCCTCCTTGGTTTTTGTAGCCCTCACCATCTCTGGTGACTATCACAAAGACCATGCATATTGAATGTAAATTTAAGTGGTACTTGTGATAGATTCACATCTTTTACATAGCAGCCACAAGAGGGGGATGTGGAACACTCACAGAATATTAGGGTTTAGTCCTCTCACAGTTGTCAGTGTTATTGTTACTTTCTCTGAATTTTACCATCCATCCACTTTTAGCACTTTTATTTTTCTGGAGATAATGACTTGAAACAGTTTATTTTAGTTAGGAGAAACCTTTAGAGGGGGTTCAGATGGAAAAATTCAGTCACCTAAATTTGACCCCCTATTTCTCTTTAATACAACAGTTACAGCTGTTCAACACTTTCAGAGAACTATGAAGCTATCTCAGCACAGAAAAAGGGGTTAATGGAATCAACATGGAGTTTTTTCCAATAAACAAATTCTAATCGATGCATAGATTGTAATCACAGGAAACCCTTTTTTGTTTGTTTTTTTTCAGCAACTGTGCTGTAATGGGGCAGAAGAATACTACATACTGTAGAAAATTTGTACATGAGGGCAAAAGGAATAGGCGATTGCTTTTGGGGACTGTGTAGATTAGTACATCATTGCATACTAACAAAGTGCTAATTGCTGCTTTTGACCACGGGCCCAGTTTACAGAGCTTTAGCACAAATGAATCC
This sequence comes from Cinclus cinclus, assembly GCF_963662255.1. Lineage (NCBI taxonomy): Eukaryota > Metazoa > Chordata > Aves > Passeriformes > Cinclidae > Cinclus > Cinclus cinclus. The sequence goes on along the minus strand of NC_085046.1, from coordinate 39,400,770 downwards.
TGTACTAACATTGTATTATTTCTCTCTACAGCTTGCAAATTCTTGCAAATTACCCAGGCTGCAAATCCTGCATTTGTTTTGTGGCAATAATAGTAAAAGCAAACAGTATGTATATATCTATATAAATTTTAGGATTATTTTAATACTGTGTATAACTATGCAAGTAATTTAACTCTACTCAGTGTCTTAGCTAAAAACAAATAGGAGTGAACTACTTTGAACAGGTTGTTGATACTGATTTTATAGAACTTTTAAAATAGCAGATGTTTAGAATTTTTGCCAATTATTAAATTATCATTTAATAACTGGGAAAAACAAAACCATGCAGAACGATCTCTCTTCCTTATCTTCATTGGAATCAGACTGGTAGATATTTTAGTTCAGAAAAGTAGTATCTCATCTCTCTGCACATTTTCTAGAAGTCCAGAATTATTTGCTCACAGAGCCTTTCCACCCCTCAAACAGGACAGAAAGAAGCATTGCTACCAGACACATGCAGAGTCAATAGGAGACTGTAGAGGAGACAATCCTTCTGCAGATATCCCTGTGAGGGCCCCCTGGCACTTTCTTTGAGATAATAAAAACTACTTGCTTAGAATAACGCATTTTAGAAAAAATGTGAGCTCTTCTTCTTATCTCTTTCGAATATTATTTGTTAGGTTTGATTCTTTATAATTGGTTGTCCCAAACAAAGAAAGATAATTCAGTTGTCCAAAATGTGTTAACCCTGTTTTCCATTGGTTTACTTGTGATCCCCCCAAACCCTATAAAATTACATGTGTGATCCCCCATCTTTGGATCTGTAGCCTGACCCCTTCACAGATGATAATAAAGCCTGTGGGAAAAGTCTGAGCTGCTGTCCTGGTCTTTTTATGCTGGCTGGAAACTACAGGTTTCTGTGAGAAACCATGAAGCTAAGTTCCTGAAAGGCCAGAACTCACAAACCTTGTAACTTTCCCCTGCTCAAGGACAACTGGGCAGGGGGGACAAGAAAAAGTTACAAGAGACCTCACTTTCTTGGAAAGGCATAAATCTACAGGTGTCACTCCCATTCTGCTGCACTTCATTTAAGCCTTTTATGTACCAGCTCTTGATTTTGTTGAAGATTGGGCTTCTTTCACATATCTCTTTTGGTCCCTCTTGTCTTTTCATGCAAGAGTTCTTATAGGTCTGACACTCATAAGCAGCCTGGCACTAAGTGAATTTAATATCTACAGTAATTTAATTCTAGCTCTGCAGATTCTTCATTTTGGATCTTAAGAATCAGGTACTAGAGACTGAACCTGAGACTTCAGTCATGTGCTGTAGTATTTGAGGTTAGAGCATGTATCAAAGTATTTTACTAAGGAAAAGGTATTTGGTAAGGGAAAAGAAAAGATGCTGTAGGGAATAATCCAGTTTTGTGAAAAGAACAGACTGAAATATTTCATAGGTTTTAATTTCATGCATTGTTAAAACAATATGAATTCTGAATAACATGAATTCTACACTCCAGTTTATTTTTATAATAAACAAGATGATTGAAAAAAAAAAGGCAATGTATAAAAACTTACTGAAAAGGACAGTTATGTGTCACCATAAGGGCACTCTGTGTCACAAAGCAAGTATGCCTTAGTTCCAGCCAAAACAACCACCCACTCAGGGTACTGAAGGGCACGCATGCTGTTATGACCCAGATTCAAATGATGAGAGTAGGAGTGAGAAAATGAAAGTGTTAATAATATTTCAAGCTCATAGCTAATAGGAGGAGAATTTCTGGGATTTCCCTTTCATTCCTATTCTCTCTCGAAAGGAAGCTATGGACTTCCCTCTGGGGAAAAAAAAATCTCTTCGGCTTATTACCAAATGTTGAATATTTCGACTAAGTAATATGTGGCAGGACTGTGCACCTGTCCTAGCTAGACATATGTGTGTGAGTACTGAAGAGGAATAGATGAATTGAGAAGTATAAAATATCTGAGGACTTGAAACTTTGACTAGTGCTGAAACATTTTTTGAAAATCGGAAAAGATTTGTCATTTAACATACTGACATACGTCTTTGTTTTGCTGCAGCTGACATAAGTTTGAAAGACAATAAATCTGTTGCAGCCATCAACACCAAGCCAGCAGCCTACCCCACCAAACAGCTTGCACAATGGCATTTTGGAAAGGAAGGAACATATGCTTACCATATTGCTCCAAGAACTCCTTTTTCTTACTCTTTTTGTGCCTAATTCAGTTCATTCTTATTAGAACAAGCATTTTTATGTTGCTGAATTGATGTAGTATATTTTATGTTTTACAGAAATATTAGGAGGCCCTCCAACTCAGATAGGCTTGGTATAATTTTAGCACTGAATGTGACTGAAGAGTTAAAATTAGCAAATTCAATTGTTTTACAGTAGTTGCTTTTTTAGTTTTTAGTTAAGTTTAATAATTAATAAATCAAAGTTTTATCAGACTCTATCAGTTCTTATGTTGAACAACACTCATAGAAATTTTGATCCATTGCATCTTGTAGGTAGATTCTCTATAACAGAAATAAGGATTGCAGCATCAAGCTCTCTGAAAACTTCTGCTCCTCTGGAAGTCCTGTATTCAATACATTTTCACATAGTAAGTGTACAACAGTAAGGATAATCTTCTGATAGTTCTCCCTTTAACTTGTTCAAACTTAAGTGGGTTACAGGGCTAACATTATTTTTTTTCTGTTAATGTTTTCTTCCTTTGACATAGGCAGCTTTTTGGTTGGAAAGAATGAGAATCATAAAGTCATAGAATTATTTAGGTTGGAAAAGATCATGAAGTTCAACTGCCAACCCAACTATGCCAAATCCACCACTAAATCATGTTCCCAAGTGCCACATCTGTGCATCTTTTAAATACCCCTAGGGAAGGCAACTCCACCATTTCCTGGGCAGCCTATTCCAATGCTTGGCAAACCTTTCAGTGGAGAATTTTTTCCTAATATCCAATCTGAACTTCCTCTGCCACAATTTGAGGACATTTCCTCTTGTCGTATCACTTGTTACCTGGGAGAAGAGTCTGACCCCCACCTGGCTACATCCTCCTTTCAGGCAGCTGTAGAGAGCAATAAGGCTCTGAGCCTCCTTTCCTCCTGGCTGAACACCCCCAGCTCCCTCAGCTTCTCATCAGATTTGTTCTCCAGACCCTTCATCAGCTTTGTTGCCCTTCTCTGGACCCACTCTGCTCCCTCAATGTCTTTCTTGCATTAAGGAGCCCAAAACTGAACACAGGATTTGAGGTGTCGCCTCACCAGTACTGAGTACAGGGGGGAGTCACTGCCCTGGTCCTGCTGGCCATACTGTTGCTGATACAAGCCAGAATGCCATGGGGCTTCTTGGCCACCTAGGCACATGCTGGCTCATGTTAAACTGGATGTCAAGCAGCACCCCTGGTTCCTTTTCCACCAGGCAAATTTTCTGCTGCTCTTTCCCAAGCCTGCTGATGCAAGCCTTCAGTGGGGCTGTTGTGACACCTTGTTGAATCTCATACAGTTGGCCTTGCCCATCATTCCAGCCTGTCCAGATCCCTCCCTAGAGCTTCCCTACCCTCCAGCAGATGAACACTCCTGCCCAACTTAGTGTCATCTGCAAAATGACTGAGGGTGCACTCGATCCCCTCATCCAGATCATCGATGAAGAAATTAAACTCTCCTGCCTGCAACACTGATCCCTGGTGAACACCATTTGTCACCAGCTGCCAGCAGGATGCAACTCCATCTACTGCCTTTCTCTGGGTGTGGTCATCCAGACAGTTTTTTTCCCCAAGAAAATGTGCATCAGTCCAAGCCATCAGCAGCCAGTTTCTCCAGGAGAATGCTGTGGTAAACAGTGTCAAAGGCATTACTAAAGTCCAGATGGACAACATCCTGGACAACAGCTTTTCATTCAGCCATTAGATGGGTCACAATGTTGCAGAAAGAGATTAGATTGGTTAAACAGGACCTGCCTTTCATAAATTCATCCTGACTGGGCCTGATCTCCTGGTTATCCTGTATGTATGACAGCTGTGTCACGAACCAATAACATCACTGAGGTCAGGCTGCCAGGCCTGTAGTTCCCCATATCCCTCATCCAGAACATCTTGTAGATGGGCCTTGCATTTGCAAAATTCCAGTCAGCCAGGACCACCCTGGTTAGCCAGGACTGCTGGGAAAAGAGTGGCTTGATGAGCATTTCCACGAGCTCCTTTAGTATCCTTGGGAGGATCCAATCTGCCCCCATGACTTGCATATGTCTAAGTAGTGTAGCACATCACTAACTGTTTCCCTTTGAATTATGGGCTTCATTCTGCTCCCCATCCCCATCTTCCAGCTCAGGAGGCTGGGTACTAAGACAATAGCTGGTCTTGCTATTAACAACTGGGACAAAGAAGACATTAAGTATGTGAACCTTTTTTCTCATCCTTTGTCACTATGTTTTCCTCCACATCCAGCAAAGAATGGAGATTCTCCTTAGCCCTCCTTTTCTTGCTGAAATATTTTTGGAAACATTTTTTATATCTTTTGTGGCAGTAGCCAGATTTGTGGCAAAGCCGAGCAGTTGGATTTTGGCCCTTCTGATTTTTTCCCTGCATAACCTTACAACATACTTGTAATCCTCCTGAGTTGTTTGCCTCTCCTTCCAAAGGTCACATGCTCTCCTTCTCCTAATTACCAACTCTTTGTTCAGCCAGGTCAGTCTTCTCCACTTCTGGCTCATCTTTTGTCACAGGCGAACAACCTCCTCCTGCACCTTTGGGATTTCCTTCATGGAGAATGTCCAGATTTCCTGGACTCCTTTTGTCCTTCGGGACTGCCTCCTAAGGTGCTCTTAGGAAAACAGGCTGCTGAACGGGCCACCAACTGCTCTCTGCAAGTCCAAGTCAGCAGTTTTCCTGACCCCCTTCCTAACTTCTCAGAGAATTGAAAATCACCATTTTGTGACATCTATGCTCAAGCCAGCCTCCAGTCATCATGTCACCTACAAGTCCTTCTCTGTTCACAAAACAAGAAATGTATGTAGTTGGTTGCTTACAATATTTAGAATTTCTTCAATAAATATGCCTTTTGTGTAAAATACAAATGATTTATTGACATTATCAGTTGTTCCTGCAGAGACACTCCTTTAAGATAGAGCATAAATTAATTAGAAGTGGGGCTCAGGGGTGACTCATTAGCCTGCTTTCCTCTGAAGCTTTTCAGTGTTTGCAGGAGAGGGTGATGGAAGGTTGAGGAGGAGGAGGAGCAAATTTTCTCCTTTTGTGATGCTTCTTGTGAAGGCTTTTTCTCCCAGTGACTGGGCGCAGATATTGAAAGTCTGTTCTATCTCCCAAAAGTCTGATGTCAGCATCAGATGTCATCCACAGCAACAGCAGCAGCAGTCGCTGTGACAGCAAAAGGCAAACAGTGGAAGATGTAGCCAAAATCTTGAAGTCCCTGCTTCCCTCCTCAGGGCTAACAAAGCACACAGAGACCTACTTTCTGAACTTGGGACACAGCTGTTAAAAGCACTTTAGTTTTCCATCCTGTGTGTCTGGAAAACTTTTGATTGGAAATGGTTTGGACAAGTCTGGCTTTTGAAGCAAAGCAAAAACTGAATTCTGTAACTTTGAAACTGTAACAACTGAGTAAGAATGGCAGAATTTCACACCTCTTAGTTCAGATTTTCAAAGAGGCAGAATAATATTCCTGGTCTTTTAACTCAGCTTTATATAAAATAAAATAAAATAAAATAAAATAAAATAAAATAAAATAAAATAAAAATAACTATATGGATGTAATTAAATTAGCTCTGTAACACACCCCAGAAACCATAAAAAATTGCAGCTGATAGAAATTTTCTTTTGAAGGAGTAGTTTGAAAATTATTCCGTTCATGTAAAGGCTATATTTTAGTCTCATCACACTTCCTGGTACAGATAGTAATATATAGCAGTATTGGAAAATACTTTGAAATTACCCTTATCCAAGGACTGGAGTGAGTTGCCTTACAGTAGGTTGTCATGCTGATTCTTTTTCTTTCTTTTTTTTCCCCACTGCCATCTGTGCTCCAGAATTTTGTTTTTCAGTAAAGCAACAATCAGCTGTAAGGATTTCAGTCTCATTCACATTAGAACCCCTTGGAACAACTGAGAACTTGATCATATAGTTACAAAGAAAACTCTGAAATTCCACCCCTTTCTTTTCAGTTTATATGTGACCCTCATCACTTCAAAATCTGGCAGTGCTAGAATTGTAAGGAGGCAAAACCAGAAACCAAATACTGAGCACTGTAATGAAGCTTTTACTGTTCTGCAAGCTTGCAGTTGTGTCTCTGAGAAATCAGAAATGCCCCATTAATCTCATTGCAGTATCTCAGCCTGGAGATCTAATGCCATTAACTTATCTGTCAACTTCATTAACCATTTAATTGTTTATTGAAGTGTATGGCATTAGGTGTACAGAGAATGGCACAGGTTGCTTCATGCAATAAACATGAGTAACTGGAGAGATAAATTGCCATCAGCCTGAATTGCTAATTAAGGCAAAATCTAAAATTTCCTGTGATAACTCTAAAAAATGTGTTTATTTTAAAATGGCTGTGTTTATGCGTGGGCTTTTAGGAACACTACTGCATTTTTCCTATTCTTGTATTTGTATCATTTTGAATTGTAAAGGACTCAAGTGCGAAAAACCCCAAAATCTTACTAGCAATTAATATTGCATTGATACCATAATCCAAAATGTTGGGGAAACCTGTTAGTGGGTCAGATGCTGGTTTTGTACTTCACATCAAAGACCCCACCTGGTTGTGCTGGCATTAGCAAATCTCCAACTTGTGTTGGTGCTCAGAAAGTGATGCCATCATGAATTGTTACAAGAACAACTATAGTTTGAAAAACAATCAGTGAAGTGAATTGCCTTTGATGTTGGTATTTTTGGGGGTATGGGGGTGGGGTTTAACCCATTTTAATCTAAGTTGTTTGCATTTTGCATGTTGATGTTTGTTTCCCATACAAAAACACAGTCTTCTTACTGTTCCAAAAAGCTTTTAAAAATGGCATTGGCAAAAGCAGGCTTAGTATAACTCCATGGAAATGAAAGACTTTTTATTATTACAAAACTTTGCGTTCTGAAATGGTTTAATCTTTTCTGGATAGCACTCAACTGGATGTTGCAAATATTTCCTTTCTGAATTTCTGGGATTTGGGGAAGCAGGAGAGAAGGGCTATATTCAATGTACTAACCAGGCATGACCTGATTTAAAATGTAAAAACTGACACTTACAAAGCCTAACTAATGTTTGCACAGCCCTTGGAAGGTATACAGTGCAGTATAATTGCTGAGTGCAACATAATTGTTAATTATTTGGCTTCAGGCAACATAAAAATAGCAGTGTGCTCACACTCTTCATCTGTAGGAGACACCAGAAATCACAAGATTAAAAAAATGCTGTATTGTATAGGCCAGTTAGCAAGGAAAAAAAAGGTGTGAGGGAGAAATCCTGGGATTCTGAAACATGACTCTGCTAAAGCAGTATTTTATGGGAGATTTGTGTGCTACTTTAAAGTAAAATGCTCATCACTAAACTTCATATTGCCTTGCAGATCAGCAATAGCAGTCCTGCTGGCAGTAGTCAAAGTGAAAGAATGCAAGGCAGGTTGATGGGTAGAAAACCATTTAGAAGATTGATTTTCCTTTCCTAATGCAACACAGAATGATGGTAAAAGGAAAAAGAGCTTTGAGAGAAGAAGCATCAGTGCCTTGACTAAAGGTGGTGCAGGTCATTCATTTTCCAAGTAAATCCCTTAGAAACGGGTGTAATTGGTGAAAAATATTTTACTGAATTGGTCTCTTTAGAGTTGTCAGTGGAACAGGGTGGGAAATTGTGGTGCCAGCCACATGCTGAAGGTGCAGTTCTTCGTAAGGTTGAGTCTAACTTCTTGCCAAATGAAAACTAGAGAGATAACATAAGTTCAAAGATCCTGAATCTCCTTGCTAACCTGTGACAGAGATGTTCTGGGGTGAAATGCTGATTCAGTTAACTCAGTGCCAAAGCTCCAGCTGACTTCACTGGGAGTTGGGTTTCATCCATTTTGTTTTGCCCTTAGTAAAAAAGACACCATGAGTGCACTTAGGCATCTTTGTAAGGATCACACTTAGTTGTGGCTGGGCAGCATCTGATCAACATGGAGTTGTGCTTTTTACCTGGCATCAATACCCATTTTGTGTCAGCTCCATGTGCTGTCTCTCAGTTTCCCTGCTCTGCAGCTGCAACGGAGCTCACCAGCTCTGAGAAAGTCAGAGCTTGCTCTCCTGTGGGTCTCCTATGTGGATTCTGTTCCATGGAAATGGAAGGGGTTTGCAGACCATACTCAGCACTGTACCACAGGAAATTATTGCAGGTTGTGTTTGTTGTGGACGCGGACAGACCCGGAGTTTTGCTACCATAGTTGCTGTGGTCACCAAAGGGTTTTTTAACTTTCAGCCCTTGAGTATCTGCAGGGCAGAAAGAGATAATATTAAATGATACCCACAAAGATTTGGTTCCTCATCTACACACACCAGTGCAAAATGAAATAGTGACGAGAAGCTATTTTCATATAGCTGTTATAATTGAGAGAGGGTACTGTTTCACACCATAAAATCCCTATGGAATTGCATTAATTTGGTTTCTATCACACAGAACACTGTGCACCAGTACAAAATAAACTACTTGGTATTTTGAAAGGAATGGTACATATTACTTATTTGTGGGTTTCATGTTGGAAACATTATTTTTTTATATATACTGGAGGTAGTTTCATATGCAAAGCTTCACCCACAACAAATGAGACAGACCTAATACAGAAACCCCAGTGAGAAAGCTGCTTGGTAAATGTGACCTGCCAGAGACATATTGATTCAAAGCAGTTTGAATCTCACGTCATCTCATGTGACTCATGATTTCATTCACTGTCTCTCTGCTGAGTCTAGCATTCGTACAATATAAAAATGTTATTTTGCAAAGCCCTTATGTATCTGAGAGATATTTAGCAACATACTTACAGATCTGGTGGAAATAACTTCATCTAGTTATTTTTGTTATCTTGTAGCTTGTCCCACTTCAAAGATTAACACAAATCCAACACAATAGGAGTGTTCAGTTACTAATATGTAATTTTATATTATATCTGGTCAATCTTAAACCTTTTGTGAAAACTTCATGGGGATCTTTCTCTTAGGCACAGTGATTCTAGCTACTCTCAACTGATTTGTGTCATAGCCTTGCAGACTACTGCATTTATCAAAGGAACCAATGGGGAAGGTATCTAGAGCACTGCATTGCTCATGGGTTTGGTGAAGTAGAATATTCAGGGGAGTTTTTGATATTTTTTCCTCTCTTTTTTTAATGTACAGTGGGACTTAGAATATTTAACTGTAAGTGTAGAGATATTTATGGTTTAAAAAAACTCCCTCAAATTTAGCTGTCTTTTGTATGCAAAATGCTTAAATGTAGGTGGATTCACAGATTAATCAGATGAAATAGTTATAGACTTTTAAATAATGCTGAAGTAAAATATGGCCTATATACCACCTAGCCAAGACAGATCAGCAGACTGAAATAAAAATGACTGATTGACTTGTCCCATGTTGAACTAGAATTTAAGTGATGACTTAACAAGGAAAAAAACAAAAATAAACTGAGCTTTAATTGTCCTGATACAGAAATGCTATGGAGAATTATTTGAGAGAAAGAAAATTAGAAGGTACAAGAACAGACAGAATTTAAAATTCCTTTGATATTAAATATAAATATAAATATAAATCCTTATATAATATAATCATAATTTTAAATACAAAAAGCAGAGATAATCAAACTCATATCACAGATTTGGAACATGCATATCAGTTCCAGAAGATACTCCACATATATGTTTCAGATACAAGGGTTTCTAGCGTAGTGATTAGGGAATTCTATGGATTCACTCTAGGTTTAAGTGGAGAAACTAATTCTCCAAGTGGATAGATATATCAGCCAGATCAATACAGCAATGACAATGGATATTTTAAATGCCAGTAGAAAAATCTGTCTATTTGTATGAAAGGCAAAATGTGTTAAAATAATTTAAAATAGTATAACAGTTCAAAACTCTTATTTAAACATAAAGTATAAGTACTTTTCTATAAAATCAAGTATATAGCTATAGAAGTAGACTCCAATGCATATGTCAGTTCAGTTATTGCCTTAACAATGGAGTTTAAGTAAGTTATTATGGAAGAAAGAGAAGTCCTCCTTCTATGTTGACCCATTTTGGTTAATTCCTATTAATTCCCTTGGGATGTTATTGGTATAATCTCGGCCACTGGGAAGCAGTACCAGCAATGGCACAGTTCTAAGACAACTGAATTATAAACTAAGAAAAAAGAAATGCCAGCTGGCTACATACAGAAAGTATAATTCTGTCAGGTTTTTAGTCTTTATGTTTCTGTTACAAATTAAAGTAGTATAAAGTAAGTCCCTTGTTTCCAGCTCCTAACTATGCTAAAATATTGCTCCCATATGAAAATGTTGAAATGCCTCTCTGCTATATTGGTGGCATTTTAATTTCATTTTGTTTGTATTTTACATGCAGATTCATAATTCTGGGTTCCAGCTTTAATCACAAAGTATACCCATATAGCAATTAGTTGTCCAGGCCATGTTGCCTCACCTGATTTACAAGAATGCTGCAGAAAATAGTGGCAGAACATAAGTGACAATTATAGCAGGGGTACTGCTTCTATCCTTGTCTGGTGCTTGTGATAGATGGAAATTAATCTTGCCTGACATTATTTAATCTTAACAAATGTATCATAGCTGTTGCTTTTCTCTTTATTAGATCCTGGACTTGCATGTGATTATTAATTGTGCAGAGTTAGGCTGGCCAGCTGATAGGTGTGATCATGTGGTTGTGTTACCAAAATAAACTTGGGCTGTCCCGTTTCCCTCCTTGCACTCTTGCACAGCATTTGCTTGTACTTTTTTTCTTGCTTGGTGTTGGTGTCTACACAGCAGCATGCTAAGTAAAATTAAGGATTTGTTCCAGCAGAACTAATGCAGCTTTGAGGAGTGGAGTAAAGAGGGAGTGGGAAGAATTTTCAGACAACTGGTTCCTTGACTTGGCTTACCACACAGCTGAAAATACTAAAAGTAACAGTACTAACACTAGGGAGGTGGACAGATGTGTGGGACAAAGTATGCCTGCCCTGTCCACTGACTGCATACACTTACATTGGGTTAGAATGATTTTCAGCTCTTCTTTCTGCCTGTGCAAGACAGCACACTAGTTGCTTTTTTTAGGACCCCTTGTATCCTCAAGGTTGCAAAAAATAATTGCTAATGAGTTTAAATTACTTTATCCAGTTCCCTATGAGCTCTATGCCAATTCCATCAGGTATATGTAATTTAGTAACCTCTAACTTATCAAAGTAACCTCTGACTTGTTCTCTTCCTTTCCTAGCCTGAGTTCTTGCTTTACATCACTGCCTAAGCCCTCTGGTCATCGCTAACCTCCTGAGGCTGCAGCTTCATTTTTGTTGGCTAAACAGTATTCCTGTCCCAATTGCTCTGGTGTTTGTCATAGGACATCACCCTCCAAGTTGTCCTGGTGCAAGTGGTTGTGAGTCAGTTTGGTGGATTAAATCAGGGAGTTGATCCAAGTTGAAAAAGTCATGTTTTATTAATTGTTTTATTTTAACCCAAATCCCCGAGGGGAGAGTATGCCAGTGAAAACAAGCCAGGGTTTGGGAATACCTTAAGCCACTGACCACTTTCTATTGTGAAAACAAGCCCCTGCAAAGAGTTCAGCAAAACAGCTTTAGATTTACATGATTACAGCTGAGATTAAAATCTGGCCTTGATGTATCCAACCATCTGTTTCCATCACAAAAAGAGACTCAGCAGGAATATTTGTAGATTTGAGGGCAGGATTCTGTTTTCATTCCTGTATATCACAAATAACTCTATTGCTTGAGTTAGAGTTATTTTCTTGTTTATTCCAGTGTATATTATCTGGGAAACTACTCTCCAGAAAATTACAGAATGAAAGTGCTTTGGGACAGTACTTAATTTTAGTTTCTCCAGGTTTACACCAACATAACTTCAGTGGACAGCTCTGGATTCATACCAATCTACCTCAGAATACAGCCTTTTTTAAAGTAGTATGAAATGTATATAATTTTGTCACAACAGCTTTGGAGGAGTGTATTTCACTGCAATCCTCATACTTCTAATTAAATGTGACATTTTTTCACTCCTTGAATTTTGCCAGTGTCTGAAGTAAACTGCATAGGTAGTGTTTTAAATCTATGAAGGAAAAAATACACAGATGCTTATACTTTTATTTTCTGCAAATCTATTAAAAAACATGCAAGATAGAATTGAAAATACGTACAGTGAGATTAATTTATAAACCCTTGGGGATATCATCTTGCTGACCATTGTTTGTTAGCAGTCATAGGAAAAGTTTTACTCTCATAAACATGGATAAGCATTTTGACTAAGTTGCTACACCTTCTGCTGTTCTTTTTTATCTGTTCCTAATACTTCTATCTCGTGCACAATACTTCTATCTCGTGCACAGTGTCACCCACTGATTAATGTCACCACCAGTATGATGAAGTACACACTTCAGTTTGTTGATAAGAATTAAAAGATCTGGGAACCAGTGTTTATAACACATGGTGGAGGAAAATGTTACTTAACCATTGACTTAATAGCTAAAACAATATAGCAAAAAGTCAGGGATTAAATTCCCTATTCCTTTTTATACACCTGTGGGCTCATGTTTACGTTAAAGGTGATGCCAATGTATACAAATGTATTTTGTATACAAAAATCCAAAAGGAAGGTGCAGAGACAACAGGGCCAGGCTCTTTCCAGTGGTACCCTGTGGCAGCAGAAGAGGCATTGGACACCCACAGAAACACAGAAGGTCCCTTTGAATATAAACAATAATTTTTTCACTGAGAGGGGAACTGAGCACTGACGTAGGCTTCTGCTTCCCAGAGAGGTTGTAGTACTTCCATTCTTGAAGATATTCAAAAGTCATCTGGACACAGCCCTGGTCAACTAACTCTAGGTGCCTCTGCTTGAGCAGTCAACAAGGTGGCTTTCAGATGTCACTTCCTAACTCAGCCATACTGTGATTCTGTGACATGCAGGAGCAAATCTATCAAAGAGTCAGAAAGACGATCAGAGAAACCTCTGTTGTAGAAGGCCATTGGAAAGAACATAGTGAGGATGAAGGAACAGCGGAAACAGGGCTCAGACCAACTATGGAATCTCCACCCTCAGTGCTATACAGAACATGATTCATCAAAGCCCTGAGCGACTTGGTCCAACTTACAAGTCAGGTCTCAGTGCTGATCTTTTAGGCAACCTTTAGGTTTGCCCTTGAGAAACTTAAATTATTCTGATGGAATCTTTTGTGTAAAATTTAAGCATGACTTCATGCTCTTTGATGGAAGGTCTTAATGAATGCAGAGATATTTAAAACAAGACACAACATAAAGCTCAAGTTGCTGGCAAAGATTAGTAGTATGAACGTATTTTGACACCTCTGTTATTATTACTACTTTGCATAGCATTTGTGGAGCAAGAATCACAGCTGTTGAATGTACTACATTGGCATATATGATATGAACAATATCCATTTATAAGTTGTTTCACAAAGGAGCTTCCTGGAGATGTGACTAGAGAAGTTGCACTCTAGGATATGCCGTACAACATGCTGTTTTGGCTAAGTGTTAATACCACAGACTTTAAAGACATGAACATAACTTTCAGGAAAAACTTGGACACTTCTTCAAAAAAAATATTATGGTAGATCCACCCCCTCCTGCCATTTCAGCTTCTCCTTTTCTACTCTGGCTTATATCCACACTTTAATAATACATGTGGAGGCAACAAGTTCCCTTGTAAAAGAATTAGCTTTGGTGGACAGAAATTACTTTGCACTGCTTCTACTCGTAAGCCTTGGCACAAAACTCAAGGCAGGATTGATTGAATCAGTACTTTGTCATAAGCCTGTGTTAACTCTGGTAGCTATCTACAAGGCAAGGAGGGGAAAAGTAGGTGCTGAGAAGGCAGTTAGTGAAAGTTTACTCAGGATAAAATCTGGAGACAAGTTGAATTTGCAGCAGCCAGTAAACTCAGGGCACCTTGAGTCTGCTGAATTGATAAAAGGCTACTTGAACATCCTGGCATTAACAGTGGGTTGTATAACTTGCACCATGTCCTGGGAGACATTGGCAGCTGGATGAAAGGAATACAGGATTGTGTGTCCACCTCATGAAACAGAAGGACTCTCTGAAGGACTCTGAATTACTACCTGGAAGCCATTGATGCTTCAGCATTGTCCTTAACTTCCAAATATACAGTGGAGTTGTTATCCCTACTATTGCTCTGACTGGTAACTGTGAGAGAGAGCATGAGTAAGTGAATAAGTAACATGAATAGCTATTTGCTATCAATAGTAGCAACTTAATGATCAAATAAATATCTTGCATCTCCTCCACTCAAACCCCTAAGAGAGAAAAGGGAATTTACAGTACTTATCCTACAACAAATTAGAAATAAAATGAGACAGAGAAGGGTTCAATGCTGCTGGTTTCCTTGCTTTTTATTTCCAGTTTAAAATAGGTGGCACTTTTGTTTCAGATAGGATGGAGTTAATTTTCTTCCTGGTAGCTGGTACATTGTTGTGTTTTGGATTTAGTATGAGAATAATGTTGATATCACACTGATGTTTTAGCTGTTGCTAAATAATGTTTACCCTAATTTAAGGGCTTTTCAGTTTTCCATGCTCTGTGAGCAAGGATCTGCACAACAAACTGGGAAGAAGCATAGCCAGGACAGCTGACCTGCAGTGGACAAAGGGATATTCCATAATACAGAACACCACACCCAGTATATAAACTGCAGGGAGATGTCCAGGATGTGCCAGTTTCTGCCTGGGGACAAACTGGGCTTTGGTCAATAGATGGTGAACAATTGTAACATGCAGATCTTGTTTTTCTTGTGGTTTATTCCTCTTTTTTCCCCCTTTTCTTCATTATCATTATTGTTGCAGTTGCTATTATATTTTACTTTATGCCATTATTAAACTGTTCTTAACCCATGGGTTTTTCCACTGAGGTGGGGCTTGTGAGTGAGCAGCTGTGCAGCACTTAGTTGCCAGCTGGGGTTAAAACCTCAACAGTGGAAACAGATCAAGCAGCAAACTTTTGAAATAAAGTCATTCAACAGATAGCTTCAATGTCAATATGGACTATATACAGTACTAATCATTTTTATTCCAGTAATTACTCATAATAGTGTCCAGAGTAAATCAGATCTAAGGTGTATCATCCTACCTTGAGCAGTAGCTAGTACTAGATCTGTCAAAGAAACTGCAGGAAGTCTAGCAGTATATTGCCAGGGAGTTGGTTGACTTTGTAGAAGGGTATGATTCCAAAAGCTGTAATTGCTGGTTGTTGAAATTATCTGTTGTGTAATATTTAACATTATAATTGTAATTATATATAATTTTGCTTTGTGTGAAAGATTTTCCTATTGCTGCTCTGAAATTGCCACTAAATTTCCATTTCAGTGGATGCTCCCTTGTTCTTGTACTGAGAACGTGTTATTTGTTATTGTGATCCTTTTTGTGTGCTCCCACTTAATTACCTTCTGTCTAAGGCAAACATAGGAGAGTCTGTCAGTGTGTTTCCACTATTTTTTTATCTCAGTTAATTTTTCTGTCACCTTTTTGATAGGGGTAATTAAAATTGTGCAGTGTTCCGGATGACAAGAGATTTTTAGTTAACTAGGTTGAAATACATAGACATACATAATTTTATTTCTATTAACCATTGTATCTTATGTGTAGTCCACTAACTGCTTAATTTTTCCAGTACTGTTTCTTCATGAATAATGGTCTTTTTTGATCTAGCAGAGTGGTTTTTTGAGTCTTTTTCTGAGGTACAGTTAGTTTAGAACCCAGTAAAGTGAGCAGTTCCAGTGATTTCCTTTAAAGTGTTCCAAAGAGACTTGCCAGCATTTGGTTTCATCTGCCATCATGTTTTCTATTCACTGAACTTGCTTAAGACATTCAAAGTTTTTCACAGTTTCTCTGGTCTGCATCTACTTGAATAGTTTTGGAATGTCAGCAAAACTCTATCCAGATAGTTGATAAACAACAGATGCCCTGGGATGGAACCTTGTGGCACACCACAGATAACCTCATGCCATGGCAATTCTTTTTTTTCTTTTTTTTTCCTTATTACTTCACCATTTTTGATCTGTGTGACTACTTTGTCTCCTCTGCATTCTCCACTTTGCCCACTTAGCTTCTGTAGCTGCTCTTTATCAAGTTTGGACAAAGGACCAGAGAACTTCATAGTTGATGTCAGCCCTCTCTTTTACCTGCTATACTACTGACTCATTTAACGATATTTTGCAAATTAGCTCCTTTGCAGAGCTCACAATCTATAGATTTCATTTTATTCTAAGTCTTTTAAAAGTAGCAATACAAATAATTTACCAGTTATTGAAAACAAACTATTGGTCTGGAAGTCACTGGATGACTTCCCACTCTTTAATCTACTGCTTGTGCAACACTCATTGTCCCTCAAGTATGGCAGTCAATCCTGCTCTCCCACTCAGGACAGTAAAAATTGTGTGTATAAATGTCCTGTCTTTCAGTACTGAATGTTTGCATAAGCTCACGGTACTATCATATTTAATTCAATGAACACAACTGACCACTGAAACATTGGGATATGCTGGTGGGGTTGCATGTGTTAGCCCTCGCCTTTTACTCTCTTGATTTGAATCTCACAGTTTACTCCCTTTCTTCCCATATTGTCTTCATAACAACTTTATGCTTTGCTGAACTACCTGTACAAATGGTAACGTCTTAAATTATGACTGGCAGGAATTTACATACACTGATTTGCAGCTGGGTCCAATACATTCAGCCACTTTCTTTCCCAATATTCTTAATCCCAAACAAATCTATCTATGATCCACTTCCTACTCTCTGCTCTTTCTGAAGGCTACTGCCAGCTTGTCTCTTACAGTGTGTCACTGTTTGCTTCTCTTGGGCAGATAAGGTAATGTCCAGTCTCTCTTGACTACGAGGATGAGGTCTAATCTGTCTGTAAGGGAGCCTTATGTACTGTATACCAACCAGGCTGTATTGACTTCATTGCTTTTAGATTAGTCTATAGCACCAGATGGCCTTCTGTCTTTTTGGCACTCTCACAAAATGGCCAGTCTTACTCTTCTGCCCCTGGGATGGTGAGTATTTGCACATGGGGGATGATGGCTGTATTCAGAAGTCTTCCCTTCTCTACTAGATTGTTTTGGATTTAGAGCAGAGACTCCTGGATGCTCAGATAGCATATCCTGACCTGGTCTGCCTCTTTTAGATAAAACAAATATGCTTCTTATTACAGTGGAAGAATCTAACTTGACTTTTCCATGACATCTGGAAACAAGCATGTAGAGCTTTCTTTTCTCTCGGGACACATACCTAGATCTACTGGAGCTCAGAATAAGCAAAGGTCTTGGGAATGTGTAGTTAGCAAAACAAGGAGTAAAACTAGGAAAATTCTGTTGCAGATAGTTGGGGATCATTGAGCTTGGTGGGATTTGGTCTAATGGTTAATTATGACCAGGGTAAAATCTGCTGTCGAAAAATGATTCTAGAATAAGTAGATTTATCCTCCTGGAGATCCTATTGAAGAGGCTACTCCTATGAACTCTGATTGCAACTTCTGTCTAGGAGCATAGAAGAACAGCTCATGACATTGTTCCCTGCAGCTGTCCAGCTGTAGCAGCAGCTCTTTGCTTTGCAGCTGTTAGCATTTACAGCAGCAGGTTACAACAACTTTGGGCATCTCTAGTCCACAGAAGAGAGTGACCTTACCTCTGAAGAGAACACTGCAATTATATGTGACAATTATGGGCCATAATGGTGACATGTTCTACCTATGATTCTCTAATCACAACTTGCATATTTTGCAAATGTTGAACATTCCTCCCTACCCAGTGAACTAGGGAGAGATGAACTCTAGCAAAGATGAAAAATGTGCTAAAAAGGTGGAGATATAATTTACGATAAGGAATTTGTAAAAATGTAGAAATCAGAGTGCAAACTTCAATTTTCGCAGGAGGCAAGATCCTGAACTCTTGCACCTTGCCTCTTCAATGACCCTTACCTCAGCTGTCCTCCTTTTTCCAAAATGACCTCACACTCGTTGTCTGGTCACCTTCTTTAGAACCCAGGTGAGAAAATGAGATGGCATTAGCTCTATTAACACATTTGGTCAAGTGAAACATAGAGATGAGGAGTCAAGGCCTTGTCATCTGCGCTGAGCTAATGTAACAAGCTCTGCTGGGGTGCTCAGGTCTGGAGCAGTACCTGGTTAGGAACAGTTAAAACTTTGTTGTCCCTGTTTCATGCACTATAGCTAATAGGTATCATTTTGTGGCTTCCACAGTATATGACAAGACAAATTATTTGCAGTGAGCTTCTCCTTTACAAGTGGTCAACACACATTTCATTACAGAGCAAACAACTAGCACATCAAAAGCGAAGACCTGGTACTTCATTAATTCACTTTCCTTCATGGATTTGGTTACTGTTTTGTTTTTCTTTTCTCTCTCTGACTGTTCTTTTTTCAATGTTTAGTCAAATAAATCTCTTTTCTGATTTTGTGGAGAAATAACTAACAAGGTCTGAGTGCTCAGTATATTAGCAGATAGCTCATCTTTAGTCCAAGGTTACGGTGTTAAAGGATGACTGTCCTTGTGAGTTTCCCCTCTCCATTTCTGAATGATCTTGCAGAGTTTATACCAGAAAATTGAAGTTGTGGATTACTAAACCTAATTTGTGAATTGCCTTCTTTAAGCTTTTTAGGGAAAAGACATTAAAAGAAATTTGTAGTTTTAGAAACATTTTCATATTGCACAGGAGGCAATAGTTGATTTCTCAGTTGAGTTGTCTAAGATAATTCAAAAGCTTTTAGAAGGAAAACAATCCAGAGGACTGTCTAGCTGAATTCATCCATCATCATGCACAGGAATTTCAAAGTGCCTATGGGGTATACAACACCCAAGCAGGGGGAAGTAACTGTTTAAATCACTCTTAAGGCTTTCTTAAAAACTGCAGTCTACACACAGTCAATGTCATCAGAACATTTTTTTCCTTGAGGGAAACAACTTAGCAGAGAGACTGGTGTTCTAATGTTCTGAAAAGTTCACTGAGTTATTTCCCCTCTTTAGGGGCAAAAGTGCTGAAATAACTTGAATTTTACATCTGTATTTTCAAGTTCCTTTGAGCATAAATATTGCTGTTTGCCCTTTTCTTTTCTTTTCTTTTCTTTTCTTTTCTTTTCTTTTCTTTTCTTTTCTTTTCTTTTCTTTTCTTTTCTTTTCTTTTCCTATACAACCTGGAAATTCTTCTTTTTCTAATGTGCAAATGCAACTGTTTGCAACTCATTAAAGCATGGCCTCAGCTTTCCAAGTGTTCCTGAAGAGCATACAAAAATAATTTGGAGCACTCTTCTGACCCTGTGATCTTCACAAACAGCCAGAAACCTCTCAAGCTATGAAAGAAGAATGGTTCCCATTTATGGAACAGCATCCACAAATGAAACTCTAGGCTACACAGGAAAGTAGTCCTGATTCTCTTTATTATATGTTTGAATGTGCTCTAAGCAAGTCTCTTTCTTCAGCTGTGTGTAGAAATAAAAGGTACAGCAATCTCAAAACAAACAAACAATCAAACAAACCAACAAACTTATCAAAAAAGCCCATCATTTGGAAAGAATATTGTCATAATTCAGCTTATGCTTCCAAATATGGAAGGCAACTTCCCCCCTTGTAAGCAAGTGAGGATGTTGTTAGTATTTATGGGACATTTTGGTACTGAAAGATAAAGGTTGGTACTGAGAGGCAGGGATAATACATGAAACTGATGTCCTACGCTATTACTGTGAAAGTTTACTCCCAGCAAGCTACACAAGAAATTCAGCAAAGACTCCTAAAGGTTTGCACTAAAAATCTGTGGAATAAATAAGTAATTTATTCTTCTGTCAATCAAGTTGTTCCCAGTAAAGGTTCCTCTTTCCTGACTGAGAGGAAAAGGAAACGTGTTACCACAGCCTCCAAATCCCTGTTGCTCAGCTGAAGTACAACACTGAGTTGAGAGGACAATGTTTGCATGTTGTAATATTATGAAAACTGTGTGCAGTGGAAGACTGGATGTTAGCTGGGTGAGTGAGTAGACTCTGAGCAATAAAGCATTGGTATATGACAGTAGAACACAACACCGAAATGATATCATATCACATGGGCTTCTCTAGACCAGAAAGATAGTGTAGGTTAAAGTCAAACAGACAATGTTCTTTTGCTTGTTGTAACCTCCAAGGGAAGATGCTGGTTGAAGAGATTTTTTTTTTTAATACTCACAAACTGAGTTATTGATTAATGCTAGATATTTACCTCTTCAGATAAAACCCAGGGTTTTTGTCTAGTAGTAAGGAAAAATTAAAAAACAGCCATTTTTCTGAAATCTATCTAAACAGATATTTTTGAAGTATATTACTAGTGTTCCTATGCCAAAATTTTCCTTGTTTTCTTGAGCATTGTGGCCAGCCAAGGATCACCATCAATAAGATGACTATCCCTATTTAGATGAACTGGCAAACATGAAACCCATCTGTGTGTTGTTTAACAGGTGCCATTTTAGATCCGTGGGGAGCAAAGCAAGCTTTGTACAGATGGACAGTTATTCATTGGACCCATGCTAGCATTATTATATTTATTTAGCCACTGCTTGCCTACAAGCTCAATATTTGAAAGAGCCAGTGAAAAATATTTCTGGTGGAATATTTTGCTGAGAGGGAAGTAGGAGGAGGAAGTAAAGGAAATTCCATTAAAAATTGTTGGCTTAGACTCATCAACAGTCTCATTTTGATCAAAAAATGCATGTTCTGGTGAGTGTTCTGGGAATCAGTTGCTGCAATCCAAAGGCTTTAATTATTAATAGAAATATTATTAAACAGTATACTTTTCATAGAAAGGAAGGAAGCTCCTTCTGCTGACAGCACTTGTATAAATTGAAATGAATGCCAACTCACAACCAGTATGCCAGGTAATGAAAGATCCTTTTCTCCTCATATGTCATCCCTTCCTTTCATTTTTAAATTTTATGAATGACCTTGACAGTGTAGAGTATATTAATATTTTCATTTATAAGAATAATAAAAAATATAGGAAAGAAAATTTAAAAATGCATTTTGCTAAGCCTAGTGAAAAACAATTTGTTGGGCTGACTTGTACTGAAGGGGAGTACCTTTCGCTGTGGAAAACACTGCAGAGATTCTATGGGTTACTATGAGTCTTCTGTGCATGTGATCCTCTTAACTGGAGCCTCACAGAAATGCCTGAGGGACTAATGTAGTTTTCAGTATCAGCCTGCTATTTGTTCTGTGCAGGAGCATGGGCATACAGACATTTTACGCTGCTTAAGCTTAGTAAAGGCATCTCCATGTAAATGACAGAAAGTCTTCAGCGTGGAAAGGCAAGCTGTAATTCTTGGAGTAAGTCAGCTGAAGTTGTTATTAACACTACCTGCAGTTAGGTGACTAGTGATTTAACCAGCAAGAAACAATCATTGTGATTTGGGTGTTAAATATAGCACCCTTTGTGTTGAAGAGTGGATAGACTCACGAAACCTAACATAATTTGTTGCAAGACTGCGGACTTGCCAACTATCAAGCACTGTCTTTGGCTTCCTGACTGTGGCCACCTTTTCTCTCAACATGGCTTCTAACTCCAGTGAAAAGAGTGCAATATATAAGTGTTACATATTTGGTGTTAAAAACTGGCTTATGAGACCTTGGTAACAGGGGACATAACAAGGTATTTATGTTATCTATTATTGCTTTCAAGAGAGTCATAATTGCTTCATGTTGATTAAATTTTAAGATGTGATTAAAAAAAATCATGATGACAGCAATTAAACTTGAACACAAAGCCAATTGCACTGGACAGAATTACCATTTCTGTTACTACCATTTAAGCATAAATACTACTAAAAAAAAGTTTTAAGTACTGAGATAAAATGAAAGGACCAACTTTTGCCAATTTTATATTATTTCTCTAGAATCAAAGAATGTTTGAGTTGGAAGAAACCTTTAAAGATCATCTAATCCAACTCTGTGCCATAGACAAGGGACATCTTTCACTAAATCAAATGCTTTAAAGCCCAGTTCAGCCTGACTGAATACTTGTAAGCATGGAGGATTCATAGTTTCTATCATCAACCTGCTACAGTGTCATACCACTCTCATTGTAAAATATTTCTTCCTTATCTAAATTTAAATAGTTCTTCCAATCTAAATCCAGCTACTTTAAACTACTACCCCTTGACCTGGTACTACATGCCTTGGTAAAAATTCCCTGTCAATCTTTCTTACAAGCCCCCTTTATATATTGAAAGACCATTATAAGGTCTCTCCAGAGCCACCTCTTCTCCAGGTGGAGCAAACTCAACTCTGAGCCTTTCTTCACAGCCCTCTGGCCATTTCCATGGTCATACTCTGGAACTCTCTCCAACAGGTTATTGCCATTCCTGTGCTGGGGACCCCAGAGCTGGATGCTGGTGAGGTCTCATGTGAGCAGAGCAGAGAGGGAGAATCACTCCCTAGACTTCTTGGCTTCTTGACTTTGGATGCAACTCAGGATGCAACTGGCTTTCTGTGCTGTAGGTACACATTATCATCTCATGTCCAGTTTTTCTCAGAATTTTTTGTTGTGCAAATATAGCATCCTGGTGATTTGGAAAATAAATATTCTGCATCTACATTAGGTTGTATACAGTTTATAGACATAACACATACAGGTAAAGAAAAGTGGGGGAAAAATTCTGAAAAAAAACCCAAACTCCCATCTTCTGTTTTTGTTGGAGTTTCTTTTGTTTGTTTGTTTGTTTGTTTATTTTGTTTTTTTAAAAAAAAAGAGAGAGAAGAGCATCAAACCACACCAGAAAATGAATGGCTTAATATTCACTCCCAGAACAAAGTACTCAGGATTAAGTTGTGAAAGTCTCCAAGAAAATACAGTTCTAGTTATACCATGAAGAGTTGCCTATAATAAAGTCATCACCTAGTCCGGTCACTGGTGTGCATGGAGAGGGTTGACTCTTAGCATGGATTGGCAAATCATGCCTATACTTTATTCCAGAGTTTTGAAGAAGATCCTGGTTGGAATTATAGCTACTTGTATAGGTGGAACCGGTTAAGAAAATAATGCAAATCAGGTTTTCTTATAGGCCAGTGAGTCAGAGCAGGAAGTGAAAAATCGGGAGCAACCAGAGACATTCGTGTTATGTTTTAGAAAAATAATTTCTGAATATGTCTGTAATGGCCTTGGCTCTTGCTATCAATTTTCTGAAATTAGCCTATGGGGCTTTTCTAAAATATAAGCATTCATTGATCAGGGACAAAAAGTTGAACAGCACTGAAAAAACATTGTAACTACTATAGTTCAGTTTCAATTACGTTAGTCATTGCTTTTACTTACATGCTTTTCTATGGAATTCTGATCTGCCAAGGATCATGCCTACAATGGAGATAAAAGCTGGATAGACATGAAATTACATTTTCATGTAGTTCTCTCTTCCTTAGAACGAGGAAGATTTTTGCTTCAGATCAACATCAGCACCATAGCTTGACTCTGCTCTCGCCTGCTTTTACCGGCTGCCTTTCCTGCTCAGAGTTCTTCTCCTGTTTCCTAGTGAACATCACCCACACAGTCCTATTTCTTTGTTGTTCATCAGTCAGACATCTCCTTCCGTGCATCTGTTGGGGGAGTCCTTGCTCCTGCTCCCCCTCCTGGAAGGTGTGAGAGAGCCCCAATATGCTAAATACTCCTCTTAACTTCTTTTTTTCCAAGGCCTGTTTGGCTTCCTTTTCCTTTGGAAACCATATGAGGTTTTCTCAATATGCTCCATTGTATTTTATATCGAAGTTCACTTCTTATTTTGTATTATGAGTACATTTGTTTTCTTTGAGTTTGCTAAGTGCAGCTAGTCTGTGCGTGACTCATTACACTGCTTCTAAACAGCCACAACCAAACCACTGCCAGAAGCCCCTGTTGAAGAAGTGGTGTTTTTCTTGCTTGTTCTCTTGCTCAGGGAAAGTAATTGAGTTTGTATAATTCATGTTTTAAATTCATCCAATAAAAAAAGGAGATTCTTCAACCCGTTTTTTTTATCCCCCAAGTGTGAAAATTAGATTTATCAGTTATTAACTTGTTTATTTTTTTAAAGGTATCTAGCTTTGTGTCACTGTTGATTTCACTATTTGCAAACTGGCTTTGTCATTTTATTGATAGCACTTGAGTGAAGAACTCTCTGATAATATATGCAAACTCACAGCTCTCAACAAGCTTTACAGCTCCGTTAATGAGGGGATTAACAAGAGCACTGCAATGTATTTAACCTGCGGCACTAGCTCTGTTTCAATAAGACTTCAACAGCCTATTAAATGGAGTGGGGGCTCAATTAACCCAGACAAAGGCCACTCTACAGAACATGGCAGGGAGGACCACAGTTAGCATCTGCCTAAGCAGCTTGTTGCGAGCTGGAAATAAAGAGGGTGACATGTTCTCGCCCCGAGCTATGATATAACTGAAATGGTGATTCTAGTTCATCTGCGCTGACTGAATAGGTGCCGGCATTGAAACCCACCACTATCTCGCCATATGACAGTTTGTAAAATCCGAGTGCACTCAACGGTCACCCAGAGCCTCCTGCCTGCGAGCACCGAGGTATTGTTCCCAGGGAGCTTTCCCCAGCACAAGGATGCGGCGTCGGCATGGTGTTACGTTTGGACAGTCAGGGGACATCACGTCAGCAGATCTTTCGGGAAATGTTTTAACAATCTCCTGCAAGAGAGGGATTCGGCACAGAGGTGTTACTGGTCTTTGTGTAATCATTGGAGGTTAAAATAAGAATGGGGAAATGATACATAAGCAGGGTGGGAGAGAAACAAAATTTTTTAGAAATTTTACAACAGAAGCACACCTGCATTTCTCCGTTCTTGGTTAAACTTCAAGCAATTGTTTTAAAAGATGTTTCTTGTATTTATGGTTAAACTTGTGTTGACAATGCGTTACTGGGTGAAGTTCTAATTCTTCCCTTGGTTCTGGGATGAGAAAAAGGGATTTCTGCTATTCCTAGGGAAGAACCATCTGCAGAAATTAGCTATTATTTTATTTGGTAATCTAGGTTTAGGTTTCTCAATAGATGTTGTTACAGACCGCAGGTTTTTATCAAGAAATAATCACTGATGGTATAAGGGCATTGTGGTAGCACATAAAGTACCTTATGTGCCCTGGTGTAAGAATCTAGAGACTGTGTTGCAATTATTTGAAAGATAATCAGAAATACTAGAACACAGCTTTCTTTTCCTATGTTAAAAAGTAGAAAATAACAAAATTTTTAGCTAACAACCAATCAAAATAAACAAGAAAAATAATGTCTACTGCAAAATTTGTTAGATAGACAAAAAATAGGGAATATGAATTAATACCAAGATTAATTGTAAATCCTTTCCAAAAACACAACTCTGCTCAAAAGGGTGTGACAGTTTTCTTTCGTTTTCTCTTTTCCTTGAAGAATGCTATGTGTTCATTAGAAAAATATGTGCTCAAATATGTGCAATATACCAAGCATCAATCTTGGTATATTGCACAAACCATAATCTGGTGGCAAGGGCTAATGAATAAACTTGCATTGTTAGCAGAATAGATGGAGGAGCTAGGTATACCAAAATAATCTGGAAGAACTGTATGGGCTCTGTCAAGTGCATAAGTGAGTGTAAGTCTATGTCTTACCTGAAAATAAGCTTATATAAATCATTTCCAGGTTAAAGAATCCAAACTGCATCTGTTTTCTATAGGTATCAAGTATGTGGATTCATCTGCCTGGTTTTTAGTGATAAACATGCATAATGTTTTTTTCTCAGGTCCTTTTATTCTAGAGCTCTGTACATTTGTTTTTACATGGCATTCAAGGCCAAAAACCCGTAAGAATCCTTCCCTTCTATACAAGTCACTTCCAGGTTTATGTCAGTTCTTAGATCTCAAGCCTTCTAAGGCAAAAAACATCTGCATTTCTAATGCAGAAAACAAACAAAAGACAATTTTTTTTATCCCCTCCAGAGATAATTAAGAGACACAAAAGAGCAGAAACCAAATTACTTTTGCTTTGAGGTCAACTTTAAGTATTTCTGATTATCATAGTAAGGACATGTGCTGCTAATTTTATACCTTTATGTAGAGGGTAATTTTCTTTCCTTGGATCTATATATTATTATGGTTTGAGGATAAAATAGGTGAATTACCATAGCAATTTATTGATTTCCAGCAGGGAAACTAAAAGAAAGTTATTAAACAAACATTGGTTTTCTACTGGGATGTATTTGCTTTACCTTTTTAAGTCTAACCTGAGGTTAATAGGGCATTGTTGCCTCTAATCACATCTAACTAGACATGCCTCATTGGTAAAATACATGCATTATTGAAAGTTCTAGAGGCAATGCTGTTGTTTTTTAAAAGAGGAGGGAAAATTGGAACAAATTATGTTGTCAAATAATTAGGAATTGCATCAGGCCTTCAATAAGTATGTTAGGTAGTTTCCATAGACTTAGGTGTACCTTCTTAAAGCTTATTTTGATTCCTTGAGCCTTTGGCACAGAGAGGTCCCTGTTGTGCTGGAAATGGTACAAGCATGTGGAAATCAGGATATAGGATGACGAGCATAGAGGATGTGATGCTGGTGTTAGCAACGGTCCAATCCAACAGGGCAATTTTTGATTTCCTTTTCCTATCCAGTGACAACTTTCCTTTTTCCCAACAGTGACAACAGCAGATGCTATTTGGGAACAGCATGCAACCCTAGCTACTCTCTGCAGTCTCCTTTCCTCCTGCATTTCCCCACCATCCAGAGCTGCTGGATAAGGGATGTTAAAAAATGCATCATGCCTATTAATGTTAGTGTCTGCTTTCAGATCTGTTTATGTATTTATTCAGACCTCTTTTAACCTGATGATACCTTCTGCATCTACAACTGCCTGTAGCAATATATTCCAGAGGTTCATTCCCGTTGGTTAAAAACAAACTAACTACTTAAAAATTAATTTCTGGGTGGGTTGCCTATTTGTTGTGTAACCCCTTGTTCAAACAGTTCGGAACTTGCTGCATAACCACTCACCTTGTCCATTGCCATCACAAGTTTCTAAATCTGTCCTCTCAGTCATCTGCTATCCAACTCAGAGTTGCATCCAGTTTAGCCTCTCAGAAAGGAGGAGCTCTCTTTCCTTAATTATTTTATTTGCTGTTCTCCATACTTTGTTAGCTTTTCTCTGTCATCTTTTTTAGGCAAATAGTACTTAAAGAAGCTTTTGCTTTTCATGTGCATCATTCTCTACTAATTCTTTCCTTTTAAATCATGGTCACTGAATGATAACAATTATTTAACCATAAAACAATAATATACTAGGTAAAGTAATATAAGAGGAGAAAAAATTGCTCTTTTTCCAAACAACTTTTTTGTCATTAGGAAAATCATACACAATATATAAGCAGTAGATAGATCTTTGTTCCCTGTCAGTGACTTACAAGATATGCTGGCTTTCAGCCAGGCCAAGTTAACTGGAATTCAATTAGCATCTTTAACACTTCTAAGCAGTTATTTTTCTACTTTTATTGGCAACTGATTCCCTGTGAGTTTAGCTGCACAAGAATGAAGGCGTCTGTTAATTTTTCAACTTAATGAATGGCTTTCAGGAGAGGACAAAAATCAGTGTAGTATTGGATGTTGAAGTGTAAACAGGAAATGAACAAGTTTGTGTATGACAAATAGCAATATTTCAGAATCTTAATAATATACAAATTATACAAAATATAAATCATGGGAATAGCCATTAGGAAATCTATCAAGTTCTCTGCTAAGGAAAGATATTAACAGTGTTTGTCTTAAATTCATACCAAGTGTCAGAGAACAGGAATGTATTGCAGTGTGGGCGTTTGAATGAGGCAAAAAACCAGAAAGAGGATGAAAGAAAAATTATAAAGGGTAGTTGAAAGAAAGTACACAAAAAAATCCCCAGTCCATCAAGATATATCTCACAGACAATTTATCCATACAATTAAGAATTGTGGTTTGTGGACTCAAACCCACATTCTCTTGTTACTAGATCCTCAGGTGAAAATTGTTTCCTTCAAAGGATCACTAAACCTGGTGAGAGGTTAGATTGTGCAGCTTTTGACTGTCACAATAAACCAGGAGTTCAGGAAGAGACTGAGAAGCATCTGAGCAAAGAAAATGAACATCTTTCTGGGATACTTGGATAGCTGCCAGATCACACATTAAGCTCTGTTTTCCAAACCAATTGTTCTGTTGTTTCAAGTGAGAATAGTCTTCAGCCTCTGCCTGGACTTCTTGTTTTTCACAAAATGAATTTACCAGCCTAAACATGCGGGGTTTTGGTTTTTTTTTTCCCCTATAATTTCCTGACATATCAGCATTTACAATGGTATATGCATTGATATAATTTATATAAACAGGAGAAGATGATGCTAGGTAAACATTATAGAGCTCCTGGAAGATACTCGGGAAATGCAGTTTGATCATGCTTTTTACTTTTTTGTTGTTTTTATTTATTAAACACTGGTTTGCAACAAGAAAACCACCTATTAATTATTAGTGAATATTTATAATGCTGGACTCTCTTTCAAGGCTAAATGCTGCTAAATCTATAATATAAATGACTGCCCATAATTAAAGCTATTAGGCAATATGAAAGCTGTAATTGTACCATTATTGTTCATGTCCTGAAAAATATTGTAACAGATGCCAAATGTGGTATTAGGTACATGCCAGTAAAGCCTCACTTATGGATTGTTTTCAAATGCTGTAAATTATTTTATGATTTTCAAAAGGATACACATATGAGAAAATGTGTGAATGAGCTTGAGTTTTTCAGCCAAAACAGAAATATGGAAATTGCTTTACTAGATCAGACCTACAGTTAGAGCATACCATCCAATGCCTGACAGTGAAGGACACTAAGGTGTGTATTATCTTCTAATAATTAAGTTCTAGTGAACCAGGTTTAGCATCCCTTCAGGAATTTTATGGTTGGTGATGATATATATATGGAGTCTCTTGATATCTGTATAATGAAAGCCAATCCACTATTTCTTCTTCTTGTGTTCTTGGTTTCTTGGCTTCCCATGACATTTCTACAGTCCAGCTAGAATTTGTGTGGGAAAAAATTCCTCAATTTTTTTTAATGTCTTCCAATGTAAATGAATGTTCAACACCTGTACTGTGCATTTTTAAAATAGACTTCCACTTTAATTCTCTCTTTTCCTGAAGGAAACAATGACCTGAATGCCAGATAGGTAATTTCCTGTACTCCTGAATATTGCCTCCCTGCAGGTGAGCAGGATAAATTAATTAGGCGAGTGTGTCATAGTTATTTCTGTGATTCTAATCACTGAATTTAGTTAGGATTTTGTCAATTATTCTCATAGTTATAGAGAGTTTATGTCAACAGGAGCTAGAATGATGATCACGACCTTTGCTTTTGTGCTTTTATTGGAGATAAAATAACTGAGATGGAAGAGGAGCAAGAGATATGTTCTTCCTCTCAGCTTCATCAAACTACTTATGGTCTTTTGTCCTTATTGAACCTCTATCCATTTTTTCTTCAGGAAGTATTTTGAATATTTGAAAACATGACAGTTCTGAATATTTATGAGATGTAAGATCTGTTATACTTATAATCACAAAAATTATTTTAATTCTTTTAGCCAATTGAATGTGAGAATAGCTGCTAGCCTATGTACATTCAAGTTAATACCTTAATGAACTTGGGCGCATTGAACATACTAACAATAAAAATTAATAACTCACAGCCAGCAATTATCTCAGGTAATCTGATGCAGTGGTGGTAAGTAGATCCACTGATTTTAATGTATTCTACACATGTATGGACAGATACATTGGAAATATCTGTTTCTTAAACCTGTAGGTGGTAATGTTCATTCTGTAAGTTTTGTGCAAAACAATAGCCCCGAGTCTCTTGGTTCCCTCTTCTTTTGTGGGTGCCATGTCATGGCCCAATTACAGATGAGCATTACTTGCTGGAACAGGTTCTGACTCCACTAGGCTAAGCCAGATCCTCCACTGTTTTTTGGGTTCACACACTGCAACTTGACATCAGGGAAAAGAGGATATAAGCAACTACAGGAGGGAAAGTGAGAGAAGGAAACATCTGTGATGGAACTGCTCATCTCAGACTGTGGAGGGAAATTTGCTCAGACTTGGTACATTTTACTTTGTTTTGGCTTCACTGGATTGCACTGTTGCTATGTATATTGCTGCATTCTCGAGCTTTCTGTGTTGCCTGCACCGCTGGTGAGAAGTGGAATCTTAATTTTTCAAAGGGCTGTCCTGTGGATAAGATCTGTGCACAGGCTTTTAGAAGCAACTGCTTAGTACTTGGATTTGAACTGAAAAATTACAGTTGCTACTTCTTTCATTGCAGATAGATTTTTATTCACTCCTGTAGCAAGATATTGGGGTAACTATTACATAGGTAGTTGTATATATAATGCTTTCTCCAATTTTTTCTTTCTGGGGAAGATGGATTTGTTCATCTGTTCTGGCCCCAGATATCCTACTTAGTCCACGTGAAGCTGCTCACTGCCAGAGTAATTTTAACTGAGATGTCAGAAAGTTAGCTTGCAAGTTCTTGAATTTAAGTAGTTGAAGAGTAGGAGATGGATGGGGTGGGAGGGAGTGGTGTTGGTTGTTTTTTTATTTTTTTGGAGGGGGTGTTTGTGGTTTTGCTTGTTTATTTGTTTGTTTGTTTTTTGGTAGGGGGAGTTATTTTGATTTTGTTTTGTGGGTGTTTTTGTTTTATTTTGGTTTTTGCTTATATTTTGCTTTCATTTTGTTTTTTCGCTTATATATTTTTGCTTATATTTTTGCTTATATTATTCACTCTTTCTTACCAAAGAACATCTGTCTCTCTAAGCATCTCAGCAAGGCAGGGGTCTCAATGATTCTGGTGGAAAGATCAGTAGTGGCTTTAATAGAATATGGTTAAAGATCTGTGTGTCGAACATTGTAGTAAGCTTCAGCTCATGTTAATATAGGAGTTTTATTCTTTTTTAAAAGACATTAAATTCATTCCTGTGGACTTCACTTTAGAACCTGATACAACTAAGGAGGCTTGTACTGGATACAGCCTCTACATCATGCGCAAGGTTTTAGCTGAACACAGATCTCTGAAGACAAAAAAAGATGCTTTTCTCTGTCTGGCTTTTGCTACACTTTTGTCCTTTCAGTCAGTTGTAAATAATGGAATAAAGGACTCTTCTGGATATTAATTTAATCAAGCTAACTATAGCACTTATTTGACTCAACAGGGAATGACAAAGGTAAAAATACAAAGTAAACAGAATTACTTTTTTTTCTTTTCTGTTTGTGACAACAGATGTGACTGGACCATCATAATCTTGGGAACACTGAAATACCATAACACTAGTTTTCATACCCTTTTAACCTTTCTGGGTGGGGAAATGCAGATGTTATTCCTCTGTCATCAAGGAAAAATAGACTGACACTTCATAACGTTAAGACAAGTCTGTCAGACTCCACTGGAAATAACGAAGTTTGACAGTTCCTGGGTTAATACTGCAAGTACCAATCCTGTAAATTTCAATTAGCCCTGACAGCAATAGGGCTTAACGTGATGTTTATGTGAAGTGGTATGTTGGTAGCTTTCTTTCACACTTATGAGGAAAATAATCTCTCTCTCTCTCTCCCCTCCCTTCTCTCTCTCTCTCCCTCCCTGCCTCCTCTCTCTCTCTGACACACGCACACACACACACACACACACACACACACACACACACAGAGAGAGAGTAGGGTTCAGCCTTCACCCTATTAATCCTATTTCTTGAGGTGTCATGAAGATACTTTAAGTGTCTCAGGCTTTGTGTGGACAGACTTAGGAATCCAGCTATTCAGAACATATGTATTAAGAACAGGTACCTCAAACTTGCCACAAAATATTCCAACTTTAGCATTTAAATTTTTCACAAACACTCCACTACCTGAGCTCTGTGCAGTCTGGGTCCAGGCAAGACACCATACCTGATGTACACTTCCCTGCATAAAGCTGGTTCTGGTGTAGTCCTACTGTTGCCTTCCACTGTGGAAAATGCAGCTTTGACTGGGAGCAGCTTTGCCAGCTAACAAAGCTTGGTTCCTCCTTTCCTTTTCCCTGCGGTATGTATGGGTGAAGAGGTACTTCCATGATGTGATGTGATCACAGCTGTGCACCTACTTAGTTTAGATCATTATTGATGTTCACCCTGGCTTCTATCAGCAAAACACTTCTTTTTGCTACATCTCGTGTCAGTTTCCTGAATTTAGTAAGCTTTTACAGTAAGAAGTAGTTTTTAAACTGTCTGTGCTAGCACTCTTGCTGACATTAGCAATGTTGCTTGAAAATCACACCTCTAACCAACTCTGTGCTACACACTGCTTTACCAGCAAAAGTTTCTAATGCCATCCTGCTGTCATGTAGCCCTCCACGTCAATTTGGTGCAAAATATAGGTGTTATGTGTGAAAATTTTGGCCTACCTGCTGTTCCTAAGAGAAGTCAGCAATAAGCCTCGGTTGGACAGAGATTCCTCTAGCAAAGAGTAAATATGCTGCGAACAAAAAGCCATCATAACTATGCTTGAGATGACCACAGGTATTTTTTCAAACAAGTAAATGTGGCACATAGAAAAGTACAGGAGAAATAGCATGTAGATGGGCTTAGAAGGCACTGAGCAGTGAACTTCTGTCAGTGGCTTCATTGTTAGCTATCAGGACAGACATGTTGTGCATGGAACTCATCAGGACTGACTTCCCTCTGCTCCCACTGAGACTAGTGAGAGGTGGTGTTGAGTACATTAGACAAAAGAACAATAGCCATAGGGCTGAGTTCTCTCTTAGCAATTAAAGATAGCAAAAATAAATGTTGAAGACACATATTAAAGATAGTAAGAGCCTGAAAAGGACACCCAATTTTTAAGTTCTATTATTAAAAGGAAGCTGATCTACTGGCACCTTTTCCACCCTGCACTACCTCTGATTCTCTCCTGATCCCATACTGCAGTGGTTGAACTTGCTGAACCAATAGATCATTATGCAGCAAAAGTGTGAACAGTTTAGTGCTGAATTTGCTCCAGAGCTGCTGCCATAGTGGGGAAGTGTAAGCCTGGAAGAAGTGATATGGCATTGGAATGTACCAGTAGGAGTAGAGCAAGAGGGAAGCAGATCTCTCCTTTCAGCAGATGGCAAGTTATTAGAGCACCTCAGACATGAGATTTGCCCATATTTTCAGCAATCTTGTATTTAAATCTGCTCAATTCTTATTTTAGCATTCAATCTTATCAGCCACAAGGTCAGGAAGATATGCTTAAAATTTTATGATAATGTAATAAATCTAGGCCATGTTATGTTTTTCATGAGTCTTGGGGACCAAATGAAGCTATCAGAGGAAAGATACTTGATTTGTTCATCAAGTTGAATTTTTATCTAGCTAAAAATCTTGCCATTCTAGATTGATTTCTTCATAGACTTAAGATAATCAGAAAGAGATAGTGTTTAGGAAAAAATTCTGAAAAGTCACAAATTTGAATAAGCGGGAAATGAAAAAAATTTGGATTTGAAATGAAGTTGTCTCATGTTAAAAAAATTAAGGTTAATGTGGAGCATTTTCTCATTTCAATCTACTGAATTGGAAAGGTGGAAAAATTAATGGAAATCACTTCTTGCCTGTGGAAACTGTGAAAGAAATGCATTCTTCTAATGGGTAAAAATTAAATTGCTTAAATATTGCTGCAGATATTCATTGTGTCATTCAGTGTATGCTTTAATTTATCCTACAGTCTGTCTGTCTTGTATCCTTCCGTTCTTCCTCTTCCCACCTCCCTTGTTACTTGTTAGGTGATTTACCTAACACTTTGCAAGTGCCTGTTCTGTGCTATGCATATTCAGTTTATCAGAGCTTCTCAGAGCAGGTGTCCTCAGGAGAGGAAGTCTTTTTCCTTCCTGGCCACACTTTCTCTATACAAACAGCAAACTGCAGTAATTGTCTCAAGAATTCAGAGAGTCAGACAGCAAAGGCGAAGGTCCTCTTTTTTTGCCTTGTCTGGCAAGTGTGCTGATTCACTTCAGAGAGCTAGTTCCTCTTCAGAAGTAAGAAAAGTAAAGTTCCTCACTGGAAATATTGAAAGAGACTATTTTTCATTGTTTTTTGATTGGAGTCTCCTACTGTCCTTTAAGATACATTTAATTTAAGAATTAAATTTTTGGAAGGACATAGTTCTGTTACAGCTTTGCTCTGCTGAATTATTGAAGGTTTCATAATAGCTTCTGTGGGA
Source organism: Cinclus cinclus (assembly GCF_963662255.1). Classification (NCBI taxonomy): domain Eukaryota; kingdom Metazoa; phylum Chordata; class Aves; order Passeriformes; family Cinclidae; genus Cinclus; species Cinclus cinclus. The sequence continues at coordinate 39,366,269 of NC_085046.1, read as the reverse complement.
TAAAATCACACCAGCAATGGATATAGTGCAAAGTACAGTCCTATCTCTTTTGTATTTTCGCTGTTGTTTTCATGTGTCTCGCATCCCTTCCCCATTTTTGCAGAATGCTTTCAGGAAGAGACAACCAGCAGCAAGTGAAGTAATGTTAAAGTATGAGGAGAGTGTTCAAGTCAGAAATTACTTTCTCTCTCTGCTTTCACCAGTTCAAAGGTTTTTGTGCCTTTTACATCAGCACTATGGTGCTTTGCAGTGCCAGTGTTCTTTAATTGCTCTTCCATGTTTGTGTTTTTGCTTCTATCTATGGCATGGCATAATGGAACATATAATGGCAAAATAACTCCTGTGGGTTCCTGACTCAGAAAAGCAAAGTCTTCTACTGTTTAGTTCCAAAGACTCCAGTGAGTAATCTTGTGTGGAAGCAAAAGTCTCTGTTGCTTACTCTGGAGTTTTTGACATCGTTTAACTTTAGATTCCACTGTGGTGTCATCCACATATCAAAGCTTTTATACTTGTAGATATTTACATAGTACCTGAATTAATTTTCCCTCTCATTTCCCTTTCTCTTTTTCCTTCCATAATTCCTTTTAATGAAAAGCTAGCATGATGGAAATCAGTTGCAAGTTTTACACTGCAACATTGGCTTGGTTTTCATGCAAAAATACTTTTGTACAAAATAAATCTAACAGGAGGAGGAAAAGCCTGGAATATCTTATATTTCTCATTTTATGAGAAATCTCTGGTAGCTCACAAACCCCATATATGCCCTCTTTCCAAATCATTTCAGATGCTTGGTAGTGCCCCTTAGTTAGCCTTGTGAGCTGTTCTTTGATTTGTTCAACTCAGAGTGTCCCCTCAGCTTAGGCAACAAAAATGCAAACACTTCACAGTGCTGCTTTGAGAACACACTACAGTGCAAAATGTTTGTGCATGTGCTTAACTTGACACAGCATGAGTTTGATTCTCGTGTTGCTGCCCCTGACCCAAGTAGTCTTGTCCTCAATCATGTGTGTTAATAACATACTTGCCATATATATATATATGAGTAGGCTGAAGGGTCCATTCTGGGTGGATGTCTGGACTGAAAGTGGGACATGGCAAACTACAGAATTTGTGTAGCTCATGGTCCTTCTCAGAGCTACAGTGCATGAACAGCTTTGAGAAACCAATCTCCATTTCCATGCAAAAATATAGTCATCAAAAATTAGTCTTCACTTGTGAAATCATCAATGCTATGGTTTTCAGTGTGCTATCAGAGCCCACTAGAAAAACACATTTTACATACTGAAAAAGAAATCAGATGTTTCCAAACTCACAGAAACTACTGAAGGGATTTGTTTGTCATAACCAGACAAGCATTTAAAGTAAAAATTGGTTGCATTTTCTGTTAGTGTACGAAACAAAAATTGAAAGTAGCATAACTTGAAGGCAATGAAGCTGTTAAGAAAAGAGAAGATATAGCAAAAGTTTGAGACCTTTTGAGAGGTAGGCTCTACGGGATTTATTTACAGTGTTTTAAGACACTATTGAGCCAAAGAATTCTACTCTTTGGCTGGAGTTTATATCTGCATTTGTAAGTGACAGATGGAAGTCCTTCCTTGTACCTCAGCTTCTGTGGATCTCATTTCAGTTTATGAGTGCGAGTACATTGTTTCTGGTAAGAGAGTAAACGGGAAAGAAGAGGGCATAATTGAGAAAGAGGTGAGAGGTATTGAAGGTATTGAAGTGAGAGGTTATTGAAGTCAGTACTGCTCTACATCTGTCAAAAAGAAATAGAACAATTATGTGCTGTGAAGATGAAGAAAATGTGTACTTAGTAATTTTCTTTCAGCATTCAGGGTCAATATGCTTCAAAGTGTAAATGAGCAGTTTAATGGAGAGAATTAGAACCTGTAACACAGTGTTATTCTTTCACTTCACTACAACCTGGCTTTAAATGTAGCTGAGTCCATTTGACACAGATCTACTGGACTTGTACCAACCTTTACTGGTAAGGAACCAGCTTGGTGTTTTCTGTTGCATTCAGTCACTGCCAGCCTTACAGCAAGGAGAAACTAGTGTCATTGGGAATCAGGGCAGTTGCTGCAGTGACTGTCAGCCCCAGTTCTGGCCCATATGGCTGTAGAAGTCCAGCAGGAATCTCATCAGGACTGTAAATTTTCTCAAGAAACGTTTTTCATGAGCAGTACCCAAAACCAAGTCAAGTGGCATGGGCTTTGTTTCCTCCTAAAGCATATGGTTCACTATATGTTAACTGAGTTTTGGTGAAAGTTTTACTGGAGCTGGGATGGTAGAAAATGGCATCTTGAGCTCAGTCCTGGTTTGGGGAACACATCTAGCTTCACACCATTGGAAAAATCTCATTATGCTTTAATTGACCCTGATGATATCTTCACATGGGAAACTTGCAGAATTGATGACAATAATTTTTTTAACTAAGACTTGTCTGTCTTGGAGTTCTGTTTTTACTGCAATGCAAGCTGTGATGAAGTGGCAGGGCTGTGAAGCTTTCACCTTGATTTCATGGTGGGAGGGAATAACAGAGAAGGGGACAAAGAGAGGACCTGTGGCAAGGGGCATTGTGTTGGACGAAGTAGTTGTACTAAGTCATATATTTGCTTTTTGCCTTTTTTTTACCAGTAAGTCTTTGGTAGAAAGATTACAAGACAGGTTTTGCCACAACCTTCTGTGTTGTTACTTCAAAATATGCAGACTGTTTTTGAACTGGCTACATATGTTTTTATGTTAGCTTTCTGTATGATACTGAAGTGAGAGACAACTGCCATGATGGAGTAACTATCCTTCTCTGCTTTTCCCTCACTACTTCCATGCCTTTTCCCTTATTTCAGCTGTAGCAGTCATTGGGGTCTCCCATGAGCCAATTTAATTCACTGTAGCAATAGAAAACTGTCATGGGTTTTCCTATTTTTCCCTGCTTTTAGCGAATTAGACTAGCACATATCAGACTGGATCTGATGTGTGGAATAGCTGGTACAAAGCCATACCTGTGTTGCAAATCAAGAAGAGATGTTGCAAATCAAGCAGAGATGTTGCAAATCAAGCTTCTGAAAGTGTGTCTCATGCAGGTATTAACAAAATTTTGTGCACTATTTTAAATGGTGTGGTGTTTTTTTCCAAGTGTCTTAGGGTTATCCCTAATTATATCATGTCAGCCTGGCTACTCACATCTTGAGAGGCTCCAAATAAACACTCATTCTGTCTAAGATCTCCTGATATTAGAGAGACTTTGTGCTAAGAAAAAGGAAGGCAAAGGGACTTACACTGATCTTTCTAATGCCCAAATGGCAACATTAAGCATCTTGTAGAGAGCCTGGTGCCCACTTTTGGCATTAATCAATTGCCAGTTGGCCAGACAAGTGATCACTGCATACATGCGGAGAAGCATCTGTGGCTTTTCAACATGTCTCAGACACTGGGGATTCATGGCACATGTGGAACAGTGGGATCAAACATGGAGAGCATGTGTGAGAGTGAGTCTGTGCATGCATGCAGCAAAGCTGATTCATGGCAAGACAAGTAAATCCAGAAGTGTGTTAATCCTACTGAGCTAGTCAACAGAGCTTGCCTAGTAGGCTTCCACTGAATGTGGTCAGATTCTCATCATGCTGTTAATGAGAGATGTTGGGTGAGTTCATTCAGTCAATGCAACCTCCAGTTTGACTGTATTTACCTGTACCCATTATCAACATACAGGATTAGGGTTACTCTGGGGTGTAGACAAAGTCTTAATTATCCTCTTACTTCAAGAGATTGCTAGCAAGTAAGGTAGGAATTAACTAGAACATGTTTTCCTGCCTTGGAACAGCTGGATAATTTGGCTTGTTGGTAGTAATGATCAAATATTCTTTAATATTTTTAAAAGTGGTGCATGGAGTTTCCCAGGGCAAGAGCACATCTAACTATTTGCTCATTGAGAAACAATAAGATGCAGTAGGGTGCCTATTTTGTTATGCAACTGTTGATCACAACAAAAAGTCAGGAATTTTTCCTCAGACAGTATTATGTAGAGACAGACTGAAGGAGGAAGAGCTGAGAATGGGTGGGAAACTGAGTGACTTGAAATTTCACTTTACTGTGAAAGCCAGCCTTCACTTTATTCTGCACAAAAGAAGACCAGAGGAATAGAAGAACTTAATTTATGTAATCATCCAGAGAGGATGAGGAGGGTTAAAAAGCTCATAGCCCTTCTCTGAATCACTCTCTCAAAATCCAGTACTTGAGACCTTGCAAGCCGTGAAAACAGGCAAACATTGGTCCTTTCTTATTTTACAAACTTTTAAAAACATAGAATCATAGAGTTATAAGGTTGGAAAATACCTCTAAGATCAAGTCAAACCTCCTTCCTTTAACTTGTTCAAACTTAAGTGGGTTAAAGGACTACCACTAATTTTTTCTGTTAAAGTTTTCTTCCTTTGACATAGGCAGCTTTTTGTTTGGAAAGAATGAGAATCATAAAGTCATAGAATTATTTAGGTTGGAAAAGATCATGAAATTCAACTGCCAACCCAGCTCTGCCAAATCCACCACTAAATCATGTTCCCAAGTGCCACATCTGTGCATCTTTTAAATACACCTAGGGATGGCAACTCCACCATTTCCTGGACAGCCTATTCCAATGCTTGGCAAACCTTTCAGTGGAGAATTTTTTCCTAATATCCAATCTGAACTTCCTCTGCCACAATTTGAGGACATTTCCTCTTGTCGTATCACTTGTTACCTGGGAGAAGAGTCTGACCCCCACCTGGCTACATCCTCCTTTCAGGCAGCTGTAGAGAGCAATAAGGCTCTGAACCTCCTTTCCTCCTGGCTGAACATCCCCAGCTCCCTCAGCTTCTCATCAGATTTGTTCTCCAGACCCTTCATCAGCTTTGTTGCCCTTCTCTGGACCCACTCTGCTCCCTCAATGTCTTTCTTGCATTAAGGAGCCCAAAACTGAACACAGGATTTGAGGTGTGGCAATTTTTTTTTTTCTTAAAATAGTAGGATTCTTCTTAAAATAGTAAGATATTTATACAGTGAAATAGAAAACATTTGAGGTTTAGCTCAAAACCCTTCAAATCAGTTCATATGTTGGGTACGGAAATATTCATATCACCCTTTGGCACCTTTGATGCCACTTAGATTCAGATCAACGTGTGGCATGGAGACCTTTGGAGCTGTGATATGTAATCCAGGCATCTTTGCCTTGGGCTTCTTCAGTTTTCCTTCTAGTCCTTTGATAAGGATGTCAAAGAGATGACACCTTTATATAAAAATTGTGCAAGTCTCTCTGAGCAGGTGACTCAAAGCAAATTATTTGCTTTTACAAGTTAAATAAAGTACCCTCTTATTTGGCAGTAAGTTCAACCCATCCACAAATGCCTGTCACTTTATGTCCTGGTCTGTGAGTCTTGTTTCTATACTGCAAACATGTTGATGCAAAAGTTCCTCCTGACACCATTCAGTCCCACTTGTTTCAGTCTGTGCTGCATGAAAGAGACATTTTCCAGCACCTGTATTCTCACTGATGCCTTCAGCAAAGCCCTGCAGATGAACCATTAGAAATACATGCTGACCTTAACAAAGAAGGAGCCGACATACTTCACTCATAAGATCCAGAGAGCAATCAGACAGCATCCCAGTGACATTCATCACAGCTGCTGGCAACAGCCTTTAATTCATCTGGTATTTAACCAGGGTGAAATACCCTGTAGCTATATCATGTTTGTTGGTGTTAGATGAACCCAGCTCATCACCCACTCACTAAAGTTCAAGATTTAACACCAATCTGTGGTCTGCAGGCAGTTCACCTCCTGCACAAAATACTTGTCTCCTCCTTGTCCTTTATTATATTTTTTATTTACCACAACGTGTTTTCTAAACTCTAATCTGCTCACCTCCAATGTGTAATTGAATTCTGTTTGCCTGGATTTGAGAGCTATGCTACATTCTGGCAAAGTCAGAGATGCAGCCCATCAATGACATAATTAAGCCCAGTCATTACATGCAACTTTTCCCATTTTCATTGTTAAAAGTTAAGAATGTCCAAGTGTGTTTTCAGTGTTTGAACACTAATGTAATGTGGTTTCAGCATCCTTTTAAAAATATGGATGGGAAGGGAGACAATTAGGAACAATAGCTCAGATAATGAATAGCTATGTGTCTCATACTCATTCACTGCTGAGTCTTTAAAGGAATTGGACTTCTTTCAGTGTGATTCTGATCAAAAGAAGCCAATGAAAACTAATCAGTCATTGGAGGCTAGAGCAAATTTAGTGGGTATTAAACATGGCCCGGTGCAGTCCTATAGGATGGCCTCCCCTGATTTTATGTTACTAACATCCTTCTACATACAGGATGTGTTCTAATTGAATTCTCTAATGCAGTAAAGTTCCAGAGTTAAAACTTTCTGCATTGAATTCTGGTTCCATTGAAGTCTAGAATCTCTTACTGATTTTAATGAGGCTGGTTTCATTCCCTATGTAAGTCTAGGTACAAAACAAACACATTATGGTTTGGATAAATTTTTAGGGGGGAGAAAAGCATGTGGCCTACCTTTGAACACTTCACTTATACAGTTCTATCTGCTTTGAATCTAAAAGACTTTAACAAATCTTTTTTTCTTAAAATTAACCATCTGTATTAAAAAAAAAAAACTAAATACTTCTTCCTCCGAAGGCTATCTTCACCAGCTTCATTAGGCTAACTGGGAGCCCTAGACAAGTAATCTTCTTGACCTTGGAAACAAGAATAAAGACACCATAACTGCATAGAAAACACAAGGAGGGACTTGTGAATCTTACATGAATGATGCTAGAGGCAGAAGAAAATCTACATCACTGATTGAGATGGATTAGTTATTCCATACTATCTAAAAAGTTAAAAAAAGTGAAGTACATTTTTATGGTTCCCAACATTCAAAAAAGAATGACTGAAGGTCCCCAAATAACTAGATTTAAACAGTAAATCTTGACAACATTTAAGGGCAATGGTAAAACTTGGTTTCGGTGTCCAAATTTTTCATTACAGTGTTAAAGGGTGGAAATGTTCTCTTCCTTTCATTTTTTCCCCTAGATTAAAGAACCCTGAGGTCCCGGGATGATCATTTGACACTAGTAAGTGAAGTTAATAGACAGAACACCAGGTACAGTGAGATTTTTATTAAAACTATAGCAGATAGCAAAAATTAACATTGTTAAAACAGTGGAATTAAATTTGGCGAAGTACCAGAATTGGTACAAGAGGCTTAGTTCTGTGTTCATCAACACTGAGCAATCATCTGACAGTGCTGAACCAGCTATTTTTACTCTTGGGGTGAATTAACTGGAGTGCAAAATATAGACTTCAAGTTGTTAATGCATATGCAGGACTTAATACTGGGTGCCCTGAAATTCCATGTATTACTTTTTGGCCCCTCACCTGGACTGTGTAGGGGCAAGGGGATCACCAGCAATTAGTTGATCTTTGTATACAGGAAGTAACCAAGGCCAGAAGAAGCAGTTTATGAACTCTTACTCCCACAAGGGTTACCTTCTTATATTTATTTATTTATATATGTTACCTGATAGACTATCATTTTCAGTAAAACTCTTGTGGTATAAATGGCCCTTTCTACAGTGCTAAAGGCCCTATAGGTCAGCTGTCATGGGTGAAAGTGTTGTTACCTTTCCCTTGCTGTCTGCTGGAGGGATGACCTAGAGCAGGAATAGCACAACAGGGCTTGATCCTCAGCCAAATTCAGAGCCTGGTAGTTAACCTAAAGCAAAACTAAGGGTGCATTACATATGTCTGCAGCACGTGTTCCTAAGGTGCTGTAATCACTGACAAGTGATTACAAATTACTGTTTGTAAGGTTCAAATCACTGACATCCATGGGGAGGGGGCCATGACCTCTGACAGAAGGGGGAAATGGGGTTCAGTAACTGCTGTAGCTGATTCCCCAGAGATGGAGAAAAAAGCCTTTGGGTCTCTGCCTTTTAGTGGGAGCACACTCTCTCCCCTTATACTCAGCAAACCGAGATCATTCAACACATCTATAACAAGGAAAGATGCTGTTGTTGCAGGCAAACTCTTTACATCTGTGGATTGGTATATGCAAATAGTCCTGTGTGTGACACCTACACAGACAAAATCAAGCTGATTTGAGTCAACAGATATGACTATTTAACACAGTGAACATAGAACAGATAAAGCAGTTATTTTCTAGTATCAGCCCTCCACTGTCTGTGTGTTGACACTTCCATCACTCCAGGACTGATGTTTTATTACTGTGATTTCTTCTCAGTCTGGTGTTCTGAAATGATCCTTTTAAACCTGATTGGTGCTGCATAAAACAGTATGGAAAGTATCATGGGTTTGAAACACACACACATTTATTCTTATGTGTGTCTGATAGGTAAATTCAGGATGAGAGAGAAGGACGTTATTAAAGTATCTTTAAGTGAAAAGTATGTCTAGAACATCTATTTAGGTCCTGTGCTGTTTCCTATGCATTTGACAGCATATATGAATATTCTGAAGGCATCACTCACATAAAAGAGTGGGATACGATTGCAATGAAAGATGCAGTTTTCATGAAAGTTTTGTGTAGCAAAGTGTTGAGTGAAACAATGAAAAATCCCTAAAATGTCACAGTACCTGTCTGGAGTTTCTGAAGCTGTATTTGACATTTAAACCAGAATTGATGCTGGAGTTTCATTTTAGAGAACGAGGATACAGAATGTTAGAAGGAGGTTTTGTGTAGGTGATTCACTGGAAGTTCACATTAAGATCAGCTTCACAAAAGCTATCCTGCTTTTCCTTTGTATTGAAATGTAAATTGTGTGGTTTTGCAGTACCAAGAATTATGGATGATCTATTACTGTGAAGGGCAGCACAAGGAATATAAACAGAAGACATAATCATTACACTGGTCGTTCTTATTGTGATTATAGTCATAACATTTATTCCATGTTAGGATGGATTGAAACATAACATTTGCCATTAATTGCTTCTATTTCACCTTTTTCCAGCTTTACTGCTGTGGCTGCTTTGAGTTTTCTCCCATATAGATCAGTCTGTAGGTCCAGTCATTGCAATGATGCAGAAAAGCCTCCAGTCCCTGCTCCCGTCACACACACACACACACACACACACACACACACACACAGATCTAGTTGAATTTAGCACTGGTCAGGGATGTTTCCTCTCTGTCTGTCTGCTCCAGTGCCAAACAGTGAATGATGCCAGCCCCCATTTCAGTGTGCAGCCACACAGTCCAGCTTGGCAGCATGCATCCCGCTGTGGCTGGCCCTGAGCAGGCAGCGCTGTCACTGCTGCCACATCAGCTCTGATCTAGTCTGATTCAGCCTGCTGCTATGGAGTCACTTGAGGGGATCCTTGTGGGGATACCAAAGCAAAAGCACTTTTTGCTTCTAGGATGAATATTTCTATTTTGAACGCAATGATCTCTTTTTTCCTCTTGTGGGATTTGGAGCAAAGACCACTGGCAGTTGTACCACCTGCTGGATGGAGCTGCTGGAGGGTGTCATCTCCCCAGATCCCCTTTTGTGCAGTTCTACTTACAGTCTGGTATAATATATATATACACCAGATGTGTTCTCACAAAACAACAAAATAGTAGGCCTAGTTACAAAAAACCAACGCTTTACTTCATGCAAAGAAGGTTGGCCAGGTCATTCCATTACTGAGGAAGCACTCATTTTAACTCAGGTGCAACACATGAATAAATTTTGCCCAAATGCTTCCAACATTTTTGCAAGATATCCTGCATTTCTTCCCACTGTACTGGAATGCTGAGCAACAGCAGCAGCATGAAGCTACCAAAGCAAAAATGACTCAACAAAGCTGAAGCTAACATGCCACAGCTGCTGCCCAATATCAGAACTTAGGTATCTATGGATTAAATTGACTGTTGCCTAAGTTTCTTAATTTTTGATGGAGACTTCATCCCTGGGACTACTTTAGTTGTGCATTTTACAACAGCAGAAAAAGTTGTGGGAACACGCAACTTCAAGAATTAAGTAATTTGTAAGGTTAAACTTCAGGCATTCTCCTTTAAATCGTGATCCTGTTAAAATATCAGGGCAAAGGAATTGGATTTGATCATTCTGTTACCTTTTTGTTTGGTGGTAAACAAGTTGGTATGTGTGACTTAACTGTTCAAAGTTTGTTTTTCCCAGCTGGATGTGCCTCCAAGGATGGACATTGCCTTTGAATTAGATTTCGCAATTGTCATTGGCTGCATCCTTGATTACTGAAATTAAGAATGGCTCAGACTCTTATCTAAGAAGAGCAGGGTGGAGAGCTAGGTAAATGTTTCTTCCCTTGGCCTATCTCCATGTCGGGACAGGGAGGGGTTTGTTTGCCTAATCAGCCTGTGATCTGAGGGTGTGTTTTGCAAAGGAGCATGTGGGGCTGGTGTCCTTGGATTCCCAAGCCTGAGGCAGTAGTGCTGGGAAAAATGTAATTGGGGCCCATCCTTAATATTTATAAAGAGAACTTTTTCTTTTTGTAACTAAAACCGGTCATGCAGCAAAGCAAAAGTAAGTCAGAAATAACTATTTTATTTATAACTCAGTGCACTAAAAACCAACCAAACAACCCCAAATATAGTCCAGTTCAAGCTTTGTTTTATGTCACTATGTTGTACTTGCTCGTCCTCTTCGCAAAATGACAGTTCTGGGATCTTGATGTCAACCTGTGGAAGAGTGATTCCCAGACAGAGCATCTGGCTCCTTGTATGAGTCCTGAGGCAGTCGGTTGTGTTGGGGGCCATGGACTTGCCTCTGGCTCTGACATGTGGTTGTGTGAGTTGCTTTATGGGGCTCAGAGGTAGCTCTGCCCTGCCGAATGCTGCCTTGTTTTGACTTTCTCCTCTGAGTCAGTTTGCACTTCTTAATTATTTTTGTAGTGACCATTCCCTTTAGGAGGTATTACCCCTCCCTCCCAGCAAGCAATGCTGTAAACAGCATCCTCAGCCTGCTGAGGGGCACAGCCTTTCCCAGTGCTACTTCTGGTAGAATTACTTTGTTTTGCCTTCTCTTTGCAACTCAAAGCACAATACTTATGGCTCCTTCTTGTCTGAGGAATTTTGAGAAACTACACACAGGAGTAAGGATATGGATGCTGAAGGCATGAAGGTAGGGGGGATTTTGTACAAGTAATGCAAGGAGGATTTAAGGATTTGACTCCTGAAGAGGCTTTAATTGCTAGCAAGGCCAGAGGAAGAAAACACTTCGTGTGTGCTGTATGCTATGACTTCTGCTGATCTGGTGTGGGAGTGGTACACAGCAATGTGCAGAACTGAGCTCCTTTGGTCTCAGGGCTGGATACTGCACATATGTCCACACTGGCACAGAATTAAACACAGTTCTTCTCTTTAGTAACTGATGTACAACTGTTTTACATGCTAATTCGATTCATATCATGACCTGTCTTTCACTTACAGACGGGTCCTAGACACAAGAACAGGTCCAAGAACAGAAATTTAAATGCCCTTCCAAATCCAGCCTGAGCCATTTTACTAGATCAGAACCATTAAGGCTGCAAGTGCACAAGGAGGATATGTAACTCAATTACAGGAGAGAAGACTATACCCAGCTGCAACTGATGTGGAAATTGAGTATGGATACTGCAAATCACTGTGGAATTATACAAACTGGCATTAAACAAGCAGCAGGGCAAATTAGCCCTGCACTGAGCTGCATGCTGGTGTGCTTACACAGCTACTGAGTTAACATGTCTAAATGCAGCACAGCTATCTCTACATATCACTGCATTTGCTTGTAGCTAAATCCAGTGGGGACTAAAGAATAGGAATTGCTTAAAATACCTGGTCTGCCTTTCTGCAAATTTAGCGTCTTTCATCTCAAAGTGCAAGAGATTATTCTGAAGCAGGGGAAAATCCTGTGTGTAATTAACCAGCCCTGGCTTGTGTCCCCAAGGCCACTTTTCTGCAGACTAATTCCCTGGAGCTAGAGCCAAAGAGCACTGCATTTGTGCTTTGAGACTGGGCATGCTGTGGCTGCAAATCCTGTGTTTTTAATTGCTAGAGGCCATGCAGCACTGCCCCATGAGTAGTAGCATGGGACCCAGGGAGAGGCAATTCAGAATTTCTTGGCCTGGGTTCAGTTCCATGCAGTGAGAGTGTTACTTGCAGAGGGCACAAAAGGTGTGCAAGAGGCAGCTGGAGAATAGCTAGGGATGCAGAACAGAAAAAGGGTTTACAGGCAAAAGCACCTTCATAAAAATAAGCAAAGTACAAAATAAAATAGTGTAGTAAGTACTTTAAAGAAGAAGTATATAAACTAAGAGGGCACCCATTTTCCTTGACAGAGTACCTATCTTTTCAAAATGCTTAGCCTTGATGTCTCTTTTTGGCACTGTACCAGAGATGTAATGAACATTTTTTAGAAATTATACTCAAAACACTAAAATCTGGATCTTCCAGTTAGGTGTAGACCAGTGCAGCCTGTTTGGTAGAAGTCACAGCTAACATTAAAAGTCTGTTAATAGCAAAGCTCCTTGTCCTGCTCTAATTAGCACTGTGTGATTTTTCCTTTTGTTCCTTTCCAAAAAATCAGTTATTTCAGAAGTAGCCATAAAGGTCAAAATGTAAAAGAACAGCTAAAGGTCTTTCTGTATGTTAATAATTGCTGACAAGTGGCTTGAAGCTTAGATACACAAAGACTTTTTCAGGCAGCTATTCTGGGGTAGGCTTAAAAAATGCATTTTGCAAAAACTCACAGCTTCTTTGTCAAATGCTTCATTTTCATACAATTTTTGACTGAGCAGAGAAAGACCATCTTTAAGGATTGCCCATATGGGGTCAGTGCAAAAGAATGGAACAGATTTTTTTAATAATTATTTATAAGATGTCTGCTTTCATAATGCTGTTCCTTGAGTGTCAGACGACCTCAGGGACCCTTGGCCACCCCCCTCCATGTGTTGGTCATCAGTAATGATTCCTTCCTTGAAAAGCATGGAGCAACTCTTAAATCCATGTGTGCTTCTTTCCCTCCCTATGTTGTCCATCTTCTTTTGGTATGCTCCAAGCAAACTGCTAAGGACATGGAATTTAAGACTTGAGAGTATCACAAGCACATTTCTTCAGGTCTCCCTACAACTCAGATGCTGTTTTCAATGGAAACATCATTGGCAATATATTTGTAATACTTATTTTGATCCTACAGGCCCACCCTGCCAAAAAGCTCTTAAGAGATGCACTCTGGGCATTGATACTACCTCACTCACAGACTAGTGACTGCTCCCTTCTGCCATAATTCTTATTCGTAGTTTGGTAACTCTAGTGGCCCCAATCATTGTGCAAGGTGCTGCATAAATCCTTAGAGTTTATCTAGAAAATATTTTACATTCCTAGTTTAAATGGCTTGGCTGATTGACTGATAGTGTAACAATATACTAGGCTGGACAGACCATTGATCCTCATTCCAGGACTCAAATGTTATTGTCTCTCTTTACATTTACTGTAAATGCTCCAGAAACGTTTGTGCTCTAGGGAAAAAAAAAAAAAAGTGCAGTGTCTACTTCTTTCAAATATTTTGGGAACAACAATCTTAGCTAAAAATGTAATCTAAACTGTCAACCTGGCTGTCTCTTCCAAGGCTGATAAGGTTTATAAGATCAGAGTGAAAGGTCCTCTTGCAAGACTACCTAGAGTACTTTAAGTATCACCACCCCATCTCTTCATTAAAACACTGAATTTGAACAAGCATCTCAGCAGCACTCCTGTTTTACAGTGCCAGCAAAACAGGGTTCATTTGAAGAGCCTCTGTCCTCAGTAACTTCTTGAATTCCTTCAGCTATACTTGCAAGAGAACATCTCACTATGGCTGGGATAGACAGGATCAGAAACAGCCACAAAATGACTGGTGTTTTTTCCTTGGCTTTTGACCATGGCTCCATATTTACCATAGCAAATAGGGTGTTGGTTTCTAACAGTAGTAATTAAGATGTTCCAAGAATCTAAAGCAGTTTCCTTGTAAGGGAGGGAAGAGCTGCTTGTTGGACATGTCCTGGTGAATGGCACCTGCCTACAGTAGGTGAACAAAGATTTTTGATATTTTTATCCACTATCTTGAAGTGGTAGCAAGTTAAACACCAGATGAATGTATCAACTGGTCTATATATGCCTTTGCAGCTAAAACTGTAAATACTTTAAACTGCAGTCTGCTCTGTATACTGCTTGGAGTGGATAAATGCATTGCTTTGGCTGTACCACGTTCCAGCTGATCTACAGAAAAGCAGGGACAGACAAGTCGCCCCAGGGGCTGACCTGTAACAAGGACCTGTTGAAAATTTTCCATCAATTTCCCAACCTTTTCATTAAAGGTGTTTTGGCTGATTGGTATGGTCTGAAGATCTCTCAAAACCTGTCTTTTTCACAAAGCAGAAAGGCTTGTTCACAATTCTTGGCAAAGTCAGCACGTGTTGTCAGCTAATTGCTGGAGAGTGCTTCTTATGGAGCTCCCCTCTCTGGGGATAGAGGTCAATGTTGGAAGAGAGTGGGTAGACAAAGAGGGCAAATGCTTGTCAAGGAAGACAGAGACTGACAGGAAAATGCTTTCTTTTCTGAAACCTGGGGATGATACCACATTTGGTCAAGTTGGAGGTGAGTTTTTTTTTATCAGGAGGCCTACTGATTTGAAAGGTCAACAAGTCTGGAACAGGGCTGTCTGATTCAATTGCCACAACCTGGCTTTGTACAGAATTGAGGTTGTACATGCTATCTTCTCTCATATCTGGCTGCTCTGTGCTTTGGCTCCCTTCTGCAGAGCACTGTGGAGGAAGGCACATGGAGTTCCATGCGGAAGCACCTTCGGGGCACAGCAGTAGAAATTTGAAATAAATGCACCACTAGAGGGCATCTGCTCGTTCTCACAGCTGGAATGGAATCCTGTTCACAACTGCAGAATGTCAGCGCAGTATTTACAGCTAAAGTTATAGGGTCCTGAAGCTCAGAGCTCCCGCATATAATTTTTTTTTTCTTTAATGAACACATCCTTGTGCTTTGTGTCCTCAAAAGAAGAATACACTGAAATGCCTTAATAAGCAAAATTTAAGATGCATAGTTCAAGCTATGCAAGTAACCAAAATTTGACAAAGATCATTCTGAATGAACAGAAATGGATGTTTGCTTATTTTCCTGCAGGTTCAGAGTGAGCCAACAGGCTCTGAGAGAAAGAGGGAGGAACTCAGTTTGACTAGTGTCCCTATGAATACACTGGATTAATTGGAATTAGTCCTCATAGGGATTCTTAAGGAAGTCAGAAGAATGTTCTCACTATTTAATACAATAGCATTTTTTTGCTATGCTTTAATTCTTCCTGAGAACTAAAGAATTACATATATTTATAAATTTTAATTTCAGTGTGCTCACTTCATGGGTTTCGTTGATTGCTTTGCTTTTCTAAGTACTGCATGTGGCTGTGGCTTCACCATGGTACACTTGGTTTTATGAACCCTGCGGAGCTCATGTGGTAGCTGCTGAGCAGTCTCTGAGCCACACTGCAGCAGGAAGACCTACACACAGCTAGCTGGAGATTGGTCAGACACAGCCCACAACACACCAGTGTGGCTACTGATTCACTCATGGTCAGTTGTTTTCCTTTGTGGGTAGACTTCCTCTCCTCCTCTCTCAAAGAAGTCCCAGCATAAGGTACCTCAGTCCTTCTTTTTAATACTGCCATCTCCAGAGAGAAGAGAAAATAATTTTATTTCAGCTCTAAACTAAAATTCCAATGGTCTCCTCTTGACAGATCTGATTCCAGGTTAACGATAATCCAAACTTTCCTGCCCAGTCCTCTCCAGGCTTGCTTTCTGCAGCTAAGGGATGATAGTCCTGCACTGGTGCAGGCTAAGCCTCATCCCTTCCTCCATCCTTTCTAAGCAGAAATTCTCAGATGTGCCATACTGTGCCAAATCCTTTACAATGGTTTTGTGATGTGAGTTGGTATCTGCTGAAGATGCTGAGCTGAGATGTGAACTCATTTCACAGAGGGCTTGACCTGAATTCCCTGAAGTGAGAGTCTCATCCTTTTACTCACTGAGCTCCCTCTTTTTTGTACTTAATCAAATCCTAAATCCTCTGAAGTGAAAAAATGCACATTTTGTTTTCAATGACTTGCTGAAGCTGAATGCTTCTCACAACCAGCAAGGCCTATGAAACTACTATTTATTAAGGATGAGTGATTTCTCACACTTATTCTATTTCTATCCAAGGCTGCCGACTTGGTCCACCTGGGTTTCAGAACTGAGATATCACATTTCCCACGTCTCATGCCTTCTCTATACTTGCCCTGCATTATTTATTAAGGCACTGAGTGCTCCTGGGGTTCACCGTCAGGCAGGGTCAGACTCCTTTGGGCTCACCTCTGTTGCCACAGTGTTGGAAGACTAATGCACCAGCCAGTTTATTGAGCAGACTGGTCCTGCAGCTGCTGCTGCAAAGGGGAACTTAAAAACTACTAAGTGGAGAAACTCAGAGGAAACTGGGACTCAAAGAAGAAGTACCTGGGATTTCTGACTCTGCAGGAAGATAAGTAGATTAATTGGTGTCTCCGTCAGAGCTGTTTTGGCTATCAATTCTTTCAGGGAAGGCAAGGTTGCAATATCCCTGCTGGCAGTAACACTCTTAATGACTGAGTTGATCAAATCAGTGTCATCCATTTGGACCTTTCTTGCCAGTCTGGTCTTATAAAAGAGTTTCAGCAACTTTTCCATTGACAGGCTTACCAAACTGGCTCAGAGTGGGGGGAAAGCCATTTAGTATTAAAGGTTCTTTGCTATTTCTAAACTGCTGATTGGATGCCCCCTCTGAATCATTCAGATTCATCATTCTCATCAAACATGTATCTGGTTAACTAAGGCTGCAATTTGGAAATTTGTTGTGCTGCCTTTTGTTCCTGTGAAAGAAGAGTTGTAGCAGCCTGGCCTGCGTGGACACTTTTTCCCCTACAACTGTGACATTTCTCTAACTTAGGAGGAACAGTGGCTGATTACAATAGGAGAAAAGCATAAACAGTCATTAGTGACTTGGGGAAAAAATTAGAGTTACAGAAAATTTAAAAATTAACAGTTACTGAACTGTTAATTTTCATGGTGTTTCTTTATTTTTCAAGAGATAGGCAGTGTGGTCCAAATCTCCCTGAGATGGTGGGGAGTGTGAGTGCTCCATTAAAGCTGGTGTTTGGATAGACCATATACTACTGCTAGCAGCAAAAGAAGATGCATATGCATGTGGTTCATCCCTGGACTGCAGAAGAGGGACAGACACTTCCTAGATCTTGCAAGCTAAGTTTCATGTTTTAAAATTATGGGTCACTAAATTAATCAAAAAGTTAAGTTTTAAAAATTGTTTCTAATCAAATGCACTGTGGCATTGAGAGCTGGAGTTTTTTTTTGTCTGAAGCCTGTATCATCCATCAAAACGTGCTTCATGAAAACAGCTGGATCTTGTGTTTGAGTCTTCATAACTGAACTGAATGCTTAGACTGTCTTTTTCCATCAAATGTGTGATGTAACAGTGCAGCAGTGGAAGAATCTAGGACAGTTTCTGAATTGCAGATTTCTGTACTAGCTGCTTGCGAAGCAGGAAGAAAAAGAAATGACAAACCGCTGGCCGAAAAGTACAATGCTACTACAATAAGCATACACCACATTCCATTTGATGGACAGCAGTGCCGATTCCCATAGAAGAAGTCTGGGATTCATGTGGATTAGTTCCTTGTGAAATATGCATAGAAATCCGAATATTCTCTTCTCAAACATGTTGGTTGCCATTCTGTTTCCTGCTAGTCACTTACTAATATTAGAAGCCGCAAACTGTGAAACCGAAGTTGCAGGAAGGGCATTGTGTATTTGAAATAAACAAACAAACAAATAAATTAGGCCTGTTTGGATCCATCCTGCAGTCTTTCCTCCTGCAAAGCTTCCCATAGCCCTGTGTGTGTCTGTGTCTATGCCCATGCACGTGGGTTCCAGTTTGCTACAAATGGCTCTGTCCCTTTTCTTTAGGATCTGTCAGAATGAGAATCTGTACAATGTTCAGCTCTGCGCTTGACTGAAAGCTTGAGAAGTTAAAAGCTTTTAGAACAGTCTCAAAAAAAATCAACAACATGCACATATAACTAAAAACACATGAGAGATGAGAAAAAGAGAAATAAGGCAGCATGCAGTAACATTTGGAACCTTTCTCTCTTTTTAGCAGCATCAGAGAGGCTCAGCAAGAAAGGGACCCCTGGAATCCACAGGGTCCTTCTCAGAAACACAGCAACAGCTGAACAGTGCATGAGAGCTGAGGCTTCAGGGAAAACCTCTATGAAAAATAAAAGGAAAGGAAAGAAAAAGAAAAAAAGAGCAGGGGTTGTTTTTAAAGCTCTGTACAGATGCAGTGACAATTTGATGAATCCTCCTGCTTTTTTTGCTTTCATGCAAATTGATAGCCTGCTCTTGGGAAAGGTCTACAGTGGTTGTGAGCATCCTATTGTCTGCTTGAAGTTACAAGCTGACTGGATAAGCTAAGAAAAGCAACATTGCAGAGAAATGAAAAGGTGTTTGACAATGTCAGGAATTCTATGTTGCTTGTGGACACACACTCAGAACTAGGCAAATTCTCAACATTAAGCAAAATTGCAGTGGAACCAATGTGATGCCAGTGCCAAACACTCAAAAAGACACTAAATTCTGCCTCACAGAATCATGAAAGTATTATAATACTGCATGGCTTTTTCAGGCAATTATGTGTTGTTTTGATAAGCTTTCTGTTTTTTTAACTGCTGTGGGTTGTGTTCTCACAGTTTGCCCTGCAACCACAGGGATACTTTTAGTATTCTTTAGATGAAAGCTGTTCCTTCAGCTTCTTCAAGAAGAAAATTGAGAGTGTGGCCTTTAAGAAAATGATCAAATGTGACAAGTGTTGCAGTCAAATCACAAACAGTGAACCAATTTTTATTACAATGATTTGGTTTCTTATGGATAAGAACACTTTTGCACTTCTGTTTTGCTTGCTCTCTAAGGCCTTGTGTGTATAAACCCTGCCTACCCCTGTCGTACCAGCTTTTCTCTGACCCAAAGAGGACATCTAGACTTCTCAGGCATCGTTAGCTAGTGTTGCCTCTCTTGCCTTACTGCCTGTCAATATGGGAATAGATTCACTGCAGCATTAATGTGAATGAACATCTGATCTTAAGCTGTTGTAGAGGGTGAAGAGTCACAGTGCAAAACCAGTTACAGGCACTGTGAGGGCGTATGAGGATTTGTCCCCTGAAATTTATAAGTGTGGTAAGCTGAACTGCTCTGTGATCCTTTCCTAGTCTGTTGTGAAAGGGTTTCTCTTTCCTTCCCATCTCATCACAGAATGCTACAGAAGATGTTGGAGGACTGCTGACTACAAGGAATGGTTTCATGTTCTTTGCAAAGTGAGGCAGTTAAGAGACCCCTTACTGAAGGTTTTACTTGGGAGCTCACCTCCTAAGGCAGACCAAAGTGTTAATTACCCTGAATTACCCCACGTGAAATCTGGTAGTAGCTTTCTTGGCAAGGGAACATGCAAAGTTAGGGAGTGTGAGTTAATTCTGCAGCTAATACATGCACTTGTGAAAAAGTGGTGGTGACCATATTTTACACTTTATTTATGTGGCTTCTCTGGTGGGGAATTACTGCATTAGTAGCAGAATGGTGAGAAATTCATAGGGAACTACCTTGGTTGGTTGGACTTGAGTACTTTCAACCTGACTGTACATCAAAGTACCTTCACCTGCATGTTTTGGTCCAGAGCATGTTCAGGACTTCCATTCTCCTGAAACAAAAACAGTTTTTTACTCCTTTGACAAGTAAATAAAAGAGGGTGTAATACAGGACTGCTCTCGTGTGGTAGCATTTCACATCCACAGGTGTGACAGGTAAAAGTGACTGTACAAGATGCAGGACCAGAGAAAACCAGGCTTGTTGTTACTAAGCCAAAGCTCCAACCTGTGTCAAGGGTCTGAGCTTGTCTCCCCTTGAAAACACTAAATGCTAGAAGTGTACAATAAAGTCTCAGCAGGATCTCATCTTATATAAACAAGAGTTCCATTACAAAACACCCTCTTTTCAGGAGTGCAGTTTTACATGTAAACAAAAGAGTAAGAATAAGTTTGGTTTGAGCACCTGAAGAGGTGGCCCATCCTGATCAAGTAAAATCATTTGAGGCCGTGAGTTAATCTAGGTTCTAGGTTCTAATCTAATTACTAGGTTTCTCCTATAAGCTTTTTAGGGGTTGGGGGTCCAGGGTATGACTGGCAGTTTTCTGGTACAGAAGATAGGTGAAGTGTAGATAATGTTTGCAAGAGAGTTCTTTTGAGATTGTAGATGCCTACATTAAATTAAATAAGCTATGATAGCAAAAGGTTAGAAGTTCTGCCCTTTTATTTTCTAGCTTTTTGCCAGCATGGGTTTTTCAACTCTGTGCCAGCACAGCTACACCAGGAAAGCCTTTCGAAGAAACCCAGACACATTTTCTTAGCCTGTAGATAAGACATCAGAGTAAGGCTTGCAGTATTTCGATTGCAGTACAGCAGTCTGAAAATTCACAAGGTGAGGAGCACTTCTCACCAAAAATATACGCTGCAAACTGTATTTAGAAATAACATTTTTAATTAAAAACAGAATTTCTGATCCTGTTGGCAGTAGCTACAGGGCATAAGTGAAGATATATAATCTGACAGGAGATGTTTGGAATCTTGATGCAAGAGACTGCAAACCAGTCTCAAGCCTGCTTGAATAATCAAATTAAGAACTTCCCTTCTTAGGCATACATTTCTGAAGTGTCACGTGCAGGTCTGGCGCAGAGCACTTATTATTGCCAATAGCAGCTGACATCAAAGGCTTTCCTGTTATGAAAATTTGTAAAGATGCAAATACAAACTCTTTGTGCAGATCCTGGTTGTCATTTCACAATATACTATTTTTGGTGGCACAATCATCTTTAAAAGTTCTGGTTCCTTCTAGTTCCCAGAGCTTGTTCCTGTCTTTGTACAGCAGTTCTCTCTCTGCTGTGTTGTGCTATACTGCTTTAGGACAAAGATAAAAACAAATCAAACACTTTTCTTTTTGGTTGGGATTATTTTACTGATTTACTTTGCAGCACAGCCCCCTACACAGTGATAAGATGTGTGGCAAACTGTGACATTAAGGTGACAATAAGTCATTAAGACATATATTAGGAGTGGGATTGGATGTGGGTGGGATCACCTTCCACCAGCTTTGTGATGGAAGCAGGGTCTTGTGAGACTGCACAGTACTGGGCAAAGTCTGTCACTGCAAGTCCCATCATAATCTCCTTGGCTCTAGGTTTTGCAACTCCAGCCTTGGAAACCACTGCATAGGAGTACCTTGCTTGGCCATTCCCAGCTGCAAACCCATTCTGTCCGATCTGAGAAAATGGACCTTGGATCCATTGTTTTTTTATGCTTTTCTGTGAATTCAAGGACCCATGAGCTGCCAGGCCCTTGCCAGTATAGCTCCTGCTTCTGTTGGGCTCACAGCATCACCTCCAATGGAAGTAATGGCACTCCAGCTATGGGCAATGCACGGTCATCACTGCCTTGAAGGGTTGCAGCCCAGCTTTGGGCATTACGTGCACTGAACTTGGAGTTCACAGAGCCTCACACTGCAAAAAAAACAGAGGACCTGCATGGGATTTGAGGCATACACTCGTGCAATGGAGTGTAGAAGTGGACCAGCCCATGGCCAGGGCTTGTGTCTCTTGTTGTGACCAGTGGAAAGCAAGTGACCAGAACAAGAATCTCTGCCCCATTCACTAAGACATGTGACTCATCAGCTTCCTGTGCTCCAGAGAGGTTTGGACAGGAGTCAGTGAGGTATCTCTCTGGTGTGATGCAACACCAGAAGGAGTGACAATTCTTGGGCAGAGGGCTTGTCCAAGTCCCAGTCACTTATCCCACATGCTCCAGCCAGTGCAGGGGGGCAGGGGGACTTCAGGATCAGACTGATCCACCAGTGCCACTGAGCAAACACATGTGATACAGCCTCAGCCCTTGCTCTCCCCTACAAACCCTTTGATGAAGGGACCATTGCTTGTTCACCCTCCCAACCCTTGGGTGCTCACTTGGTTACTTTACTGCTCTGGTAGCCAAGTGTCTGGCAGAAAGCATGCCCTCTCTGTCTTGTGTCCCAAAAAGGGCCATCCAGACCTCCCTGTGCATCAGGCAGGCAACTCCAGAAGGAGAAGACACTATACATCCTTGACAGTGTGACTTCAGCTTATTTAAACATGAGTTTGTCTCATCACTTGTCACTCACCATGTAGCACAGTAAAAACTAGAAAGCAAGCTGAGTGCAGTAAGTAAAGGTAGTAAAGCAGGATTTTGTACATTGAACTTGCTTCCCCATTGATCTTAATGCATCTTGCCAAAACTAAAGCAAAACATGATGCTGAGTTTATTCTCTCTCAATGCTGATTTTAATCTCTACTGGGATGTACAGGATTAGGAAGTAATAATGTGAACAGCTCCCAGTTTAAAGGCATTTTTGGTTCTTTTTCCATCGCTCGCTCCAGCAGTGTTCACCAGTGGAACAGCTGGGACTGCTGCTCTCATTCAATGTCACTATCTTTACTGAATATTCATCTCACTTCTGTCACTGTAAATTAGAGGCAGGTTTATTCCATTCAGCTTCCTACGCCTGATTCAGAAAAGCTACAAAAGTCACAGAGAAATCTGAAGCTCTTCTGGCTCCTTTGGAGTGTGTCACCATAAATCATCCCAGCCAAAAGGCCATATGCCACTTTGTGCTACACTCACTCAGTTAATAAAATGCGTTAGATCTTAATGCCTTGGGGCAAAAGGATGAGTCTGATGGGTCGTGCTTTATCTATTTCAAGACACCAGGTAAACTGATAGCTCTGCATTAATGATAATTCCTTTAACTTAGCTCACACTAAAGAGACACTAAAAAATAGTAACCATATTTTTCATGGCTGTTCAATGCCTTTAGCCGCTGCTCCAAAATGCATAAGAAAGGAGAATAGTAAATTAAAAATCACAGCATTTTGCAAATGCATAAACAGATATGTGTACGCATATTTACAAACCTCAGAGGATTGTTTCCCTTGGTTTTTTTTAAGCCTTTCACATTCACCTTTTCTAGCTATCCTTGCACAAGGTAGAAAAGTTATTTCACTGAAAAGATCAAAAGAGGACCAAAATCATCAGTTAATCACAAGACTTGAAAAATCAGTACTAGCAGATAACTTCTAAACTTCTTGATTAATACCAGAGGTTTTGCAAGGTTTGGCAAAACTGATAATACAAATAATTTTTACATTTTCATTCTGAAAGGCTATCAGGGCAGACCTCATTTGTATTGGATGCTATAAAAATATAAAAAAGGCTGCTGACAATTTAAAAGATTCTCCTAAAAGAGGTAGAAGATGTTATTTTTGACATCATTTAAGGAGCTCTCTGTTAGCTCAAGAAAAGCAGTCCAATGTACAGAAGTGTTCACAGATAAGATTTCTCTTTTTAGATTTTATACACATTTTATGCTTTGTACATAAGGCAAAGTGAAAATTAATGCAGGTTCTCCTGACAGGTTTAAACAATTATCTTTCTTATAGCAATAAGCTCATTTTATCCCTGAACTGTTAACCAAAATAAATGACAGAGAACAGTTAAACCATTCATCTCAGTTTAGGATCCTAATGCACACCCATGGTCAGAAGAGCCCAAGTCCTTAATTTCCATCAGCACTCATTTTAAAATTGTTTAATGCTGCCTATGATTGTCAAGTGCTAAAATATGAATCTTCACACTTGTGAGTCATTGATGTAACTAAACTGTGACTTTGGCATCAGAGAGTTTCCTGGGAGTAGTGCAAGCTGGGGCCATGAAAACATCTGAGTCATGATTTCCGGGGTAATTCTAGCCCACCTTTGTCAAAACTGAACAACTCCCACGTTCTCCCTCTTTGCCTCACCAGCAACCCCCAGCAACTCCCTTTGGTGGTGACTGAATGGTTGACAACTCAACTTTGTGCTTTTTGTCAGAGTGAAAAATTACTCACTGCCCCTGCCTCTTCTGACAGCATCAACACTGGCTTCCATAAAGACATTAAAATACATGTCTTCCTCAGATAGGCAAATCCCTCTTGACAGAACATCCTCAAACAGTGGATGTATAGGTGAGTGGGAATAGGAACAGGTACAGTTTTGCTTCAGGTCTTAGGCCTGATAGCTGTGAACATGTTGTGTCTCACACTCCCCCGGCTAGATGTGTGATGCAAAGGGCTGTAGTTACAGCCATAGCTGAACATTTTTAGAAGCAAATGGCTGTCTGTAAATAAGAAAAGATAGAAGCTCTAAATCAGTAGACCAAAAATATTGTCTCTGGTGTCACTGTAATGAGCTAACTACTAATTTTCTCCCAGTAACAGGGAAGAAAATGAGGGGATATTTTGTCACATTGAAAGAAACAATAAAAACATCTTTCTTCCACTCTTTGCAAATTTAGGGGGAAAAAATAATCAGTAAAGCTGAAGGAAACAGCTTTCCTTTCTTTTGATTTTCTCAAGTCTCAGCTTCTGGGGTCTTCTTGGATTACCCGGGTTGGAGACATGGCTGTGATGGGTTTTTCTTTGCATTAGAGGTGTGGGAAACAAACCACAAGGAGGAAGTCTAGGTGCAAGAAATGGAATATTGTCCTCATAATGGTCTGTTAAATCTCACAACTGGGATGCAACATATCCTTAACTGCATACACTTTCTCCAGAAAATAATTTTTCTGGAACAACTGCTGTTAGCAGCAACTGGGACTGCAGCCCTGAGGTTGTGCCTGGGAGCAGAGGAAACTGTGGTCCACAACCACCTTGGGAGCCACGGCACTTTGGGCCCAGGAGGCATTACCAAGGGCAGACAACAGCACCCCATTTTCCCATTCCCTCCAGCAAATCACAAGTCTCTCAAGGGGTTACTAACCCAGATGCCTTCACTAGCTCTCACTGGAAATTTTCCTTTGGAAAGGTGGATTTGAAATGTTCATTCTCTGACTGGCACTTTTGTGCTCAGGGTCTGTTTCTTGGCAGGGCTCTGTAGCCTGGCAAATTAGCATTCCTATCAAGTATGAAAATTAGGGAGGAAAATGCTTTTGAAATACCTTCCCCCCTCAACTGAAGATATGTAATTGTGATTAGCAATTGTAGAACTAGTCACTGTCTATGTTTCATCAGTTATTTCTTCCATTTTTTCACACTTACATTAATATATCTGCTTACAAACAGAGAACAAACCTAATCTGTCCCACTTTCTATCCAGCAAGTCAGGCATAGTACAATTCTATTAGCACCAAATCTAAACAAATAAATGTGCAGCTCTGGTTATTAGTAATAGTATTTTTAGCAGAGCCTGAAAATTAATTGTGCTGCTTTCGGGAATGAATCTGGAAGCCTTTCTGAAGCATTTAACCCCAGTACTGTAGTTTTGGTTTGGGTTTTGCACAATGGATGACTAAAGAGATCAATCTAAAATTAGGGTCACATAAGAGAGTTCACTATGAAAATAGTTCACAGAGATATCTGCATCTGATAAAGAGTTATGTGTAGTCTTGATGTCTTAAGTTATACCATATATGGGTACAGAGATTTGTTTTTGCAATACTAAGCATAAGGACCCAAGGGTTGAATAAAACTTTCTCCAAGAGCAATTTCTGAAGGACACAGGGAAGCCTGTTAATTGAAAAGTTTCTTGCTTGCACTGAGGTCCTCAGTGGTCTAAATAAATCCTTTTATTCCTTTCTAGGGACAGCAGTTAATTTTTGGGTTTGGGTGTTTTTTGGGTGGTTTTTGTTGTTCTGTTGTTGTTGTTGTTGTTGCTGTTGTTTTTTTTTTTTTTTGACTAGTCAACTGCTTACTTTAGATCAGTCAATCAATTAATTTAAAAAGCACACACTAAACAAACCCACACAAACAACAGAATATCTAAAGGGAACAATTATTCTGGGAGACACCCTTAACATTTTTCCATGGTCTGACATCTACACACTGTCTGGGCAAAGTACACAAATAACTATTTTTTTCTAATGCTGAACAAAATGGATGTCTAACATCAAAGCATTTATTTATTTCTTTGCAAGGGCCAGCCATACACCAGAATTGTACTTTGTGTTTTGATTGATGGCAAATTTTACAACAAATAGCTTAATAGCTAAAATTGATTGCACAACTAAAATAAGGTCAAAAGTTGATTCTCTGTAGGCTGCAAATGAAGTTAATCAGAATCTTCTGTGGACTTTAGGTGGAGTCCCGAATTTACTAGAGAGTTAAAAATCTTTGGGTGGAGAGGTTGGCATTTGGCTACAATCACAAGTGGTATAGAACACCTGGAGACCAGTGAAAGCAGCTTTCCCTTACAGCGGGTTGGGGGTTTGCCTTTCAGACTAGAATGAGGCGTCTCATAGAAAAATGAGAGGGAATATTTATTTCTCTAAATCTTTTCCCGTGTTTAGCACTGGGATCTGCATGAGAAAATAAGCCTGCTTTCAGTACTGTTGGTGGAAAAATAAGTTATGCATGGTGTCTTGGCTGATGCTTGTATACAGCAGTGCCTTCATGTGTGATTGTACCATTGGTCTCTGCGCAGCCTCCTTGCAGAGCTACTTGCATTTAAACGGTCCTAACTTGGCTTTGAAAATAATATTTCTTTGAGGAGAATGGAGTGAAGTGCTTATGCCTTCAGTTGTTAGCTGGTAGTTATTTGCAAGACTCGCTTAGTAAGGAAGTGGAATTCAGGTAGTTTTAAATATCTGTAATTAAAGCAGCCAGTAGTAACCCGCAGAACTTCTACCAGCATTCTCTGTCTTCAAAGTTCTGTGCAAATACAGGCTGATTAATCACACCGATGAGAGCCCTATAGACCTTCGTGTTGGGGAAAAAAAGCGTTTTGTTCTCTGGAGGGAAAAGAAAAAAAACAAGGTAATGAGCCATTAAAAACACAATATTCATTTACTTCCCCCGGTATCCAAATAGACTGAAGCTTCAAATAACTTCTAGACACACCCAAATCTGCATACATTGGTGATTCAAGGAGTTTTGTTCCCTCTCCCGGTGCCCTCAATCTCACTTAATTTTTCTCATTGTCCTTACATTTCCTAGCATCTGAAAACTTCAAGGGTGTAGAGAAGAAAACCAGCTGAGGAATTCAACTTCTTTTCCGCCTGGCTGTTAAGGCAATCACCGCGCTGTTGTTTCGAGAGGAGGGCCAGACGGGCTGGAACAATAGCATCGTATATAAACTTTTCCCATTCACCTCAAAGGGCTTCAGTTCTAACACCTCATTAAGATGGTTCAAATGCTAAAGCTGCCGTTTTGTTGTTGATTATCATATCAGAAACCTTGACCTAACGCACTTAATTAGTACAACTGCAAGCCCTGGCATGTCTTTATGGAGGAGTAGGTTTCAAGTTTAAGCTAGCTAAAGACTGGAATCTCAAGTCAACTGTTCCTTAAGGCTGGTGGTCCATAGCGGCTTTGTCAATGCTTGTAGTCTTGCTCTCTTTTCTACTTTTCTTTTGTAATTCTTGTTCCATAGACATAATGTTGTTTGGCCCATGTTGCATTTGTACCCACATAACACTTATCATTAAGATCACAGCTGTATCCCTGCAAGACGTAGTAGTTAATGTTTTCATGCAATTCCGTATGATGTATTTTTTTTTGAAGAGTGAATTTCTTCCTCTATCTTTCCGTCCAAAGACTCATTATAATAGGCGCTGCTAACTTCCTCCTCCGCGTCTTGTTAGTGCGATTCGAGCTTAGTTGAAACGAGGCTTTATTGGCACAAGCTACACAAGTGTCACCAAAGTGTTAGGGAGAAAAGAATCATACTGCTGTGAGCATGAAGCAATGGCAAGTGCTTCGTAATACAACCATCAAAATAATACAAACATATCAAAATGCAACCATCAATCAGGAAAAGGAGGGGTGACAAAGGGAAGCTCCAGCAGCTGAGCCCTAGTTGGTCCCAGCTCGGTGGATTTGCTGGGAACCAACCTGAGGCAGCTCTTCGTGAGTGCTGAACTGTGCCTAGCACTGCTGGGATGTCAGGTGGCCGGGGAAGGAAAATGAGCAAGGAAAATGCCAGACCTGAAACACCTGCACCGTAGTTTGTGAATTCCCTAAATTGCAGTCAGATGCCATCGGTGTCAGTGTGCTACAAATACCTAGCTAAGGCAGTTTAGGAGACTGAAATTCATTAGCTGTCTTTAAATAAGCAGATGGACAGATAAGATCTTTACCGCACTCAATTTGCCTGTCCTATAAGCACTTTCTTTCTGGATACCCTGACCATCTGCATTTTGACAAAACAGCACATCTAAGGGTAGCATCTAGATGCTGTCTGAGAGAAACTGTATGTGATAATTCCAGATTTTTACCACAATAGCTTACCCATTTGGCTCCTTGCATCCACAATTTGTTTAGTTTGCATTTAAATACGCATAGCTGGTTACCTCTGCCTGCAAATGGCTCTTAACTGAGATTCAAACAAAGCTCCTCTGGCTCAGAGAGTCCCTGCACTTCTCACTGCTGGAGAAAGGATAGATATTTTGAGATTGCTTCGCTGCCACTGTTGGAGGGGGACAGTGGGCTCCATGGACTTATGTTTGAGCAAGACCATTCTTACACTCTGTGTCACAGTGATAGGCACAGGTGAGCAGTCATTTCCTGCTGCGACTGAGTTAATTCACGTTTGCCTAATCGCAGTTTGACCGTGTCAGCTCCTGCCTAGGCTGCAGCTTTGAAACAATGGTTTTGTACATCTTCTTGGGGTTGTGCTCCAGCAAGAGGTTTTCCTCATCTACAGGTACTTCGGCCACCTGTTGTTAGCACTGGCCAGTTTATCTAGCGTAAACAGAAAGTAATTCTATTCAATCTAATTGTCAACTTGTCTGTTGACTCTGCTAACAAACAAAATAGTGTCAGTTATCAAGAATATTTTTAGGGGAGAGAAGTGGAAGGGGTAGGAATGAAGCAGATTTATGAGGTTCTATACAGGGACCAGTAATCCCTCTGATACTGTGCACAACCAGTGTTTAAAATACAAATGATCTTGTATGTAGCTGCTTTCTTACACTGGAAGATTTCTTCATGCCTAGGTTATCTCATCTTTCTCTTCCCACAGGGATCATGTCAACCAACCCCGAAAGAAATAAGCTAGCTGTTGTCATGGTCTTAACGGCAATCTTTTCCATTTTTCTGGCTCACAATGACAGACTTTGGGCTGGAGTTTAAGCAATGAAGCACACATGATTGATTTCACATGGCTGTGAAAGCTTGTAGCATGTGCCACTGACATGACTCTCCTTTGAACTGAGTAATGTGGTAGCTGCAGTGCTGAAACGAGCTCTTCTGGACTCTTACTGCCTTGAAAATGTTCCTTTAAGCTCCCTCTTGTCTACATTCTAGTTTTCTCTGCACTGTAGGATATATTTTTACCTACTGGACTTGAGAAATAAAGAGTTCAGTGGGAGCAGCTTACCACAAGCATAAAGTAAATTCATAAAAGGCCCAGACAAACCAAGAAATTTGTTTTGTCTGGTCATCTGTTGTCATACAGATTGGAGTTCACTTATGATAGCAATTGTTGATGAATAACCCAAGAGGATTTTTCTTAAGACTGTATACGTTTTCACTTAACTGCCGCAGATTTTGAAAGAGAGTTAAAAAGGAATGAGCCCTTTGAAATAAGAGTTTCATCATGAGTTTTTTAGGACAGACCCAAAGTCTGGTAAAACAATGCTTAGGCTAGTTCCTAGTCATTAACATATTAGGTACAAATTTCTAGTCCTCACTCCGTTGGGGACCATCTATGTGAGTAATACCTTGTTTGACTAGAAGTGGTCCTTGGGTGACTCAGTATTCAGCAGTATGACTAAGAGTTAGAGTCAGGACCCCTAACACTGAGGAAAGAATCTAGTATTCTTTACATGTCAGTTGTGTGCACAATCATCAGTGAATTAAAGATAACCAATTGCAAGTCCTGCAACCTGAAGAGTTTTCACTGTGTAGGTGATTTTTAAGAATTGCTTCTCTCATGGGGAATTACCATTTTCCCATGCACTAACATATGGTTTTCTTAGACTTATCTGAGAATAAAAGCTGCTCCAGGAAGATTCAGACCACCACATTAGTTTATAACCTAAAAACAAAGCAGGAAGTACAGACCAGTATGAAGCATAGAAAAAGGGTTTAAGGTACGTCTTTTATGGTAGAGAATGTAATTAAGAAGTAGTTGTATGCATATTTGTTTGTTAAGGGAAAGAGTAAATCAGGGGAGGAGAAAGATCTTTACATTTCACATTTTTAAAATCATGGTTTCTTGTAAAAGAGAGGAAAGGACTAAATTTACAAAGAAACAAAAGAGAAACTACAGTGAGCAATAAGATGGGGAGGAAGGAGAGCTTTGTGGTTATAACACTCAACAAGGACCAGCTCAGTAGATCTGGGTTCACTTTCTTGGTCTCCCAGAGGTTTCTTGTGTTTGAGCAAGTCACATCTTTGTACTTCAGTTCTCTCTATGTGAATTCGTGGAACACTTCATTTGGGCTGAAATATCTTCTGGGCTGGGCTTCTTCTTCACCTGTGTGTACCTGGTACACATAGCTGTTATTTTACAAATAATACATCCTAATATCCTTAAAGACTTTTGATGAACTTGTATGTGCTTTTGTATAATTCTTGTTACAGATTGGCTTTTGATAATCCAGTAACAACCTGATAGTGTCATTTTTCCCAAGCCCTCAGGACAAAGCCTCTTATGAAAGTGGAGAACTTCCACAGAAGTGGATGAGGAAATATAGCAGGAAGTGCAATTACAAACACATCAGCAAATATATCCAGTTTTTGCAAGGTAGGGATAATTTATTCGTCTCCTGTAGTAGTTTTTCTACGTTTTTAACTTCTCCTGGAGTAGTTTTTCCACGTACCAATCAAGTCTTATCATTATAAGAGCTGCAACGCCTGTCAAGGTATAGAAAGGGAAAGCAACACCTTCCATTAGCGGGCAGGTGGAACTGAAGCACAGGCTGAATTCAAACTCAAATTCCCTGGTGTCCTGGTTTAGGGCAAATTTGGGAGGAAACCTCTGAATGGAGTCCCTCTAGGAAACAGATTCAAGCAGTCCCTCCCCCAGCTGGTTCGGGGAAATATTTCCTCAGAGGGAAGTGGAAAAAAACACCTGTTTATTTAACAGGCATAACACTTCCCAGCACAAAACGGAACAATACTAAACAGCAAAACTTCTCGCCCCTCCAAAGAGATGACAGATTCAGAAGAGTCCCTTCCGTGGGGTGCAGCCCAGCTCATTCAGGCTGTTCTCAGTCCCTCCAGAGCTGGGAAATGTCACAGCCCAGGCCAGGCCTGGTGGGACACAGGTGTGAGCTCCCGGTGCTCTTCTGGGTTTTCAGTCCTGAGCAGGTTTGAACAATTCCAAGAAAAAGGAAAGAAAATCCACAGTCCAGAGAACTTTGCCTCAGCTAGCCAGAAAGAAAACAACCAAAAGCAAAGGAGAGCTCTCATCCTGCTGTCCACCGCAGACAACCCAGTCTGTGTGAAGGACGCAGGCGAGTAAGTGCAGTCTCTGATAACAAACTCTGCAGCTCTTCTCTCTCCCTTCACTCCTGAAGCCAGTCTTAAAGCTGCAGAATTCAATATTCAACCCCAACAGAACAGAAGACTGGGGATAAAACATCATAAAGTCACCCCAAGACACCTGGGAACTTAGCAAAATACCCAGGAATAAGCTTAACTCTCCTCAGTCTGTGCATTACTTTACTCCCTAAAAGTTTACTTCAGCTCACCTAACTTCAGATATAAAAAACCAGGCGCAATAGAAAATCCCAGTGAATGGTGGAAGGAGTAATTCACCCTAACATCTAAATCACCATCACTGGAGAAATATACACTGAATATACAAAGAACCTCAGTGAGATGTTCAAAATTATGTAAGTAATTTTCTATGCCATTTATTTTTTTTATTGTATAATTCTTTCTTCCTCAGACACAATCTTTGCTACAGAGCTGCGGTGTTAAATGCCACAATTTTGACTTAGACATTGACAGTATTATTTCTATTTTGATAGTTGAACTAGATGTTATAATTAGATAATTTGTCAAATCCCAGCAAAGAGATAGTCTGAACTCAGGAAGCTGGAAAAGTGAAGGAAAAGACCTTGAAATACTTGTTCTTTTTCCCCTATGAATCCTAAAATACTCTCTTATGTAACTGGGAAATTTTAAACACATTGCTGATTGTGTGAAACTGCTTTAAAATTCATTAATCATTAACAAAAATAGGGTGGCAGGAAAAATGTAAGAGTGAGAGAAGATTTGACCTGATGTTACCAACATCAGGGGGAAAAAAATCCAGAAATTTAGCTGTGAGCTGTGCACTGTCTCACACCTCCACTGTGTTCCATAGAGCTCTCTTGGTTTTAAGGTAGTCTAGTGTTGATAATTCCAATTTTCTGTTTAATTATTTGTTTTGCTTACAATTATTTTATCTAAGCTACAGTGTCCCTGTTATCAGAAGAATTTACTTTCATTTTCACTTCATGGCATTTTGAACTAGGCATTTAAAGTGTCTGAATCACTGCAGGTACATGTGGATTGCTTTCAGTAGTGTGTAGCTGCTCCATTAAAAGGAGAAAAAAAAGGTGCTATAATTTTGTATCTTGGTGTATCCATTGATGTAGTTTTTCATCTTCCCCCAGACTGGTTTTACTGTTGTTGATATCCCTATGCAAAATATAAGAAGAAATAAGCTCACTGTGAAAATAATGGCATTAAATAGAAAATCTTTTGTAAATAGAGAAAATTCCTGGTAAGGGAGACCTGAAATATTTTAATGTTGTTTCTTGGAATAGCAAACTGATTATATATTAAAAAAAAGTAAGGATAAGCAGAAAGCAAAGACTGGGGGGAGGAAGAACAGTGAAAACTGGGCAGCACTCTATATACTTACATGTATATTTCCAATCACGATAACTTTAGGTGTTAGTTAAGACAAGAGTAAATAAAATAGCACAACTCCATTTATATTTAACACAGAGGATTTTATGCTTTATTAAACAGAGCTTTACTAAAAAATGCTGATGATTAAAGCAGTAGCCAGTAAGACAGCACACTCCTCTCTATATTGATACCATAAAACATGAGGCAGCCTAAAACATTTTAGGCAACAGCCTATGTTTGTGTTTCAATACAGGCTGTAAAGAAATAGCTCTTTGAACCCATTTCTTATAGTGCATCTCTAACAGGATACATCTACCACTACTTCTAGCTGAAACCCCTTCTCCCGATTCTATATAATGTTTATAAACAACATGCCTTTCATTTTTTAATAACCAATCTCCCAGTTGTCCCAAATGTAGCTTCATAGTGCAGCTAACCATGTGCAGCTGTGACCTTGCTCTGGGCACTGAGCTCAATGCTGCTCATGTAGGAATAGTCACACTAAAAACCCCAGACAAACAAATTGCTCCTCCTTGGTATTGTTTGCTCCTGTGGGGCTTATCCCGTGTTTCCCGGCCCTGCAAGAACATGGTTTGTTCTGGGAGACTGTGCTAATAAACTGGTGTAAAACATGCCTGGTGTTGACCCAAAGGAAAAGTCATGGACAGGTGCTGGGGAACTGTTGGCATTCCAGTGGACTAGCAGGCAGTTTTACTGCAAAGTGAGCAGGTTGTTAACTTGAGTGAGAAAAATGAAAGCAAAATTTAAGTTCTTCATTGGCATTGTTAGCTGAAAACACCAAAAACATAGCTAAGATCAGGTAATGGATTTCTGTGTGTTAATGGGGCTGCATGTGGAACAGCCGTGGAGCACTAGACTTACTTGGTTCTGCAACCAAAACATGTAAATAATGGCCAGTAAAAATCCTGAATTGTGATCTTGAATAATTTTCTGC
This sequence comes from Cinclus cinclus, assembly GCF_963662255.1. Lineage (NCBI taxonomy): Eukaryota > Metazoa > Chordata > Aves > Passeriformes > Cinclidae > Cinclus > Cinclus cinclus. The sequence continues at coordinate 39,332,296 of NC_085046.1, read as the reverse complement.
CCCCCAGAACACTACCACAATAAAACCAGCAAATCCACGTGGTTATAGTAAAGACATGAGAAAGATAAAAGGGGAAAAAAAATTACTCCATAAGCACTACCACGTGATTGTTCTAGAGAAAACACTGTATCATGTCAGTGCTTTGCTTAATTTAAGAAACCAAAGACCAGACAAAAACCTTTGGACTCTGGATCGTGTAATCCAATGCTTTGGGTCCTCTGTTGCTAAAGCTGACTTATCTTAGTTTATGTCTAAATATGTTTCTGATACAGTTTCTCTAGCAAACATGAACCTGATTTCAGGGTTTTTCTTTGAGAACTGTGTTAATCTACGGCTATTCATGAATCTGTCTTTGTTAGACTGATTCCAGAGGACAGTAAATCCAGTCACAGGGTTTCTAGTACAAATGTTCTGCTTACTCTGCAAGGTTTAATTTTTTCAAAGTGGTGAAGGTAGCTTCAACCTGGCAGGCTCTGCACTAAATCAGTTATTGTCTGTCATGCCCTGAGGAATCACAGCCAGCACTTACAGCAATGTACCACATATCCTACCACATATCCTGGCATCCTTTGAATTTGAATGGAGTAAGGATATGGATATGACCAACTGGTGGGGACTGGCTGGTGATTTTTAAGACCACGTTATATAATGGTCTTACTATTTCATTTGTCCATGTCCTGTATATCACAATGTGTTTTTTATGTGTCCATATGTCATAGGTTTGCATTCAGAGGGAAATATTATGGTTTAAGTCAAGATATGAATTTTAACAGATGTAGTTAAAAATTGTGAATTACATAGATCCTGCCTTAAGGAAGGGATATTTTAGGTTGGTAGAAATTGAGGAGAAGCAAATTTGTTTCCAAATACCTCATAAGCATACCCCTCACTACACTGCTGTACAACATTCTTCTGTCTGCATGGGGACAATGCAAAGGAGGCTGGAGAAAACACCTTCCAGTGAAGCACTTTTAAATCAATTCTTTAATTGAAAAGAAAAATCAAGAGCTACTTTGTTGTCACGTGTATATGTATAAGTCTTTAACCTAACAAGCAAACAAATAAAAAAATTCAGTGACTGAAAAAGAAAGCTAAGTAAATTCATGCTAGAAATAAGATGTGCTGCTTAATTGGTTAAATTGTGAGGAGAATGAATGATTGGTGGAAACCACCGGCAGCAGTTGCAGAATTTCAACTTCTTGGTGTTTTTATACCATGGCAAGATGTTCTTTTAGAAGATTTGTTTAATCACATAAGTGTTACTGGGGTCAATTTAGGTGCAACTCTGTGAGACTCTGAGTAATATATATAAATATTATATAGCAACTTATCAGCTGGATGAATATCCTCATACTAACTTTTACATAGTGTGGGACTGTGTGCAGACAGGATTTTAGCCAGTTTGGTTGTGTCACTGTGAAAAGACCTCATGACATTTACTTCAGTGAGGGATTTGACCTACACCTCTCTGCATTTCTGCCACAACTGAATCCAAATTCTTATCTACAGTATGGAAACATAAATTGCTGGATCAACTCTGGCTGGCAAGATTGAAATTTAATATGATCCCGTTTGTGTAGCTGTGACTGTCTGAAGATCCTGTGAATAGCAGGATAAAAGTAGGAATCAACATCTATTTGATTGACAGATGTGTCACAATTTGCTGTGACAGTGTACAAGCCTCTTCCTTGTCATTTTTCTCACAGCGATGCCTTGGAATTGCTTTCTGCTTTGACAGGAATGTGCCATTATAACCTGGGGTTTCCTAGTGTACACAGCCTATGTGGAGCTGCATCCCCATAGGCACTGTATTGGCCTATGGATAGTCAGGATACTGACTGTGCCTCACCTCTGGCCTGAGCCATATAGGCAGATTAGGGCCTATAGTTTGTCTCTAGGACAGAAATATTTTGACTTCATCTGCACCAAGGTTTTATCCACTGATGTTGGTGTGTTGTTCAACAGGAAATATATAATGAGGAACAAGAGTCAAGTGTTTGAGCTTGGCAGTGAAAAGGGGGCAAATTTTATTTCCAGGAAGTAGCTCAAAATAGGACTATGCTACTTATCTTGGCTCTGTCACTTCCCACTGATGTGCCTTGAGCAGCTGAAGGTACAGGTCCTTAATGCAAGCTAAGGACTTGTGTTCATTGTACAAGACAAAGTGAGCATTACTCTTGTTTTATGATACTTCTTGTGCCTTGACAAAGCAAACTCCTGGAAAAGGCCATAGAGATGGAAAATTACAATAATCATGCCTGGAGAAGACAAAAAGTGTGAATAAGACTTTCAGCAGAAGTGTGACTGAGACAGTGTTGAATATAGGGCAATATAGTGAAAGTGTTAATAAGCAGATTTACAAAGACAGGAAATGTGAGAAACAAAGGTAAGCTCAGGATCAAAATGAACAGATGGATTTCTTTCTTCAGACACAAAATGGCATCAAACTCTTAAAATTGGCAACACACAAGTTAGTGATTTTTCCACAGTGGCCAGCACTAGAGTGAAATGGAAAAGATAAGTCAGATTAATAAGACTGATCCTCACAACAAGACAAGCAGAATCTTCTTAACTTACATTAACATGCAGTTAATGGATACATACCTGTATGTAATAGATATTAACAAAGACTTCTGAGTGATGAGAGAATAGAAAGTTTCAATAACCTAGCAGAGGCTGTCCATGAAGTTTTGTGTCCTGAGATAAGAGACATTTTCTATAAACTTCCTGTTTGGCTCTGTTTTCTGGATTTTAAAATATTATTGTATTTTCTGATCACTTTGCACTGCTTCAGGTCACAGTGAACCTGCTGCAGCATCTAGTGGTGTTGGTAAGGGCAAGCCCGCACCTTCAGCAGCAGAGACATCAAATCCCTGTGCTTGGAATTATGCCAGCATGGTTTTGTGTGCAGGAGTTCAGTTGCCTGCATAAGGTCCTAATACAACCAGTACAGCAATTTTTTCTGTAGGATCAGTTTCCCAGTCTGTTTCATGACCTTGCCTTACAAAGAGCATGTTGGCTTGGGTGGTTGAGGAAAGTTATAGAATAGTATTTCTGAGTTTCTAGTCATTGCTGAAGCAATTTCTTCTCCCAACCTCCTTACGTTTCTAAGTAGATGTTTGTTATAAAGCCCTTGATGTGGTTCCCTAAAACATCCTTCTTTCTTAGTTGGAGGGAGATGGATTTGGTGAGTGGGCTGTTTTGTGCACAAGGAATTGGTTGGATGATCTCATCCAGAGGCAATAGTCAACCTCTCAGCATCCAGATGGAGATAGGTGGGCCAAGATGATGTCCCTCAGGGTCTGTACTGGAACCAGATTAATCTTCATCAGTGAGATAGACAGTGGGATGAAGTGTTCCCTCAACAAGTTAGCCCACAGCATCAAGGAAAGTGATGCTTTTGACACACTTGAGGGACGGAGTGCCATCCAGAGGGACCTGAAAAAGCATGAGAAGCAGGTCTATGTGAATTGGCTGAGTGCAAGATCCTGCATGTGGGTCAAGGTAGGCTCTGGTATTAACACAGGCTGAAGAATGAACACATTGAGAACACCCCTGCTGAGAAGGACCTGGGAGACTGATGGTTGAAGAGCTGGACATGATCCAGCAGTATAGCTCGAAGCTGAGAAGAGCAACTATGTCCTGTGCTGCTTCCAAAGCAGCATGGCCAGCAGGGCAAGGGAGGGGATTCTGCCTCTCCACTCAAGTGAGATCCCACCTGGAACACTGCATCCACCTCTGTCCAACAGAAGGACATGGATCTGCTGAAGTGAGTCCACAAAGATGATCAGAGGGCTGGAACACCTTCGCTGTGAGGACAGACTGACAGAGTCAGGGCTGTTCAGCTCGGAGAAGAGAAGACTCCAGGGAGACCTCATTCTAGACTTCCAGTACTTAAATGGGACCTGTAAGAAAGATGGGGAGAGAAACTTTTTACCTGGGCCTGTTGTAATAGGACAAAACACAACAGTTTTAAACTAAAAGTGTCATTTTAGACTAGATATTAGAAATAAGTTTTTTATGGCAAGAGCAGTGAAACACTGGAACAGGTGCCCAGAGAGGTGGATGCCACATCCCTGGAGGTGTTCAAGGGCAGGTAACATGGGCCTTTTAGTAACCTTATCTAGTTGGAGATATTCCAGCTCATTGCCAGATTGTGGGAATAGGTGGCTTGTAAAGGACCCTTCCAACTGGAACTGTTCTATTTTTTTCTGCATCTAACCAGGAATATCTGACTTTTTTTCATCTAGCAGCAGTGCTACCCAGTATATTCAGGCCAACCAAAGCTGATGTGTAGCTAGTTTAATAGGCCAAAGTGGTGCTTTAGGATCTGGCTTATAAGTGGATCAGATGGCTCAGCAAAGAGTGGTGTGTAATGGACTATTGCAAACAAAACCAGCCCTGGATACCTAAGCTGCCCAATATTTGTCATTATTCTCAGAGAGGGACCTGTTCCCCAAGGGTCCTTTTAACTGTGGTCATGGTTAGACTATTAAATTGCACTAATTGGTTAGGACATGAAACACTCCTGGGATACCCCAGATTTCTTTTAACAGGGGGATTGAATGTGGAAAAAGATTCAGAAGACATCCATTACAAAATTAAAGTGTATGTGATATTGGAGATAGTTTTTACTCTGAGTTTTACCTGTCAAGGTTGGGAGTTTGACAGTCACATTTTCCTATTTTTAATACACTTTTCTCTCCCCTGTGTGAAGCCACATGAATGGTGGGCAAAGCTGAAGAAGCAGCCAGGGTGGAGGAACCTGAATATGTCGGTACACAAAGCACTGCCAGATGAACTCACAAATGGAAACCTTACTTCTAACAGTCCCCCCTGCTGAGGCTCATATTCAGTATTGCCTTTTATTGCCATGAATACAGACTTGCCTGGTAGAAAGTGAGCTTTGGGTTTTAACAGCACTTTTTTTTCAAGTGGCTTGGGTGGAGATCACAGAGGAAGTATGTGACCCCCTTCAACCTTGATACCACAAGGTATCAACTGAGATAAAACCTAAAAAGGGTTGTGCCAAGCTTCCCCAAGATTCTCATACAGAGCAAGACTTTCAAATTTAGAAAAGGGACTTTCAGCTCGGAAAGGGATGAATGAGGAGCATTACTCCACCACAGCCCTTTCCACCCCCATGCCTACCCGAGCAAGGAGATACAGGCAGTTCCTGAGGTCCCAGAGCTGTAGTATATCAGAGAAAGAGTGAGTGAATTGTGGTTGGATAGAGTAAGAACAAGATAAACCTGCAAGAGTGTTCTACAAATTTTGTTTGTCTTTGAGTTTAATCATAATGCTAGAACCTGTAGAGGACTAACTTGAAGAAACATTTGCTTTTAGAAGAGGCAAGGAAAGGCTGGGGTCAGTGCAAGGTGGGCAGCACCATTTCCCACAGATTCCCCTCAGAATGTTGCCGTTTGAGACCTAACTCCATACCCACCCAAACCACAGATATTTTTTAGTATCCTTGCTGCAGGCTCCTGATCTTGGGGACAGAAGGGACCTACAGTGCTATTGGAAGTCTTCCAAGTTGCAGCACTCTCACAGGTACTGGGTACCAAACTTTGCTCTGTGTGGACATATTGAGAACAAATACATAAATACGTATTTTCTGATTCCCTAGGTTGGATTCTTCTCCCTATGGATTTCTGGCAACAATGTCTTAGAATGACTATGACAAAAAAAAATATATTAGCTGTGACAATTACTTGAGAAGGAAATACTTAAAGTGAGGGCAAACTCTAGGCTTGCTCCTGGAAGTCTCCCTTTGGAAATCTCCTTCCCTATTTGAGCATAAAAACAAGGGCAGTTTGGTAACCAAGGCTTTGTAGCTGGTCCTGAATTCATACAAACAGCTGAATGCAAAGCAGCACTGCATTTTCTTGGTATGGCTTATACCTGAACCACTGGCATATCACTTCCTAGTTCCTTCTGTCTAAATTGTCCTTCATCAGTTTCCCATCAGTTTATCTAGATGTGGGATATGCACCCTGAGCCAACAGGCAAATAGAAATGCTGTTTCCTGTTGAGTTTAGCTCAGCTATGATACATATGACCACAAAAATGTCTGCATTCTACACCAAAATAGTAACATTGAGTTTCCTATCTAACCCACAGAAGCCAGGAAATTCATAACCTATTCTAGGTTAAGCATAAAAAGGGGATTGTAAAAAAATATTTTTTTTTCCAAAATAATAATAAGAAAAAGAAACAGGCACTACAAATACCAGTATCTCAATGTCAGGCCAGAATTTTAGGCAAATTGTATTTACAATAATTAAAGAGGGTGGAGGAGAGGAGGAGGCATTCCCAATAGCTATCCCTGGAAGCTGCAAGATAGTTTCAGGGCTGGATTGGGGCACCCCAGGGGAAGGCTAGGATGGCTTTGCTCACTAAACTCTTAACAAGGCACAGTCAACACTTAGCTCCCACTTCTGTCTGTTATTTGTTTGGTTTTGACATTTTGTTGTTACAAGAGCTTAAAGAATTTTTTTCTGTCTTTCCAATTCTTTCTGTGGGACTGTTGACAGCCTCTGGTGCATACACATTTCCATTGTTTTCTCTGCTTAAGCACTTAGTCAGATTTCCCCATTTGTTTGTGGGTTCTTCAACTGGCAACAAAAAAGATAATTTTAATATATTTTTTTTAACATAGGAAAATGTGATGCAAAACCACAAACGTTGGGGGGATTCAGGGACAGGTGTAGTGACTAGGAGTGCAGTTAAGTTTTTGAAATGGCCTAGATTTCAGCTGTTGATGAACAACGGGGAAGACAGTAATTGCTTTCCACTTTCTAATTATAAATAATGAACAAAATTCACTAGAGCTGAGCAGGAAAAGTATGAGGCAGGAGAGAAGAGGAAAAGAGGCCTTTCCAGCAGAGGTGGAGATTTCCATGAGGGTGACCCTTCCAGCTCAGTGCCTCCCACAGGTTTCACTGGGAGTGCTGAGCTGTCCCAGGACTGATCCTGTATAGACACAGCTAGGTTTGTGTTTTGGGATGGAATGGTGTCTGAAGACACCTGCCAGTGCTGGTTAGAGATAGTGTTAGGTGAATATGAGATGATATTGGAATAAAACATACACAAACTGGCTGACCTGGCAGCAAGAGAGAGCCTTGATTTGCATCTCCCTTGGCTTGTGCAGCTGCAGCCCCCACCTGATCTGCTTCTTAGAGAAGAGCAGCTCACCATCACATGGGTCCTCTGCATGCAGGGACTCTGAAGAAACTACTCCATTCAGATTGTAGTTTCCTCAGTGGAATATCTTCAGTGGGTGACACAGAGGTTGTAGAAGGTCAAAGAATATCTTAGCCAGAGATTGTCGGCAAAAGTGAGACTAGGGCTTTGGACAGTGGCAGAGGCACGCAACAGATTGAGAACAGTGAGCACTTTATTGTATGAAGATGACTGCACTGCCAGGATGACTGAGCGTGCCCTGAATTGTCTTGCTTTTGTTTGCTGGTTCTCAGATTGTGCAGAACTCAGACAGGCCAGGGCATTAAGTCTCTGGAGTCTGTGATTTCTCAGTTATGCAGAGCTCTCCATACTGATAGTACTCAGAGGAGAACATGGAGAAAATCCATCCCTTAACCACAGGTATAGCATATATTGTTGCCTTTGTGGGTATATATTAGGCATAAATAAATCAACACAAATTATGGGGAACCTCTATTAACACACATTTCATTTTATAACTAAGCATGCTAGATAAATATTGTGGGAGAATACAGAGACATATGCCAAAATGAATGGTGTATTTGGACTTGTACATGCTGAAATAAAACCACATAGACAACCACATCCATTAGCTAAAATGCGCAGAAGAAATTGCTACGGAAGCAACTGATCTCTGAGAAAGAGTGCTGGCTCTGTGCCTACGACACAAAGTGAAGGGGGAATAAGCAGCAGAAGTACCAGGGGCGTTCACAGAAGTACACAGTCATATGTTCCCCTTTTTAACCTCAGTAACCTCTTTTCTTCCACTCATGCCTCCACCCTCACCCTGAACACCCAATGGGTAAATGAAATAAAAACCGTATTTGCTAGTTATATGGTTCATGATGACTAATGGAGACTTGGTTGAATAAACTAGTGGGGTTTTATTTTCTTTTTAAATTTGTGGTAAAAGTACATTAAAAATTACTCACAAGCTGCAAATGGGACTGTTTGAACCTAATATTGGAGAAATTAAATTTCTGTGAATGGGAGAGCCAAAATGAAACTGATTGCTTGAAATCAGCTTTAATAAGCAGAATTTAAATCTGAATGGCTGTAAGATAGGTTATATTAAATGAGAGAGCAGATATAATATGGGAGAGTAGTTCTTGGAATGAGAGTGGATAGGAAGAAATGGACAAACTGGGGGAGAAAGTAATTCAACAAAAAGCGCTCGTTTTAAAAAATCAATGAAAACATGGGCAGAAATATACAATGTTTTTAAGTGAATTATTCATTTATATTTGTGTAAAAGCGTCATGATTTTTATTTTACATGTTGCCATCTTTTTTCATGCAAATAATAATCAATATTCCTTGGGAAAAAAATATAAATATATATACATAATGAAGAGAAATTGTTGAAACAGCTTCAGATTTGTTTTTACTTCCTTCCCCCCCCTTCTTCACTGAATCTCAGTTTTTTCCCAGTTGGTTTTGACTTTTTTGCTATTGATAAATTTGGCAAAATAAATCACAGAAACCAATGTTCAAACCCTACAATTACCATATTATAAACATCTGTGTGGGCTATTTAATTAGCATGAGTGAATGTGGATCTGCTTGATTTGCTTTTTGTCCTAAAACAAACAAACAAACAAAAAAAAAGACAAAAAAAGCAGCCAAGAACCTGGGCTTGTCATCAAATGATATGATTTTAGGATACAAACCTTCAGTGGAGGGGACACATTAATAAGATTTATGAGAATCTGTACGGGCTGACAGTGGTTAAAGTCAGCAGACACTGACTGTGATATATAGACCCTAATGATCTAAGCTGCTCATTTCCAAATTTAGGTTCATTATTGAAGTACATTGCATTTGTCTCTAAAACAGCGCTTAGATAAATGGGAAATAGTAGAAATGTGAACATTTGCTCCTAGTACTTCATAATGAAGTGAAAAAGTGTCCCTTGTCTGAGTTGTTACCGCAGGGGCCATTAGGTGTGTTCTTTGAAGTCCTAAAAATGTTGCTTATCTTGTGTCCGGACTGAAAATCTCAATTTAAAGTCTTTCTGTGGAGGACTTCCTCCTGGTCTGGAAGTGGAAACATTGATGTATGTTGAGAAAAAGCGTTCTCACAGTGTTTCCTGCCTCTCTTGCAGCTGTAGCTCAGAGATCGTATTCTCTTCTTTGGGCTTCGTGTGTTGCTTAGAAGCTCTGGGAGACAGGGGTAGCCTGTACTAGTGCCCCAGTACTCAGCCAGAGCAGCCATAACTCCTAATCCCATCAGCCCTGATCATCATATCTTCATAGTTAGGTGAGAGGAGAAAAAATGTTTTTCTACTTAGTCAAAAACATTGTGTCCTTGTGCTTCTATTTTATTTTTTTTTTTAAGAAAATGCTGGCAGGGAAGGGAGGTAGGATGGAGACTGCAAGCCTCAGAAACAAATGCAACCAGAGGACTGCATTACACTTTTCAGTATTGCAGTGGTAAAGGAAATACATTAATTGCATAAATTGCATAGACCTGATGGCACCCAGCTGAAGAGCTTTGGTTGTCAAATTGGTCTTGAATAAAAAGTGATGTTAGGTTCTTCCATACCACTTTGAGGTGTTGGCCTGGGGAACATAGCGATCAGCTATGTGTTCATCAACTTTTGAGGCTTGCAGTCACGTTTTCATTTATTCTTCAGATGCTGGCCTGATCTGGAAATAGTCAGCATTTCCGGAAAACAGGCAATGACTTCGGGGCAAGGAACTTGCTGACTCATTTCTGGATAACTCATGTTAACCCTTGTGTCACGTCCAGCTCCCAGGGAAGGAGGAGGAGGAGGCGGTGGGGCTGCTGCGAGGGCAGGAGCTGACAGTGGAGAGTTGAGATTGCAGCAGGGAGAGGTACTGAACTCTTGGCAAGGAAGCCGGTGCTAGATGCAGTTTTGGCATAGCCAGGGCGGTCTGCAAGGAAGGATGGGCTCCATACGTGCTAGACAAAAGGGATGGCGGGTGGCCAGGGGCTCTGCGAGGCAGCAGCGTGTGCTTGTTGTTGGGGGTGAGTGTCCTTGGCACAGAGCTGGAGGGGCCCTGCCATTGTCAGCCTCCTCTAGATTGCTCTGCGGGCCTGGAGGGGGATCTGTTGTGTGTTTTGTTTGTCATCTTTTGTTTGCAACTTGAAGCAATCGGCAGAGGGTAATTGCGTTGTTTGTTTCTGACAGCCCTAGGAGAACATCCTCTGTTGTTTGTCAGGCCTTACTAGCTGGGCGGGTGGGAACCTGCGGAGGGAGGACAAGACAGAATGGATTCCTTTGTCCAGTGCATCCACAGCCTGGCAGAGGGCCTGGACCAAGGTGAGCTGGAGCAATGTCTGACCCCGGCTGTGCCAATGTCTGACGAAGCACCGCTCTGCAACCGGAGCTGGCTCCTTCCCCTGAAACCAGCTTGCCGGGTGATCGCTGGGAATGGCAGGGGTGAGTGGGATGAATCCGAGCTGCTGCGGGAGCTGCCAGAGTACCAGAGAATCAGCAGCCCAGGGAGGATGCAGTCACCACCCCAGTGTCACCACCAAACATGTCATACCATGAAATCATAGCTGCAGGAGGTGAAGCTGAGGCCCGACTCTGGGTCGCCTTTCAGGGCTGAGCCTTTGCAGTGGATCTACCCATGCCTCACTTTTTAAGCAGACAAGGGAAACATTTCTGGTGCGAGTAACTTTTAGAGAAGAAAGCACCATGGAAAAAGTCAATGCTTTCATTAGCTCAGATAGCATGCACTGGCACCCTGGGCCTGCTGCAGGAGCACACCATCCTGCTGCATGCCCCTGCAGTGAGTGCTACAGCCCTGCCCGAAATGTGAGGGGTCCCAAGGTCACCATCCATGGCCAAAAAAATCCGCCTCCTGAACATCTCTTGGTTGCTGACAAGGAGGAGAGCCGCCAGCCTGTCAAGGCGCTGTGTAGTGGAAAGCTCGTGCATGATTGCTCTGTGTCACTGCAGACAGAGCCCACTGCAGTCGAGTGGCCGTGGGACTGGGACCGGGGCTGGGACTGGGGCTGGGACTGGGACCGGGACTGGGGCTGGGGCTGGGACTGGGACTGGGACCGGGACCGGGACTGGGGCTGGGGCTGGGACTGGGGCCGGGACCGGGACCGGGACCGGGACTGGGGCCGGGACCGGGACCGGGGCCGGGACTGGGACTGGGGCTGGGGCTGGGGCTGGGGCTGGGGCTGGGACTGGGACTTGGACTGGGACCGGGACCGGGACTGGGGCTGGGGCTGGGGCTGGGGCTGGCCGTATCAGTTGGCAGCGATCCGTATCTCGGGCTCACTTGGGAAGTGTGCTGACCCACAACAGGGTTGAAATCAGTCATGCCCTCAGAAGCACGAGCTGCTTTCCAGTTTGCAAGCAGCAGGGTTGGTGGTTTGCACCTCTCTGATTATTTTTAAATAACATTTTGATGCACTGCCAGTTTTAAAGAGAAGTGGTTTCCGTCTGCTGCCTGCTCTTTTTAATAATAGGATTTTCAACACGTTGAAAACATGTATAAGTGATTTGCGTTTTGATTTAATGCCTTTTTTTTTTTTGTCCTTTCCCCCACTTTGATTTTGCCTTGCCTGTTTGGCACAGGACAGTGCAGGTTTGTGCCACACACATGGCCCTTGTGGCTTCTGTTCTGCATGGAAGGAATGAGGAACATTGCTGACTTGTCAGTTGAAGAGATTCTTGGGCACTGCTTAGTTAATGCAAGGACTGTGCAAGTCTGGTCCTGTTCACATCACCTGTTAACATCACAAAGACCAAAGCTAATTCAGAGAGATCAGGGAGTAACATGCCCATCATCTGCAGCACTTGGAATTCCCTTTTGAACTAAATTTTCCTGCCATAGAGCTCACTACTTTTTTCTCTTATCTTCTTTTTTTCTTTCCTTTTTTTTTTTCTTCCACTTTTCTGTTGTTTTATTTTCTTTTTTTTTTCTGGTCTGCTTATCTCCATCCCATAAATATCAGATGTGAAGATCTGAGCTTTGTGGTCTTTCTGTGTCACTGTCTGTGACACACTGAGATGTCTTGAAGTTTCCCCTATTTTCCCATTGCCTTTTTTCTCCACAGAAAGACTGAGGATGCTCTGGTTTTACTTAAAAACAGATTTTACTGTGTCTCTCTCACCTTAAAGTGTTTAAACTGGTGCATTTTTACAAATGTCCTTTCTCTGAAGTGCTAATCTAGAATTAAAGCTGCATAAGTATAAAGATATGCTAGATTGTAGACTTTAAGGTCCCATCCATAGAAGTCAGGCCTCTCCTTTCTTCTGTTTCTACTGTATGAACTTTAGCAATTTTCTAGCCTCAGGATCTAGAAAAATATAATTTGTATGCAAACAACAATCAGATGCCTTACTGCCTTCCTTTATGTGTATATTTTTAACTTTAAAAACCCCTCTATAGATAGACATGCCACATCTTTCATAGAGTATATTAAGAAAGTACCTGATCACAACTAACACTAGGTTTGTAATTTAACTCATAATTTTTGGTGGACTAGGTAAAAAATTAAAGTGTAAAAAGAGAATAATAGTAACTGCTGTGATACATTAAATTACATGGTTTTAAAACAATTAGAGTGTATGTAAGATTTTAACTATTATATGCATGTTCCAAGATGCATAAGTGGTGATAAAGCAGAATGTATTTGGGGAAAAATTTATAATATTACTGATAATCTTACTTTTTGCTGGTACAACATAATCTAATTACTTTAAACTTACTTTAAATATCTGTGAAGATTTTTATATTCCTAATTTTGTTGTGGAAAAAGTCATGCTTCTGGCATGGTCTGTATTTAAACTGGACAGAGACAAACTGAGAACCAGTGCTCTGAACTTCTTGAGCCTTTGAAACATTACATCTACAAGAAAGTGGCAAACTGGTTTTGAAACTTTGAAAACATTGAGGTATGTTAAGAATCTACTTTGATTTAGAATCCTGTAGACGGGCAACACTGAGAATGGGGATTTTTTACTGGTTTAATTCTATTTCCATATCTGTCTGGATCATGTTTTGAAATTTCCAGGAGATGAAAACACTGTGAAACAACTTTTTTTTTTCCCCTTGTGGTTTTGATTCTGTTTAAATGTAGATTTTAAAAAAAAAATCAAACTAACCCCAAACCAAAAATTTTGCAGATTTTCCTCGAGATACAGACTTCATCTTGGCTGAAATTGGCTTTGTCTTGACTGAAGTTGTTTTGACGTTGCATTTCTGCAACTACTTTTCTGGTTTCACTGCTTTTTGAATCTGAAAGCTTGTGGGAAAAGCTGATTCCTAGCCCCAAGGTTGTGGTTCAATCCTTGCATGGAATTAATTTAAAAGCTGGACTCAGTGATCCTTATGGGTCCCTTTCAAATCAGAATATTCTGCGATAACTGATTTTTTTCTATACAGATTCTAATTTAGTGCCAGTCCTTATATCCTAGCAGTCTGTCACCATGTTTCATTTGGCCTGGGTGTGCTTTCTGAACAACCTTGTATCTTTGAGGAGGGGCTGATGATTGAAGATATACATAGCTCTGAAGAGCTTTTGTAATATTGTTAAAGCTTTGTATTTTTTCGATAAAAACTTCACTTCAGCACAAAAGCAACCTGTTCAGACATAATTAAGGAAAATTCTAATAAGCAGCTCAGTCAGAAGTCATGGGACCAGGAAAGATGGAAATTATTAAATGCTTGCTATTGTACAAACCCATCACTGGGCTTGATGACATCAGAAAGAACTTTGTTTTGTAATGAAGCTCAGAGTTTGCAAGGGGAAGGTAGGCATGAGCAAAGGAGAATGGCTGGGACTTACCCAGAGAAGTGAGCATTGCCTAATGCAAATGATCTTAAAGAGAAAGGGCTCAAATCTGTACTTTTACTTCACCTCCACTTCATTGCTGGTCTTTTTCCAATTACTACCCTTTTATCACTCAAAAATTATTACAAGTTTCAGAATCTTCTATAAAGCAATGTATTCCTACTGTTTATTGCTAGGCTGAATAACAAAGGAGAATGAAAAAGACAAACTTTACTTAAATCTAAGTTCTACACCCACTCGTAACCTTTTGACTAATAGCATAACTTCTGAAAAATCCTGCTGTGTGCAAGTGCCTCCATGCCACCCCACACACATTGCTGGGGTAGTCTAACTTCTGAACTCTCTGCAGGTAATTTTGTCCAGTCTTCAAGAACACTTGCTGAGATCTTGGTTTGAAATCAAGTTCAGAAATTGGTCTGGAAAGAGTTGAGGGTGATGTAAAATGGGCAAAGTTGCATGTCAATTGTCCAGTTTCTTCTGAAGGAACAAGTTAGAGCAGCATTATGCTCGCTTCACATTCACTGCCAAGGAAGTAGGATAGACTTCTTCAACAAACACATTTTCTTTGTTACAGTAACTAGTCTAGCACAAGAACAGCAAGGCTCCCATACCTGCCAGTTACCTTTAAATTCATAGATGGACATTAGATAGACAACATAAGGGCATTAATTTGAAGAGATTCTTAATATCTGTTTGAACTAGATAATATTTTTCAGGTGTGTTTGACTTAAAGCTTAAGGGAGAAAAACTGAGTACATTTTCAGTTCATCACTTTTCCTATTGTGAGGTGCAATAATTAAATTCAGGTCTATCCTGAATCGTTTTATCTATTGCTTGGAGGAAACAATGAAGGGCAAGCACAACACGTAACTGAAGTGTCACCTCTTCACCTGTCTTGCACTAGTGGCTTCTACCTCCTCAGATAGCATGAGACCATACAGTCAGTTGAAGTAGGATTTGGCACACCTGAGGGAGCAGAAACATCTGCTGCAGCAGTAGCATCTGCCTCCACCAGACCAGCTGGGGCTGAGCTACCAAACCCCCATGGGCATCAGATCTGAGGTAGACTCCACACTCTACCCTGAAGTCTAATTGGGGGACAGAGGGGAGCCAGAGGAATCTTAAAACTATGATAAATTAGCAAATGAAGAATACTATGACAGTGGACATTGCTAATCCAGTCCTGTTTACTGGTTATTATCCAAAAGCACCTTCCCTCAGCTGCTAGCCATAGCATGGTGTCGTGCCTTTACAAGCTAAATTAAAGAGCCCTCTACTGCTAAAAATCTACTTGACAAGGTGCCTAAGCTGCTGAAGTGTATAGAAGATAATAAGGTCATTTTGTCTATCTAAAATAATACTCCCTGCAGAGGCTCAGGTCAGATTAAAGGCTGTAGTGATTTTGTAGCAACTCTGGTTGAGGAAGGGAAGTAACACACCTATGTCGTAAGATGCATTTATATTGCATTTATACTGCACCTGCATGCGATATCTTCCAGATACATCTGTCTGTGACAAACAAGGCTCCTCTCTGGCATGGTTACCACTTCCAGGTTTAGAACAGGCTTTACAGGAATGGAGATGAGACCTGGGTGAATGTGCGTTCTACACATCACATTGAAGGACATTGACCTGTTGGAATGAGTCCAGAGGAGGGACACCAAGTTGATTAGAGGGATGGAGAATCTCACCTATGAGGAAAGGCTGAGAGAATTGGGTTTGTTCAGCCTGGAGAAGAGAAGGCTTCAGGGTTACCAAATTGCAGCCCTCCAGTACCTGAAGTGAGCCTACAAGAAAGATGGAGAAGGACTTTTTACAAGGATATGTAGTTACAGTTCAAGAAGTGCTCGCTTTAAAGTGAAAGAGGATAGATTTAGACTAGATGTTAAAAAACATTCTTTAGTGTGAGGTTGATGAGGCACTGGAACAAGTTGTTCCATCCCTGGGAGTGTCCAAGGCCAGGCTGGATAGAGCTCTGAGCAACCTGGTCTTGTGAAAGGTGTCCCTGTCCATTGCAGGGGGTTGGAACTGGATGATCTTTAAGGTCCCTTCCAACCCAGGCCATTCAATGATCCTACATTTCTATGTCACCATCTGTCTCTAGGTGATTTTGCTACTGGGTTTTGTTTTCTTTTCCCCTACATTGCACATCCTTGTAACAAAATGGCCTCAACAACAGTGAAATAGAAATAACTTATATTAAAACTATGTGACAGCATAGCACAGTGTCAGTTTCAGAGTGCTCTTTTTTTTGTAAACGCAAACCACCCAAGCTAGCACCATTAGTCCATACTTTAGTGTGTGCTGTGACCTTATTTCAGCTTGCCAGTGCTGACAGACAATGTATTTGCCATTTGTAGTCACTTAATCTACTCAGGGCCAGAGGCTGTTGATCCTCTTGTGCTTTAAGTTATGCCACCAGAGTTCAAAAGCCACACTTATGACAAAATAGCTTAAACCAGTGCTGTTGTGGTGACTCACATTACAAATCTGCTGCCTCTGAAACCTAGTGGTTGGTACCCTCACCTGAAGCAAAAGAAAGGGAAACCTGTCACCTGCCACCATGGATGCTCAAAGCAAAGAATTTAACTTAAATCGGGAATAAAAGCAAAACACATTCCCAGTAATGTCTGCCAGGAGTTATGTCTGTACCTATTGAGGCTCAGGAGCTACTACTGTCAGGTGGAGACCAAGGAAAGAAGCTGAGACAGAGCTCCCAGGCTGCCTAAAGTCTGCTAGGGGCGTCAGACTGCTTTAGCTCTGTTAGTAACACATTGTAGTTTAAAGCTTCTCGCTTTTGCCTTTTAAATGTCATATCTGAAATCCTCTGCCCAGTCACTGGAAGCAGTCTCAGTGGCTTCAATAGATGATAGTGATGCCAAATTTTGAGGTGACCATATGTTATCTCTGTATCTGCACTTCTGTCTTTGCTGCTGTTTGTCAGTGCCTGTGCACAGAAGATATGAAGAGCAGCACCTGACTGCAGTATTTAACAAGGACTCATGAAAGCAGTTAAATACATCTCAAAAAATATTTCTCCTTTTATCAAAGAGGATGCAAGAATTGCTGGCAAAAGTAAATCCATAGAAATGCAGGTTAATACCCAGTTCCTAAAAATAATACTAGCTTCAATCAAAATGTGATGTGGATGACAGCTGTGAGCAAGTTGGATCTGATGAATGTGAACCACATGGTGCAGGGTAGGAGTAGGACATGGGATAGAATCCAAAAGAAGACTCTTGATGTTGCTCATGAACCTGCTATGTGTCCTGAATGGTGTCTGTCTTCACATTCCTCTTCCATCACTTTTTCATGAGAATATAAACTCTTTTGGACAGCACAAAAACCACTGTGGTCCTGTGGTGGGTTTGAAGAGACAGCCCAAGGAGGGATGTTTTCAGGTGTGCCATCCCAGTGGAAACTTCCCTGAAATGTGACTGAGTGATGGTGCAGTCTGCCTCATCCACTCCAAACTTAATGAATTGTCTAGGAGTACTGCAACCAGTGGAAAAAATAAAGCACAAAAGGAAACCCAAGAATACATTAAATTGGGTTAATTTTTTTCCCTTTTTATTAAGTTGAACCATTCTTAGCACACAAATGTGAATGTGCCCCTGCATTTAGAATTCACTTAAATTTATCTGTGTTTGTGACCATGGGTTTCCAAGAACACAGAAAAGCAACTTGTACCATACAGTTAACTTTTCAAACAACGTATGAGAAGCACCCCCCAAAAGAGAAGTCTCAGCACCAATGTGGCCTAATTCCTTTGTTTCCTGTAAGAAATTTGTAAAACACAGTGATAGTTAGGATGCTGATTGGATCTGATATGCCTTCAGGATAAACCTGAGGCCACTGATGACTCCATTGAATAGCCCCATCACTGTACGTCAGTGGTGTTTGGAGAATTTATTTTGCTTTCACCTTTTAAGTTACTTAAGTGGTTTAATCTAAGTTGTTTCTCTGATGCCCTCTGTAGACAATGAGGAGCCTGAGAATCTTTGGAAAACCTTCCAGCCATTTCCTTCATTCTGCTTTACTTCACATGCATCTAATAGCCTTGTCTCCTGATAGAACAGATAGTTTGTGGATGAACCTTGAAGTTATTTCCTATTTAATTCTGGAAAACCTTTTGAGGGATAAAGAGATATGGAGAACACAAGAGTGAAGCTATTACATGTCTATATGTGACAATTAAAAAATTCCAGCTGTACTGTATATAAAGTATATAAAAAGTATATCAAGTATATAAAGCAAACTTCCTTCAGAAAGTTCAGTGTTTCTTCTTCCCTTAATGAGAAGTGTCCACTTTGCCTTTTCTCTCAACTCTTCATTGAAAGCTCCCAAGCAAAAACCAGAAGCATGGCATTTCTCTTCATATGCACGGGGAGCAGTGAGCCTGTAGCCCTGCTGAGAGAACTTAGTGTCTGGACTTGAGCCCTTATTTCAGCAGGAAAAAAAGGAGAGCAAGGGGAGGATCAGGAATCCTGTCATTGAGTAAATAAGAAATCAACACTTTGTCTGCACAAAGCTAAACATAAGAAAAATTTCCTGTAGTTCACTGATGCATTCAGACTTCGAGGATATGCAAAAATTTGGTCTAATAACCTTCAGAACAGAAGTATAGCAGTTATTTCAGGTCGAGAATATTACGCTGCTGTTGGTTTTGTATTGTGCAAACAAATAACCATGTCCTGAGAGAAGAATCATTGTATTCAGAAGGTATTTATTTTTTACTGTGAGAATCTTTAAACATACACTGTTTATTTATCTCTCAAACTGCAAGTGCATCTCTCCTTCCCAGCTAAAATTTTCCATGTGGCATTGTCATTTAGCACTTCCAACAATGTTGGTAATATAGTACATCTGTCTTTAACGGGATTAAAATTTGGTTTTACACCACAGTCCCCTCTTAGATCTTTAACAATAAGAAAATCACAAATTCTGGGCAGAATACAAATGTATTTATATTTTCTAAACATTCAAGATGTTTCATGGCTCCATAAGAACCCAGCACCAGAGCAAGAACCTTGTCAAGAGACAATAAAGCACACATCTTGAATTAATTCTGATCTAATCAAATCTAATTTGATCTGATCTAATCTAATCAACTCTCATGTCTGTCCAACCAGTAAGACTTTGTTATCTGCAGACATGATGCTCACACAATGGACTGGGAAGTTACTCCCTGCTTTAGACATGGGTGTTTTAATAGCTGGATTGGTTAGTCCTTAAGTTTTGGTTTCGTGGGATTAAGCTATGGAAAGGGAGGCAGATTGTTCTGGCACTGGTATGAAGTGTTTGCATCATGTCTAGAATCACTAGGTGTGGTTCTTTTAGGTGATCTGCTCCTCTGCAGAGAGTGAGAGTAATTTTAACAGTAACAGCTAGGCTGGTCTAAGGAAAATAGCAAGGGGAGGCAATTTGCGTTACTAGCTCAAGTAATAGCTGAATAAAAGGGATAACCTTTCAGAAATACCAATTTAAAAAAATATTTTCTTTAAAGTCTATTATTTCCAGCTGTCTAAATTGCTCTAGTAAAAATCACTACTTACCCCTGGAGAGCTTTCCTTGCTGCTGTATTCTTCTGTGGTTTCTTCATTTCCTCATTTCTCAAGAGCTGACAAGTCACTGAGAGATATGTCAAGTCACTGGGGAGATATGACAAACCTACAGGGACACCATCTTCATGCTCAGAGCAGACAGGTTCTGGTTAAGTACTGTGTGGACATTATGATGACTACCACACATATGCTGCAAAGTTTCAGGAGGCACCCAGAGGACCTGCATTTCCTACTGGTTTTCCACTTTACTATGGAAAAGCACAGAAAGAGGATTCTTTATCCCAGATTTTACCTGACTCATAGTCATGCATGTGTGTAAATGCTTTGCTGAACTGTTCTTTGTGAAGACTGTTTCCTGAACCAAACCTGAGGCATCCTGGTCCTTCTGTGCAATAACATAAGTGAAGATCTTCAGCAGTTACAGTCTGCGCAGACGCTTTGTCTGCGTCCATCTGAGTCAAAAAACAGCGGCAGGGAAAATCCCTGGGACGGGAACTTGGTCATCTGTGCTGCTACCTGGTCCAAGCAGGCAGCAGCCCTCCCAGCAGGTCGCAGGCAGTGCCTGGGAGCCAGCATGGGCCATTCCCAGTGATCAGACCGGAGGCAGATTTTGGAAAAGGAGAGCAGCCGGTAGCATAGACACAGGCCATACTGTGCTGGCTGGCCTCGGTGGCCAAAAGCAGTCCCTGACAGGTTGAATTTAAAGCTGTATAGATGCAGGTTTAATTTAAATCTGTACAGGTACGGCTGTAAAGCTGAAATGTCTTTGGGTGACGGTGGGATGGCAAATAGTGTCCTCATGCCAAATATTGATGGGTGTTTAATATACACTTTGGGCACATGCTGTGACCGGGAAAGATTGCCTACTGATGTTGTGTGAGTGCTCCTGATTCCTGCAGTGCTGTGGTGCGGGATGAGCACAACAGAGGAGAATCACAAGTGTAAAGTGCTTTGAAGATCACACTCCAGCAACTCTTACCAGAAAAATACTCTTGATTTGAAGTGTGATTTTTTTAAACAGCAGTTCTATACTACCAAAAGCCTTTTGTGGATGGAGTTACACTAAGGAAAAAGTAAAGCACTGTCAGAAGCCTGGTGCTGTAGGCAGAAGCAGTTCCTCAAGTGGAGTGCATAGCCAATGTTACCAATGTCTTCTTCTTCTAGTACAAATTTATTCACCTCTTGCAGCACTAATGAATTTTTAGTTATAAGCCATTTTTGCATCAATTCCCATGGGTAGTTGTAAAGAGTTTTCTGTTCCTAAATTGGTGTCAGTTCCAGTCACCCTTCCTGCCAATAGCAGTGATGGGCATGGTCTGAGCACCCAGAGGTGTTGAGGACTGCCTCCTGTTTCTCCATACCTTATCTCATGACCGTTGCCACTTGGCCACATGGTGCTATCACTCTTCCCTGGTGGACAGGATCAAATCCCCCACTTAGCCTGCCCTAGGGGGTCAGTTATTCTGAGTTTACATTGCAGCAAAATTACATTGCTTGATTTTTCAATCTAAGCTTAGGAATAATAATTATTCTGAAACCAGCCTGGAGTGAAGACAGAAGTAAACCAAGTTTAGAATACTTCATAAAGAGAATTTAAGGCAGGCATCTTAGAAGTCTCAATAAGATGCCTAACATCAAGTAGACTAATCCCTCTCCTTCTCCAAGGAAATCCTGTGTGCTGTGGAAGAACATTCCAGAGGAAATGCACTATATGTAGTATAAGAAAAGAAAAAGGCAGATCTGAAGTGACACAGTGACTGACTGGTACCATATTCTATTATGGATTGCATAGAGTTTACTGTGGAAGTATCATCCATCTGCATGTATGTACATTTCCTTGTGCCTCTGCTATTAGCAGTAGAAATTCACATGCACACACATATTTCTAAAATATATATATACTACATATACTACACATATACTTCAAACCACATAGCGCTTAAGAGGAAAACTTGTCTATAAGCAAATTGGGCAGTGTTTGGATTGCACATTAACAATGCTGTAAGGTCATCAGTAGGTAAGTGGTCCCAGGAAGGAAAATAACACACCCATTATATTTCCTATTTCTGAAAGGAGGAACTGATACCCCAGTGCCAACACACCACTGCCCCAAGCTGGCAAATGTCTCTGCCCGTGCAGGAGATAGGACACAGCAGGGAACTGTAATGCTGACACTTAGTGGATTGCATGTCATCCTTCTCTCAGTGCGCTCTGCAAGCCCTTCAAGGGCACAAATAGAGGAGAGGGGATTTGCCACTTACTGAGAGGCTGTGGGAGCAAAATGCAGCTACACTTAATGCTTTTTTCCTCTGCAATAGACATGGTGTTTGGAAAGAGTCTCAAGAACCAAGGGTAATGGGAACCATTACCTGTCCTATGTAAAATGTTTGCCCTACAATGTAACAAAACTGCTCAGAGAAGACTAGTTGAAATGGTTTGGGCAGAATTCTTTTTTTTTTTTTTCTACAGGCTGTCTGTATAAGAGATGAAAGATTGGTCTGTGTTTGCTCTCAGGTCAGGATGCCACTATACCAGCAGACCGGCAGATTCCAAACAGAAAGATACTCCCCACCTTGGAGAACTTGTGACCTGAAAGTCAGACAAGAAGCTCTGAACAAAGACACAGGTCCATCAAACAGTTCGAAACAGAGGGGTGTTTCTGCTTGGTGCTCCAGCAGCAGACCTAATGAGGAAGTACGGCTTGGGAATAACATTGTTGCTTTTTGATGTAGTTTTGAGGCAATGCATCTCAGCAAAGCACAGAGTTAAGAATGATAAGGGTGTGTGAAGGGAACTAATTAACTGGTCAAACTTGTGTGGGATGCAAGGGACGAATCTCAGTGATTAAAGGGTTACAAGCTCCAGAGCAGGTGATGATATGTCTGTTGTGTGGTGGTCTCAAAGCTGGGCTGAATTTGTTTCTAGCATTTAATGTAGCTTAAATGTGTCCATGAGCTGGGCATGGTGAGAGAAGACGGCTCTTGAGTAAGAGCAATCACCTTCGACATCAAGTCCTGGCCACAAAATTTAAAGGAGGCTGCATGGCTACAAGCAGGTCATGCAGAGCACTGAGCGAGCTGCACAAGCCTCTGCGTGGCAGGGCTGCAGCGCTGCAAGTACAGCGAGCTGCACTTGCTCTCTCTTTTCCTGGCCATAAACAGCTAAGGTCTGATGCTTCTGGCTCGGCATTCTGCATAGTCATTAACACCGCTTTGAAGAGTTGGGTTAGTGGGTGTAAAATACTACCATTTAGTAAGGCATCATTTTACCACCACTTCACAGCACTGTAAAATGAGAATCTAGTCTATGAAGCAGCGATAACCTGAGCCACAAGTATTCACCTCATTAGAGAATGCTTTGCTGTGTGAATGGGAAATAACATCTGTCCTGAAAATACATAGGCTGCTTAAGTTTGGTCTGAGATTTTAATGGAAAACCAGAGTAATAGAATAGAAAAAATATTAAATTAATATGCAGTGCTAGTGGATTTGGAGCAGGGACTAAATTTTGCTTCCCATTTTCCTGCTTTTATGTGAAACTTCAAGCAAAACCTTCTCTACTGCATTTAAAATAATCTGTATAAATAATAGATGCAGGCACAAACACATGTATGTAGGTAGTGTAAATACATATTTGGAGATTACACTATTCTCAGTATGTTTTCCAGGGAAATTCTATTTGAAAAAAAAAAACGTATTTTGCCCTTTCATGTGGATTCTCATGCTCTTTGCATGTGTCTTGCCTTTGGAAGGTAAGTACTTTTTTTTTTTTCTTAGTTTAGTTTGGTTTGTTTTTTTTTTTAAGGCCTTCTTTGCCATAGGCCCTGAAAACAATAACAAAAAAATACTGTGGCAGTTGCTTCCGTGTGGCTTGCCAAAGGGGTGTTAAGAATTTTTTCTGGTTGTTCTGTATGTGTGAGCTGCAAAGAGGTGATAAATTGCTGAAGGAAATTAAAGTGGGGGATTGAAGCACAAGTTTTGCACTCTTTTCATTTGGGCAGTCTGGATTATAAACTGCTGGTTTTGTTAGAAGTCAAAAGTTTAGTTGTTCTAAACACAGGGGTCCTGCAAAGACAGATTGATAGGTAAAAACATCATTCAGCCTCTGTTGCTCCCTGTGCTTGGTTTACTCAGGTGCATTTCTAATCGTGGCAATTCCCAGAGCAGGGTTCTGCCGCCCTCCCCTTGCTGCTGTGTGGAGGCACCCAGCCCGTGTGCCCATCCCATCAGATGCCGGCTCCTCCCGTGCCACTGCCTCACTGACAGCAAAGGAGGTTGGCTATCAGCTCAAAATTTGTTTCTTGGATTCTTTCAGGGCCATTTAGGCACCTCTGCCTCTCAGGGAATGATGCTTTGCTGTGAGTGGGGAAGTTGTGGCTGCCAGTTGCAGCTGCTAGCTGGTCACAGCTCAGCTGTTTTGCTTTGTGCTACAATGGCCTTAGTATGCCCATCCTTTCCAAAATGAAGATCTTTTTCATTTATGCATTCAGCTGTGGTGTTGGCATGAGTCCACATGAAGAGGTTTTCTTTCCTTCCCTCCTTCCCCCTAGTTCATGTTTGTTGCAGTTTTATCTTCCGCATCATCAGCTGAATATCAGTAATGCTGGCTCTTAACTAGAGCTTTGGGTCCAAACATTTTTCAGTGTTCCATGAAGGAAGGGAAGTTTTATGGAATCTGGGTTGCAGATGGGAACACCAAGGTGTAGGGCTGTGACAGGCTGCAGCGTTATTCAGCAACAGGCAAGGAAGCCTTGCCAGGCTGGATGATGACTCTGAGCAGTGTGTAGCTACACTGCTAGCCAGAACTTTCAGTCACTGCTGCACCATCTTGCCTTATACCTGCCTGAAACTTGCTGCAGCCCCAGCTCTGACATGGCCTGAGAGCTGCCCACAGCAGTATGTGGGGTTGCACAGGCTGCTGCTGTCCTGCTCCACTGCTCTGGCTGACTCCGTGGCTGCAGCAGCACTAGGTTGAGACCAGTATTTGCAGCCACACTTCACACACCATCCTCCTTCTGCAAGCTGATTTTCTCCTTCCTCAGTGGCTGTAACATGGGAGCTGGTGAGGTGTGAGTCAGCAGCTGCTGCCTGCTTTTGGGGTGAGAGCAGAAAGGCAGGGGCAGTAACACCTACAACACCCAGTGTGCCTCAGATGTCTGGAATTCCCAGAGGTCCATCTTACACATGTTTTCTTCGACTAGCTGCAATAGTGACGACCCAAGAGGACAGTGGGATGTGCCTGTTGAGATCAGCTGCAAGTAGTGATGCCCAGGGCAGGGGCTCCCCAGGCTGATAGACTGGAGCTGCAGTGTCGATGTCCCAAGTCTGCCACTTCTTTGTGATGGTATCACTGCTTGAAAGAACCATACTTTTTGTTCATTTGTAAGGCTGTGAAAATAGTCGCTTTGGGCCAGCTTCAGCACATGCAAAAGGATGTATTACCTGGCTGCAGAGAGACTGCATGAAAGAAGAAAGCATTGAGTCTGTCCTTTGTCTCTCATTTGCCTCGACCACATGAAACACCCCACAGTGCTGCGGCCTGCTGAGGAGTGGGCTGAAGGCCCTGTGTAGCAGACTGTGATGTCCAGAAGATCAGGAATTGCCCATACAGAGTGTAGGCTCCAATGCAGAATAGGAATCTCCTCCTTTCCTCCAGGAAATAGGAGTTAAAAGTGGAGGATTCTCCCTTCAACTTATTTGCCCCAAACCTTTTTGTTAAAATAAATATTGCCATTTGACAAAGAAAAGCAATCCATTAAAAAAAGCTTGCAAAGCCCTTTAAAGCAGCAATGGCAAAAATTAAAACTGAAAGCAACAGAATAAAGCCCTCAAATTGCATCCTTTGGCATTCACTTCTGAGCTATGGGACCCTGCAAAACACCAGCTGCTTGGGGGGAACCTGGTGGGACGGGGTGGGAACTTCTGTGAGCACAGATGGTGGCACACTGCTGCATCTGCTACACTAGCACTGGACACAATCATGGACAGTTTTCAAGGGTCTGGGAAGACGTGTCCAGCTGTGGAACATGATAAAAAAAGAAGTGAAAAAACACAACAATGTCCAGTTGGATGGTGTTGGGTCATTCAGTGAGAGTTACAAGTACATGTGTCACCAGTCTACTGACAAGCCACAGCTTACATCTTGCCCACAATGTGATTTATCTTACAATTTCAAGCAGTAAACCAATATAACCTTAATTAAGTTGTTCCTTCACAGAAAGAAGGAAGGGAATCTTTGTTTTCTCAATAATGTGTAAGGAATATTGCCCTCTACCCTTACACAATGCAGTGTAAACTTGCTTGTAATTTCTGCTGGAGGGGGGAAGTCAGCTCTCTGTGCCTCATTGTAAACTTACACTTAAAATCCTTTCCTGGCACTGATCCCAGCTTTGATATGCATTAGTAAACATTAGTGACACCGACATTAATCCAGAGTGAGCTTATAGTCATTTGTTGTATTAGACACTAAAAAACAGTCATGAGGCCATGATTTGATAGTGTTATCTCAACACCTTGCATAGAAATGCAAGGCTGATTTGGTGACATATCATCCTTGACACATGACACATAGAGACCATGCTTCAATCAACAAGCTGTGCCTCTGGGCAGTGTGTTGTTACAGCCTCTGCAGGGGAATGCCACTGCCTTTGAAACTGCCTCTGCTGCAACTAGTGGTGATGGCAGGGCTGCAGAGATTGGGAAGCAAGAAACCGAGCTTGGTATTCAAAAATCAAATCCAGCAAAATGTAACAAGTCTCCTACATGTTAATGTTGTTTCATTATTTCCAGACATGTCTAAGCAAGAACCTGCTTTTCTTGCAATTACCTATTCTGTAAATAAATTCAGGAATAATTATCTTAGTAGCTTGGTTGGCCCTAGATCTAGCTATAAACACATGATTATTAGTATAATTTCATTTAAATTCTACCCTAAGTCAATCTGCTTATTTAAATCCAGTCATTCTGATTTACTTGAGCACAGTATGCCTGTGTAATGCACCTGAATATATAGGATGGTCAAGAGCAATGGGTTGCAAATGGAGGTGCATCACCAGTGGGGAAATGTGGTGACTAATAAAATTTTCAAGGTATGAAAAAAATGTAGAGTATTATAATTTGATTAGAAGTGTAGTCAGGATATGTTTTCTTAAACAGTAGCTATCTGGTTTTGTGGTGAGCAGGATCTGGCCTTAACTGTCCATGGGCAAAGAAGCAGCAGGTTTCATCATTGCCCCACACTCACGTGTCTTCCAAGGGGTAGAAGAGGTTGTGACAAACCTTTCATGGTGGTAAGTGCAAGTGGTTGTGATGTGACAGCTGGCAGAATATACAGGTGAAAATGCTTCTTTACACAAACCAGAGTTCATGCCCAAGCTCCTTCTCAATCCTGTGTTTTAGTGATGTGGATGTGCCTGCTGTATGAGGTGAGTGCTGCCTTTTGGCTATACTAGTGGTAACAAAGGGTTACAGATGCTGAAACTCAAAAATATAAACATAAATACCAGGCCTCCGGCCCATCCACTGGGCATTTCTAATTGTCAGGTGAATGGATGAGAACTGTTGTGATAAATGTCATGTATCTTTTGGGCTGTTACACAACAGTGATAAGGAAAAAGGCACGACACAGAAACAGGAAAGCTGGGGCTGCCTGTCTCTACTTGGGAAATAACAAGTCCTTCATTAGAAATGCCTTTCAAAATGTTATCTGGAATTTATAAGATTAGGATTAGTCTTGAAAAGACTGAGTTTTGAAGCATCACTGGTGAATATTATGTTGCTGCCAGGGCTTTGCACACTCTGGCACTTAGGCTCAGTGGCAGACAGGCAAAAGAACAGGTAAAAGCTGGACAGATGAGAAAGTGCTCCCATGCTCAGCTGTGCCATTTGCTGATGTCAAAATGGCTTTCTGTCCTTGCAGTCAGCTGTGGGCTTCAGTTCAGGGTCCCTGATGTGTAATTGACAAAATGAAAACCATGTATGTAAGTAAATACTGGATTGCCCAGAATTTCAGTCAAGGGGCTGAAATACCAACATAAGGTGGGATTTATAGCAGTTTATTTTTTTAGGTTGCAAACTGTGGTGGCAAAAGCTTGCATACAATTCCCATCTCTCCTAATACCTCCATATACAGACATACAACAATAAACCTCCTAAATCACCCCAGAGGGACTTGCAGGAGCTAACAAGTCCTCAAGGATTTACAGTGCAGTATTCAGGCAAGAGAGTTTGCAGAAACAACATTGATCCTGCTAGGAGAGTTAAATTAGGACTTTGGTCCTATCTCATTATTTACTTTCATAAAAAAGCTTGCATATATTATGTATTTTTTCTACCTTTGTGGCTATTCTCACATGGCCATTTCAAGGGAGGTGCTTCTAATGTCTACTTTAATGTCTCTTGTTAAATTGGCATGGCAAAAATGACCCCATGGCATGTCATTAGCTCTGGTCATAGCTGAGTGTGTGTGTGCAGGCTTTGCTTAGATACAGAGACAGCAACATAAATGACAGCAATTTTGCAAGCACTGTGCTACTGTGTACATGATGTGGGAGTTACTGTGGGTTATTGCTGAAATTTGCGGTGTCATGGGTAGTCTGTAGGCATTCTTCAAAGCCTCGTGTACTCAGGAAAGTTTCAATGGTTTAACTTAAAACAAGTTTCACACTGGGCAAAACTGTACAAGTACTTGGTTTCAGTTTAAACACAATTGATTTTAATGTCATCTCTTGGGGGAGGGTTATTTTTTCTTTTTGTATCAAAATAAGTGGAACAGAATGAAAGGTGTATGCCTACAAGCAAAGTAATGGATGCCCTGGTACAGGTGTTGGGGCCCTCAATTTGCATAGAGACATTGTTGTTCTTGAAAGCCTGTCAGCCAGTGTGGTCAGAGAGGAGTGCCAGACACATCCAGACACATTCTAACATCACAGTGTGAAGGATTTGGGAGCCAGAGCTGAGGCCACTGAGAAATAAAGGCCAAGAACAGAGGAGTTCTCTTAGATGCGCTTAATTCTGAGGATATGCAAAATCTCTTGGTCAAAGATTCTGACTGTCTATTTCCAACTTGGGCACCTTAAATTAAACCTTCTGCTCTTTGTGTCCAAACTATTTGTCTTCCTTTGCATAGCTCTCAGCCATGAAATTTTGACTTGGCAATACAATATTGCCAGGCTGCTGTGGGAAGAACGAACCACACTGAAAGGATGGACACACTTGCGGGGGAAGCCTCAAGTACTTCCCACATAAGTGATGATTTATTCCCATGTCCAGTTAGCTGTAGTTTCAGCACTTCCCACTTAAGAAGATAAATTAAAGGATGTGCAAAACATCACACTGTGAGCTAAAGGCTTCCACTCAGAGGTTTGTCCCTCTAAACTTTGACATTGTGTTCAAGCCAGTGTCTTTATAATATATATTTTAAAAATATATGGGCTTGTATCTTGCATCTTTATTAATATATTGATAAATGTAGAGTCCTTCTACAACATAGACAATAATTACTTTCCAGAGAGGTCCTAGACACATGAAAAATTTTTGAAAAAGCAACACTTTTCACTGGTGGCAAGTTTAAAAAAAAATAAAGCTGACTTATTACTTGAAGGAGAGAAAAGGCCTTGGAACGGGTATTTTTACTCAGCAAAAGAGAAAATTTTTATCTTTTAAATGTGCAGAGACTCTAAATCAACTATCACAAATGTGTGCTGGTGATGCAGCCAACAACACTTAATTATCAGTTCTACAGGAAAATTGGGTGAGAAAATTACTTGTCTTTTTGTCTTTATTTTATTTATAAAAGAATCCAAAGACAATGACAATTCTCTCACTACAGAATGTTAGACAAAGATGATTTGTCTGTCTTTTCCTTCTCCCTTGGTGATACAGATTGATGAATCCCTGCATGTACAAAATTTAATTTGTGTTACTCTTTTTTCAAAGTTGGGGTTTTTTTCTACAGTGTTGAAGGAAGCCTTTTTGGTAGAGATGAAGCACTCTTATCTTTTATAGGGTCTTAGATTAGAAATATTTGAGATATGGAGACAATAACT
This sequence comes from Cinclus cinclus, assembly GCF_963662255.1. NCBI lineage: Eukaryota > Metazoa > Chordata > Aves > Passeriformes > Cinclidae > Cinclus > Cinclus cinclus. Next base: position 39,302,681 of record NC_085046.1, on the reverse strand, counting down.
CTATTTGGTCTGATACACCGACTTTCTTTGCACCGTTTGTGCCCTTGTTTTTGTGTGTTGATATTATTTGCTTATGCATCTTGCTTCTTTCTTCCTCATAAATAATTTGGTTCAGTAATCAACGTCTAGGCATGAAGATACTGGTCATATTAACATGGCTTGATGTATACATCCCAGCCTGATTATTTCTTCCCCATGTAAGGGCATAAATCAGCAGCCACAGCTGGAGGGAAGAGGAAGGCAGAGCCATGGATGGGACTCCAGCAATACCACAAGCCTGTTTTGTGGCCAAACATTTTGTATCATGGAATCACAGCCCCACGGAGCATGGAAACAACAGGAGATGCTCAGTGTTTTCAGGACTAGTACTAAATTTTATCAGTTATTTCATTTGGACTATGCTAGCCCTGGAACACACAAGAAAAATTCCACACTTTGAAGATGACTTAATATGTGATTAACTTTGTGTTCCATATCAGGCCTTAGTTCCTTCATGCCTGGCTGTGTAGTAAAACAGGATTCTGCACAGACAGTCTGTTTGGTCTGTAATCGGTCCCATGTGGATGTCCTCTCTTCCCAGATGGATGGAAGTCACCTAAAAGCCACTGAAAGCTTTTGTGCTAGCAAGGCTGGCTTTCTCCCTAAGGAACTCTAGAGGACAGGATTTAGTCTATTTTGTGTTTTAAAAGGTAACTTAGATGGCAATGGAAGAATTGTCTCAGCCTGAATAGGTATGAAGCAGTTGGGGATGGGCGATTCCATGGGTGGGTTTTTTTCTCCCAACAGCAGAATGGACTGAAGCAGCACTTTCTTCCCCTCTGGCTGCTTGGTCCTGCCCTGCAACAGCTCCTAGTTATGGCTGAGCATGGCTTTTATCACTCAGGAGTCAATTCCCCTTAAGAGTAATCTTTACCTTGCTTTTGCTTTGCTATATTTAAGCTGAATTAGTTTCTCCATCCTAAAGTGGATCCTTCTTTCCAAAGCCTTTTTTTTTGAGGCACTGAGTTGATCATTGCATTATTGCTGCATTCCATTTGTATTCAGCTGGCAGATTTCTTCCACCTTGTATCTACTAACCATAAAAAAGCTAATTATGTATAGATAGGTGATAAGCAAACTCTGTTGTTGTGTAAGTTCCTTTTTACTGGAAAATCAGTAAGAAAGTTGAAAATTCTGACCACCTGTATCACTTTCTGAGAGGCAGGTAAGACATAGCAAGGTAATCTGTAGATTTAAAAGCCAGGCAGTTGACTGACTTTAAAATTACAGCTACAGTTTTGTAGTATCAAAGTGAATCTGTGTTAAAAGTGGTCTATGATGGAGATCTCTTCCCTTGGCCTGTTGAATGCAAGCGTATCTCAGGATATGAATTCTTCTCAAGATAAGTTAAGGGAAGATAGAAAGCAGGAAGACAAATAATTTTCTCAACATTAGAGTAAGAATAAAACTGAACTGGTTTGGATTTTGTCTCTGATGCCCATCTGTCACCATGACCCAGTGTAGCTGCTACTTATGAAGGTGGCAAGAAAAATTTTGGCTTAAAAAATCTTACCACAAGTGTATGATGGAAGATCAAAGAAAAGAGAAGGGTGATCTTGAGAGGGGACAGTCACCTATGTCTCAGCAGTCAGCAAGTTTCCATCAAGCATGTCATCCTATACCAGCAGCAACTGCCTGTTCACCAGTGGGAAGGGGAGAGTGCCCCTGGGAGATTGAGGCATTTCAAAGCAAGGAGATCATAGGCAGTGTCCTTTTAGGAGTGGGTTTGGTTTTTCCTTGAGTTAAGTAGGAATAGGTGGTGATCACATGTTTTCCTGATAATTTGTTAATAAACATGCAAGCAAGGGTCTAGTTGGCTGTTGGTGTTGATACCAGTTCTGGTGCTAGCATGCCCAGCCAATTCCTATATTTTCTAGGAGGGTACATGCCGTTGGAGCCAAGGAAAACCTGTTCTCCTGGGACTCAGATCTAGCAGTGTCTAATAAAAGGCCTGATGAAGAAAAAAATCTGTAAGGTTTGTTTTCCCCTGGGAAATTAAGCATTGTACACCACAATGTGCCTGGCATATGGCTGCCTATCCATGGGAGAACTGAATCCAGTCCCTGACTTAGCAAACTACTGTAAGAAGTGTTTAGCTGTTCAAAACAAGACTTAGGCACAGGTCTAAAGCTGGACATATGCTTAGCTGAATCAAATTCATTTAACTTGTGCAACAGAAAAGGTAAAACACTGAGATTTATGTTGTGGCACAAAGTTAGGTTTTTTCTTGTGTAAGCACTGGATCAAAAAAATGGTAGCAAGGCTACTTTCCAGATGAATTCAATTTATTTTAGATGCGTGTTACTTTGTCTCTTCACCTTGCAGATATCACTTGCAAACAAGACAAGGTACCCAAAAATTGATTTACAAGATCAAGTGCATAATCCACATAGTGAAATAGCACTTCTGGCTGTTATCTTTATTACTTTTATTGTATCACCCTGTTCTGACTGCAGAGGACAATAACCATATACTTTGCAGTGGATGGTAAATGAACTGACAAACAATCAGCCAGATTTCTTTTCTTGCCTAATCATTTACAGATTTGTTAATGCTCTAATGTCAAAGTGTTTCTATCCTGGTATGTCTCACTGTCTAGGAAAGAATGAACACATTCTGCTTGCCACCATATAAGTGTCCAATTCTTTTTAATGCTAATGGTAGGTTGCACCAGAGAACCCTACAGCAACATTTTAACTCTTAAAAATCTAGTGTCCTTGATAGTTTTAGGCTATATGCTTCTTAATTACTTTGCAAATTTCTTTGCTCTTGCATTTATAAAAAAAATCTGCGATGTCATTTTTTCTAAATTTTGAAACCAGAGACCTGCCTGTGGGTGTCATTCTATGCTTTCAGACATCACCACCTTTCTTTTGGAGGTTTAGAAATTGGTATGCAAATACCAAACACCCTTTTCCATCAACCTCATTAGGGCCAATAAACATTTCTCTTTAAACATCAATGCTCCCAAATGGGAGGATTGAAGATCCAGCCTGATTATCTCTTTTCAGACAGGTGACTCCTCATTACCCTCTGAAAACATGGAATACAAAGCAGTCTCTCATCTGTAGCTATTACAGCCTGTGATGCAGTGTAGTCAGGGTTTATTTTCTCTGTTCCTTTGGTGGCCACTTGGCCATCAAATTCACATACACTCTCTTAAATATTCATGCAGTCACACTAGTGTCTTAATATCTGCACTAATTTCTTTTCTCTCTACTTTGCATTCAGCATAGAAAACTCTTCAGACCCTTCACAGTGAATGTGGGGGACAAAGCAGCAGTGGAAGCTGGACAGGCACCCCATCCATACACAGCTCCACTGCAGCTGGGTCACCAGCAGAAGCTTTTACAGGGTGTTTGTGTGCAGGGAAATGCAGTGGGGCTGGATGAAGGACATGCCACAGGAAAGAGCAAAGGCATGTAGTGCTAGAACTAAAACAGAAAACTGACGGTTTGTGCTAAGCTTAAAAAGCAAACATTTCTCTCTGCATCCAAAAAAGAAGTATGGCTTGGTGGGTAGAGCAGGCAGCAGACAGGACAGAGGTGCCATTTCTGACTTTGTTACTGGCTGTGGTGAGACTTTTTTGATGGCCCCATTTCCTATCTTTAACATAAGGGTTGTACTTGCTAAAATGGCAAGAACCAATGTCTCTGCAGGAGATTTGGCTGACAGGAACAGAAAACTACTAGGGATTTCTTCTGTAACTCATTACAGTGTAACTACACTTCTTCAAAGTCACTCAGATAAAGAACTAAGTGCCTGAATTAAAAAGAAAAAACAAACTTAGCAAATTTTAAGTTAATTTTTAATATGACAGGTTTCAAAAGCATTTGGGACCTACCCCAGAATTTGTTGCTCTTCCAGAATTCCTTTTCTTGCCAAAATAACATATGCAAGAAGTGTAAGTAGGAAGAAGAGGAGAGACTGTGCCCCTTCTCCTCCCTCACACTTGGAGCCAACAGCTGAGATTCAAATGCAAATGCCAGTATTCTCTAACTCTCCAGGAACTTTTGAGTCTTGGTGTCTTACACCTATGTGACAACTTAGGCTAAATTAAAAATCAAAGAGATTTCCCCTGGAGTAAGGTACTGCTTGTTATGAGTGAGGATATCATAATTGGAGCTGCCAGGAGGTTTATGAACTCCACTTGCTGAAGGAGGCTTTGGGACTCTGAAGCACCGAAGTCTGTATTTTCTGTCTGGAGTCATCCCAGCTGCTGTCCTCCCTATGCCAGATGTGTAAAACCAACAAACATGCTGCAGATCACATTTAAATGCTAATAGGCGTCTCCTCTGTGAACTTGGTAGAGCTGGGGGTTGAGATTGTGCCTCTGCTCTCATCCTGCTGCTGTGGTGGCTCCTAGGTAAAAAGAGAGGCAGGTCCTGGATGCAGGTGCTCTTTGTAAGGGCAATCTCCTTGTCACATCTTGTCTGACTGGAGCTGCCTGATGTTGACAGGTCAAGGTCTCAGCTGTAGCTGTGAGTCTGTGCACTTCAAAGCTTTGGTTGCTCCCTGTTTTTTCTTCACTGTCCCCTAAGCACGTGCCCACTCACTGTAGCTAAGGTGGTAAGGTGGGGGAAAACAGGCCTTTGGCAGCTTTACTTTAACAAATATTGGATGGGACATCCAAAGTCAATAACTAGAAACACAGAGTGGGTTTAATGGCAGAGGAAATTTTTTCTTTGGTCTCTTTATATCTGCTTTGCATCTTTATCTTTCCTCAGTACCTTAAATGACAGACTCTCCTGGAAGAATACATCATAGCTGAGGATCACATTCAGGTTTTTTGCTATATGTGAATTTTTGGAATCAATTTTAAACCTTAATTAGGGCATAGAAAAATGTATTGTAACTCTGCTGCTTTGATTTAGTCATAAGAACCATGTTCGCATGCAACAGACAGAGAGCAAGAGAGGAAAAAAAGACTGATACTGTTTGAAAGGAGAGTAGCCAGGAAAACTGGATGGGAAACAACTCCAACAAGTTTGCTAACTTAGTATGAAGTAGTAAAAGTTCAGCTTCACTTGGCCTGTGATGCATTGGTGTTTCTTCATTACAAAGTGAACTGGTTGAGGTGATTGAGATGATGGAAGTTCTCTGTGCAGACAGAATGTTTTTCCAGGTTTCACAGTCTTTTAAAATGTACCATTTGACAGGCAAATGGTAATTTTAAATATGGAGAAATATTTGTTTTGTTTTTTTTTTTTTCATTTTTTTCAGGAGTCTACAGAAGGAATAAACCTCCAAAGAAGGTTCTAGAGATCAGAGAGATCTAGGACCACTAGATAAATTTGCAAAAAGAGTGATTCTGTATATGATATTTCACAGGCAGAACTTGTCAAGTTGAATGTGACTTTCTCCAATTTGTAATCAATGTGAAAGCTTTCTGTGAAATCAGTTTTCTATCTACTAACACTGCAACAGACATTTTTGATAGCAAATGACAAGTATCAAGTGCTGGCATTTTGCAGCTGTAATCACTTTCCCCAGGTACAAAGGTTGCTAAATAAGACAGTACACAGAGAATCCAGCCTGTTGACACTGAAGATCAGCAAGTATAACCATAACAGCTCATTGGAGGTGTTTGGCTCTGGCCCATGTTAAAGGCTGACACAGACACATGATTTAGGAGACTCTAACCTCAGGTAGAGGGCTTTTTTATATAGGTAGTGTGTGTGTATACGTCACTGGATCAGTCCAAACATCCATCTGTCCTCTCCTTGGCACTGATACATATGCCACACTTAAACAAGGAATGCTTTCTGGGCTCCCTACATTACATGAATGTGCTTGTTAGCACCATCTTGGGTGTGTTTTACCTGGGCTGTTTCAAGCACTTTCCCATCTCTCCAGCAGCTTTTCTCAGTGTATTATCCCCATATTTGCAATTATCACAGTTATCCTTGTCTTTCTGCTAGTAAACAGTGAGGCAGATGAGTATTTTAGATAATGTGAAGTATTTTACCATTTTTTTTTTTTTAATTCCACTGTCAAGTCTTGGGCCTACTTCTTTTCCATTTTCTATCAAGCTCTCTGCAGTTACAACTGCAGCACCTCCTCATTGTTACTCATACAGAAATGCCAGTATGGAAAGGCTGGACATACAAACACACACATGCATACCCTTCTTTTTCCACATGCTGACTTCTGTGTTGGCAAACGGCTCCAGATTTTTATCTACTACTGCTAAAATAGTTATTTGAATTGGAGGAGTTGTATGTCTGTTTAAAAGAGAGAAAGCAAGTTCTTGAAATGTGTGCTTTGCAGTCTGTACTGCAGGGTTTATTTTACAGATCTTACAGGAAAAAAGGATTCTGGAATTGTTTTATTCCATGAGAACCTCTTCATTTAAAAAGACACCGTGGATTGCTTATTAATTCACTGGCTAAAACTTAAGTAAGCAGAGGCTAATGCCTTTTTACTGGTTTAATTAACAACGATTACTTGCCTAAAGATAAGGTATTTCCAGTTAAAGCTATCTCCAACTCCAGATCAGCTGAGAATAGTTCAAATTAGTTTTATAGTAGGGTCCAAGACCAGATTTTAAGGGTTTGAAGCTTTTTAACTGAGCAGATCAACACATATCTGCCTGGAGAATACACATCTAAGTGAAAAGGGGAGGCTGGGATTTCCATCTGCATGGAAGTGGATTGTTTGGGGGCTTTAAACAAATGAGTTAATGAGGTGGCACTGAAACACACATCTGTCCTCTCTGGGAGATCTGAAGTCCAGCACATGGTCCACTTGGCAGCACAACTCAGAGGGGACTGTCTGGACCAATCAAACCTCCAGTGGGCAGCACCACTGGAGGAGGAGTCTTTAAATAAATAAAAAAAGTGTAAATCCTCCCTCTGATTGGAATTATTTTTTTTGTTGTTGCAAACAGAAGCCAGCTCCCAAGGCACCCCTCCATCCCCAGGACACAGTGAGTGAAAAATTCTAAATGGCATTGCACTGCAGCCTGTGCTGGCTGAAGGCCTTCCATCAGGAAAGCCACCCTTGATTGTCATGACAGCAGAGCTACACATGGCTGGGGATGGTTTGGATGGATGAAGACTGCATAGCTCCATGCTTCAGCTGTATCAGCAAGCTCACATGCTGCCTGAACTTCTGTAGAAACTAAATCCCATGGCTGTGTCTGTGACTCTTCTTGCGTCACAGGGCCTTGCCTTCACAGGGAAAGGAGACAAGGACCTTGGCTTCCCAAGGTACTACATAGCCTTCATGCCCTGCTCTGGTGTTGATCTCAAGGCTCAGGGTCCACAAATACTAGTACCTCCTGCAAGAGACATTTCTGGAAATGTTCCTTCAAGAGGTGATCTTGAACCCAAGGCAAAGTGTCAGTCAGGATGTTGGTAGCAGCCTGATTAAATGGTGGCTGCAGTCTTCCTGGAGTGACAGATATAGTTCTGTTGAAGCAGTGGTACTGTAGAAGGGTGGTTTTCTTCCAAAGGTCCAGTGATGATGTAAAAAGGTCTGGTTTTCCTCTGGAATCCAGTGGAAAAAGGCTGACTGTGGTGTTCCAATCTCAGATTATATCTATGTAGGAAATGCTTGGCTCCTTCCCCTGAGTAGGGCATCTCAGAATGGGATGATGTAATTCTATCAGTCCTGGAGTGGGACTCAATGTCCCATTAACAAAAGATATCACCCTGGAAGGTAGATGGGTTGTGGAAAAGATAAAGAACACTGCCCCACCTGGTTTCAACAGAGGGTGATAGAATGCATACTTTTGGTCACATCCTGTTTTGCAAGCCAAGACATTATCTACCTCTTATTCTATTACAATCTGTGTCATACCCAAATTAATATCTTCTTTAAACTCTACAGTGAAACTTTACACACAGTTCTCATTTAAGATTAGGTTTCCCTATGGTATGGGGCTGTTGAAGGGTGAGTGGGCCATACTGATCACCCCTTGGCTCTCCAGCTCATGGATCATCTTGTGGATGAGTATCATGGCATCTCGATTTGTCCGATACTGCTGGCAGTGTACCATCGAGGTGACAATTGGTACCTGTTGCTCTTCCACCTTCAGGAGTCCCCTTGCAGATGTGCTTTCTGATAGTCCAGGCAAGGTGTTCAATTGCTTAATGCCTTCTGCCTCTACAGCAGCTATTCCAAAAGCCCACCTGAGTCCCTTTGGGTCTTTGTAATAGCAATTCCTGAGGAAGTCTATGCCTAGAATACACGGTGCCTCTGGGCCAGTCACAATTGGATGCTTCTGCCACTCCTTCCCAGTCAGGCTCACTTCAGCCTCCAGAAAAGTCAATTTCTGTGATCCCCCCATGACCCCAGAAATGGAAACAGGTTCTGCCCCCACATCTCGAAGGCATTAGGGTACACTGTGCACTAGTATCAACTAAAGCTTTATAGTTTTGTGGCTCTGATGTGCCAGGCCATTGGATCCACACCATCCAAAAGACCTGGTTTTCCCACGCCTCTCCCTGGCTAGAGGCAGAGCCCCTCTAGCCCTGGTTATAATTTCCTTCCTGGGCATACATACTAGAGATTCCTTCAAGGGGATCTGACAGATCACCCTCCCTTCTGTAATACCCAGTACCTTGGTTATGGCAGGTTGAGCCTACCTTCACTTTAGTGGAGCTCCCTTGGTTAGTGTTTCCCTCTCTGGGGTGACACACCCGTGCTGCTAGGGCAGAAGTGGGTTTCCCATCCCACCTTCCTAAGTCTTCTCTGTGGTCACACAGAAAGAATCACAGATCAGCTCATGGGGTGTGTCCTCTCTCCCTAGCTGGGGGACGTTGGGCTCTGACTCTGGGGCCTGTGACTTGCACAGGTGCCGTATGGGAACCTTTCCTCCTCACCTCGTCCCTCATGTCCCTCCTCTCCTCTTGGAGGCTCTTAATCACAGCAGAGACATGAGCCTGCATCAGGTCATTGATCATACTCTCGTAATCTCTAAGATTGTTGGCGACAGAACCCACTGTCTCTTGGTTGTTGTCAGCATTAATGGCTGCAATGAATGTGGTGTATTGACATGGCCCCAGGTGTGCGAGATTCCACAACATCTGCCCTGTGCACCTGACCTTGTCAGGGCCATTATCATGCTGTCCACCCCTCCCAAAGAGTACCTCCAGTACTGCCACTTCTCTCAGCTGTTGGATCTCCTCCTCAAGGGTCTTCCAACACATTCAATGGTGGTGGTCCTGCATTCTCTCTCTGTGGACAAACCTCTCTCTTACACTCATTAAAAGCCACTCCCAGAGAGAAAGGGGGTGCAGGTCCCATACGAATACCTGATTCATACCTGAGTCCTGGGTCAAGGGTCCCAAATTCCTTGCCTCAGTACCATCCAATTGCACACCTGTACCCATAAGGTCCCAGACCCAAAGTAACCAGCTTGTAAAAGCCTCCTGCCCCCTTCATACAATGTCTTTTCACAGATTGCGGAGACTCTCGTACGACAGGGACTCAGTGATGATCTCAGCCTCTGGCTCCCCTGCGTGTTGTGAGCATCCTTGTTTCCCATCATTATTAACTAGGTGTGCTGACTTGATCTTAGACTTCTTTTCTACAGGGGCGACTGCTGCTGGCTGTGATTGCCTTTGTGGTTCAGCTGGAACCTGGACAGTTGTAATGTTTGTGGGTTCCACTGCTGCACTATCAGACATTCCCTCTTGAGGCAGGGAGAGGATTTCCCACCGGCTGGGGAAATGTACTCCTTCAGTATCTGGCCCATATCCTTCGCCAGAACACCTCACCAAAACCAGGTGGTTAATTTCTCAGGGAGGGTTAGGCTTTGTGACAGCATTCCTTGTCTTTGGGGCCATGTCAGGCTCTGGGGCAGCATCCATATTCTCTAGGGTAGGTGTCAGGGTGGCTATCCAAGTCAACATCCCTTTATCTATGCTAAATAGAACAGGCCTATCAGCAACACCAGACACTGTATGATATCATTAGCATTTAGAAAAGATTTGAACCCTTTGAAAACTGGTGGAGGAGGCCAAAAAAACTGGTTGAAGGTCTGGAAGAAAACTTCCCCTGGTGTCACTTCACCATGGTAGGCACCATTATTAAAGTAATCTTGAAAAGTTACAGTTAGTTGTGATAGCTCTGAATCCATGTGCCCACCTTCCAGAGGAAATTAAAAATCCATTCATTCCTCATCTTATTAACCCACAAAGCAAACTGGATAACAGACACAGTAGACCTAGGTATAGGACCCATTATTAGATAAGAGGCTGCAAATGGGAGAAATATAGCCATGACCACATGCCACACGAACCAGGATAAGCTAGACCACATGGTGCCACCTAATGAAGTTTCTATATCCAACACACACACACAAAAATAGGTTACTCAAAAACTGTTATTCATTTTTTTCACCCTTTTTCTCTCTATGCCCTCATGCCACACCTTGGGTGCCAAAATCTGTCTTGGTTTGAAAGACAGATGTCTGCAGAAGCCTCTCTTGAAATGGAAAATGTAAACCCCCCTCTCCAAATTATTATAATTTTGAAATTAAGGGGCTCTCAGGCAAAGATATGGGAATAGGAATAGCGGTTCTTTACCAGTAAGTCTAAATATAAAAAAAACCTAAACAGTCAAATTACAACTTAATAGAAAAACTAAAATAAAATGCAGTAGTAAAAAAAAAAAAACCACAAAAACTAAAAAGCAAAAAAAAAACTCTGACAGAGGCAGAATACAACCTGACACACCGTCAGTCAGGATGTTGGTAGCAGTCTGATTAAATGGTGGCTGCAGTCCTTCTGGAGTGACAGATGTGGTTCTGTTGAAACAGTGGTACTGTAGAATGGTGCAGGATTCTCCTTAGTAGCCCTGCTCATGGTATGTTTGCTGCCTCATGGGTCAGGAAAGAGGCTCTGCCATGGTCACAGCCATCTTGTGATGCAGGACCGGTGGGTATTGGTAAACTGGAGTCTTTAATGGCCCATCCACAATTTCAGCTGGCCGGCCAGCAACTGGTCTCTACAGTACTCCTTGTTAAAGGGAGGGGAAAAAATCTGCTTCTGTTTCATTCACCCTGGTGAAAGGATTGGTAGTTCACTCTCAGGTGTGTGAGTCCAGCAAGCACAACCACATGAGAGCACAGATTCTGAATTTTTCAATGCATCTTTGTCTTGACCATTGCAAATTGTCTGAACCTGTCATCCTGGAGAAACCCAACTCTCAGTGTGGTTGTGCTTTTTCTGGCTATGTGTGGCCCCAAGGAGGCAATCTGGGATTCAAGCATCTAAAGACCTTATAACAATTTCTAGACATTTCTTTTTACAGTGTAGGAACTACAGAAAATGGCACCCCAGAAGTTTCCTGGCCTTTTGTCCACCTCTACTTTGAAAAACACCTACAAGCTTTTGCCTCCCTTTCCCCTCAGTGGTATTAGAGAAAGCCACAGAAAAATAACCACAAGCAAAAGGAGCAGGATACAGTTATGTGGCCACTTCTTGACCTCACCACAGGCTCAGTCTCTGGAGCAACCTCAGATTGAATTTACTCCCTGAATGCAAACCCTCAGGGTTGTGCTGATGATGCTGGAGATTCAGTGACCCGTTTTCTTGTACAGATCTTAGTTTGTGGACATTCCTACAGCAAAAGGAGAGGAGTCCTTTTTCCATCTCTAGTTTCAAATTTGGCTTGACCATTGTCTGATGCTTCTTAGTGAAAGCCAGGCTTTGGGCAGGGAAGGGAATATTCTAACAAGTGGCTTGTTAGTGAGGAATGTCCTGCAGTAAGTACGGAGCAGCCTTGTCACTTCTCAGCCAATCCTCCGAGGACAATAAGGAAGGAGGACAAAGTGAGTGCAGCCCTCCTGGGCCTCCCCTTAAGAGTTTAAAAGCAAAATATTGATTTTGAGTTACCCTGCTTCAACTCAGCTTCACTCTCCTGATATTTTTATTCCCTTGTAGGTTTCTGACTCCACTCGTTTTTTAAACAAATCACTGGTGAAATTGTGGTGTGTCCATGTAACATTCCTGCACCTAAAAATATGGTCAATTGACACCTTGAAGGTTTCCAGGCAACTCTAACCATTTGTGACATCTTTAGCTGCATCTCCGGTATGTTCAAAACAGATGAAGTGAATGAATTGATTTTAGCTGCATAAAACCCTTGACAAAAATCTCTTTGTGGCCATCCAGTTAGTCTCTTGATGATTTGTAGAGTATTTGCTTATGCCATATGAACTTGATCCTTCCCACCTCTCTCCTTGTTTTTCAGCTAGCTCTGCAGTGGGTTCCCTGTTCCTGAATGCATTGCAGTTGCCTTCCCCAGAGCTGGAGTAAGAGCCAGTCAAACAATGCTGGACCTACAGCTCACTATTTCATCAGTTCAGACCTGAGCACTGTATATGCCAAATGTACCATATGAATAGGACTCAGAGGTGGCAATCTTGTTAGGTGCTTTAAATTATTGTCAGACCCAAACTGCCTAATAAAATCAGCAGGTTTGTGTAACTTGGTTCAAAGTCTCAGCGAAGTCAAAATGATTTTTCAACTTGCTTAAGGAGAAAGTGGATAGAACAACACAGAAAAAACCTTTTCCTTTGTACTCAGGGAAAAAAAAAACAAACAAAAAAAACACCAAAAAGCAAAACCAAAAACATTTGCATGTGATGAAACGTGCAGTAGGCCAGGAATAAATTAAGTGCAGAGTCTCAGCTTCTTTAATCAAATAATTTGACATTTATGTGTGTGGTCAAAAGGAAATTATTTTGAAGACATATGGTCTTTTCATTGTATGCTATTTTGGATCAAGTTCCATTGTATTAAAAACATATAGATAAATTTTTGATGGGTTTGATTGTTTCAGGTTTTTAAAGGTTTCTCCAGCCCTGGAGATTCAGGCTTGTCCAAGTACAATGGACGGTAACCACCCATGATAAGTAACAATACACAATAATTGCAGTACTTAACATTTGGTGTCTTAGCTCCCCCTGACAAAAATGAAGAACTAATCATAGACAGGAATTGGAAACACTGCTGGAAGGGCTGGAATGTTGATAATAACACATCTTTTGAGAAGAGCAAGATATTACTGATTACTACAGAAACTATAGAAATACCTATCAATTCAAGAAAACCAGCAAACACTTATTTTGGCACTAAGAGTGTGCAGCGAGGCGTGAGCAGGACAATGAGGTCTGGCTTTGGCAAAGTGTTGGGTAGATCCAGTTGAATTATACCCTTATCTGATGCCTTTGTCTGATTAAACTGGCAATAATCTCTGGATGCCTCTAACCTCCCTTCTCTGCAACACAAGCTGTAGGATTTGTTAGTCAGACCTGCATGAAGCACGGTCTTTCTGCTTGAGCAAGAGCATCTTCTAAAGTAAAACATCAACTCTGAAGGAAGAGTAACAATGTGTCTGGAAAGCCAATCTTATTTAAAATAATTAAAATGTTAAAATTTAATATTTTAATTAAATATTATTTAATTAATAGAAATAAATATATTTAATTTTAAAAATCAACAAAGCTGCTTCTCTAAAATATGTTTAATCAGAGGAGTTGAAGTGATACAACTGACCTGGTCTCTTCCATCAACAGAAAGATGTTCTGTTTCCTTCCACTAATCCCTTCTCTTCTCCACCTGCCCAGTCTGCTCCTCAGACCCTGCTGTGGCTCAATTCAGCAAAATGTTAAGACAGAGTAAAAAATTATTTTCATGTGAATGGCCACAGGAAAATCACACTGAGGATTCTTCATCAGCTGAGTGAATTAAAGGGCCACATGAACATGAACAACCAGGAGTTCAGGGTGGGAAGGAGTCTTTGAGCAGTGAAAGGCAGTGAAAGGCAGTGAAAGGGAGGAGCAGGGTTTAGGAGGAATGGGGTCACCACTTGAGACAAAAATTCATCAACCTCAGCTCTTTTGGAGCTTCATTTTTTGGGGAAAATTTGTTACTTGCATAATGTACAGAAACATGCTGAAACTTCTATGTTCTACAGGTAGTGATACCACTATGAAAAGGCTACAAACTCTCCCACTGCCCATGATGATCATATTCCTGTTTCTTGATTGCATGAAAGTTGGCAAGACCTTGGGCTCTGCATAGTGCTGGTATGCAGCTATTGGCTGAGACCCAGCAAGAATGAGAGCTGCTGGAGTCTTTGCCGTGCTCACTATGATACTGCTCTGTTCTCCTGAACTGTGACTGTCCCATAGAGCATGGGGACGTGTGGGCTGTGTGACACTGGGGCATGAACAGCTGGCCAGCTGAAGGAGCCTTTCCAGATGCACTGGGAGTGACGGGAACACCAGCCATCTATAGATACAGCATCTGATTCATTCTGCATTGAAGAGGTGAGACTGGATTCCCACTGGCCTGATGGCACCATCTCAGGCTGGGGAGGACCTGGCACCAGTTCCAATCAGATAAAAATCGTACCTGAGAGCAAGAAATGACACTGCAGCACGCAAGTCAAATGTGTGTGGCTGCTGCAGGTGGGGATGGAGGAGGGAAGAGTCCTTGAAAGCCCATAGGTTTCTCTTGCCACCAGGCCCATCATCCATCCACCTGTGGCCCAAGGGTTGCAGCATCCTGCTCCAGGTCTCTGGCTGCTCTCTGGTGCATATATGGCTTCACATGGAGCCGTTCTGAATTGCACTTGTTGGGAGCTGCCACACCAGCCAGCAGTATGCTGAAAAGCATCATCTGAGATGCCTTTTGCAGCATAAGCTTGTTTTAAAAAGCTGTGATCGTGTCAGCAAACAGCCCATCACTTCCCCCGACCCTCCTGCTGAAACTGTGGTACACCCCATGCTGACCACCCAGCACTAGCAGCAGCATTTCTTCCAGCTGCTTATGTCAATGTTTCAGGACAGTCCAGGAAGTCCAGCTCTCCCCTTACCCATGTGTGGACAGAGTGGGACCCACAGCAGCTGAAGTCTAGCGAAGCATTTCAGCTTAATACAGCAGAGGTCCTTGGGTTTGGGAACAGGCATCACAGTATGGACCAGGCAGAATGGGGGTGGGGGGTGCTGGGATTTCCTTTCAAGCTGTGCCAATTGACTTTTGAGGCTTTTCCTCCCCTGAGCCAGCCAAAACAAGCTGAGGCAAATCTGCTGAATGATTGCTGCTTCCTGCCCCTTGTGCTGGCACCAGGGAGTAGAGGGATGGGGGCAGGACAGCCAGAGCCCAGGGGATGCTTCCTCCCTGTTTCTCTACATGGAGAAAGCTCTTCACACACCTGCGAGAGCAAGGACAAGGCTGAAGAGCAGCTGTTTCTGTTCATTGGTGGGTTTCTGGCAGAGCATCTGTTTGGAAATTGCAAAGCAGGGTTTCTTCTCTGATTCCTGCCGGGCTGTGAGGGAAGGATGAGCTGGGGGAAGCTGCAAGCAAAAGTGTAGCGCAGAGAGAGAGAGAAAGAGAGAGAGAGTGAAAGAGAGAGAAAGAGAGAGAAAGAGAGAGAAAGAGAGAGAGAGAGGCTGGTGCTGCCTACTGATGCTTTTGATTTTGAGGACTTCACTCCAACACCTTTCTGCAGCTGACTGTCAGGCAAATCACAAGCTCACACTAAGGCCAATGCATCTGCCAGGGTGAAGGAGGAAGGTAGAGGTGCTCAGCAGGGCAGCACAGCCCAGCTCTGGTGATGCTATTCTCTGCCCCAGTTACTGATGCAGTGGGTATCTTGGGAGGTTTCTTCTTGGGGTTTTGGTTTTCCCATTGGGGCACCCATCCCTTTAAATCCACACATGCCCTCCTGCCCCACAGGGCAGATTTGAGTGAGGAGTAAGTGGAGCAGCCACCATGGTTCCCCATGGGACTAGGTGCCCCAGAGGTAGGAGGTAATGCTGCTAGTAACTGCACAGGGAACTGAGGGAAAAAAAGGTAGACATAGCAGGCCGTGCCTATGGTAAAAATAAGGGCTTAACAAAGTTGCAGGAAAACATTTATTGATAATGTACCCTGCCCTCAAAGACACCTATGCCTCCTCAGGCTGTGAAGGTTAAACATGAAAAAAACGACATGACAAACTAATTTCAGAATTGGCTCTGGTTTTCCTAGTTGGGCACGAGACTGGTCAGCAAACCAACCCACTGCTCTTCAACATGGTAGTTTCTTACCAGCATTTATTCTAAAGAGAAAAATGTTATTCTAAGCCTCCAATTTAAATATACAGAAATCCAGATGGGAGAAGTGTTAATTTGAATTTACATATGTGATATCACAGCCTGTAGGGGTTAAGGAGAAGGCAGGAAAATAAACCTGTACTTTTTTTCTCCGTCTAAATAAATTATACGACCAAGAGTTTGGTTTTTTCAATGCTGTATTTCAACTGACATCACTATTCTCAAAAACATATTTAATTATAAGAGATTGTTTAGTAAGATTTGTCCCTATTTCAGCATTAAGAAGGACAAATTATTTTGGTAGCCAAGACAGGTAAGGTAGCCAAGCTCAACCAACACTATCTCTGCACCTGTCCACTGGAATGTAGCTTAATCAATTTCTAACATTACACATTATTAATTCCACAGCATCAGCACTGGTGACCGAACCCCTGTCATACGGCTGGTGCAACAAGAACCAGCAGGAAAGGATAGAGATGTAGGTGCTCAGGTTATTTGGAGCTGCTAGTGGCCTTTGGCCAGGCTGTGCTTTCAGAAGACGTCAAAGGTGAGTTGCTCCCAGTCCGGGCACCATCTGCTCTGCTTTTTCCTCCAGCGGAAGTTAAAAGTGTTGAGACCATAAAAAGCTGGTTGCATACCCTGGCATACTTTAGTGCTGGCTGTGGGAAACCCAGCTGGATATGGACCACCACCAGATAAGCCAGCTCTCTGGATGTGATGTGCTAAGAAGCTGATGGGGCAATGCATGCCTACCAGCAGTTGTGGGATGACATTAGGGCCTGTCTCAGCATGCAGCCACTCTGGTCACCTCCAGCAGGGACACACAGACAGTGCAGCTCACAGGACAGCAGGACATAGATCCAGAGTACTCCTGGGAAGGTGGGAAGTAGGTTTGAGCCTGAGTGCTGGGACAGGCCTGTGCTAGCACAGGTGAGTCAGTTGTATGGATGCCTACACCAGAGACTTGCCCACACTGAAAAATCAGAAGTAGGAAAGGTGAAGCTGGAGTTCAGGGGGTGGGACCTGCTGAGGCAGCAAGGGATGAAGGGGTTAGGATTGGGCTGCGTGGAAAAAACACAGAGGCTAAACTTAGCGGAGATGTTTCAACCCCAGTGAATCTCTGACATGTTCATGTGAATTGCAACCAGGGAGAGTTGTTCTCATTGTTATTGAGAAATATGATGGGGAGGAAGAGAGTTGTTCTCATTGCTATTGAGAAATATGATGGGGAGGAACCTTGTAATTTTTTTTTTCATTTTTTATTTTCCTGTGAATGACAGTAACAGTTCAGCCTGAAAAGTTGATTTAATTGTGATTTTTTTTTCCAGCTGTCACAGTTCAAATGGCCCTGTATGTATGCCTTAAAGCAGACCACCTTAAGAGCAGTTTGGCTATACCTAATGCTTTTATCTAATCTTTTTGTTTAACTCAATTTTTGTGGTGGTATTATGCTAAGCGTATTCTATTGCTTCTTTTTACAAGCATCAGTTCCACCTCTTGTTTTTATAACTGTTTGCAGCTTCTATTGAGTCAGAATTTCCAAAAGCAGGAAGCTATGGCTAGCCAAGTATTCAGTCAGGATTTAGTAGACATCACTGTGGTCCTCTTTCCTTTGGAGGCTGTTCACCTATGCCTTTCAGGGATTCACTGCTGCAGAGTTGAGCACATCTTTGATTCACAGACTTTTGAATATTTTCTGTAGAAACTGCAGCATATTCTTGGGAAAAAAGTATATGTTATTGAAACTCTTCTAGTTTTACAGAAGATAATATATGGCTGAGCATACTTTTCTCAGTCAATTTTTGAGGGTGCTTTATCAGTATGTATCAGTTGAAAATTATTGATGCTTTGTGAGATAGGCTCTGCATTAGGTGAAAGAGTTTCACACAGACCTGTCACCAGCTGAATAAAGAGACAAAGGCAAATTTTATCTGAGTAGCACTGTATGGAGTCTGCATCTTTGCATAGACGTAAGAAGTCTCTGGCAGACTGGAAAGAGAGGTTAGATAATGGGGAGCAAATTCAATGACAAATTTGGCAAAGCTTTTGCTGAGGTAATGAGCACAAAGTGCAGCTACAGGAGTTTGCAAGGCTGTGGTTTCAGCATGCTTTAGTGGTCACAGGGGTTCATGGGGTCACCTCACCACTCTGCAATGGGTTTTGGCCCCTACAGCATACCATATGACCCCTAGCACAACCACATGAGGATTGGGGTACGAGCATGAATTTTAAGCACTGGTTTAGGTTTCTAGCTGACAAAGAGATCCCACCAATGTTTGGACCAGCCTACCTGACCAGGCCACAGCTGGGAATAGGAGTGATGAAAAGGGCATGCCCCAAAGCAAAATGCTGTGAACCTGCAGCAGCCTGAGCTGCTTTATGCTAACCAAGCATAGTAAATCATCATTCTAGCTCTTAGCCCTATCAGATACCACTAGATTACACTTTGGTGAGAGAGACAGAAAATGCAACTAGGCGTGATCTGCCACTGCCTATTACTATTCTGAACTGGCAAATTTTTGACTCTGGGTTTTATGCAAGTGAATATAGAGGAAGGCAGGCAGTGGAGAGCTGCTTCAGAGAGGTGTAATTGCCTCTGTCCTAGGTGTTTGAGATCAAATCTGGGGAGAGAAATCAGTGCTGACTGATTTAACTCTCTAGTTCCTGCTCTGCTTGGAGAGCCTAGGAGGCCTGACAGTGTTACTGCTGCAGCCCCTGCCATAAATACATCTGAGCTGTGGCCAGACCAGCTGCCAGACAAGACATCCAGAGTCAAGGGTGCAACACTTGCAAGAAAATAGTCATTTATCTATATGCCTTAAGATGCTACAGTGGGTCGGGAGCTGCAAGCCCATCATACCATGGTTCCCCTAATCTGGTTTTAAGGTTCTTAGTAGTAAATCAGAAGCATTATGGGCCTCAGGTTGTCAGTCAGTAAACTCATGCCTGGGCTCTTATTTCTTCAAAACATGGCAACAGGTTGACTCTGCACCAGCAGCCTTTGCCCTGAGCCAGCTGCTGCCTCCTCAGCTGCAGAGGGCTAAACCTCCAATGGGTGCCTGGACTAATTTGACAGAAATATAACCACATGCCTGAGCCTAAACTGGGTCAAAGGAGCACCACGGGTGCTTGAGTAGTGCACAGATCCACCCCTGCTCAGCACAGAGCCCCAGCCCTGGGTGCTGAAGGCAGGCAACTGGCAACAACCTGGCCAACCTGCCCCTGCTCATCTGTGAGGGAGGGTTCAAAGGGATGCCTGCAAAACCCATGGAGGAAGTTTCTACCCTAAAGTTTTAGTTTTGTTCCCAGAATGCTGCTTGTTGCCTTCACTGTGCTGATGCAACTGTTGGTAAGAATGCACTGATCACCAAATGAAAAAATCAAGGTTAAAATCACACTCTTTTGGGAGAAGGTAAATCTTAAGAACTACCCTCAAAGCTTGATTTACAGCCCAGCCTTCCAAATGTTCATACAGACTGAAGGGCAGAGATCTGAGCCATAGGAGTAGGTGGGCAGCCATCAGAGAACTGGAAACTTCATGGTCTGCTTCTGTCACTAATGCCAACTGGTGGAACTGCAACCAGAGTCTTTTCATTGCTTCTTGCAGTAGTTATTCTCTACCTGGCACACTACACTCAGACTGTGGGCCTTTCATAGGATGCAGGTTCTTGTACATACTTCATACTCTTCATCTGAGCTACGTGTACCACTTTGACTCCTTCCCCCTATGGGACAGGATTTTGTTGGCTTGCAGACTGCATTCTCTCTAACAAAAGATATCTTGCATGCTAATCAAGAAGTTGAGAGGAAGATAAGGTGATGAATATGCTAAGCATGAAAAAGCACTATCATGTTATGGTTACATTTGCACACATTTAAAAGAAAAAACAATAAAATATGAATATCACAGAATCAACCCCAGCAGTTCTGCATTGCAACAGGAGAACAAAGATGCGCTGCTGTAGAATTTAAAGTTCTACTGAAAATAAATGATTGTGGCTTAAAATCTTTATTAAAAACAAATGGTTATGTTCTGTAAGCTGTTTATGAGAAGAAGTTATTTGCCATATTTCAAGCATTTCTACCTTGCTGTAGATTCCTTCTTTAGGGTGCTGAGGAAGGCATTGTGTTATATGGTCAGGTGAGAGAACACAGGGCAATGGAAATTTCAAAATAAAAATGCTGGAAATGTTAGAAAAATGTTGTTTAGTGATTCTGACAAGTCAGTAAATAACAGCATATTCAAAGTCACAGGGGTTTAGCCCTTTAGTCAGCATGGGGTTTCCACATATCTCAGTGCCCAGCTCTAAACAATAAATGGGGGAATCTGTCCCCTTCCTCATTTATCAGTGTGCCCCTGGATTACAGTTCAGATGAAATATTCCCCCAGATTTGATGGAATGGGTGGTGCTTTATCTCAGTATGTCCCCCTATAAAAAATGGACAGCCATAACCAGAGGGTCCCTTGCTGCCCTGCCCTCACTGTTTCCTGCTTTGCTGAAACGTATGAGCAAGAGGGAGCGGGGCTCATCTGCAAAGCAGCTTTGGTGTGATGCTCTGAGCATCCTACTTGAGCCACGCTCCTGGAGTAGGCTAAGGGAGAGTCAGGCATGTAACCGGGAGGGAGGCAGCAGCCTGCTGAGCCCAGGCAACTCAATGTATGCATGCAGGCAGCCAGGGACCTGAGCTGAGGAAAGCTGCTGGGCTATAAGAGTTAGGCTAGAGCTGAGGGCTGCTTCTGTTCATCTTGGTGCCTGAACTCTTCCACAGAGCCATTGTGGAAACAATTACTTCTACCTTGCTTACTTGTAGTAGCCATGGATGTCACTTTTTCTCCCACCTTTTCCTTAGAATGCCTTCTTCTCAGCCTTTCAGAATTTCTGAAGGAAAAGAAAAAGAAGGCTGCTTCCAAAATGCAGCTTCCATTTTGATCTTTCTTTTGTATCAGTGGTTCTCTTCTACAGCACCATGTGCCTCACTGGGAAACCAAATTCATCGTTGCATTATTCAGATGTGTTTTGCAATCATTAAATCACCAAAATAAAATTAATTAAAATTAAACCTACAAAATGTAGCAGTGTGGCCCTCTCTGCCTGTGGTCTCTCAAAGAGAGGTGTGCAAAACAGAGATTATTGCTTTCTCTTTTTTGTTTAATATTTTCCTCAACAAATGCCTAATCATCTATTTCCATGAATCTGACTTTCTTCTTGGATTTGGTAACCAATTTAATTGTTTGTTTCTGGTTGTTTCTATTTTCCTAGGTGATTCCTAGCACATCAAAACTGAGAGTAAAACTTGACTTCAGTAGGAGTTTTGTCTCAATACGAACTAAAAGGATTTTGGCCACCCTGTGTTGAAAGCAAGTCTGTAGATATTTGTATGCATGTGTGTGTGTCTGCATGTACATTGTACACACACAGACGTGTTTGTGTGTGTGTGTGTGTGTGTGTGTGTGCAAAAATATCTGTAAAAATGCATAATTTCTTGGCTCTCATCCTAATCTTTGTGCAACTGGGTTCTGGGATCTGGATATTCAGTGTGCTTAGCAGCACTTTTTAATGAAGAGGTGTTTTCTCCCTTGGAGCTGTCATTCTCTGCCACATCACAGACTCTTTCAGACAGAAAAATAATTGGCCACTTTCTCTGGAATCGGGGAGCCCCAGGGACCAGTGGAGTGCTCAGCGAACCAGGACAGCGGCTCACGGTGCTGCCCACTGGTGTCCCCATAGCGGGTGCTGGTGCTGCTCCCCATGCGGCTCTTGCCCTCAGCGGCACCACCCTCCTCACAGCTCCTCAGTGAGGTCTGGTCGATGGTGAAATGTGACAGGCAAGACACAAAACCTCAGGAGGAGAAAGGTGAAACAAAATGGACAATTACTTCCAGAGCTGTTCCGCTACCAGATGGAAACGCAGGCTTGCTTGGCTCTGTTTTTTTACTGAAACCTTTGTAATGGTTGTCTGGTGGGATGGTTTTCCATGCTTGCAGCAGCGTTTTTTATTATTGTTTTCCAAATGTGGATTTTTAAACAGCATTTATTCTACTCGGGGTCTGCCAATATCCACCTTTCATCAAATAGTCCCCTGAGCTGTTAGGATTCAGAGGCAGGCAATGCAGGAAAAATCCATCCCTTAAAACCTCCCACGTACCACACCCCATGTAGAGAAGTGATGAAATAAATGGTGAAAGCTGGATACTAAGAGCACTTGTCTGGCAGGAGCATGCCAGTATCCCAATCCAGCCAATGGCTCAAATGCAAACACAACCCAGCTTAATCTGCTCGGCAAAGTTCCTCTGGTTCCGGCTCTGCCGCTTCCTAGTCACTGCTCACTGTCCTGTGACTGCTCCTGTTACCACAACAGACCCTTTGGCGTCCCACTATTTTTTTTCCAGGGGTCAGGACTGGAGGAGGAGCGGCCCGTGCTCTGCTCAGCTGGTGGCCACCATCGGTCCTGCGGGTAAAAAGCCTCTGCTCCCGTAGCTTCCTGGGCCGAAGGAAAAGCGTGTCCTTAGCTTTGCTGTGATACCTCAGGGGCAGACTGCTTATCACTGACTCACTCTCACGTGTCATTTAGGAGAAAAGGCTGGGAAGAGATCCGGAGGAGCAGCAGAGGTAGGCATTCCTTTCAGGAACCAAGGACATCCATCCTGCAGGCAGCAGGAGCACAGCCGCAGGATGGAAGGGTACGGCCCCTGTTTTCTACCATCATCCCGGAGCTCTGTATTTTACGTGCTCCGTTGTTCCCCAACCATCAAACCCTACGCCTTAGGCTATATATAAGAGAAATTGGAAGGTGGTATTTTAGCCTGAGTGAAGCTGAATAATGTGTAAACTAGGCAGAAATGTTGCCGTGATAACATTGTTTACCAAGACCTCATCACCATGTGGACATCAGGATCTGACTGCTCACACCAAGTTCCTTGCTACTTTCTAATGGGTCATACTTTAAGGGCGCTGTATTTTAATTTAGAGCATTTTCCTATTCCTTACATCCTTTTCTGCCCTTCAGACCCTAGCCGTGGGCAGCAGAGAGCCCGTAACTGCCCGAGATGTGAAGGGTGCAAAAAGGTAAAAATAGTAAAATTAAAACAAACAAGTAAACCCCAGAAAAACAGACAAACAAAAAGCAATATGAAAAGAATATCCATTTATGATATGGTTTAACGATCTTCTGTGACTTTGCTCGTTTGTCTGTACTTATCTGTAAAATTCAAATTCTTCAAGCTGAATTTTTCCTTCACTAACGTGCTAGTAATCAACAGTCATCAGGGCTAGAAGACAGTGTTCATACTTCACACTGAGCTTACTTGGAGAGAAGTGGTGCAGGGGTCACTCACTTCACATTGTACTTGTGTCACCGAAAAGCAAGTTGTGGTGGTTCAGTTGAGAGGGTTTGGGGTTTTTTTGGGTGGACTCGGGGGTGAAGATGTAAGTCGCATCTTTTTTGTTTCTTCATAATGGAAGATAATTCCTTCTGCTGTGTATATTCTAAATCTCAGCTGCTAAACAAACAAAACTGAGGAGGGCAATTCTGCTGTACTGGTACTAACGGCGGGAACACTCCTGCCCGGAGTGAGGAGGTATCTCACCGGGGTGTCCACAGCCGTTTCCTCCTTAGCTAATGTTTTTCTGATGGAAGTTGTTTTGATGCCTTTTTTTTTTTTTTTTTTCCTTTCAGGCCATTTAACAGAGCGGGGGGCACCCTCCCGACCCCCTCCACCCGCCCGGTGACCCCCCGGGCTCCGCGCTCCGGCGGACGCAGGCTCCGCAGGTGTGGACGGACACCTTTGAAACTGCCGCTCCTGCCAACGGGATTCCCAGCTGAAATTCACGTGGAAAAGAAAGTGCCCATTTGCTTCAATTATTTTCTAACGACTCCGCTCGCTTGTGCCTTTGGTCTTGCCGGTACCCAGATGGGTAATTTTGGAGCTATTTGCGTGCATACCCTTGTTTTGAAGGCGCAGAGGTCTGTGAGCTCAAGTACTTACAAACACTTAGTGGGAATTAACAATTGAAAAGGGAGCCCTAAGCATCCCGAGCCGGGATCACTGCGGTACCCGGATTTCAAAGCGCCCGGCGTTAATCCGGCCGGATCGCCCGCCGGATCTCGCGCTGGCGATGGCGATGGGGATGGCGATGGCGATGGGGATGGCGCTGGCGATGGCGATATGGATGGCGATGGGGATGGCGATGCTGTGACCGCCTGGCCGCCGGAGCTCACTCGCGGGGCCGCAGCGGGTTCTGCAGGGATTGCCCGCGGCAGCTGCGGGGGGTGAGGTGTGCCCAGTCGTTCCGCAGGTCGGAAGATTTGGCAGCGATGTTTCGAAACTGGTTTGAAAGAGCGGGGACAGAAGCGGAGGCCAACATGTCCCCTCGTCCCCCTGCACCACCACGCCCCCAGCCTGAAGCTGCCTGCGGGGCAGCGTGTGAGGAGCTGGCCATGGGCAGAGCTCCCTCCCGGGATCGCTCCCCGCCACCCACGGCCCGTCCCGGCTGCTGCCGGGCCTCGCAACGGGGAGAGCCCGGGGAGCAGCCCGGGGGCTGGAGCTGCTCCGCAGGCCCCGCCACGGACCCCCGCCCGCTTGCAGGGGCACGTTCGGGACCCGGGCCCCCGGCGGTCCCTCCTCCGCTGGACTCCCTCCCGCCCCGGTTGTCCCGAGAAAAGGTGCGGACCCGCTGGAAGGGAAGATGCCGGCTCCATCCCCGCCCCCGGTAGCAGTGGGATGCTGGTGGGAACCGGGGCGGGCAGCTAGCAAGCCAAAGCCCTCCCTGGGAGAGGAACCCTACAGCTATCTTCTCACCTTCCCAGAGAGTACATATGTCGTCCCTGTTCTGCTTTCTGCTTATTTTTATAGCGGACTCGCCCATCACCGCAGTTATTTAATATGTGGTTCCCTGCTAGGCCTTGGTATTTGATTGCTGTCACAAATAATACCAAGTGAAATTCCTCATTGTTTCTGCAATTACACTGTAGCCCACTGCTATTCGCTTTTTCAGCCCCCAGAGTTAATTGTTTTCCCACTGTACGCCTCATACCAAATGCACCGAGAGCAAACAAAACCCCAAACCTTTCAAAACTCGTATTTCTCAGCTATTATGTTATCAGCAGGAAATATTTCATAGCTCTGACATCATAAGCCCTGAGCAGCATGAAATTTATCAGGGCCTTCACATGATGAAATTGTACTTTTTAAAGCGAGAAAATAAAAAAAGAAGAACATCTTTCTACTGGATTTGAGCTGCTAATTTTAATTACTGTGATTGCTGAATCCAGGCTTTTTAAATAGTCACTTCTCATACGAAGCAGGAAAAGTAAGCCAAAATTAGCTCTTTAAAACTGTCTGCAAGAGATCTGTAGGTACAAATAGGATCAAACCTCCCAGATCTGTAGCTGTCACACCCATGACATGGATCTTTTTATGTTCTCACATCTCTATTGTGTGGCTGTCAGGATGGTTATGGGAACAAATCTATACGTGATTAGGCAATGTTGCTTTAAAACCAGGGAAAAGGTGCTAGGCATCCCTTACTAAATTTATTGAAGGGTGAAAAAGCAAGCATTTACAAAGAGCTGTTTGGCGATCCTATGCATAAATAATCATAGAATCGCTGAGGTTGGAAAAGACGTCTAAGATAGTGTAGTCCAGCCACCAACCCAGCACTGCCAAGTCCATCACTAAACTGTGTTCCCAAGTGCCATATCTGTAAGTTGCTTAAGCCCCTCCAGGAATGGTAACTCAACCACTTCCCTGGGCAACCTGTTCTAATACTTGACAACCCTTCCAGTGAAGAAATTATTCCTAATATCCAAAGTAAACATTCTCTGGCACAACTTAAGACCTTCTCCTCTCATCCTATTTCTTGTTACCTGAAAAAAGAAGATGACCTCCACGTTGATAGAATCTCCTTTCAGGCAGTTGTAGAGAGCAGTATGGTCCCCTTTGAGCCTCCATTTCTCCAGGTTAACAACCCCAGCTATCACATCTGCTCTGCATAAATTTTGCTCCAGACCCTTCACCAGCTTTGCCACCCTTCTCTGGACTGGCTCCAGCATCTCAATGTCTATTTTGCAGTGAGGGGTCCAAAACTGAACTGAAGATTTGAGGTGTGCTCAGCACTGGTGTTGGGGGCGACCATCTCTGCCCTGGTCCTGCTGGCCACACTATTGCTGATACAGGCCATGATAACATTGGCCACCTGGGCACATGCTGGCTCATGCTCAGCCAGCTGTTGACTAGCACCCACGGATCCTTTTCCACTGGGCTACTTTCCTTCTCTCCAGCTGCTCTTTCCTAAGCCTGCAGTGTTCGGTGGGGTCCTTGTGACACGAGTGCAGGACCCAGCACTTCACCTTGTTGAACCTCATGCAGTTTGCCTTGGACCACCAATCCAGCCTGTCCAGATCCCTCTACAAAGCCTTTCTGCCCTCCACCAGATCAACACTCTTGTCCAACAGGGTGTCATCCATGAACTGGCTGAGGATGCACTCGATCCCCTCATTGAGATAATCAATAAAGGTATTAAACAGGACTGGCGGCAACACTGATCCCTGGAGAACATCACTTGTGACTAGCTGCCAGCTGGATGTAACTCAGACCACTACCACTCTCTGGGCCTGGCCATCCAGATGTTTTTTCACCCAGCAGAGTGTGCACCTGTCCAAGCCATGAGCCGTATTAAAAATATGAAATGCTGCTCATGGCTATGGTTGTGTTCGCGATCCTAATTTTAGTCTCTTTATTTTACTACTTTTCTATGATTCCATTTGGACCAAGGAAAGTCATCTGGCAGCTAATGACAATTTAATACTTTTGCCATTTCCCTTACTATAGATTTCCCAAATATTTTTCAAAACAACAAAGGCATTCAGTTTACAAAGACTTACTTTCCCAAACACATTATTTTTCCTACTTTAGCCAATAGGGTACCATAGACCCAACAACAGAAAGTTGGTGTGTGGTCTTACCTAGCAAAATTAGCCACTGCCAAAAATTCACTTCGAGTATTGAATATGTTTACCCTTATCTGTCCTTATTTTACCAATTAGGATCAGAGTTTGAGTATTTTGTATTTTGTATTAACCAGTGCATTTCCATTTAATTTAATATTACAGCTAATGATTTGTAGGTGCTCTTTTTCTTTGAAGGAGGAGAAAGGAAGTGACCAATGAAGTTGCTTTGAATACCACTTTATTTTCACATACTAAGTTGTCTTTTCCAGGTCCTGTTTCATTGATTTCTGCCTGTTCTTTCTGTTTTGTATATCTTGGCTGTAAAGGGCTATTCTTTACTTTCTGATTTTTATAAATTAGCCCTGCCCTTATTATGGGGTTTATGTTTACATATGGCCATTTTTTAAAAACAGGTATGTCTGTGTGCTGCCTTTTTAAAGAAGGCGGCAGCTAAATTGAATCATTACCAAAGGGTAAAATTGCTGTTAATGTGACACCTTTCCTGGTCAATATTAAAGATAATAGTTCTTTGGTTTTGTAGGACTATTGATTTCCACTCTTTAAAGTCCATATATATATATATATATGTTTCAACAATAGTTGACTCTACTTTTTATCCCTTTTGGGTACAAGTTTTCTCAGCCTCAGAGTAGATTTTAAGCTACATTTGTTTCTTTGGGACTGTGTATGTCTGCATGCTGAAAATCCCATTTGGCATAAACTAAAATGGATTGATGTTTTTTTGCAGCTATAGCAGGACTTGTTTTCATCACAAAATAAAGAGCATTTTCAGTTAATTCACTCTCCTAACATTCCCATGAAAGAGATGGACATTGACTTCATGTGACAGAAGAAAGTCCCTAGGCATTGAAAGGGTGTAGCTGGCTTTTTCATAAAAACAGCCCCTAAAACTCTGTGACAAGCTGAAATGCCAAGCCTTGCACAGCCATATTAATACCTCCTTGATTTTTCTGAGTGCTGTAAGGACTCAATGGCTGTGGGGAAAAAAAAAGTATCAAGAATTTAAAAGGAAAGCACTAATATTTGACTGGCCACATCTGAAAAATCTCAGCTTTACTGATTTTAAAAATGCCATTGAAACATGGTGAAAGAGTGGAAGTAGAAAGTGTCTTCCTTCAATTTCCCAGTGTGATAACCTGTGTGTAAGTTGAAGGGGGGAAAAAAACCCAACAGAATGAATTACTGGAAAAATAGAAAGAAAATCTGCAAGATCTCTGCACAATCTGGACATAAAGGTGAAGTATTAAAGCCCTTTGGTAACCAGATGCTACCAAATTTGAAAATAATATCCAGAAACTTTCAGATAGATTTTAAACAAAATTAAACAAAGAAAAAATTACCTCACTGAAACCAGACAGATGTAGCATTGAGAAAATACCTGTGAATCCTGCCATAGTGGCAGCAGGACTTCAGGAAAAGAATACAGGAATGGAATAGTGTGACAGGTCATTCTAATAACCAACATTTTTTAAGGGTCCATATAGATCCAGTGATGAGTGTGTATATATCCAGATCCATATTTATAAAGATAAAGGGCATATATGGCTATAAATGGTGATGTTTGATTTCCATATGTACATGTACACATATGTAAGTGTGTATCAGCCTGATAGATTCCATTGTTCCCAATTTCTCCTCTTAGGCCCTCCTAAGCAGGGTGCTTCAGTTGTACAGTTTCAGTCACAAGAGTGAGTCCAAGCAATTTGTTGAAGCAGACTGTTTTCCAATACTTTGACAAAAGAGGAAAGGTCTCAATCCCACCCCAAAAGCAAAATATTCAGTATTTCAGTCCAGTGTGCCACTGCTGTGACTTGGGCTGCAGAAAAAGAGTTCAGCTTAGCTTTTTTAGAGCCAGAGATGCTCCTTATTTGAATAAACCTCATGAATATATTTGTATAAAGCCCAACGGAACAAGATAATCTGTAACTCTTCAAAAACGTAGGTCTTCTTTCAAGAATGTTTTCTTTTTTTATTATTATTTTTCTTTTGGTGGTTTAAAGGTTATTTTGGTAGATGTGCAAACCTAACATGCTCCTTTCTGCTTCACCAGACTCTGGTGTTTCTGCAGTGTTATCTTTAAGATAACATCTAAAGGACCCATTCAGAAGTCTCGGGTCCCACAGGACTGAAGCATCCCGCAACTTCTTGCGGTTGATGTTCCTGGCCAGAGTCCATAGGGCTCCGGGGCAGGGAGTAAGGACGAAGAAGATTTGTAAGGGGCCGGAGGGGGCATTCGCCCGGTTGCCCCCTTGATTCCCAGGGACGGTAGATTGGCAGGCGATAGGAATGACAAAACTGGGTGCCAAGAATATGGTACGGTGACGGTGATAGCTTTAATTTGCGGGACATAGGAGGGGGTGAATTACAACTCTTCACTCAGCGTAGAGAGTGAATGAAAAAGCCCCCGGGTTACCGGGGTTCCCTCCCGCAGCACCGCCGAAGGTCTCCACGCAGTCGGGTTCGACCGGACTCCCTTCGGGAGAAACCCCGACCCCAAATTCCCCCTCCACCGCCGCCAGAGCTCCGGCTCGGCGGGAGATGCTGAGTACGAGGCAAGGATGGAAGCAAGGCTGCCGTTCTCCCGAGCTGAGCTGAAAATAACCCCAAGTCTTAGAAAAATTCATCAATTCATCCTTCGTCTGGGAGACCTTCACCCCGGGCGTATTTTGAACCAAAACGGGTCTCCCTTTCCCGGGACAGCCACAGGTTTTATGCCCCCCTCTCGGGTGCAATCTACAGGAAACCTAAGCATCATCGAAAGCTTGTCTACCTTGCCCAGATGAACGCGAGATTACCTGAGGTTTTTTTGGGGGGCGGGGGGGGAACCCGCAATAGCCTTTAACTACGCGGTACCCGAAGGAATGTTTGAAATAATGTGTCCTTTTCAGTCTATGTGACTGTAAAATTAACTCCCTTAGAACCTACATAGTGGTTTCGTAAAATCTCCTTCCCTCCCCGCCTTAGCCCGGGAGAGGCAGAGCGCGAGGGAGCGGGATGCCGGAGCCGCACCGGGGCTCTCCGACCGCGGGAAGGGGCGCAGCGGCTCGACCTCGGCAGCGCCCGGCAGGACGCTCCTCGGCTTGTTTTGCTTTCAAAGCAGGGCAGCTCGGCCGAGCTCTGCTCCACTCCGCACTTCGCGGCTCCAGCGACCGGTTCACTTCGTGCCAGAGCGTCGGTCTTTTCCGACACATTTTTGTTCTCTTATTCGGTCAAACGAGATCCACGCAAAAATGTGAAAAGACAACGTGTGGTTAGGGCAGCGGCTGGTATTTCATTGCCGGCCGTGAGCAGTCTAGCCCAGGCTTCCGCCTGTGTGACCGCAGCCAGAGGTGGGCACAGCAGGGGCCCTTTCCCCCGTCTCTCGGCTCCCACCGGGGGTGGGGGCCGAGTCCTGCCCGTCCCCGGCCTCGGCAGCCGGCACCGGGCGTGCGCCGCCTCCCGCACCTGCCGGCACCCGGCTTGTGCGGTGGACGCGTCCCGGCGGGGCTCCGGCAGCGCCTCGGCCCCGGCTCTCGGTGGCCCCGCTCAGCTGCTCGCCATGTATCGCAGTTGCCCGGTGCGGCGCGGCCCGGCGGGAGCGGGGCCCAAGGGGTCGAAGCGGCGATGAGGGCGGCAGAGCTGGGCTGCTCTAGTTCGGCCGGATCCTTCTGTCAGGCAACGAAATCCTGCCCGCTCAGCGGGTCTGGTTTAAAATTCAGCCGTGAAGTAGAGGCAGGTGTTCGCAACTCTCCCTGCGAGATGGCCGGTGGCGGGCAGAGGGCGAGGGGCTGCGGATTTGTAGCTGCGAATTATTCACGCCGGCTCTGCCCGCTCCACAAAATCACACTGGAGTCTACTCTTTCCCAAGCGCTGTTCCCTACCCTATTGGAGCTATAAGCTCGGGGATTTGCACTGCGAGAAAGCACCAAACAAATCTGGCACTCGCCTCAATTAAAAATCTGCCTTCCCGGTGGGAGATGCTGAAGAAGAACGCGGGTTTTGAGAAACCGACTGCCAAGTTCCTGAAAACTGGAATTGAGAACTAATCACGCCACTTCCCACAGATAAGGTGAAGCGTGTTAACCCCATGACAAGGATGCTGCTCAGGGAGAGGAGAGGGAGGAGGGAGACTGTTGGACTCAGCAGAGGCACAAGCCTAATTATTTGCACGGTGAGGTAGCCGGCGAGGAGGTTGCGGGGGGCCAGCGTTCCCCGCTCCGTCTCAGCGGCCCGGTTGAACGCTGCCCTCCCTACCGGATGGCTGCCGGCTTTCCCACCCAAACCTTTCCATTTCGTCCCCATCTCTCGCTCAGCGCCGGGGATTCTTCCTTAGGCGTTCGAGAGGTAGGCCGGTGGACCTCAGCAAATGATCTTTTTATTTAGAAGAGAGGATACCAGGCCCTCCGCCGCAGCAACTGTGGGGTGATGAGGAGCTCCCCTCAGTCCGAGCGACACGGGAGTACGGTACGGAGCCGAGCCCCTCTGGCAGCCGGCTGTGGAAAGGGGAGCCATGGAAGGGGACGGGGCGCGCACCAAAGTCACAGGTGACTTGTTCCAATTAGTAGCTGTCTAATTAAATTAGTGTAACGCGGCCCAGCCAATGGGCCGGCGAGGGTGGGGGGCGGCGATGAGGCAGCCCGGCGCAAGCCCCTCCCCGGCGGCCCGAGGAGCCCGGCGCTCCGGTATAAATCGCCTCGGCAGAGCTCCGCCGAAACGTAACCCTTCGCGGCCACGGGTTGGGGCTGATAGGATTGGGTGGTTCTCGAACGCAGCGCCCATCGAGGATGCAGCTGGGTGAGCCGCTACTGACGGCGGCGGGGGCGCTGCCGGGTGCCCCCTTCTACCCGCTGGAGGGCGGCGGGCGCGCCGGAACCGCCGGAGCCGGGACGGGCGCTGCTGGGGGCTCCCGCGGGCCGCCCGGTCCGGGATCGCCGCCGCGCCTCGACCTGGACAAGATGCCCAAGAAGTTTGGGGCGGCCCCCGCCATCCTGGGTGAGACAGAGGCCGTCGAGCCGCCCTTCGTCGCCCCTAAACCAGACGGACGCAAGGCCACGCCATGCGGGGAAGAGGAGCTGCCTCCTGCAGCCACGGGCCGGTACTCCATAGACAGCCTGAGCCCCGAGCGCTACTACCTGCAGTCCCCTGGACCGCCCGCCGCCGACCTGGGCGGGCCGTGCGCCCTGTTCCCGTACCCGCCGCCGGCCCAGCACGGTTCCGTGTATCAGCCGCCCGGCGGGCCGCGCTATCCCTACGGCTCCGTGCTGTCCCCGGGAGGCTTCGCGGGCACTGTCTGCCCGCCCGGAGGCCGGGCGCAGTTCGGAGGTAGCGGCGGATACCAGTACGGGCAGGCGACGGGCGGCGGAGCCCTCTACAGCCCGTACCCGCCGGCGTCGGGCTCCTGCGGCGGGCTCGGGGCGCTGGGGGTGCCGGCCGCCGGCACGGGAATGCGAGCGCAGGTCTTCCTCTGCAACCGACCTCTATGGCTCAAGTTCCACCGGCATCAGACAGAGATGATCATCACCAAGCAGGGCCGGTAAGCGGACGCAGGAGAGGGTGGAAATGGAGGAAATTGTAGTGATGGGGAATGGGGGATGGTGGCTCCCCCGGGGACGCTCCGTGTCGGGCGGCCCTTGCCCGCTCTCCCGGGAAGGAGGTACACGCTCTCTCCGTCGGTGGTGCCCCGGGATGCTTTCCTCGAGAACCGATTCCCCGGTTTCCCCACACTCGGCGGCCGGGAGATAAGGCGGGGATCGGCCGGGCTCGCCTCTTGCTTCCTTGGTGTCTTTGGTGCCGGGAAGGACGGGGCACTCCACGGCCGCCTACGGCATCCGCCGGAGCCTGCGCCCCCTGCCCCGACCCGCCTCAACATGCTTTGTGGTTTTCTCCTTTTCCCCAGGAGAATGTTTCCTTTCCTGAGCTTCAATATCACCGGCCTCAACCCCACGGCCCACTACAACGTCTTCGTGGAGGTGGTGTTGGCGGACCCCAACCATTGGCGTTTCCAGGGGGGCAAGTGGGTGACCTGCGGCAAAGCCGACAACAACATGCAAGGTGGGTGCAGCTTCCGGGGGGTCTCCTCGCCCCCTTTCCCCGGAGGTCGGTTTCTCGGAAAGGGTTCCCAGTTTGCCCCCCCTCCCCCCCAGGGTCTTCCCCACACGTGGCATCCTGCCGAGGGACGAGCTGCGCTTGTGAGCTCGTTTTGCGCCTCTTTTTGCGCCGCGGTGCCGAAGCTGAGTGGGAGGGTGGTCCCCGGGGAGCCGAGGGGCTGCGGGCGGCGACACAAAGCCCCGTGCCCGGCCGGCGTTTCACCGGCTCCTTGTTCCCGCAGGCAACAAGGTCTACGTTCACCCTGAGTCGCCCAACACCGGGGCTCACTGGATGAGGCAGGAGATTTCATTCGGGAAGCTGAAGCTCACGAACAATAAAGGTGCTAACAACAACAACGCGCAGGTAAAGAGGGGGAGAGAGGCTTGAGGGGGGTCTTGGTGGCTCAGCGGGGGAGCCCTGGGCTTTTGGGGCTTTTACAGCATTTTATCGAGCCGCTAGATCACTGTGCTTGTGATTCGTTCCCCTCTTGAACTGGGTCACAGAGCTTGTTTCCTTTGTTTTGCCGTATGAATACTTGAACATGTTGGGATATCGTGTGCAGATTTTTGTTTTAGCCAATATATTGATCCCCTGGAGTCCCTCAAAAAGTGGGAGGGTAGCTGATAGCTCTTCGTGAAACAGGATTTCAAGCTGTGACTCAGCTCCTGATAACAGTTACAACTGCTCTATTTCTAAACCAAGAGATTGCAATTTTTACACGGAAGAAAATGTCACGCTGTAGAATACGTCTTTTAATGCTGGATTCAGATTGTTCAAAGATGTTGTCTCTTTCATGCTTTCTTTCAGATGATAGTACTTCAGTCCCTACACAAGTACCAGCCCCGACTTCACATTGTGGAAGTAACTGAAGATGGTGTTGAAGATCTGAACGATTCCTCAAAGACTCAAACATTTATTTTCCCTGAAACGCAGTTCATAGCAGTTACAGCCTATCAAAACACTGATGTAAGTATGGATGTATAAAACTGCAATTAAGACTAAAATTGGCTTGTGTGTTCTGCATCTCATCTTAAAATATTCTGCTTTCGCTTTTAGATTACACAGCTCAAAATTGACCATAATCCTTTTGCAAAAGGCTTCAGAGACAACTATGACTCGTAAGTAAACCTCTGTCTTCTTTTGCACATGTGTCAGTCTAGGAGGCATGATTCTACCCTGAAATGTCTGTGGAAGGGGTTTTTCTTTAAACACTAATTCAGATATTCAGCACCAGTACTTCTTCCACTGGCAATCTTGCTGTTGTTAAAATGTCTGAATAGTGTACCCTCTACATGACCTGTCTTTCTGCTGGCTTCTGAACTGGCTTCTGAATTTTGGTAGGACACTTGTGCTGGCAGAATCCAGCTGGCCTCCAGATTTTACTGGCAGCAGCAGTGTATTGGGTATCTTCACAGAAGAGGCAGCTTCTTTAAATTGCCAGCAGATGTCTTGCCTAAGAGTCACATTCTACCTTCACTTGTGCTCTTGCTTGTAGCAGTAATAGAAAACTTACAATGGTCAAGGAAAAGCACCTACTGAGTGATATTAAAACAAATAGATATCCAATTAAATGTAGTTATGATTTCCAATTAAGAAATCTCTAGTTTCTTCGTGTTTGTGTTTTTGTGTTAACTGTCACACTGGATTTGCAAGGCAAACCACTCAGTATTCCTCTTTTATGTTGTAGCATGTACACAGCTTCCGAAAATGACAGATTAACTCCATCTCCCACGGATTCTCCTAGATCCCACCAGATCGTGCCTGGCACCCGCTACAGCGTGCAGCCATTCTTCCAAGATCAGTTTGTCAACAACCTGCCCCCAGCCAGGTTTTACAACGGTGAGAGAACTGTCCCTCAGACAAATGGCCTGCTGTCCCCGCAGCAGAGTGAGGAGGTGGCCAGCCCTCCTCAGCGCTGGTTTGTGACACCCGTGCAGCAGCCCAGTGCCAACAAACTGGACATGAACTCCTATGAGAC
Organism: Cinclus cinclus; assembly: GCF_963662255.1. Classification (NCBI taxonomy): domain Eukaryota; kingdom Metazoa; phylum Chordata; class Aves; order Passeriformes; family Cinclidae; genus Cinclus; species Cinclus cinclus. Next base: position 39,267,570 of record NC_085046.1, on the reverse strand, counting down.
GGAGTATTCTCACAGCACCTTGCTCCCTTATGGCATTAAATCCCTCCCCCTTCAGACATCCCACGCTCTGGGCTACTACCCCGACCCAACATTTCCATCCATGGCGGGCTGGGGGAGCAGGGGCTCTTACCAGCGAAAAATGACAACAGGACTAACTTGGACCTCGAGAACAAGTCCCCCGGGATTTCCCGAAGACCAGCTTTCCAAGGACAAGGTGAAAGAAGAAATGGGCTCGTCCTGGATAGAGACTCCACCCTCCATCAAGTCTCTAGATTCAAATGATTCTGGGGTCTACACAGGTGCTTGTAAGAGAAGACAGCTTTCCCCTAGCACTTCAAGCAACGAGAATTCCCCAACAATGAAATGTGAGGACGTTAATGCTGAGGACTATAGCAAAGACACTTCAAAAGGCATGGGCTACTACGCATTCTATGCTAGTTCTTAAAGTATCTTTTTTATTCCAATTGGCTGATTTTTTTTTTTTTTCAGGGTGGCCTTGGGTTTTGTTTTGTTTTGTTTTGCATTGCAGTTACCAAAAAAGACCCTTGCCTTCCACCTTGAGTTATGTGCAATTCTAAAGAAGGTGCCAAAGCTTTTTGACTGTTGCAGGTAATGAAGTAGGGAAATAGCAAACCCTGGGAGAATTCTTCCCCTTGTTTACAAGGGGGGGGGGGAACTGTAAGAAAGACTCTAGTGTCTAAACATCTGCTATATTTTTTGGAGACACTGAAGTGTACAGTTTGGCTTGGCTCAGAGGCCTGATCAAATCTATGCACTCCTGAGTGAGGTAAGATGGGGTGGGATCCCAACTTTAAATTTCTACACTGCTTGATAAAAGGGAACTGGGTTGCAGGAAACTGCACAAATGCTGTGTTCTCTTTTAGACTGAGCTGGTTTATTTAACCCATCCACAATAGTTGGCTGAGTTGAACATTGCTCAGCTACAGCGCTGCTTTTTTTTTCCTTATGGCAGAAAATGCCAAAATAAGGCCTGCTTGCCAGGCAGGATTTTGAATTAAAAGTCTTGTTACCAACGACAGGATTAAAATGACCAAATCTGACTTTTCTTAGGTTAGAACTTGCATTAAAAGAAACCCTGCCTCCATTCCAAAAGCCTAACCTCTACTGAGGTGGCCAAAAATGAAGTGTACAGTTGTGTTTTGTGTAGGTGCACTGTAGAATATTGTGGAATAATATATAAATAGTTGACCTGTAGCTGTTCAGTAGGAAGGACATCCGCTGGTCTTTTGAACTTCAAAAGGCATTTTTTGATAAATCCAATTTAGCACATGAAGCATTGCAAAAGGAGATTTCTATTTATGTGTCCGTAAACTGACTTTTTCAACTGCCCAGTATGAAACTGGAAAAGATGTGACCTTACCTATTCTTGACTATTTCAGCCATTTTACACTGAGCAACTGTCCCACAGGCTTTTTCCCCTCCCACGAAACTTGTTTCTGTTCTGTTTTTTTTCTATGTGTATAGGAGTAATTTTTAATAAATGTGGTGGTGCCAGGCATAAGAGGGTATGGCTCTGCCTCATCTTTGCCTCTGCTTGGTGTCCCAAAAGGGGAGGAGGTTGTCTTATCTGTTGACTCTAACTCTAAACATCCTTCAAAATGCTGACGCTTTTATCTGTGTACGGGGTTTTTTCCTTTTATGTGTTCTGAAAAAGTCCCTTGGCTGTGCTTTGCCACGGTTTTCCTGTGCATCTTCGGCACAGACGGGAAGCCCCAGGCTCGCTCCAAAATACGACGGTCTTCTGTCCCTGCCACTCCTCCATCCCGTGCCTGGGCGACAGGCGAGGTGTGAGCGCGGCAGCAAATTGTGAACCTACCCCACCTCCGGGGCTGCCTCCGCTCGCCGCCCCCTTCTTTCTTTCCCCCCCCCCCCCCCCCCCCCCCCCAGCTTCCCGGAACCTGGCAAGAAATTCCTCTGCCCGCTTATCTGAGGGGAAAGCTTCTGGCAGAGCGATTGGACCCCTTTCCTGAGGATATGCAGGCAGTAATGGGATTAAGCTGTTAACGATTCCCGGCTGCAAACAAAATAAAGCCAGGGCTCAGGCCGGGGCTGTCCCCGGTGGAGGTAATGCTGTCGGGGGGCAGCGGCAGGGGCTCCCCGTCCTCCGGAGCGGGGCGCGGCGGGTGTCCGAGATTTCCATCAGCGCTTCTCCTCTCGGGGCGAAGCTCGGGAGCTGCGCGGTGGTAAACTGTCCTCTCAGCTCCTCTGCCCAAGGACCTCATCTGGAAGAGAACGGGCACTTGCTGCAATTTGTAAGACTCGAGGGACGGTGCATACTATTCATTTTTTAAGTTTACTTTTTCCGTAGACGGAGAAGCCCCGGGGAAGGGCAGTCCCCTGTCCCAAGCCGGGGCTTGCGGCGGCGCCGCCCGTCCTGCAAACACCGATTACAAGGCACGATTCCGCCGCGCTGAGTTATTAAAAGCTGTGTAATTTTGCACCGCGCGGTGAAAAAAAAAAAAACCTAGTACTTGTGAAAAGTCCTCACACTACTTAATAGAAACGTAAGTGCTTGGTTGGCCCCAATTAACACCTTGTGATTATAAGGCATTCCTAAAACGGGGTGTCAGACGCCAAATTGTGAATAAAGGTATCTAATTAATCTTCATAGGATGACACTGATAAACAACGCCAGATTTAAATAAAGATCAAGGAACTGAATGCTTTCTATTTGTTTACATTAACGGAAGATAAAGTTAACTACCCCTGCACTTTGCTTCGTAATGTGATTTACTTCTACAAACCTTGGGCTGCAGCCGGAGAGCCGCGCCTGGCCTCGCCGGGTTTTTTTCTCGCGTCTTTCCCGGTAGGGGAGCAGGCCGGGAGTGAGTGAGTGAGTGCCCCTTCCTCCGCCGCCCCCACGTCCCTGCGTGTGCCGGGAAACGCGGCAGCAGCTCGGCCTGGCAGCGAGCGCTGGGAGCGAACGCGCCCCGTCCGCGCCGCTTCCGACGCTCTCGCATGAAAACTGCGTGCGGCTGCGGAACGTGAGCTGGACGGGCACGGCGGGCGTAGGGCGAAAGAAAGAAAGAAGGGCTCTTGACACCGCCTTGGCGGTGTGCGGCGGGAGGTGGAGTGTGAGCCCGGCCCGAAGAAGAGGGAAAATTTCGTTCTAGGTCAGGGAGAATCCGAACCTCCGCTGCTGCCGGCGGGGTGAAGGCTCTTCCCGACTCGGGGGCTCGGTTCCTTCCCCCCGCCGGCCCCGTGAAGCTGGGATACGCACCTGGGGCCGGTCCCCGCGAGTTAGCAGTTCCTGGGATATTCCCTCACTTGAACCGAGGGAGCGGTGCTGGGCTCTGGGTGCGTAGCCCTGATTTTTAAACAGCAGGAGCGCCCGGCGGGGCAATCGAGGCAGCGGAGACGGGTTCGTCCGATGGATTGAGGGTGTTCCCCGCCGAACGTTGTGGGTTTTGGTGCTGTTGTCGTTAAAGCAGACCTGGCACGTCGAGAACAAGCCTCTGGTAATATTTTTCCAACGAAACTTCATCCCTCGCTGCTCGCCCCAAACCGAATCGCCGCCGCTTCTCACCCGGGGGGGGAAACGGAACGACTCCGAAACTCTTTCTTCCGACGGCACCGCCCCGAGCCTCTCTGGAGAAAAGGGCTCCTTCCTCCTCAGGGCGACCACCTCAGCGCTCCGGGGAGGAAGGGGCAGATATATTTGGGTATGCTTTCTCTTCGAGTAATGGGATGGGGTTTTACTTTGGGTCTGAATTTCCGCTCCCACCTTCTTCAACGCCGCCTCTTTAACACCTGCTTGCACGTTCCCACCTCCTCCTCTCTGAGGGGAGCGCGGCCTCCATGGAGGGGCTTTCCCGGGAAAACTTCTTATTACAGCCCCCGCTCAGGGTCGCCTCTGAGGGGGCAGCGGCCGAAGTGGGAATAGGCCCCCGATGGCTCCTGCGGTAGAGTTACTCTCCAGAAATTCCCCTTCCCAAGAGGAATATCCGCCAGCCGTGCCGGGAAGTGGAGGCAGGGGGGAATGAGGCAAGGGAGACGGGGCCCGCCGGCACTTCCCTCATGCCTGTCCACCCCATGAAATGATGGCTTTCATTGCAACACTATTATTATTATTATTATTATTATTATTATTATTATTATTATTATTATTATTATTATTATGTCGCAACATTTTTTAAACACATTCAAGCTCAATTCCCCAGCCCCCTGAGCTCTGTAGCCCACTCATCCTTTTCCCCCAGATCTTCATGGCAGTGATCATAATAATATGAGTATGGCTAATAGAAATGTTAATCTAATCCTTACTGGAAGGATTTTAGTGCTTTCTGGGTATCACAGATATGTAATCCAGGGAAGGATGATATTAGCCTGAAAGTGTGGAGTGCAAACTATGATTTGAATAAAAAGATAGGGTGGTATCTAATATTTCCTTTAGGGAGTACTATACTCTGAGCTGTCACAACGGATTGTGTAAATACAGGAGACTGAGGGATGTGATCCTAATCATATTGATGAAACATTCATCTGAAAGACTGAGTGCAACCAGAAGGGACTCACTAGGAATACAATTAAATCCTAACCTGGGCAGGAGGAATCCTCTGCAGGCTTTCCTCTAACCTGCCACCTCTCCCCCATTTTTGTTTCAGAGTCAGATAAAGTGCAGGAAAGGAAGGGGAAATACAGGAGAGATGGAGAGCTGCTGTGTGGTTTGCCTGCCCTGAAGGACTGCACAAACACAGGGAGTGCTGAGTGGAAATTGCAGATCAGAATCTGCAATTCTGATCCTGGTGAGTAAAAATAAAGGCCTAACTTTAGTCACAGGGGAAACTAACTGCCTGCAGAGGGTTTCCACCTGTGAGTTATGTTAATCAGGTGCAGGTAGTGCCTGTTTCTGGAGGAAGAGTTCTTTTCCCACCCAGGCTTTGACTGTTAGGTCAGTTCCAGACTGCAGAGCAAAACTGATTTTTCTGTCTGTTGTGTGCTACTTAGTTTCCTTCTGCAGCAGGGAACTCTTTTCTTGCTGATGTTTATTGGCAAAGGTGTTAATTTCCAACCTGTTTTGACCAGAGCCCCTCCGAAGATGATCCGAGAAGGTGGATGGGACAGGGCTTCAGATGATGTGCTTCCTGTAGCAGCACTGAACCCCAGCTGACTGCTCTTCATCCATCTTGCTTTTGGGGAAGGAATTGAGCAAGTGCATTTTTCTGCGTGTCTGCTGCATTTTGGCTTATACCACTAAAATGAATTAAAGCAAGGAATACCTAAATTCATGTCATGATGATGTATGCAGCTTGAAAAGAAGCCTGTATTCTTCATCCTCTCACTGTCAGACTTCTTTGAGTGTCTGAGACCCAAATCCAATCAGGTGTTTTTAGGGCTTCTCCAAAGTCACTTGTCTTCTGCTATCAAGCTCAAGCACAAAGTAAAGTGATTTCCTTCTTCCTGGAGTGTTCTCCACAGAAAGAAAGAAAAACATCCCCCCAAAAAAGATAAGTTGTCTTTCCGTGGGGCATGATGTCTGCAAATGAGGAATGGATGTGTGGAGTGGGACATCCATTAACAAATCAGTATGAGGAGCACCATGTAAGTCCATGTTTTCTTCTGCTGAAGTATTAGCTCTGCAGTTTCACCAGTTTATAGATGGACTCTTGTGGATGAAGTAGGCACTGCTAAAGCATGTACCCCATCAAGTAATATCATTTGAGTAGGTTTGAGAATGAAAGTTCACATTAAGGTTTCTCTGTACTGTGATTTTACATGGCAGTACAGAGTAGGAGGGCAAAGGGGTCTGTTCTGTTATGATCCCTGGTTTTCTTGGAGCAGGGTTCTGTGGTGTGGGTAGGGCACTGATCATTAAACTTCATGGAGTAGTTATAATTCCATTTTGCCCACAAAGTAATGTAGGTTTTGTAAATTGCTTGGCATAGTTGCAAACTTCCTTTGAGGAAGAGAACAACCTGGATTAGCAAACCAAATAATTTGGTGATATATTAGAATGGGCTTGTTTTTAGTGATAAGTTCTTGAAAGCAGAAATTCTACTGCTTTCCTCTGATCACTTCCCATGCCAAGTAGAAATATTATAACATGATATTCCTGCCCCAATGAAGGTATGATTTGAGCAAGCAGACCTGTTAAATTGACACTTCAGAGGACATGTCAATGAAAAGATGACTTTTCAGGAGCTATTCACAATAATAGCATGTAAATTTTATCCTATCTCTTACTCCAGACAGGACAGACAAAGCCTCACCTGTGTAGCCTGCTGTCCTCTGATACCTTGGTTAGCTTATTTCCCATTAACTTTGTGTTGTATATTGTAAGATGATGGTTAACCCAACTCTTCTGTTACTTCTTTCAGGGAAGGTGGGATTCAGCTCTGCTGCCTTTGTATTGCAGCTCCTTTACAGCATGATTTGAGAGGAACTGACAGGTGAATTTCTTGTTTGGAGGGGAAATATATTTGATACAGAGGAATACTTTTGGTAAAACCTGTGACATTTGAGTGGTCTTACTTTGACTCAGGAAAAATTAAGTTCCTAAAGTTTGTGCCAGTAACGATCCTGAATTAGTAGATCAATCTGCATTGTACATCTCTGATTCAAATATGCAATGTATTTATCTACTTGCTCTGCTTAAATTACATGTGCATAACAAAACTCTGGAATTGTCTGCTGTTGGGATAAGATAGAGAACAAGGGGTTATTTTTCAGTCACATCAATTCTCTATTTCAGTTCACCTTGCAGCAGCAAAATGCTCATGCTAGCAATGAGCAGAAAGAAGAAATGGAGCAGAATGTAAGAATGAAAATCTTGTATATTCCTGCCAGGGGTGCTGGTGACTGCTTTCAGCATTTTAAGCAGCAGTATTTGTGATTGTTTTGGTTTTTTTTTTTCCCTTCCATGCCACCCCTCACCACACAATTACAGCACATGGTAGTGAATGTCTTGATGGTGACCTGGCCAGTTTAGGTAGTGAACTTTAAAAGTAATTAAGCTTACTGGTATAAACATTCTTGTCTGGAAAATGGTGAGAGGACTTTTGGATAGGGTGGAGATGCCACAGTGGTACAATAACAGCATTTAGGCATCTGTGGACATATGGTGAAATGTAGGTTTAGAGCACCTCTCATAGCCCCAAACAGCTGTCCATGGGCATGCACTTGTTCTTGTGGTTCCTTTCTAGCAATTTCCTTATTCCAGCCATGGGAAGAGAAAGCCATTCCCATAGATATCAACAAACACAAGCTCCCTGCTTTTGCTGTACCACAAAGAGCTTAATCATTTCATGGTATAATGGAACATGTGTAACAGCCAGAATGTGGCTTCTGATCCCAAAAACTGTGATTACCACGTGGGTTTCTTGTTTCTGACATTCCCAATGACTGAGAAACCTTAGAGGAGGTGCCATTCATTCACCTGGAAATCTCTGCAATATTAGGAGTTTCAGGGCAGTGTCTTGGCATGGAACAAGGGGTGTGTTTGGCTCTAGTACACTACACAAGAAATGAACAGCAAAATGTAGTCAAGTATTTCACCAAAGATTTTAAAAAATTAAAAAACAATTGATAGGGTTGTTGTGAATTCTAGGGCAATTATGGACCTCTGCTAGTCTGGATTTTGGGCGTTTTTGCTAAATGGTTGAAGGTGGCTCCCTCTGCTCTGACTTGTATTTAGTCTCTGAAGAGAAGCGTTAGGGATACAAAATGAGACACAACGCCCTTTTAATGTTTTCTCAACCTACCTGGGACTGGAGATTTACAAAAAAAAAAGCCAAACCCAAAACCATGATCCGTCTTCTTGTTAGTATGGTGTTCTCCAAATCAAAAGTAACGGGGAGAGCAAAAGTATCAAGAGACAACAAACCGTGTTCCTCTATCCTATGCACATCCATCACGCTTGATCGGCATTGTTCTCCACGCTGATATTTCATATTGTTCTGCTGAGAGGTGCTAATGGCTCATCCTGTTTAAAGATCGCTGACATACAGAGTGAAAAACAGTCTATAGACTAGTTTAAAGATTGACCATAACCACACCTAGAAAAAATCCTGGTGGATAACAAGAAGATTAAGTCTCTTTTGTCTGTCAATGTCCTCTATCATCCTAACAGCTACAGTGGTTAATAGGCCAAAGCTCTCAAGTATGGCGTTAAAAGGAAAAGCTCTCATATGGCACGCCTCTACTGGAGAGGAAGAGTGAATCTGTGGGAGGGGGATTGAGCTCATTTATGGTTCCATTTACTGTGAGAAAGAGATATGAACCGATCTCTCTATAGCCTTTCCTTTGCAGGCTTGTCTTGCATTTCTTACATTGCACCAGCTGTGGGGCTCACCCAATTTCTTTGTGAGCTGGTTCATTTTAGAGACTTGGCAGAAAACACATCCAGAAGAAAGTGACAATTGCATTCTGTTGGGTTCTCGAGTTGGGTCGGCTCAACTAAGGCCCAAACAAGAGCAGAGAGTGCAGACGAGAGGGCAGGATCCCATTTTGGTGTAGCTTTATGTTTGTCAATTTTGTGAAAATGTGAATCGCAAAATTGCAGATTTATCGTTCAAAAAGATAACATTCTCTCCTTCAAATTAAATTATGTCTTCCCAGGCTTTTGGGATAAATGTTTCATGCCTTTCCATTCCTTTTAACTGTCCAGAAAGGCCAAAGTCCCTGGGAAAGATTCGTCAAGTCACTCACTGTGCCGTGGCTGTAGGAAATGTGGGGATCAGATAGGAAGAGACGACAGGGAACACAGTAATGAAGATATTGCTTGAAGGTGGGACTTTTCTTGTGCAGGCTGGTGCATTAGTGAACTCTATTTAATGACATCCCTGTTGGGATAGGTTTCCCGGGGCTAATTTTTGAACAAGGGGATTTACATTGACTTAAGCACTTTTACACCAGGCTCTGGAAGTGGAAAATGTTTGCTTTGTCTTTGTGAGGAAGCTGCAATTGGAGAAAGCCAAAATCCAGTGTATGAGTAGCAGGCTGTGCTAATTTGAAAAACTAGGAGTTCATGATTAGGGACTGATTAAAACATGGTCCGTATTTATGGCGCTGCATAGGCAGCATCATGTTTGCTGCCATCTCACAGGACACTTGGGAATTCCGGCCAACAGTAACTGAGGAGAGAAAGAGATGAGTGCAGAACTGTGTGGTGGCTGTTGTTCAGGCACCCCTAGTGTAAGTGGCTTACACAAATCTTTGTCTCATTTAAAAAAGATGATGCATGCATTCAGGAACATGGGGCTGTAATTCTTCAGTTTTAAAGAATCAAAAAGCAATAAAGATCCTTGGTTCTTGGCTTGGTCTTGCAGAACTGTTGATTCACGAATGGCACACATGCTTCATTCTGGTGTTTGAACTCAGGAGTAAGGTGCTCTCTGTTCATCCCCGATGGCTTTCACAATGCCTGTTTGAGTTCCTGCATGCAGGAATGGGCTGTCATGCTTTGAGGAGCTTGCTCTTGAAGACCAGTCAGCTCTCATAGGCTTTCCTTTCCTTCGTCAGCAATCTTCCATGGGATCCTAACCAAGAATAATTCTGAACTAAGTTGAATTCTGCTCTGAAGGGTCGGTTTGTAACTCTATTATTTGTCTTTCTCACTTCTCAGAGCTTCTATCACAATCTTACAGCTACCCTTAGGATCCCATTGTAAGAAGTCCAGAAGACTCCTCAGTCATGTGCACAAAGAAATTACCATCAACACAGAGTGGAGATGTGGATTGTCTCTGCCCAGATGCAATACCCTATCAGCAGATATCAGGGTGGTTCTCATCCTGAGTACTGGAGGGGACCAGAGCTCTGGAGTACCAGCTCATGGAGCTTCCTTCAGCTTTCAAACAAAGGCTTCTCCTCCTTCCCCTCTTGATCAGGAGGTCTGTAGCAGGCCCCTAGTGCAAAGTCATCAGTATTGGTCTGTTCTCTGGTCCTCACCCATGTCTGGACTCACTTGTCCCTTGTTGAAAGCAAAGCAGTGTGTCTTACAGCCAGCCCTTTGCATGGGCTCTAAGTCATCCATATTTCTCATCTTCCCAGTGTGTTTTTTTGTCAAGAACTTATATTCACCCTTAGCAACAATCCAGCCATGTGAGCTATACCACTGTGATCTCCTTGTCTCTGTGAGACACCACCAAGCAATCTCCTTTTCACATTAGTTTTCAGACTGCAGGTACTTTCTCTAGGTTCCTTTGGGATTTTTTGCCCCTGTCCCTGGGATTTCAGATCCTCAGGGATGAGTGCTGCTTTTCTGAGCTGCCTTTTTGTCACTCCATTTGTCTGTCCCTGAGTGCCCACTCCTCTTTCAGCAGTTCCTTGTTCTTGTCTCTTTTATCAGGTAAATGCCAGCACTAAAGATGTTTTAGTTTCTTATTGCACTGGTTTGGTTGCAGTGTGGAGCTGGATGCTCCAGCAGCCCTTGAGCTTGTTACTGCTCCGAGCCTTCAGGGAGGCCTGCCTGGGCTGTCAAGCTTTGGCACTGCATCTCCCTGAGTTCCTGTGCTGGGAAACTTGTTTTCTGGAGGTAGCGGGAGAGGGAAGAAGTGCTCATAGGGCCTGGCAGGAGGGTCTTGCATGGATGCTCTCCAGATTGGTGTGCTAGTGGTAGGGTGCTTCTGCTGACTGGTGTGAGGACCCAGTTCTGTCTGCTCAGCAGCAGCCTACCCAAGGAGAGAGCCTGGGTCAGCAGCTTGGAAGTTGATGGGGTGGCTCAGAGGCAGGAAAAGGGAGGCCTGCCTCTGGTGGGTGTACAAGGGAAAGAGAAGACTTGGAGGCCTGGATCAGCACTGAAGGGCATGCCAGGCATGCAGTGTTGAGCAGAGAAGAGGAAGGCACAGGAGGATGTTCTGAGCTGACTGAGGAAAGTCAGTTTCAGAGCCAGGGTGAAGATGTGATAACTATCAAACAAAACCTGTTGAAAGAATGGAGCTGGACTGAGTCCAAAAAAGGACAACAAAGCTGGTGAAGGGCCTGGAGCACAAGTGTTATGAGGGGCAGCTGAGGGAGGTGGGGCTGTTTAGCCTTGAGAAAAGGACGCTCAGGGAATGCTTATTGTTCTCTACAACTTCCTGAAAGGAGATTCTAGCCAGGTGTGGGGTCAATCTCTTGTCCTACATAATGGGCAATAGGACAAGAGGAAACTGCTTCAGGTTGCACCAGAGGAAATTTAGATTAGATATTAGGAAAAATATCTGTGCTGAATGCTCAGGCATTGGAACAGGCTGCCCAGGGAAAGTGGTGGAATCACTGTTGGAATCACTGTCCCTGCAGGTGTTCAGCAAATGCATAGACATGGTACTTGGGGATATTTTTAGTGGTGGACATGACAGAGGTGCATGGGTTAATGGTTTGGACATCATGATCTTGGAGGCTTTTTCCAGCTGCTCTCCAGGATTTTTGCCCACATTTCTAGAGTTAGCTGAAGAGTTTTCATCAAGAAGAATTATTTGATGAAAACATAGTGATTTATGTCATGTGATTCTCTCACCTTTTTAAATCTTATGCCCTACAACCAGAGTTACCATTGTATGGAATTCTGTCTATAAATACTGTGCTTCAATTTGAAAGAAGAAGTGTTGGCAACTGCTAGGAAGTCATGCTTAACCCTCAGTCATAGGGAGTGGCACTGGATGTGCTTTAAATGTCCTTTCCAACCCAAACCTTTCTGGGATTCATAAATCACATCTGCCATGGTACCAGTGATATGGTACTGGTTTATCCTGAAGTCTTAAAACCAGGAAAAAAAATCATCAGCTGATCAAATGTTATTGTTCAAAGTGAACCCTAAGCTTGTATTTTCTTTCAGGATGAAATGAGAAAGGAGGAGTTGCCAGAGCGGTGTCGTTTCCGCTGCTTTTGTGGGGCCACTGTGCCTCTCTGTCAGAGCCAGCCCTAGAGAGCACTCCTAACTCAAACCACCACCTTGCCAGGGCTCACCTTGTGTGAGCCCTGAGAAGGTAAAAGGATCAATACTGAGCTCTGTCCCTGGGCTGATTTGCACACTCATCACCTGGAGATCCAAACACCAAATCTGCATCATCACCACTCCCAGGAGCCCCCACCTACACCAGAGCCCTGCATGTGCCTGGGGAATGCTCTGGGGGTCGATCCAGGTCTCCACGAGTTGTGTCCTCCGTGGAATTCCTCCCTCCTGCCCAGGGTGGCCCCATGTGAAGGAGAGCTGGAGGAAAGGCTCCATGGAACCCCCAAGCCAGCTGGAGGAGCTCTGGATTCCCCAGTGGGATCCCTGGGCTTGGAAACATTTCGCTTAGCTCTGGCTCCTGTCTCTGCACTCTTGGCTGCTGCTGGGCTCCCTTGTTTGCTGTCATTAATCCTCAGATAGTCCTGGAACCTGAAGGAGCCTCCCTGGGAAAAGGCTCTGTGCTCGTTCCAGGGATCAGCCCCAGGCTCCGCACAGCCAATTCCTGCTCCTGGTTCTCTTGTGGGGGAAGAAAGAAGTTGTTCAATTGATCCCAAATGAGTTTCCCTTCTCAGTGATAATGAGATGGGGGAGCACAGCCTCATCCTGCAGGCAGAAGTCACCACTATCCAAAATTCTCCTGTCTGCTCCAAAAGTCACACCAGGACCAACTTCTCAGAGCAACACAGGAACCCAAGGGAAAATATCCCCCTGTTGATGTTTCTCTTGGACTTAAGGACTTCCTGGTGTCTTCCATCCCTGGTGGGCCCACAGCCACCTGGTCCCCCCCAGGAGAGCTGGGCTCACGGGTGAGGTTTGAGGCTGGCTCAGGCTGTTAGGCAGGGGCCATAACCCAACATTGTTTATCTAAAACAGATTCCAACTGGAATCAGTAGGAGCTGGCTCATTGTTTTTTGTGTCTGCTTTCCGTGTGATATTCTGACACTTTTGACGAATTCCATTTCAAATGAAAAATTCCCTGTTGGTTTCTTGTACAGTCCTGACTGTACAGTCTGCTGCTTTTTTTCTGTGGATCACACCAAATCTTTGAGCTGCTGAACTCTGAAGGTAGTTTATGCTCAGAGTTGTTTCTGAGTAAATCAGGTATCTTCCCTGCCTGAGCTCCTGATGAAAAGCTGGACATAAATCCCTAAGGAAGAATGTGGGTCTGCAGAGGGTACAGGGTGCTGGCCATTGAAAAACAGAACCGACTGCAGCAAAAGTCAAATGCTCAGCACAAGGACAGGCCCCTGAGCTGTAGCTTTTAAATGCCAAATTAGAGATTCTTGCTGATTTCCACAAATTGCAGTCGAGTTCTCTGGCCTGAAGCCCAGCACAGAGTCACACCAGGAAGAAGTGGGAAGGGGTTGCATATGGATTCTCTTCGCTAGTGCAGGGTCTTAGTCCCTATTACATCCCTTTTGTACATGTCTGCTCTGAAGCTGACTTCCTTTCAGCACATGAGCTGGACACTTCCAGACCCATCAGGATCTGCTGTACCTGTGCTTGGTGTTTCTCATTGCTGGAGATGTTCTGACTTGCTTTGTTTTAAGTTCTGCTCTGTAACACATTGTTAGCAATCTCTGAATTGTGGAGCTGTTCCTAAATTGGAAGAATTACCCTGTCAGTGAAAACAAGACAGCCCTAGGAGGAAGGCCTCCCCAGAGTGGAGGAAGGTTCCAGGTGTCAGCCTCGAGGGATAATGCCTGACTTCCATAAACATAATAGTCTCAGCTTCCAGCTTCTCTGCAGTAATTCATACAAGCTTCCAGACCTGTTTTCTGGGCTTGCAACTCTCCAGCATTTCTGACTGCAACTGTAACTCTTGTCACAGCAAACGGGGTGTGTTTTTATGGCTATGGATCATCTAGCATGCTCCTGAACATGCAAAGGGTGTATGTACATAATGATCTAGCGCATAGTCCGTCACATGGGGCTTGGAAAAGGCAAAGGAGTGGGGTTAGGAGAAAGATAAAGTAGGATACAAGTAGGGAAACTTTTGCTGGAGAAGTAGGAATGTTTCTGGAAATGTTGGCTGGAATCAAAGACTTTCCAAAGGTGGGGTGCCTTCAGAGTAGCTCAGAGAGACAGGGTAACAAAGGCCCAGCTATGGTGGTCTGCACATGGATAAGTAGAAATGACCAGTGAAAGGAGTCACACTGAATGCTATTCATCTGTGCATCACTACTGAAGTTAATATGAGTAGAACATGCTGAATTTGGTCCCAGGCTAGTAACACAAATTGTAGCTCTTTAAAATGGATCTGAACAAAGAGGTATGGTCCAGTGCTGCATTTTCTCTGAGACTTGTTGGTTTGAGGGGATTTGGGATTTTTGTTCTGGCAGGTTTTCTTTAGGTGTGGGGGAGGGTTGGTTGAAGAACAGCATGGCTAGTTTTCCTACAAATCTAATAGGAGAAGAATTAGCCTGGAAAAGGAAAAAAAGAAATCAGTTCCTTTTGATGTTATGTAAGGTGCTGCCTTATTCCTCTTAGAAATAGAGCTTTCATGCATAATAGGTCCCCCAAAAAGACGCATATCTTTTGCCTGGGGTGAGCAACTCCTGAGATTTCTGAAGTCAGGCTAGTACATTAACACCTTAGATTTAGGTGGCGCAGGGCTACAAGCAAATGTCTTTGGATGACAGAAGCAAATCAGACACTGCTTTTGTATGTCACAAGGGATTATCCTGTTTTAGTGCTATGCCCTTTGGCTTTACAAATGCACCTGTAGTGCTCCTGTGGTTACTGCAAAGGATCTTGGTTGAATTAATTTACTGGACTTGTTTTGTCTTTGTAAATAGCAAATGTTACGACTGGTGATACACAAACAGCTCTTCAAACCTTACATGTATTGTTTGCAGTAGTTCATAGATATGGAAGTTTCTGTTCTTTAATGCTTGCACCGAGTGCAGCCAAGTACTTTTCCATTCACAAAAGGTCATCTTTGTGGAAGTAGGAGAAATTGATGGCTATGTGTAGGCACAAGAAAGATGGGAGATAAATTCTAGGAAATCTAGGGGTGGATCACCAGATACAGGTTTCAGCTGTGCCTTTGCTGTGAATTAAAAAAATTCTCCTCAGATTCCATGTCATCTGCTGTGGTGTTTGGGGGTTTTTTTGGATTAAAGGGCACTGAGAGCTCATGATGCTTATGTGGCACTGTTACCATACAGAAGTAACCATTATCTGACATTTTGTGAAGAGAGATACTGGTCTGTGAAATACTGTGGCAAAGAATGAGCACTTGGAATCTTCTGAAGATGTGGAGGGGGCTAAATGTTTGTAGTATCAAGAAAATTTGTACCAACATCCCCTACTTCCCTTTTCTTAGCTACAATGGAGACGAGACGTAAACTTTAAAAAATCTGCAATTCTATTTCAAAGACAGCTTTGTGGTTGAGGTTATTGGTTGGGTTTTGCATGGCACGAAAATGTTATCACGTGTCTTGTTATTAGGGGAAGTGAGCTGAGCACTCACTGTGTTTTTGTTGTCCAGCTCTGTTCACAACAACGGCAGAGGACAAAAGTGTAAAAGCAAAGAAGAAAGGACAGGAAAGAGAGAGGGTATGACTTATAAGTCTAGGTGGCTTTCTCATTATCTTGCTAATAAATTCAGCATCTGAATGCATCAGATGTTCTGAGACCTGGCCAATTTAAATTGCTGTCAGCTGCTGAAGTCATAGGTTTTTAACTGCCACTTTAATCTGAGTCCGCTAGGATAAGACTGCATGAAGAAGCCTTACCTAAGGCAGGCTGGTGAGCCATGGGTTTTTTTCAGTAATGTAGGGTTGGAAAAAGTGGGGCAGAAAAAGAGAAGGAGATACAGGAAAGGTGTTAAGAGCAGGAAAATACTTGGAAGTTATGTGCTGCGAATGTTGGCATTTAGAAGAGAGACCTGGGCTGGAGGCCTGATGTGATTTGCTGGATCATCTCCCAGGATCAGCATGGTGGTCAGGGGCTCCTGTGTGCCAAGGTGGGGCACAGGAACATAGAGGTTATGTGGCATTAAGCCAAAAGTCTGCTGGAGCAGCACATTGTCCCTAGAGCAGCTAATACAGTGTAAGAGTAGGACACATTACTGATTGAGAGCTCTCCTGAGAGCTTCCAGCCACCAGCTTTAAGGATTTCCTGAGCTCCTTCTGGACTATCATGCTTAACACTTCCTTGATGTGGTTTCATCCTGATTCCCCATAGGAACCCCTCAAATTCTGCAGCCTTACATTGCAATAATTTTGTGTGGATTTCCCCACTGGAAATCTCCACCCATGTTGCTGACATTTATTTTTTTCAAACCACTTGTGCTAATCATCAGGGCCAAATGAAAAACACTCAAAAAGCACAAGTGGGATTTGTTTATGATCTTATTCTTTGATTTACCAGGAATAGCCTTCTTTGTTATTGATTTTAGATATTATTTTAAACTTCTCATTTTTCCCATCCTAAACTTTTTTTTTCTACATCACCTACATGTCCACCCAGTGCTTGAGTCAAATCAGAACATCAATACAATTCCATGAGACAGGCTTCTCTTACTTTGTTTCTAGAGCTAAAAACATTGGGTACTTTGAGGTACTAAGATAGGGCATAAGTATTTAGTATTTCACATTTTTGCTCTTTATTATTCAGTATTATAAATGTAGATGTATATATTAACTTAGGAGCCTAAAGTTACCTAAATCTGACAGGTATCTTGTGTTAGTGGTAGGCTGCTATTTTGGGGGATATTGTACTTACTACTTGTATTTGAATTAGTGGAAACTCTGAATACTCTAACCCTGAAGACAGAACATTTGTTTCGAAGCAGAAGCAGACCCGAGGATTTACAAATGAGAAGACACACAAGTTTTTACTACCTTTCACCTGAATCTGCCAGGAGCTCTTTTTAGGTTGTCCCGTGAACTAATATGTAGGTTTCTGCTTGCCAATAGAATCTGAATATTCACATTATAACATGCACAGAAGATTGTTTCCTTCAGTAGCACAAACTGGGATTTAAAATTCTGTTTCAAGAAGCTTTTGATATTTTCCCTGACATCAAACCCCTCGGGACGCAGGTCAACCGAAACTCTACAATTTTATTCAAACATGGAGCTGGGATAGACTGTGCAGGGTTGATTTTACCCCTTTACAGTGATTCATTCTACCCGTCTCTACAAGGTGTACCAGTGCACCAGCACCTGAGCACACAGTGCTGTGGCTGCTGCCAGCCTGGGGGGGAGAAGACGAGGGCTCTTCACTCAGGGAAGAGTTGTTTGAAGCGGGTTCTGCTCAGATGATGAAGTTGCTGGGCTGAGGACCCGTGTCCTGATGTGTGTGGCTACAGTGCCCTCTTGTGCGAGTGAGCGCTGGCGAGCAGCGGCTGATTCCAGAGGTCTTTCCACAGCACCTGGCTGCCCGAGAAGGAAGGCAGGAAACTGAGCCCAAAATCCTCTTCTGGCTGTGACCTCCTGCAGCTGTGTTTTGACCAGCAATTTATTTGGTTATGTGCTACGGTGCAAATATAAGGACAGCCCTTGGGCTTTTACGGCTTCAGATGTGTTTTATGTTCTGCTAGTATTTTGGCATCACTGGAAAATGAGCATTTACTATTTCTGTCGAGGTGATGCCTGCAGAGCCTGTTATGGAGAGCAGCTCCCAGATATGCTGGCTGCTGTCTCCACCTTCATAGGCTGGGCCTTAGAAGTGCTGTGGAACTTCAACTTTATAATAAAAGAACAAGTGGTTCAACCTGGTTTCCTCCTTTCTCTGCCTCAAACTTGTCAGCTGCACTTCATCTGCTTCTGAAATGAGGGAGATTGAATTAACATGATTTGATTGGAAAAAAGAGGAAAACTTCAACGGAAGAAAAGGCACAGTGATCAGAACAAAGTGAGCAAGACAGACCCAGGAGGGTTTTGACACATTATCATTTGGAAATGGCATAGCAAAAATCTGCTGTGACTTCAGTGTTTCAAGATTACAAGGCAAGAAAAATACCTGCCTACACAAATAAGTTCAACTGTGCCATAGAAAACTTAGGGTTGTGCCCCAGTCATTTGATAAAATGCCTTTTGATCTTTCTAAAAATATAGCTACCCTTTTGGGGGTATAACTCCTGACAAAACTGCAGGGAGCGTAAGTGACTGCTAAGGAAGAAAATTATCACTGTAGTACCAAGACCTGAACTGTGTAAGCAAGAATGTTAACATTAAAAAAATGGGGAAAAAAAAAAAAAGAAAGAGGACTTGGCACAGGTTGGAATGCAAACAGACCTGAGGTGCAAAGAAATCAACAGAGAAAAGGGAAAGAGGGGAAGGATGTTATCCTGACTGGAAAACAGATGCAGAGTGCCAGAGCATTTGTATGAAAATAACTGGGAGCAGAATTCAGCTACTAAAATGCTCTCATCCTGTCTTCCAGTCTACTGGAAGTGTGTGTCTACTGGTGTGTCCCATCATGCTCTCCGGTCCATCCTCCCTGGGCACTGTGATCGTACCTGCAGGTATCACCACCAGTCCTTAAGGTGAGTAATGTGAGATTTGGCTGGAAATGCTATGTCTTCTCACTTACTGGAGCATATGAAACTCTTGTAGGTTAGGACTCTGTCACAGGAAGGAAGTGAGTATGCCATAAAATCAGTTAATTCACTGCTTTACTTTGGTTTAGAAAAGATAGGCTTTATTTATTACTCAAATGCAAGACATGAACTCAGTTAATAATTATCTTCAATATCTCAAAATTACCTTCAACCTGGGATCCTATTCATTTAATGCCAGTGCTGCTCAGTAACATGAAAATGTAAGAATGCATTTGTTCTGTTCCATACTTACTGGATTGCATTTTTCCACTCTGAGTACCCTGCCTTTATATATGCAAGTTACTGGCAAAGCCTCTGCCTGCTGAGGGCTGTCCTGAAGACCAGATTTGTTTGTGCAGTGCAAGGTGTAAGGGGTGACTTGAGCTCTGATTCTTCTGGGATGCTGCTTAGATTGGAACACCTTCCTACCAAGTGCCTAACCAGGAGATTTAACTTTGCAATACATACATACTTTTTTTTTCTTTTTTTTTTTTTTTTCCCAAGAATGTGGCTGTAAGCTTACTTGTAAGGGTTTTCCAGAAGTTTCAGCATGTCTGAGGTATTTTCCACTTGGCAGGTCAAATTTAATATTGTTGAGAAATTGTCAGGTTTCAGATGCAGGATCATCAGTTCCTACAGGGACATAGGGATTTCTGAATGAAATCAAAGTACAGTTATGTGCAGCAGTGTTTGCCTTTCACAGAAATCAAGTGGTCAGCCAGGTTGTCCATTTTGTTCTTCAGGATGGATGCTGGCTACAGCTGGAACAGGAAGGAGCACAGCAGAATCCCAGAGCTCCTGTCCTACACAGGAATAAAAAAATGCAGAATTTGTTGGTCCCAGCCAGACAATGACTCCATAATTTTACTTCCCTGCCAGAGATGTCATGGACTAAGCTGTCTCTCTGAGCACTTTGCAGGTCTGTGTGAGCCCATCTCTGGAGGAGCCCAGCCCTAGCAGTGAGTGAGTGGACACCTTTGCCTGTGAAGAAGACTCCTGCCAGGGATGTAAAAGCATGGCTGAATAATGGCACAGCAGTAGGTGCTGCTCAGGGAGGTGAGCTGCCAGTCCCCAGAAGGTTGCATAATCTGAATGCAGGCACACTGTGAAACAGTCAGAGTGGCTAAAAGCATGTTTGATCACCTTAGATCCACTGATGTTTCAAGCTTCACCTATCCCATTGGACTACCGAGATGGGGGATCACATCTAAAAGGAGCTCATCTTCAAACAGGGATGAACAGTTTTGCAAGTCTTGGCACAGGTGTAGCGAAGGTGCTACAGTCTTTCAAGTAACCCTGTGTTTGTGCAGGAGCACCTGTGCACAGTAATTTACTGGCATAAAGTCCACGTAAAAGCAGAGGCTATAATGGAAATGGTCCTGAAGTTCATCTCTTGGCACGAGTGGGTTTTTGAGTTCTGGCCATGAATAGTTTCTTTTGGGCAGTGTGGTCAGGTTGGATGAGCCACAATACCCAGGGGTAATGAACTGGAGGATTTAAGAGGGAGGCACAGGCTTTCAGTCAAGAGTGAGTGGCTGCTGGAAGAGATAGGGCTTTTCTTTTGCAAGAAGTGAATGGTACCTACAAACCGTGTATTTACAAGTATTCTGCACCTGTGGCTTTGCAGGGAGGAAAGACTGGTCACTCTCATTCATTTGGACTGCCTGGTCCTTTATTTGCAAGGAGGCTGAGTTTTAACAAGGTTGTTGTATTTAAATGAAAAGTGATGTGTTTGTATCAGACCAAAAGGACGTTAAGAGTCTCTTTTATATGCATTGATCATTGCGAATGGGAATACAGAATATATGCTGGAGCTGTTGAAGCAGGTTTTTGGCTTTTTTTTAAGGCACAAAATAATTGGTAATATACAGGAATGGGACAAGACAAGCAATGACAGATATTATTTTCACAGTTTGTAGAGTGACAATATTAGAAGATTTACTGTTCCCAGGGGTAAGATGCAGATGTAGCTTTTAGAGGTGAGTTTCAGGAGGAAAGAAAGACACATGTATTGTATCATGTCAGTGCTTTCTCTTCACTATACCAGCCTTCCTTCATAGACTTCTGCTCATGTAGGGTTAGTAATGTTCTCTTGGTAGATGAGATGTTGTTCTGTAGCATTTAATGAAGTGGATTATTCAGAGTTTGAAAAAACAGTTCATTTTCACTCCAAGCAAGAAAACATATAACATGGAGAAGTGCTGTTTGTGTACAAAAAAAATATAAAAACTGTACTTTTGGAAATATCTTGGGATTCTCTTTACAATTGTGTTGTATTTCCAGCAGAGGGCAGGTTTGTGCTACAAAAATCTGTTTGCTAGCTTGAGAAATCCAAAGTGACATTCACCAGGCATGTCCAATCCTTTTCAGAAAAAAAAAAAAAAAAAGTCTTATTCTGTTTTCCTGAAAAAATATGTCATTTTTTTTTCTGTTTGTTTTCTTTGGGTTTTTATAGAACAAATGAAAAAAAAACAGATGGAATTTTACTGGTAACCTTGCTGAAAACTAGTCCCCAAATATATTCCTCTTGTTTTCTAAAACTGTTGTGAAATTGCCAGTGGTTAATTTCTCTCAGTGCAGTTTTTCCCTGATTCTATCACAGTAGGAATATTTCAGAAGTTTTCAATATTCAACTACTCAATGCACTTACTGTTGCACAGATATGACATGGTGTTGTTCTGTTACAGTTATACAGTATAAAATGCTGTTGTACCAGCAAAACACAATTAGAATTAAGGCCCAGAGGCTAAAAAATTGTTAAATAAATAAAAACAAAATAAACAAACAAAAAAATCTCACCATCATTGTATAATCCTGGCATGCAAAACACCAAGGAAAAAAATCAGGTGGTTACATCACATCAACAAGCCCAAGCAGGGTTAACCACATGCCCATGTTTGTGTAATTCTTCTCAATGCCATTTTGGTTTCAAAGTGACATGTTGTGGTAGTGCCAGAACAGGGTGTTCTGAAGCAAAGGAGGTGAATGGTTTTCTCATTCATGTGTCATCCCTAGGAATCTTGTTCTTTCTGCTGCAACTGCTTCACCTTGTGTTGCTTGTGTGTGAATCAGCAAGACAATTTGAGCTCCTCAGTGGATGCACCAGCTTCTGCTTCCTTAAAGTCTTGTTGCTGCTTTTGTTTTGTTTTCTGTGTGATTTTGATCCTTGGATTTTACCTTTTATTTTTCCATTGTCATTTTGCATGCTGTGTCCTTAAATTTCATTTTGATGAAAATACATATTTTGCATGCATTTGTACCCATTAGCTGGTGCTGCTGTTCACTTTCCTATCTGCCATACAAATTCACAAGAAATGCTCTTAAACATTTTTTCTTTCTTTTTGCTGTGCTTTTCATCCACTGTCTTAGATTTGTGTAATTTTGAAAGGTATGGACTAACACAATATGTTGTCATCTTAATCTAATATTTTGACAATCACAGCACAAGTGTAGCCTGCTGCCAACAAGCTGTGCACTGCTGAGTTAGAAGCTTTTTTTTTGTCATTGCTATCCAGGATAATCCCTTCTCCTCACCTTTAAGCTGCTTTTGTAGCTTCCTTTTGTCTGTTATTAGAGGGTGGCAGCATTTTCCTCTACATTTGGACATTGGCTCTCACTCCCTCCAATATTATCATTATTATCTGGATGAGTCAGTAGTAGCTATAGAGAGAGGATACTTCACCAAGTCAGACAGAATAGCCTTCAGTTATCTGGTGAAATGTTAGGGAGGGCTCTTAGCCTCCAGTATGTCACTGGTGTGGACAGTGTTGAACCCAGGTCTCCACAGGTGAAAAACTGGCCCAAGGGACAGATACCTCTTCTAACTCCCTAATCACATCCCTAATAGTTATTAGGGCAGAATAATGTTTCATGACCTTTTGGTTGTACCATTATCATAATATAATCTAGCTGTGAGAGCATTGCAAAGGTCATTGTAGAAATAAAAATATTACCTGCTGTGATCCATACCCTCAGATACAGAGGAAAAGAAATATCTTAATAAATGTTGTGGTATTTGCACTATAGGGCACAGTGCGAGGGTCACAAACCATTATTCTGCACTAGTAATAATGTCACTATTTTATTCTTGCCCAGTGGTTAGTGTATGACATTTCCTCTTGCAGGAAAATTCCTGTGAATATCAGTAACTTAAAATACATTGCCTCGAGGGCCTATTGGTCTCCCACTGAGGTCATTGAAGTCAATTTGCCATTTGCTTACCAGTATCTGGGCACAGGACTGACCCAGTGATCCTCATGATCAAAACTAAAATATTTTTTAAATGAGTTTGGTGTTTTGTTTTCTTTTTCCATTAAAAAGTATTTGTACATCGGACCCCCAGTGAAACATATTTCTTAAAAGATTGTAGCAGATAATTTGTCATATCCATGGGAATTGTCATTACTGTATATGTAGAAGACAGATTATATTATGAAGTTTTATTATAAAAAAAAAATTCAAGTCCTAATACTCATGCGTACTTGTGTGATGATTTGTGACCTGGGAGAGACATATTACCCAATATTTCTTCACTACATCCTCATGTGATAGGTAAATGACTGTTTCCTCTATATGATGAGCAAAGAAATGTATTAATTCAGATTTTTCTTCATTAAATGGCTGGAACTATATAACTGAAACTACAGAATTCTCAATAATATGGCCTGAATTTTGCAGGTGTGGAAGTTGCTGGTTTTGTCTGACAGATTCTTGGTTTTATGCTACTGGAACTGGCAGCCCTGAAGCAGATGGTTTTTTTAAGATAAGGTATGTCAACCATGGTCCATCCCTATGAGATTACAAATTATGATTGAACTCTTAGAGGAAGTGGTGGACAGTTTGTATGCCACTGTGGCCCATGTTGGCATTGACCTTTGGAAACACACCTTAGCAATCAATAAGTTTAATGTACCTCAGGTAATAAGTCTGAGGAGAACTCCACTTCTCATGTGTGAAGAGGCCTATCTGACAGAAAGGAACTATTTGAGAGCTCAGGCAGTGGCAGGATCATATTAATTAATTGCTTTGGATAACGTGGTGCCTGCCTGTAGTCTGGCTCCACTATGGAAGAGGTGATAAATGTTTCCTTCCCCAGCCTCAGTATGTGTCTGTATCAGAGAAAAACACACCAGTTCTGAGGGAAGGGCATAGGCTGTTATTTTTCAAGAGCTTGTGGTCACTAAAATTGTCCCCAGCTGCAAGGGAAGGTTCATGTTTACAATCTGAGGAAGCAGGCAGCATTGCATCGTCCCGGGTGCCATGTCCCGATTGCTTCTCAAACGTGCTGCAGCCAGGCCTGTGACAGAGGAAGGGTTTTGGTGCAGAGCATTGTGAGGGTGGAAGAGGGGCCCTTGTAGATCAGGTGCATCCTTACAGTAGGATTTTGCTGAACATGGAAACACAGTAAGTGGGATCTAGTGGCAAAAGAGCTGTCACGTCTTTGTGATGATCCACTGAGGTCACCTAAGCTGTCACACCAGCCTGTGGCTCTGCCTTGAACATGAATTTTAACTTACTCTCTCCAGACAAAGAAGTGAGAACCAGTCATGTGAGCCACGTCTAGAGCATGAGACAAGGCAAAGTCAGTGTACAGGGCTGACACTCAAGGTGTGCTCCACAGAGCTGGGAAAGACTGGGTCTGCTTCTCCAAGGCCTTGTGACTGAACAGCACAGACTGATCCTGTCCTTGTTTTCCTGCTCCTTTTCTAGGCCAGGACAGCAGACAGGTTTGCATAGTCTGTAGGCAGCTGAGTACAATTTTTCCTGTGGGTGGTAGTATTTACAAAGTGTCCCGCCTTGCCACTTTCAGATTGCTATCACCCTCCCCTGATGGGATTAGGAGCCTGGCTCACAGGCATTGCCTGATCCAGCTGGCTTTCATAGGGATGAGGTGGGTAGTGGTGAGAAAACAGGATGGGTGATGACTGTGTAGCTGTGCTGGTAAACTTTGCTTGGGGGAGGGGACTGAGGGGAAGACATGGGGACAGAGGAAAAAGTTACAATTCTCACCCATAGATGGAATTCCTTTAGCATTTGAAGGAAATTATCAGGGAGCAGACACCAGTCATGCTTTTCTGACTCATTGTCCTGTTTTCAGACAGCATCCCACTCCAGTCTCCTCCTGCCTGTAGCACTGCTGTCCCAATTTATTTCTGTAAAAAGTTATCACAAGAATTTCCCCCTTTAAAAATATAATTAAAGAATTAGTGTTGTAATACATGAAGTTTTGCAATGCGCTGAAATCACTGAGAAAATTAGCTTTCCTTTTTAAAAAATAAAAAGCAACAACATTCATGTCATCTACAACCTGGATGATTTGAGATGCTCTCATGAGCTCTTCTGTAAGTAGAATCTGCCCTTCACTCCCAGATAATCCTAACACAGGATGCCTTCAGAGGGACATAAAGTACAGTTTGATCTTATAATGAATGGTTAGGTAAGAAGACTTGTTCTGCTCCTTAGCTTTGGGAGGAGGAAGGTCTGCAGAAAGGAAGTGTTTTCAATGTCAGTGGCATCCCCAAAAAAAGGAAGAGTGGTCTGTGAGCTACAAACCTGTGTGTATTTTCTTCTAGGTCTGCTTCCCAACTTTTTCACTAATATGCTGTTTGGGAGCACTGAAGAACAGGCAACTGTCCCTTTCCAAGCCTCTTTCATACAGTAGAGCCCATAGGTGAAAGGCTGGTATAATCACAGTATCCTTGAGAAAATTGCTGTAAAGACTGATTTTGCCACAGGTAGTTTTGGAAGCTTGACTTAGCATGTCTTTAGCAGCAGCCACAAACACTTTCACTTCTGGGTCCAGAGTTCCAAGGATCAGCTTAGTCAGCAATAGAAACTCAGTCATCTCATTTGATACCCTTTAATTAGACATGCATACATATATAAATGCATAGATTATCTAATGCCTCCTACTGCAAATTTCTCACTGAAATTAATGAGGTTATTCAAAGAGTAAACTATGAGTAATAATGAACAGTATTAGTACTCAGCATGACTAATAGTGGTAAGAGGGAGAGTCTTAATGACTTAGACAACGAGGGTCTGCTGGGAGTCAGCGTAATGATTTGCACAAACAATTCCTTTTCAGAGTGGTGAAGCTTGGAGCTTACTTGGAGCCAATCATTAAACTACAGACCCCATTTATCACCGGCGTCTTGATCTCTGTCTCTGTGCCTTTCTCAAGGCACAGCTTACATGTGTGGCAGAAAATGAGTCATGCCCAGGCAGTTGGTCTTCTGATCCCAGTTCTGTTTAATGTAGTCTGCATCTTTGCAGCAACTTTTATTGAGAGATCATGTTTCAAAAAGCCTTTGACAAAGCTTGTCACAGGGTCTTATTTTTCACTTGACTGGGAGAGAGAGCATGAGATGAGGAACTGGCTAAGCAGAAAGAAAAAAGCAGAATGAGATTGCATTTTGCTACAGTTAACTCTTCCTGGTGCAGTGCCTGGGAGTGTGTCTGAGGTTAAGCTGTATTGTAGTATATTAGTGTCTCTGAAGGATCTAGAAGATTGGAAAAAAGTGATGCAAAATTAAAAAGCAACATTCATGAAAGTTTTTAAAAGAATGAAACATGAGATTGCTTTCCATGGTATTGGGTGCTAGATGGTCAGCTCTGAATAGATGTCAGTGTATATTTGAAGTAATTAAGACAAATTGATGTGTATATATTACTGTAGAGTCATACACAGTAAAATAAAGTATGCTCTCACGCTACTCATGCTTGCTGTAATTGCAAGTTTTTAGGGAAAGGCATGATGAAAATTAGTTTGAAATGGGAAATGAGAAAATTAATATTCTTCCTCAACTATAAAGCAATCAGAACTTCTTCAGAACGAATACTGAAAAGGTGAATCTTTTTTATCATTGTAAAAACTCCAGTTCCTTTCTAGTTCTTATTTCCAGTTCTTGCCAGTGCTTCCCCATCTGTGGTGCCTCTGCTTTTCTCATTATATATTTTTTGGTAGTTTCATGCCACAATTACAAAAATCTGTGAAATGTTAACATTTTAAAGAGATCCTTGGTCAGGCTGGATTTAGGAAAATAGGGTCAAGAGGTTTGGAAAAAAGGCAAAACTGGGTTTCCAGGGTTTGTCCTAATCTCTCATTCAGATGCTGCTATGGCACCTAATTTTAACAAGTTCCATGACTAGAATAATAAATTAAACCAAATAGACGTATCAGATGCTCATCCAAATAATGAGCATCTGAAAACAGGTCATTTCAGGCTGTCTTAATTGAAAATGTTATCTTGGGGATTTATAATCCAGGTCTGGACCAGAGTAATATTTAACATTTTAGTTTGTTAAATGTCTCCTGTTGGCTGAGGAAAAATGTGAGCCAAGGTGGGAAAGGATTAGTTCCAATAGAAAATTTTTCAGATACTGTTTGTTTATGATGAAAACTCAGAGCAGAGTAATCTCTGTATTAGGGCCACATAGAGTCAACCTCCTCTCAGCAGTAATTTTGCAATATGATTAAATCACCAAAGGCATACTCAAAGTCACTCAATCCATTTTAAATCTTCTTTTATATCGCACCCAAGTCCAAGTTTTCTGATGCTGTAGGCTAATGAAAAATAAAACCTATGCTGACTATCCTAAAGGAGAATACTACTGTAAATGTTCTTGAAAAGCTGTATCATAAGCAGCATCTAAGGGATGCAATTTAAAAATAATTCTTGCTTGTAGGCCTCTCATTATAACATTGGCCTAAATATGACGAGGCCCCATCTGTTTAAATGCAGTTGTCAGCTGCCTGGTTGTCTGATTACTGCACTATTGCCCCTGTTGTGTACTGGAAAGTAAGAGCTTTAAGGTAATGTGGGTCCTGGGGTTCAGTTAACCACCATAGCATGACTTTTCCATTAATATGACCAAAACAACTGCTCCTTTTCTGTTTGATGGATTAGATGAATAGGCTTCTTCTTTACAGAAGAAGACTCAGCAGGTTGATTGTTGCATGAGGCAATGAAGGTCAGGCAGGGGGGCATTACAAAACTGATGAATTATTCTGATTGATGGAACTTTTATTCCTAGGCATGCAAGAATGGGAATCTCTTTTACAAGAGCTAACAGAAGGCATGGCAGAATAACAAGAATGTTCTTGTTGATTTATCTGCAGCTGGTATTGGGTCTGCGGTAGTGATTAAGTGAATAGCAGCAGTTCTATCAAATGTTTGCAAAAGTGAGCAAAATCAACAGCACATCAAAATCAATGGAATTCAGAGCTCTAGGCTATAAGTTTTACATAGACTGTGCATTTTCATGTAGCACAGGGATTCACTATGAACACTGTCTGATCTCATCATTGCTGTGGCGAGTGCAGTGTGCTTTCAAGAGTACAGTTTACATGTGGCAAGTTGCAGTTTGCTGTTTCTTCTCAAATCTTCTCTGAGTTTTAAATCAAGGCCTGAAAGTGAGAAAAACCTGTACGTATGGTTATTGTAGACAACCTGCTTGTCGCTCAGCAGCAGACTAAGTTATCTTTTAAAGAGTGTTTAAACATCTGAATAAATTACAGGGGGAGTTGTTTGGGGTTTATCTTGTTTTTTTTTAACCTTGTTTTATCTTGTTAAACTATTGAAATGTATTCAGAAATCTCCATTGCAAAAGAATAATGGGCAATGAACTTTTATATGTGGCAGCTGTTAATTACATCCTTCCCCCTTGCAAAGGAGATCATTGTGTGTGGTATAGCATTTTTGCTATCTCTTAAGTTAGCTCTTTGTCCTATCCCCTAAATAAAGCAGAAGAGAGAAATACTGCAAATGGAAGAAATTCTTGATACCTTTGGAATTACTCATCCACTGTGTTGGAAACTGTGAAGAAATCTTTCTTATTGTGTATTCCTCTTTGTCTGTTATTTTGAAAGAAAAAAGCTGCCACCAGCCAGCCAGAATCACCACTTAGGTCTTCAATAAGCAGCTGCTAGGAGCTTGACTTAGAAACGAGACAGAGAAGAGAAGTGGAAAAAATCCTCTCCAAGAGGATGGGAAGGAAAGAGAGCTTTTACAAGACAGAATTTTTGGATTTCCTTCCTTGCAAGTATATTACTAAAAGTTGCCTTTGTTTTTCAGGAGGGAAATGCTGCTAGTGAAGTAATTAAGGGTGAACCATTGTGTCAAGGTAGCTTGCTAGGGCCTGGACATGTGTTTCAGATCAGCTCTCGTGTCGGTGCTGATTCTTATATCAGCACCAACCAGTGAATACCAGTGAGGTTTCGCTGTTGACTCAATTGTGAACAGTGTTCTGTCTCCTTAATGGTTTATGAAGCTGTTTATGATACCTAAGATCTTCCATTTGCTCTCCAGAGAATGTGCTCTTCATACAAAACTGCCCATCTGATCACCCTCATTTTTTCTATTTTGTCAATAGAATTAAATGGACATTTTGAAGATTTAGTATTCTCTTATTCCAGGAGTCCACACAAGTATGGACTATGCAGGCCTAATAACTAGATAAATATATTTTAAGGCAATGACCACGTTTACTGACAACAGTGTTATCATTCTAATGCTTGCACAATATTAACTATTGTACAGCTTTCTTGCACTTACTGTCATCACATTCTTCAGACTAGAAAGAAAATCAAATCATTGCAAATAGGTTTGAACACTTGGCATTGAAGAAGTTGGAACATAGAAAAAATAACTCAGGAGGAGACTGTTGAAGTGTTTGCTGACTGCCATTTGTTTGCTTACAATGTACACATTGGTTCAGGTGAACGCATTGTCCAGGATTAAAGCTAGACAAGACCTGGAAGCTAACCCATTTCATTTTTGACTCAAACATGTTTAATTTTTGTCCATTTTCTTTTTCCTTTTTGTTCTCTTTTTTGCTTGCTTTCCATCTCCTTGTGTGTTTTCAACAGTTTCTGAGTTCTTGCTTGAGACAGAATAGGAAGTACCAAAAGAATCTGGCAAGATCAATTATCTCAAACATTAATTAGTCCCTCAACAAGTTAACCCACCTGGCATGCTACTGGGGATGGCTTTGTGTGCTTGAGAGAGATGATGTGAGGGTGGTTACTTAACCCTCACTGCAAATGAGAGAACAGTTTTCAAAGTATGTTTAGTAAGTTTAGACTCAAGGATTTCTTGGAAAGAAATCTTGGAAATATTTGATGGAGGAGAAGGAGTGAGTTAGGCTCAGAATTCAGCAATTCAGACAAGTTAAATCTTTGAGAATGGGCTTTAGACTAGTTACTTATTAAGTTACTTATTTTGGCAATGAGGATGGCATATGTATCTCCTGTTTTCAGGCATATTCCTGTGTTTGTTCTTTTTTCCACCCTTCCTACATGCCTCTAGAAGTGATGCTGCTACAGCAGCATGTGGGACAGAGTTGTGGGTAGGAGCAGAAGACTGATTTGAATGAAAATAAGCTGGCTGCAGATAGTTGCATATCACTTGGGTCAGGCTCCAGTGTGGTCCCCTGTGTAGCCCTGGTGCAGTTGGCCAGCACTAGTAAGGGGTGGTGCAAGATCACTTTCTTCACTAAGATTAGCCTACTTTCCATACTTGGCAGGGTTTTTTTCTTTTCCTCCCATAACTTACAAAAGGAAAACCAATATTTTTTGGTTTAATTTCTTCCTCAATTTTACCTCATGAACAGGCATAGTTTAAATAGGGAATTTTAAGAACGTGGATCCATTTTCCGTATATGGAACTTTCTTTGTAATTTTAGGGAACTAAGGAGATTGCCATCAGTAGCATGGAATAGTGTTGATAAATCCAATTGTATATGTAAATTAATTAGAATCATATAAATCCACATCTCATTTTGTGGAGATGTCTAGCTATCAATCTAGACATGCTATGCATTAAATATGCATAATTATGGAACAGCTATTTCCATAGTGGCGAACAGCTGACTGAAATTTGGCTTTCCAGAGTGAAATATATTTATTTAGTGATCCTTTATCTAGTGTTCTTTGCTCACATCAAAATTGACAAGATATGAAAAATCTCCCCAACCCTCTGAAAATACACCACTTTGACAAATAATATGAGGAAAGTTCAAATATTAAGTGATGCCTGAGACACATACTTTTAGATATATTAACTTTTAAGCAGCAGTGCTGATCTTCTTGGAGGAAGCATTGTTTTAGAAGACTGGCAGTCAGGTGACAGTCATCAGTCTGCTTTCTCCTTTTAGCTTTTGCCTGTGGAAACATTCTATTCAGAATCATTATCTGCATTGCAAATATATTTGTAGTAATTATGCCTCTGCAGGCTAGATGAGCCATTTCGTTTTTATTGTGGCATAAAAAAGGTTTTGAAATCTCTGTACCAAAGTAATTAGCAGAAGTGAAGGAGGAGATCATGGGGCTGGAATTCTTTATTTCACTCAAGTAACATGGATTTGCTATAGCAAATTGGAGAAGGCTGATGTTTCGCTCTGACTTCATCGATACTGTCGGTGCCGGAACAGCCATGAGTGCTGTGCAACTGACTAATGGATTTACTTGGGTGATTAATGCCTATTATCTACTTTACTTCAGAGTCTGATACTTGCTAAACCAATTTTAATACCTAGAAATATGCTGAAATCACCTCAATTTCTTGCAAAATTGCTTCCTGTGAATCGCATGCTGCTTAATGCAAGCTAAAACATGCAGCTGGTGATACCATTAGGGAATAGGCCTGCAGAAAAGACAAAACTAACTTTAAAAACTATCATGTGTTTAAGACACAGCATGAATTTGGAGCTAGCATCTCCCAGCTGTAGTAATGCTCCCTTTTTTCCAGTACCTAGCATCTTCTGGACAGACACTGTCTCAATTAATCTGTACTTCAGTGCAGGCTCATGGGGCATGCATGGAGGTGAAATGTTACCAAACCCTAGTCAGATGCATAATTCCTATCAAAACTAATGGGAATGACATGCCTACATGTTAGTGTGTGCACATGGACTGATGCTATCCTGTGACGCTATTTGTGATGGTGCAGGGGTTTTGCAATGCCAAATATGTGTTATATTAAGTGTTGTTATATACCAATGTTAACGTTTGTCTGTTATCGTGATCCTTTTGAAATGTTGTACTCCTTTCCCTATTGCACCTGCCATGTTTCTCTTCTCAACCAAGACTTGTGTTATTTGCACAACCTCTGTTCTCCAAGGCCATCACACTCCTCTTTTTATTCACCCTCTTCTCAACTCCTTATGGCAACGTTTTTCTTTTCCTCTGGAGAAGTCCCAGAACAGAGCTTCTGTGTTTTCAGTGAGCAAAAGGCAGTTACATTTGCTAGAGGGATCATTCACCAAAAAATTTGTGGAGCATCAGCATTACATGTTTTGTGACATTGTGCCAGGGACATTTGCCAGCTTCTTTCTCCTTTCAGAGGTCTTGAGATTAGTGGTAGAGAGAAAAAGGTGATATCCTATAGGACAGACCCTGTTTTTTGTCAGGGCTAACTGACCAAAGGTACTGTTTATGTGACTGTCTTCCACTTCTAAAGTTAATCTTAAGAGCTAGTTCAGACACTTCAAAGTCCTTTTAGATTATACTGTGTATCAGTAACCTAAGAGCCAAGCTCTGCAAACCAGTAAAAGGTGTCTTTGGGAGAAAGGCTGCACTGTTTCCCTGTTATACATTGGTTGTTGAGGCACAGATTGCCTTTCTCTGTCTTGCTATGGAAATTGATTGCTGAGTTGTAAATTGAATTGAATCAGAGCCCCAGTCTCTGTAACAGTACCCTTTCCAATTGTTTGCAACAGGGCAGTTTTCATAGAAGTGGGATTTTGCTGCAGGTGTCTTCTGACTCTTCTTTCAAGGTTTGGCATAGGTGGCTTAAGCAGGTTAATTTATAGGGGAGGTGACTTGAATCACCACTGGGAAGAGCCAAATGTTGTGGGCAGGCTGTCCAGACAGTGCTGTGCAATCCCTTCTTGCCCTTGGGGCTACAGACTTGGATTTCACTCTTTTTCCCATGCCTCTTTAGCCCCAGTAGTTTTCCAATATATGCTTGGTAACCTGGAGAACTTCAATTAATGTTTTTCCTCAGAGCAGAGAAAGACAAAACTGCAGTCTAGTCTGCTCTGCTCTGAAGGTTTAGAGCCAGTGAAATGAATGATCTGAATGTAATGGCTGCGCATTGTCAGGGGAAGGGGAAGCCCTGTATAAGGAGGAATCCATATGGCAAAATGCCCTTGATGGCAGGGCCTCGGATGCGCACGGAATCAATGGTGTGTGCACTCATGTGTTAACAATTCTGTATGAACGTGGTGACCTTCAGTCTTGTGGTCTTTGCTAAGAGTTTGAGAGCCAAGTAGAGCTCAAACAACTTGAGGAATATGTCTCTGCAAATTCTGGCATGCCTTGGCCTTTTTTCTTGTGCCAAGATGAGCCTCCAATCATCTGCACGATGCTCCCAGCACAAATTCACCCTTTTAACCTCTTAACACACCTTGTATATGTGCGTGTACATCTTCACGCTCTTAGCTGAAAGGGAGCCAGAGATGGCAAGCACTTTTGGGGAGGATAAGTAGGTACAAGTTAGATGGATCTACAGGGCTGGTAGGTCTGTAGTTCACACAGGCAAATTGAGTAATCTGAGAAAGAGGAATGCTCTATGAGCAAACCATGCAGGAAACTTTCCATAACCAGTGAAATAGAAGGTAAAATCAGGTCACAAAACTTTGACTTTATCAGGTCTCACAATCTTTAATCAAATTACTATTGATGTAGTTAAGCATGGTATAGCTTAGGCAATATTCCTGAAAGAGGGGAAATGGGGAGAAAAACCTTGGAATGGCCCCCGAAATCTCAGTTTTTCCTCTGATGTTAGCCTGTTATTGTTGTCAACAAATTTTTATCTCTTGGTGTTTCCCCCACCAACCTTTGCACAAATTATGTTTAGAACAACCCAAACTGCCCTGCGTATTTTTGATCCTGGGTCTCTTTGTCTGATCCATGTGAATGCAATGATAATGTGAAATCTGCTACTGGCTGTTCAAGCTTCTGGAATATGATGTTGGGTATGTGAGAGCTCCATACCTTTAATTATCAGTTGACTAAGGCATGTCCTCACGTGATGAAAAAGACATTTATTTCTTTATTTGTTACATATCCACTGCAGTTCTGGGTCAGGCTAAAGCCTAGGATTTCTTGTCCCTCTTTCCACCATCTCCCCTGGCCCACAGTTAATGTACTTGCTCTGACTGGTCATTTGTTCATAACAAGGTCAACTTGAAAGTTTGGTTGGCATAGGAATGTTGTTTTTGCTCTTTTTATCTGCATAACTCTCCTCACAAAAATACTACTTCAGGTGCAGCTATACCACAAACCCCCCTGCTCTAGCTCTCACCTTCTGCTCTCCCAGCCATAGTTGCAGTTGCATGTGTTTGTAACAGCACAGCAAATCCAGGCATCACCTGGGTTTGAGTGCATCTATGTAGGGAGGGCTGTTGGAGCCAGTTTCTCACCCCAGCAGCAGGTTCCCAGCGTGCCTTAAGTTCAGGTCGTGTCACAGTCTGAAGCCTTCCCTAACACAGAGCTCAGGGCACTGATCATCACAGCCTTGTGCTGCACTTTAGCTCATACAGAATCTGCCTGGGCGTTTGGAATTGTCAGAGTGCTGTGCTTTCATATACTCACGCAGGACTAAAAGCAAAGAAGTTCTGTCACAAAAGTCTGTCTGCTGCTCGCTGTGATAATTGTTGCCCCTTGAGTAGCAAAGGAAATGTGACAGGGCTGGGCACAAATAATTTTTTAAAAGCCCACTTAGAATGGGAGAGTTTCCTTAGAAAACTCTTATCTTTGGCTTTAGGAGTTCTATAGAATGGGCTATACAATGAAAGACTTCCTAAAGCCTTTCACAAAGGGGGAATTAGCCAAGTGCTATTCATAGAACTCTATGTCTGTGCTGAAAAGGTAGCAAGCATCCATTCTGCAGGGCGCTCCCCCACAATAGCCAGGAGTTACTAAGCCTTTCAAAGGCAATAATGCTTTCAGTCTTTGTGTGCCTCCAGTCCCCACAAACGACCCTATAGTTTGCTTGGGTACTTAGTAGAAAATGTTTCAAATAGCCCATTTTCCTGAGCTGCCAGTGTGCTAACAGTTTCCCTGACAACTTAGCTATAGTAATTTCTCCTGCTTTTTTTTCTATGCTGATTTCCCAAGAACTGGTAATTTCAGTTAATTCGCTCTTGGGAATATGGGAGCGAGATATTATGTTTGTTTTCCTGTGATGAATTCTGCATGAGTGGTTTTGCCCTGCAAGCAGGATGCAGGGAAAGGAAATTTTAAAAAAAAGCTTATCAAACAAAAGAAGGGAAATAAAAGAGAAGAAATGGCAAATTAAAAAGCCATTTAAATGATGGAGAAGAAAGAAAAGGATATCATTCTTCCTTGCTATGAATAACTTATTTTTTCTTTTATTTACCTTATTTACAATTGTGTGAATTATAACAGAAATAGTTTTTTAATTATTTGTTGAACTTTACAGTCTTGTAGTAGGAAAAATATTGGTGTCTGTAGCCTATATATTAAGAATCTATAGTGTAAGCCACATTTTAGAAAGTATGAAGTGAATTCTCCATTTTTAATGAAATGGATCATATTTTCAGTGTTTCTTGACTACAGGAGATCTATATGTGCAACTCTGATAACAACTTAAAAAAGAGAAGATTAACTTTAGAATGTGTCCATCTCAGCTTAATTCCAGTTGGTGTTGGAGTGTATGGTAATTGTACGTTACTAATCCTAGCTGTTGACTACTAGTTACAGCCCAAAGGCTCTGTTTAAAACCATTAGTTTTCCAGAGTGTGAGGAAGCATGAAATGTACTGCTGGAAATGGAATGTGTGTGTGGGTGCTGTGTATTGAAATTCTCACAGAGTATCCCTGCTATGCCTTTCCATCTGGATTGTGTTCATAGGTGAGCCTTTCTTGTTCTTAGAATGTATCAGGATAATTTTTCATCAGTTCTGTCAGCTATTGAACATTTAAAGACAACACAGATACAAAAACCCTGTTAGTGCGGGGCAGACTCACAATAACACTGAGTTATGGCTTCAGAGGTCATTAAAGAGTGAAGAACTGAAGTCGGGTGAAGCATCCATATTTAATGGCCTCTGTTTTTTACTTAAGACACTTAAGTTCACCATTAAGATCACCATTTAATGATCAGTATTGCTAAATCTGACATTGTTCAGAGTCCAAGATGAAAGCTTCTGCAAAGCAACAGTAGTTGTAAAGTTCCCTTTAGTCCTGGGTTCCCAAGAAAGGCCCTGATGAACTTGCTGAAGTCTGCTTGTCTTCAAAACATTTCACTGAGGCCTTTGGCATCTCACTAAGGCATTTAGCATCAAGGATGTAGGGTTTCAGCTGAACTGCGCCCCGTTCATCATCACCCAATCCATCACAAAAACCTTGTCTGCTTTAGGGTTACAGAGAGAGATTACAAGCGTGTAAAACCTAGAGGGTGGGAGGTGACCTGATGTGGAGATTCCCCCTCCAGATAAAACCTTTCTGCTTGTCTGCTTGGGAACTATTGCTACGGTTTTAGCCAGTAGAGGAAGGTGTCACACGTGCGTAAATCACACGTTCTGCATCAGGCAGCCGGGCTCCTAGAGGAGGGCACCAAGCCCAGCCCAGCACTCATGTGGAGGGGCTCTTATTCCCTTGCGTGCTATGATTGCTTTAATTTGCTTTTCTAAGCTGCTTTCTTCTAGGAGAAGCTGAAAACAGAAAATACAGTAAAAATCATGTTGTTCTAAGAACACATTGTAAGAAGCAAGAGTTTATTCATTTAGTCAAGCAAGTAAGTGTTCAGGCAAAATAAATAATAATGTCCACCACTTGCAATGGCACACAGATATTTTCAGGTGCCTGTTACATGACTTTTAAGAGCTATTCTGATAACACAGTAATTATTATTATGAAGTAATGATGTATAATGGTAGCATTGAGATACAGGAAGTATATAGAACAGCTACTGAGTGCTGTATTAGTTCTTTATAATAATATCAGAGCTATGTTTGGGACGGTCTGCTTCCCTGCACAGGTGTACCACATGGGTACATATTAAAAATTCTTTGATGTAGTTTGTGACTGGATTTTTGTTTGTTTGTTTTGAAGTTATTATTATTATATGTAATGTAATTGTAGGCCATTAGACATGGGAAAAGGAAACTGAGAGAACAGTGGAAAATCACTGCATACTCAATAGTTCTTGTCTTTATAGCGGGATTGATCTGAAGCAACATAGAAAGACAGTTGACATGGATGATGGCTGCTTACTTGACAGATGTCTGTGTATATAGAGACAAAAAAGTACTGAGCCTCAACTGTTTGTGAAGAAGGAGATGCTCTCCATTATGACTATTCTGGGGAAATCTTGTTTCTCTCCATGCGCTGAGCAATAGGATTCAAGATCACAAGGATGAGCTGGATTTTGGAGCTGGCACAGCCACAGCTGACGCCTCTCTATACTAAACAAGATTTCTTGGGAGGTAGGTGGACAGGGTTGCTTCAGAGCATTATCTGTATCAGTTCACTTGTCACCATAAAATTAATTTAAGAGTTTGGAAGGCCATCAAACTTCCATGAGAATTGCTGTGTTCACTTAAAACATGACTGACATAATGGCTGATTAATTAAACCCTCCTTGCTTTGTTTATAGCAAGATTAGATGATATAGATTATTTTTATACTATCCAACTATATCCAATAATATTTTGTCTCTTTTACTGATGCTCATAGAGTTCCTTTGTGACCGTACTTTGAAACATGGATAATAGTTTCAAATGTGTGTTTGAGTTTGGTATGCCTTATAGTTCTGTTCTTGGGCAGCATCTCACAACCATCTTATCCAAAGGAAAAAGAAAATAAAATTGAAAAAGGGCAGATGCAGCCTCAGGCTTTACTTTAAAAACACATTCCTATTGATGTGACTGGAAAAAGGCTAGACAATATGACCTTGATATCCTCCACCTTAAATGCCTGTATTGAATGTGTGAAGTGATCTTTGTGTATAATTTTTTCCTTCTCCCTGTTTTAGAGGCTTTCTTTTTGTTCTTTAGATTATTTCGGATGCTGACTTAGTACTGTAATGTTGTCATGGCAGGAAATGTCTGTATATGGATATCTTGCAGCTAGACTTCAGTAATTCCCACACAGACTGTCAGTCCTATGCAGTGACTATGTATACTCTGTCCTCATGTTGGCAAGAGAATTCAATTGTGTTCCTACAATGGGATAGGATTTAAAGTTTTAGTTGCTTTTGTTTCTTATGGAAACAATGGCTTCTGACCATTGGAATGGAGAGTGACATGGCCTCTTACACAGAACTTTTATCCATGTTAGGGAACTGGTCAGACTTGGTTTTAAACAAAAGCTTCAACCTGATACAGGAGAGACTTCAGGGTCTGCACTTTTCTTTCCTCCCTTCACACTCAGCAGCTCAAATTTTAATGTACACATATAGAAATTAAGAACTTACACTGAGTAAAATGTCAACATAGCCAGACAGCTTTAATTGTTTTCTGACTACCTCCCTGGCAGACAGTGAACAAATATCCATGCAAGCCAACCTCTTGATAGCATGATAGAGCAGTTTCAATAGGGATTATCACTTCTAGTATTTATGATAAAATTCCAGGCCAATACGTGGTGAAGGTACCTGGGACAATTGGAGTTTAGACCTTTCTAAGAGTCAATAACAGTCAATAGTGTTGCATATCCCCCAAAATTTGATTTAGAAAAAAAAAAATTAAAATAAGTTAATGATCATCTTTTTGGCTGTGAAATATAAGAGACACTCTCTGCAATCAGTTCAATATTTTATTTGTGAAAGTTCAACCTTATCCTAACTCCATTATAATTCCAGCCTGATCTGCCCTTATCCTTCATATCCTTTATTCGGTGCTTTCATTTTTCAGGCCTTCTTGCTAACTGTTCTTTTTGGCCATATTAGTCCTATGAAGTTAGTGGAAGACTCATTAATACCAGTGACACTGGGCTAGACCCTTTCCATTTTTCTCAGCTAAATCTTTTTCCTTATGCTATATGTCTGTGAGGAACACCAAAGATTCTCATGCCCAAGTGACACTTCTTTTTATCTGATTTCATTTGGAAAATGATTTTGAAGTTTTAGGTTGTTTATTCAGAAAAGCTGCCTATAATTATCTCATCAGCTACAGATGTAAGCTGTGCTTCAAGAAATGTTTTTCTGCTTTGGTTCTTTTTGATGGTGAGGTGTGTTTATTAGATTCTTGGAACAGGTGACAGCATCTGTTCTTATGACCAATGTAAAACTTATGATAGTCTGTAAATAAAGTGCCTGGGAAAAAAAAAACCCAAGCAACTCTGAAATCAGCAGAGCAGAGATTTTCTTTGATTACTGCTTGACTCCTAAGATAACAGCACTCGGTTAAGTGGAAGGGCATAATTGTGCTAAATTGTGGAGTTACCTGATTGAAAACAAACCAAAACAATCTAACCTGTACTTTGAGTACTTTGACCATATTTTCACCTTAAATCTTTCTTTGTTAGGGGTACTTCTTGCACAGATCCAGTTCTAGATAGGCTTGTCATATTTGCCTTAAGAATGTCATCTAGATACAGATAAACTGTACTACATAGTCTTAAAATACTACAAATGCAATGAGGAGATAGTTCTCTCTTTCCCAGAATTGCATTGTTTGGACTTTTGGCAACTAAGAGAGCCTGGGTATGAATTAGCTAGAAAACAACCCCAAGATACAGCATATATTAGTGAACAAAACAACTCCCTCAACCTCAATTCTGAAAGTTTTCATAATGGCTCGATGCAAAATTATCCCGTTTCTCATGTCCATATATAAAGCTTATTGCTTGTAGCTGTGGGCTGTTTCATTTTTCCCTATTCTAAAATGGTAAAATTGAGGACAAGTGACCTCTCCACTGCAGATTATTAGCAGGACTAGGAGCAGAATCTGGGTTTGTCTCCTTTTCCCACTCCAGTGCTTCCACCCTTTGAAAAAGATAGAGATATTATTCATAGAAGTTGATGAATATTTTTTTCGAGTGTAACTTGGGAAGCCGCATTTGAGTTGGTCATAGAAAAACTATTTAACAACTGGGAGTAATTTTTTTTTTTTCCATAAGTTGTTACGGCATTGAGGGCACTAATGACTATGTCCAGCTTTCCCAAGGGATTTCCCTCACCCTGTCCCTGGCTCAAACCCCCCTTCAGCCTGGCCCTGCCCTGGTGATGCTGCTGCAGAGTTAGTCTCCAGCTCCCTGCAGACCCTCACTTCCTGACCATGGACCTGTACAGTACCTTGAGATAAGTCACAGGAGTTGATCCATTTCCAGATCTGCTTCAGCATAACAGTTCCTCTTCTCCAGTGGTCAGTATAGGATGCTCTAGGGTAAGCATAGCATGCTTTTAATTAGCATGTATGAGATTGTGTCCTCAAAGGAGCCTCTTCCATGTTGCAACGAGTTCTCTAAATAATGAACCTGGGAGCATGTAATTAGCTGTCCTTCCCCTTTGAAAAAATGGTTACCATAACTCTGTTTTATAAATGTGTAAACCCTGGTAGAATCTTGCCTGTCTTGGATTTCAGTGACACTGACTGCAGGGTTTGGCTGAAATTCTTATATTACACATATATGTATAACAGCTTTCTTATCAGCTTTGAATTTATCATCTTGCAGTTTGCTTCAGCATTTTCTTGGCTCTTATATGAGGTAACATAAATATCTACTTCACCGATTTTTTTTTAAATCATTCGATGTTTTACCAACTTCTATCACCTTGTCCAATTCATGTTTCTTTAAAATCTACTCTAACAAGGGAGCTGAGATCCTGTCTAACTAAAATCTGGGAAATAAAGCAGAAGTGAAAGCCTAGATCTAGCAAGACTGGTGCTCAGTTCCTCTGTGCCAGTAGAATTAGTCTGAAGTATCTATATGAAGCCTGAGATTAAGCAGACCGTTAAAAAGGTCTTTAGGTCCTTACAGTCAGGCACAATAATTTTCCTGATCTTCCACAGCTGGAAGCCTGTGGGCCCCATCGGCCTGGGTTGCTCTGTCATCTCTGTGTTGCTCTGTCATCTCATCTCTTGACACAGAGTGGAAGCTTTGCTGCAGTTAAAGTAATTGCCAGCTGTTTGTTGAGCTGTAATAACTGTGTCATGCATGTGTCCAAATTTCAAAGAAATCATGTTGGATTAGACAAGTGACTAAATAGATCTTAGCTGTCTAGTGCCTAAACCTTGCTTTTTGTAGTAAGCATGTAAATACCCAACAGTTGATTTTTCTGGCATTTGTTTTAGTGCATTTAAAATCAATGAGCTTGACTTTTCTCTCCACACACATTGTGGAGTCATGAATATGCTGTCAAAGGATGTGAGAGATGCCAAAATGCCAATCTATTGGGTACTAGCAAAGGGAACTTGAGGCGATGGATAAGGACAATTTTTGAGTTAAGAACTAGACCTAGTAAAGCTAAAACTCCTCACTGGTAGTTTCAGGTGTTCTTTTATTACACCAAGCAGTAATAATGCCTTCTACTGAATTTCTCTGGTTTTCCTCTATTAATGTATACAAAAGTGAAGAGTCACACACTACACCTCTCCATTCTTGCAGCTGGAACTATTCTTCTGATATCTTTGAAGGTAGCTCACTGTTTTGTTCTTTAGATCTTTGTTCTCCAGTTTCCTTTTTCAGTCCTCTCCACTTGTTTGCTACAGTAGCTCCACATTTTTATTCCTGTTTCTTGGGCCACTATTCTAAGAGATTAAGATAAACATTTGAGGGGGTTTCTAACTGGGCAAGGCAAAACTTCTGTGGCCAGGAAAAACATTTCAGCTGTATGAAACTATTGTGGCTGAAACCATAGAACTAGCAGGTGATGGGGTAGTGAACCAAGCATAGATATTCTGCACAAATATTAAATACCAGGAAATGCCAATGATATATCTTTGTTGCAAGGTTAAATGAAATTCTTGCTTATGTGGCAGCTCTGCTCTGAGAGCAGAGACTTCTCCACAGCTCAAGGATATTGGGCAGCCTTCAGTGGGCATTCCTGTGTGTTCCTGTATGTTCCCCTAAGCTTTCTTGGCATTGCAGTCCCTGATATTTTGTACTTGTATTTTTGTACTTTTGTATTCAAAGTTAGCTCAGGGGTGTTTCACACCTATCAAAACCCTGGAGCTGTATTCCATGACATCTATCTGTCCACTTGCTTGAGTAGGCCCATCTGAATCTTTTCTGTGACAACCACCCACCCATGAGATAGAAGTCCAAACTGCTGTAACACATCCTCTGTTCAAAAGAAGCCTGTGATACAAATAACCTGTTGTCATATGATGGTATAATCTCATTAAACAGTTTACTGACAGGATATCATAAGGATGTGTGCATGTCTGTTCACATAAGAACTTTTTAATTTTTTTATGAGAGTTTGATCAGATTTAAACCCACTTTTTAATTCAGAATAATCCTGATGAATGAGTATTTACTGATCATCCCTTCTCAAAAATACACTTTCAGACAACTTTGAAATACAATATAAACAGTGAGGACTTTCTAATATTTTTATCTGAGTAAAAAAATAAAAGAAAACTAAATTTGAAGGCATCAGAAGTTATTACTGAGAATCAGCAGTGAGAATAATTCACCATGTCTATACTAATACTTGTGATTTTGTTCAGGTAGAGAAAGCAAAAGAAAATGATAATCAGACAGCCTGACAACAGCCTCTGCACACAGTTTCTGTCTCTCTGGAGGAGGTGGCACTCAGTTTACTGCGCCATTCAAGTTCAGAACAGTTCCCCACTGTGGCCACAGTTTGCGACAACAAAGCTGGTTTCAGTTTGTGCATCTTATTCTAGCCCACCTCAGCAAAACTGGGTCTAGATGCAACACTGAACTTCTGCCACTGACATCTGAACAGCATCTGGCTATGCCAGGAGGGATTCATTGTAAGTGCACACGGGATGTCTTGCTTCCTCTTCTGCTGCACACTGCCTTGCAGTCAGTTCTGCATCGGTGACCTGTGCCTTTCAAAGGAGGAGATGGGGCACTGCTGTCATCCTCTCAGCCCTGCTCATGTGTCCTGCTGCCTTGTAGAGCAGGGTGGATAAAAGCACTTGAGGTCCTGCTTTGTGCTCTGCTGTGCCTCTGCCTTTAGAGGAACCAGTGGGATAGATGAGTATTGTGAGCGCCATATATACTGCTTCCTGTTACAAGAGACAGAAGTATCAGCCTAAAATGGGGTGTCGGTATTTTCCCATGTTGAAGTCGAAGGTAGTTGGCTGTAAAGCACTTTCCTGGCAGGGCTATTTAGGCTCTAATCCTGCCATAACTACAACACCTTCAGGTGGACCTTATAGGGATTGGTATGTGAACATGGTTTTTGGAGCAAGCAAACTCGAGAGAGAAAAATGTAAGAAATAACACATTGTGTCCAGAGCACTTTCTTGTCAGATGTTTTCATTAAAAAATTAAGCCATAGGATTTGAAATTCAACCCCAGCTTGCAACTTGAATGCTCTGATTTCTGAAATAATTTCTCACACCTCACTCTCACTTCCTTTGAAAACGTCAGTTATAGGGTAGGCAGCATATGAGGTATTGAAAAGGAAACTTTCTGGATTTCCAGAGTGCAGAGTGTAAGGAATCTAAGTATCCAGCCCAAAGATTCTGGTTGTATATGATGGATCACTGATGGAAACTCAGCCAAAGTGTTTGGATAATGTATTTAAAATCACAGAAGATATTTCTAACAGTCAGTGGTAAAGCCCCTGTCTCTTAAGTGTCAGTCCTATGATTTGACTGTGGAATCATCCCATTCTCCATTCCAGTGACTAAATAATAAAGCATTACAGAAGAGAGAGTACAGGCTTATTTAAAGTCCTCCATAGATAATTTATTTTTGTGTTGTGACTTAAGTACCTTTTAGGATCTAATGAATTGCTTTACTCCCTAAATAATAATAAAAAAAATTAAAAGGGCATTTAAAACTATTAAGCAAATGAAATTCAGATCTAAATGATAACAGATATTGAAGAGAGATGCATTGCAGTATGGAGGCTGTGGATATGTGTATTCATTTGACTGGGAGTTTGAAAAATACCAGTGTGGTGGGGTGAGGGCAGTGTGTGAAAGTGTTTTTATTCTTGGCTTGTATTTCACTTTGAATGAACATACAGTACGTGATTCAGTTTCTCTGAACTGAATGAAAAGGCCACAGGTGCCAAATTTGAGAGTGCCTTTTATCGCCACCTTAGATCCAGAAGCACCTTGGATGCTGTGGAGATGTTTGGGTAGGTACAACATTTTCTTGTCCCCCCTGCCCAGTTGTCCTTGAGCAGGGGAAAGTAACAAGGTCTGTGAGTGCTGGCCTTTCAGGAACTTAGCTTCATGGTTTCTCACAGAAACCTGTAGTTTCCAGCCAGCATAAAAAGACCAGGACAGCAGCTCAGACTTTTCCCACAGGCTTTATTATCATCTGTGAAGGGGTCAGGCTACAGATCCAAAGATGGGGGATCACACATGTACTTTTATAGGGTTTGGGGGGATCACAAGTAAACCAATGGAAAACAGGGTTAACACATTTTGGCTAACTACATTATCCTTCTTTGTTTGGGACAACCAATTATAAAGAATCAAACCTAACCAATAATATTCGAAAAAGATAAGAAGAGCTCACATTTTTTCTAACATGAGTCATTCTAAGCAAGTAGTTTTTCTTATCTCAAAGAAGGTTCCAGGGGGCCCTCGCCGGGCTGTCTGCAGAGGGATTCGTCTCCTCTACAGGTAGGTACCGCAGTGCCTCTGATACATGGGGTCTCCACCCCATCTGCTTGCTTGGAAGACTCCACAGCAGGTGTTTACCAAAAGTTCCAGCCTTTCTGGACAGGGTCTGAGCAGATCTGCTGGTCTGAAACCTCCCTGTATCACAGGAGACATCAGGTTTCTTCCTTTTGTTTTCCTAATGACCTGTGTTAAATCCCAAATCTGTGAGTGCTTATGCACAGACTTTACTACTGCAAGTAATTCCATTCAACTCAATAGG
The DNA here is from genome assembly GCF_963662255.1 of Cinclus cinclus. NCBI lineage: Eukaryota > Metazoa > Chordata > Aves > Passeriformes > Cinclidae > Cinclus > Cinclus cinclus. The sequence continues at coordinate 39,223,117 of NC_085046.1, read as the reverse complement.
GTTATTCACAGTCAAGCTGAGCATGTGCGTTCAATGTTTGCAAGATCAGACACTGCAGAAACCTGCTGCTGTGCCATTTAGGGCTGGCAATTCCAGCCCTTAGGCTCCTGTGTCCTTGTATGGAATGACTTCATTTTATATAGACTTGACTTTGTTTTCCACGTCCGCCCTCAGTATATGCACTATTAGTACATACCAGATCTGAATACTTCTTCCTTAGATATTGCATGAAAAGAAAGCAAATTAAAAGTGCATGCAAATTTAAATTCAATTCCTGCCCAGTGTGCTGTCCTGTGCAAAACATTCAGAATACTTTAATGCTGAAAGCAACAATCATCACTTCCGACAAAGAAGAGGCCTGCCTGGTTTATGTTGTATTTTTAATCTTTTATTTTAACTGATTTGTAACATCTAAACGGGTAGAAACCACAGCAGTTTTGGGATGTGCAAATACAGTGAAAAGCAGCTCTGCTCAACAGGAACTTGCAGTCAAGCATCAAGTTTTGATGGCCTTGAGGAGGAGAGGAGACACAAAACTGTCTGGATTTGGCCAAAACGTTTTGAATGAAAGCACAAAATGGGTAAAGGGAAGCCTTAGGACATGCCAAATTAGGGGATTGAAGCTTGTGTTTTGCGTAAGGTTTAGATATGAAGGAAAATAAAGTCATAGAAAACAGGACCAGAGACCCAGTTACACACTGCATTGTCCAAATTACTTTCAGGTGTCATCTTCCAGAGTGCTCACAGCTCCCTCCAGTTTCACATTGTTTGCAGATGTGTTAAGTCTCTACCAGCTTTCAAATCACAGATGCTTTTATTGACTAGCTGAGGCTCTAGAGCAGTGTTCTGTATGACATAGGTTAGTATACTTTCTAGTTGGACAATTTTTCATTGATAACTCATCATTCTGAATATTTTTCCATAATTTGTCTGTAAGATGTTGATGTAGCTTGCCTATGAGACTGTTATGTAATAGAGCATGAAAGCCTTAGGCTTGCTGTTTGCCTGAAAGAAAATTAACTTGCACTGAAGTGATTTGCTACTGAGAAAACCATGCTGATGTGTCCTTATATATGAGGTGCTTACACAGGAGCTGGATGGTTTGTTCTGATGTCTTTCCAAAAACTTAAGTGTTAGGCTAAGTGTTCTGTCATTTCTAAGGTCCTACTATCTCTCTATTTTTACAGATAAGCACTGTATTCAGCCTTTATCAAAAGCCTCATCCTTCCTCCACAAGTTCTCGATGATAGTTGCTAATGGTTCTGAAACAGCTTCAGGAAGCTCCTAAAAATATTTTGGGTCACACAGGCTCAAGTCAAATCGCGAGTCTGTTCTCTTTCCTTCCATGCTTGAATTACGCCTGCTTTGTTAGTTATATTCTGTCTAATCCCAAATGATTAAAAGCATCTACTAAACAGATTAGTGGCCTATAGTGTCACTGTAAAGGATTTATGCTGTTGCTGGGAATAGGTAGTAAGTCAACTTAGTGAACAGATAGAGAAACCAAGAAATTTTGGAGATCTTAAAAGCCAGAGCAGAGCACTGGATAGAGAAAGTGACACAGGAAGAATTCAAAGGTTAGGGATGTCATGAATAAAGAGCTTTGCCAAGGTTATTCTGACAGTGGCCCTGAAGACCACAGAATGGAAGATGACAGAGTCTATAGTAGTGCATGTTTAAACATCAGTGTCTCTGAATCCAGCGGTGTCATAGAGAGGTTTTTTTTGTTTTGTTTTTGGAAAAAACTGAAGACTTCATTGTAGCTTGCATCCTAGGCTCCATAGAGCAGGCTGGGTCACTTATGCCTGTGGTGGGTTTGAGATGCTGGGGCCTGTTCACAAGCAACAGGGTGGCCTCATCAGTGCTTCATAAGATGTACGAGTTAATTCTGACCAACTCAGGTATTTTGAAAGCAGTTAAGCTCCGGTTCTGCCAAAATTTTAATATATTTTTGTTGAAATGTACTGATTGTCACTCAGAGTGGAAATAGAAAGAGACAAATATAAAAGGGAATGCTACATGACACTGTATAAAATTATGTTTGGAACTGTACTTGTTTCATCCTCTATCCTCTGCTTTCTGTGGCGAGAACAATAAAGATCAGTGCTACAGCTCTTATGAGTGTTCTTACCTGAGTGGGAATCCAGCTCGAGACCACTTGTTCTTGAACACTTCAGTTAGTTACAGAAACAGCTTGGTTATATGAAGCCTCATTCTTTCTTTTTTTTTTCCTCTTTGTTAAGATAGTACTTCAGTGTGGAGTTTTTATCTTCCTTTTGCTCTTTGTTTCTAAAGACTTTAAGCTACAGCTTGATTAAAATGTCTGTATCTAACTCACTAAAAAGAATATTTATGCTGTTTTCTGTTCTTGTGAAGTGGGCTTGGAAAGCTAACACCCTTCCACAAAAACATACTCAGGCATCACAGCCTGGTTTCAGTTAACTTGGAGAATTACACTACTAGCTTTATAACAGTTAATTACAGTGCCTGATTTTGTTACCAAGGATGATGAAACTGATTCATCTGCTAAACAAAGAGCTTTGTGGGTTTTTATTTCCACTTGCGTTGTTCCAGCATTGCTTTATACTGTCAGTGTGTAATTTGTTCTGATTTATTTCATTATTAATTGTCCATGCAGACTACATTGTAGGGATGATTTTTAACTATGGACACCTGAATTATTCCACATTTAACTTTTTATGAAAGGATACCAAAGACTAAACATCACAGGTACTAAGTAATTTGCAAAGCAAATTCACCTGAATTTTTCCTACTGAAAAGCAAGAAATTACTTTCTGATTGGAGACACAGAGATAATGATTAATGAAGTAATTTTCTTGTCTGTGCACACTTCCTGAACAGATGTGGTCTTCCATTTTGACTGTGGTAGTTTATCAGTTGTTGGTATGGAGAAAGCATATAGGTAAGCTGTCTAGTAAAAAAACTGATAAACACCAGATACTGGAAAAACTGAGTAATGTGTTTGTGAAAAGGGAGGGGAAATAATCTTCTATTTCTTAATTTTGCTGCTAGTCAAATTATCTTGACTATTGCTGTTGTCAGCAAGTGAAAGGGTAGCTGACTAGAGGAGTAGCATATTCTTCTCACATATTATATAGAAAACTTATGGTACCCAGTGGTTTGCTGTAGTCAGATGAGCTGCAGAATTAAATGAAAGTTCTGTGCACTTACAAATAATTTATTTTCATGGCACAGTGAAATAATAAAATTCAGTGGTAAATAAAATCAATGTATTTACCAGTGAAGAGACAAAATATCTATTGGTATATGTCATAACAGCTTTTGAAGTCCTAGACAATTAAATAGATTTTTTTGAAAGATCTTCAGGCATACAATTAAATTGTTACTAGGGCAATCAGTGAAATGCAGTGCTGTTCTCCTGCTGGTAACTCCAGCTGACAGCAAGATCTCCAAGACAAGACAGAAAACATGTAAGTCCCTAGTCTAGGAAAGAGCAGCCAGAAAAAAAATAAATAAAAATGCATCAAATATAGACAATATAAGCACAAAATGGAAAGGAATGAATGATGCCCTGTACATGGTAGTTGAGCTGCAGCAAGTGATGTTTGGACTGGATGCAGGCAAGGCCTCATTTAATAGTTGAGGTAGTTATCCTTCCTGCAGCCTTTAGGGGAAAAACTGCACCACCACTGTGCTGAGAATCATATAGATACTGCTGATTCAGCCTCAGGGCTGGGAGAGAGACTTCTAGATGAGATTTCTTCTGGTCCTGTGTTCTGTGATTTCCTTTAAATGGCTCCCAAAGCAGAGCCCCTTTAGGCAGTGAAAACAACTAGGGCTTGCTGAAAGGCAGCAGCCTGCTGTGTCTCTGAGCAAGGCTTACATGTCCAGGGAATATCCTAGTTAGGGGGTTAAGACTTGTCTGGTCATCTTGAGGCTCAGGAATACACATAATAAGGCTGGGTCATGTATTTGTACATGAGGAAATAGACATCTTGCAAGAATCTCCTTGAAAACTGGGGGGAAACCCCCACACATCAACCAACAAACAAAAAAAAAATCTAAATTGCTATTTGTCAGATCAATATATTTTTAAGACTTCTGCTAAAGTATGTTGGGGCACTTTGATCTATTTCAAGGAAGGAATCAGCTCATCTTATGCATGTTAGTGTTGTGAAAGGTGATGCCCCCATTCTTTGTCACTACCTGGTTTGAGTCTTCCTTCTCCACTAACAACTCTCTTTCAGGTAAGAAAATTGTTAGTTCAATTTCATGGTGTCTGAACTTTTTTCTTGAAGCCTGAGCTCACAACTTGAGTGCTTTTGTTTGTGAAATCTGTAAGACGATGTATCTCATCTCCATGTGTTTGGCTCCAGCAGACAGAGGTGTGGAACCTGAAAACAACCACAGGAAAAGAAATGTATAAGCCAGATAAAGGACTGATGCAAAATATGTAACCTGTGTATGATATATTTCTTACCTTTTAAAATTTTAGATCCAAATGTATCGAAGAACAGTGACATTTACACCATAAAGCTGTTAAAGACATTTTCTGGTGACAAGTGATGGTCTGCCTGATTTAGAGTATTCTCTGAAATCAGAATTCATGACTTTGTAGAGAAATATTCTCTTCTCCCTGTGGTATATTTTGTATGTTAAACTAATCTGTGAAGCTTTCAAATTTATTTTATTTAACCTAGAAGGAATAAAAGATTGAAATTACATCAATAGCAGCTGATACACAGTGCTCAGTGTGCAAGATGCTGATATAGCTTGATGAGCTATAGTAAGTCTAATAATTCTTCTCATCTCTCCTACTTTGTAAGTTCTTTAGATGCACCCATGCATCTAAGAAACAATCTAAGTTTCTATCAATCTAACAATCATTTAGTTTGTAAAAGACCTTTATGATCACTGAGTCCAGCCATGAACCTAACAGCTAAATCCACTGTGTCCCTTAGCACCACATCTACTCATCTTCAAAGTACCTCCAGGAGTGGTGACTAAACCACCAGCCCGGGCAGCCTATTCCAGTGCTTGACAACACTTGCAGAAGGTGAAAGACTTAGTGGGCAAAGCATTTCCTCCTCAGAGGAGGGACTTCACACTTTGTGAAGTCGCAGATATTTCTCACCATTTTGCCTGCTCTCCAGTAAGGTGGTGATTTACCACGGGCAGTCAGAAGTGTCAGCTTTTTGGAAGTATAAGCATTTTAGTTATATGTTGCAGGGAACTGTGGGGTGTGGATTGCAGAAAGCAAAGTGAATAATCCAAATCTGGTGTAGGGATTTGGGTAAGGATGTGCTCCCAACAGGGTAGGCTTTCACAAATGAGTGTTTAGTGATTCAGGTTGAATTACTTGAAGTTTACATTTGGATTCTCAAAGTTATAAAACTGCCCAGATTCCTCAGATTAGGAATTATGCACCTGAAAATGGAGAGGGGTAAAGTACCACTGACAAGTACTGTCAAGTGATTTTCTGCCCTGCTCTGGTGGCTGATAGGCATGCTGGTGAAAGTTCACTGGGAGGCTGGAATAGGAGTGAGTGTGTTTTTTGCATGTATTTGAATGAGCTGTTCTTGGTGCAGCTCTAAGTAGAGCATGTTTGTACCTGCTCTCATTTTAAAGGTGTAACTGGACTCAGCACCTTTTTTTCCCCCTTTTTTCTTTAGTTTTGTTTTCCATTGGGATCACAAATACATGACACAATGAAAGTATGATGAATCTGTCATGTCTGCTCTGAATGCAGCTGTCTGCCAAGAGATACAGCTTAAGTTGAGCCTATTTGAGGTAGTTCTGTTTATGCCCAAAATGACACTCTGTGCTATAATTTTAATACAGAATTGCATCTTCTTCTTAAAGCCAAGAAGATACTTCAAGTGGGATGTAACACTGTGACAGTACCTGTGTGTGCCTTGTAGGAAAGAAGGGGTTTTTTAAGGCTTCAAATATGTTTAAAAGGAAAGACCAAATAATTCTTTCTGCAAGTAGAACTGTCTGTGAAAAAACTTTGCTGAGTGTGGTTCTGAGTTCTAATTTTGCTTATTTGTGCTTATTTAAATCTAACATATTTGCACTGAAGTCATTGGAGCTGCATGGAATTGAGCGATTGCAGAATTTACATCAAATAGTCCCCAGAGCTGTTTGTGCTGCCATAAGCAGTTACCATTCATAACAGTAAATGAGCTAATATGTGTATGGGAGATTCTTTTTCGCTGGTGTGAGAGAGAGACTGTCAATCCAGTTCTCATGAATGGAATTTTCTACTGCAACACTGAAAAAACCCCACATTTCCTCTTAGTGAAACTCAGAAAACTTAGAGATACAGGAAATTCACTTGTATCTTAAAAAAATAATTTCCTTAATCTGTATCTAGGTGTTACTCTGCAATCTTTTTACAGTCCTTTTTACAGAGGCATAAAGCTGACAGTCTTTCAAGTCATTTCTGTCAGACTAAATAGGCCTAATGTTAGGAGTGCTTGTTACTGCAAAACTATCCTTTTCTGTTTCTGGTCCAAGGAGCAGAAACAATGTTTTATTTGGATTGTCCTATCTCTAGGGAAATAATAACTTGTGCATACAGCCTTTGAACTAGTTAGGGATTTGATGCATAGTTTTGGTAAACCAACAGTATTCCACGCAAAGAGTTAGATTAACTCTGTCTGACATTAGATGTGATGTGTTCGATCAGAGTTTTCCTTAGGCAACAGCAAAACACAAAGCTAAAGGAAATCAAAGCAAGAATCGAAACATTTTATGGAAATCCATCAGTCTCTTTTCTGCCTTGCCAACCTCTCCCCGTTTCAGTGATTAATAGATTATTTTCATTTTTTATTGTGCATATATAGTCACCTTCAGCTGAAAAGAGCATTACCACACTGCAAAATACATATTTCTAAGGGAAAAAAAAAGATGTCTCTTGAAGTCCAGGTCTGCTCTCTTTCTCCTTCATTAGAATAGTGTAATATCTGTCTAATACTGGTTCTTCAAGAGTGTTGAGTTTATAAAGATTGTTGTGGTCACTTGGCACTTGTGAGATCCAAAATACATAGCTAGTATATCCAACATGTATAGCACTTAGTATGTGAAGATGCCACATAAATCAAACATTGCATTAAAAACAATGAAACTGGTATTTAGCCATGAGATAAGATGCATATCCATGTACAAACATATCTACTGGCCAAGTTAGAAAATAGTTAAACTTGTCTGACTACATACAGGAAAAGAAATTAAGTATAAGTGCTTTCATGGGCATAGAAACAAACAGAAAGAAGTCCACGATCAGTCAGATTATTTTTCACAAACAATATCCTTAGCAAGAAGAGCGGAAAGATAAAACCTGGCTTAAAGCTTGGGTAAGGAGTTACTAAATTACTTCTGTTTCTGCGAAGCTGTTCCAATAAGATAATGTAAGAAGCAAACATTATAGGCACAGTAGTCAATATACAGAAGGTTGGTTTCTACCAAGCAGCAGTGGTTTGTGTGACACCAGCTCAGGCTGCCAGCGTGAAGCCCTGTGCTTTGGTATAATATAGAGCACTGGGGGCAGATCAATCTCTGCTAGCAGAAGTAGAGAGAGGCTATAGTGCTTAGGCTAATTCCATATAGATGAACTCAGGCCAACTGTTCAATTTCTTTATGCCTGTCACTAGTCTTGGCCAACGTGACTAAAGCCAGCTCTGACACTAAAAGCTAGAGTAGAGAGCCTTTGGCTGCTTGGCTGTTATGTTTGTGCTCAGGATATTTGTGATATGCCATCATTATGAGTGGCTACAGACACTAAATGCACAGGCAGAGTGAACGGCATCCTACCAGCACCCAAAGTCCTGTTCTGTAGGATCTTTGCTGTGCTCCATGTCCATGGAAAATGTAATCTTCTAGTCTGTAAGATGTGTGAATGCCATCCCATGAGTATCTTGTAAAAATTCCTTGGCTGACAAACATATTTGGGTGTGGGCACTTGCAAAGCTGTGTTAGATGGCTGGTGTGCTGTCACATGCTGCTTTCTAGAGTCGTGACTATCAGGACCACTTTCAGTACTCTCCTAGCCTCCTGGTGTGCTCCTCAGTGGAAATTCTCAGTCCTTTCCTTCAGTCTGCTTCCTTAGGATACACCCCTGGAGTAAGTTGGTTTTAAAAGTCAATTTTTTTATTCTCTAACTACCAGCATACATCTCATACATTGCAAAGGAGGAGGAATGTAGATTACGGCTTCCTGAGTGAGAAGAATGTGTGCTAGAGGAATTTGAACTGCCTTTCTTTGCTCTTAATGTGTCTCTTTCAAAGTGTAGGTTTAATCTCACTTAGGACAGAGCCATTCCTGCTGTAAATGAAGTCCATATCCCCCTCCTCAGTGTATATCTGCCACGTGTATATCAGGGATAATACCTCAAATACATTCTCAGTGGGCACTGCCAACTATTCTCCTTCTGAGTCTTAGGAGGTACGAATGACAAGTGACAACATGAATGACAGCACTGGAGCAGCTTCACTGCCAGGTTTATCAAGAACCTGTCCATTCTGGAGAGGAGCAGCCTGGATTGTATGTTTTCTTCACTTCTCAGTAAGGCTCTTGCTGTGCCATTACCTAATGTGTTTCTAGCAGAGCCCACTTTTGCTTTCCAGGCTTCTGCAACCATGTGGATGTGTCCTGCAGTGGGATCCAAGAGGCACTAAAAACCTGCAGGTCTAAGGGATCCAAGAATCCTTTCCCAGGCAGCAGTACAATTTTGAGATGGAGATTTTGTCTGGCAAAGGGGCTAGGAAATGAGCTTTTCAGAAAAGAGTAATGGTGTCTGAGTTCCTGAGTGGACGAGTGCTAAAAAGCAACTGCAGTTTATACTACCTGAAGAACAAAGATACTGTGGGATAGTTGCTTGAGGATTGCTCTTATCAGGACCAGTCATATAGAACCCGTTCTGGCAATCTACTGGCAAAGTATGTCCAGAGAGTACTTAGTTTCTACTGTCTTATTTTAGTAACACAGTCTGGACTTTGTTACCAGGAAACACATTTGGGCCTTTTAAAAAAGGCACTTTGAGGTGCCCCAGATTTATAGTGTGCAGCTTACTTGAAGACTGCAGCAAGGATAGAAGGAGTGGCCTTTGACTTGTCCCTACCTTCTTGCCCCCCCAAAATACATTCTAACAGTGCTGAGTGACATTTTTATCCCACAAGCTTGGTGTTTGTGAGGAATCTCTACATTCAAAAAAGCACGTGAAGCAGTGAGGCATCCTGTGTCAGCAATGTGCAGGTGACATTCAGGACTCTTTCACTAAAGCCAAATAACTTAGCTACAACTGGGCTGAAAATGCACTCAGGGTTCACACATCTGTGAGGGCAGAGTGGAAAAGCTGGTGTCTGGGGGGTTTAGTCAGTATGACAGGTTAAGAACCATCCTTCCTCTCTTTTACAGTAAGTCCTGCTGGCTTGGGTCACTCTGCTGCTCCTGAAGGCAGCTGCAACTGGGGAGGGTCTTTTCATCACAGATCCCTATTTCTCTCTTCTGAGCCTACAAACACAGGCACAGGGAGCATGCATAATGGGTAAATTATTTAGTAATGTGCAGCCCAAGTAACACAAGAGCTCCCTACCTCACAACTATTAAAAAAAAAAAAATTATTTTTCTATGTGTCAGTGATAGTAATGGCAATGATGACAGGTACCAGCACTGGAAGGAAGTACTGGTACTGATACACACATCACATGTTCCTTGAGCAACTGCTCTGTTAGAGCTAGGACATAGATCTTTTATTGCCTTGTGTCTCCAGCTGAAATTTTTGTTCTGTATTTGAGCAGTATATAGCACAGATACAGCCAGTACTTCAAAGACTGTCACATAAACAAGTCTTGCAAATAGACAGGATAGGTAAACAAAGGGTGATATTTTTGATCTCTGTTTATAACAAGTTGTCACTGTGTGTCAGCATTTTCACTGATGTTAGATTGGAAGTGGAAAAATAAGATAGCTCAGGAGATGCTTACAAAGAGATTCAGCTGAGAATCTGGCAGAGGAAAGCACAGGGCTCCAGTCAGAAAATCTAGTGGAGGAGATAGAAGAGTCTGATGTGATGGGCAAGCTGGAGATGTGAATAAAGGTGCACTGTTGCACCAATTTTCACTGAACTACTGGGGGCTGCCATGGTCCTCTCTCCTTTGAGGGCTGAGCCAGACAAAAATGATTTTTTTTTTTTTTTCTAATTGATTTTCAGCTGGCTCACCTCACCAAACAATCGCAGAAGCAGCAGTGCTAGTACAGGAGAGGTAAATGGTAGCACGCAGAGGAGAGCGAGACTGCAGCAGCCCAGGTGCAGATCAAACCACATAACTATGGGATCACACACCAGCCTTCTGACTCTGAGTCAGAAATAATAGGTGAAATGGAAGGAGTCTCACAAGTTAGGAGTTGATTTTTGTTAACTGCCACGAGCTCTACAAAGAGCTAATAGAGTCTTGCTCTCAGGGACTAGATTTCAACAGAGCATTTCAGCAGTAGAAATAGATGGTGGTATATACTCCCTTGCATGAAACAATGTGCAAAGCTAGAAACTTGGTAGCAGCAATAAGCTCTAGACATCTTGAGAGAATAGTGCTAAACTTGGGTTATTTGGGGTGTAGCCTCTCACAGGGAAAAATCCTTTCCTCTGTAGCCAGAGAGAACATAAAGTCACTAAAAGTATCTGATTACTGTTGCTTCTGCTCTGAGACATAATGGAATTTATCATCTATCTCTGTTGCAAAGCTGCCCTGTTTTAATGGAACCATTTTTCCCCACTCCGGGTCCTCTCCAAAAAGACTAATGTCAAAAGGATTTTATATTAACTAAAAACTAAGAAGAAGGAAAGACAGATATGATCTTGAAAGCTAATCATTCTGTGTCTGTAGAAGAAATGGTTTTCTAAATAACCTAAGTCCTTGCAGACTAGTGCCAGAGCTCTTTGGGGAATTATTCTAAACTCTAGTCCTCAGCAAAATAAGCTTTCCTGTAGCCAAGTATTAGAGTTAAACTTCAAGCTTTATTTTTATCTACAGTTTTCTTGGCAAATTGTGAAGCTTATGTTTGGCATTTTATTTCCCCTTACAATCTTCTGCCTTTGGTTTGTATTACAATTTGCAGAGCTAAGGGTTTATACAGGGTTTTGGGTGGGTGATATAAATTCTAATAGGCTTTTATAGAATGTAATTTAGAAGCTTAAACAAAGAAAGCCATATTCTGTACTAGAAGATTTGTGCAGAGCTTTGCTGAACTTATGTTAATGTTGAATAGCAACTGTTTTCAGTAGCATTTTGTTTTTCTTTCTAATGGAACTGTAATGGAGAAGAACACGGAGAGCAAATCTCTTACTGAAATGCAGTACAACAGTAACATATGGTGACATAATACAGGGTGATATGAGAATAGACACCAAACTTGTAGCCCTTACATTGTTATTATTATGTATATTTTCTTTGAGAAATTAAATCCTAGAAATTTTTTAATAGACAGTTTTAGTGTGCTAAATTTCTGGGATATATTTATCTGTAGCTATCATAGTAAATTTTATTAAATAAAAAAAAGGTAAGTGTGTATAATGATTGCAAGTCTGTATGTTCTTATTGCACCTTGCAATTAGGGATCAAAAAGCATGTTACAATTATTGGTTGTACTAAATCAAAACTGAATGTGTAAACATGATTTCTGTATCTGCTGGTGTAAATGAATGTTTTACTCACAGCTTAAGCAGGTCTGATTATAAACAACACTGCCAAAATCAAACCACACCACAGAGCTGAAGATAAAGGAGTTGTCTCTGTATGTTTTTACTTGTGACAGAACAATATAAATAAAAGCTTAAGACAAATGCTGATGGAAAATAAGGCAGAAAGCCAAACCACAGTGCATGTTACCTTCAGACTTCAGCAGGCTGGTGGCGGCAGCTTTAAACTGGGAAGTCTCATGTGGGTTTGTTGAACCGCTTCTAGTACTGGTTTAGATCCAGAAACTGGGAAGGAATAGAATAAGAGCCATCTCTTGGCTATAAATGGCAGCTCCCATAAAAGGCAAAGGAGAGTCATAAAACGTCAGCAGCTATCTGGAGGTACATCTCTATGGACACTTTTTCACCAGAGAGATCAGCCCCAGCAGAGTTCCATGCTAATGTGCCAACTTGGTTCTCAGTTTAGAATAATGTCATGGCTGGTCAGCTTCTTTCATTCCATCTCTCCCTTCACTCTTCTAAGATGATATACTGCTACTGCTTAGGCTGTACACGGACTGCTTGACACACGCAGTCAAGACGGCATAGCCAAGATGATTTACACAAACTGCAAACATTTAGTAAGGAGGAGTCCTGCTCAGAGTATGTTTGTTCAGGAAAGAATGAAATAACAGAGACTGTATTTGGCTTTTTCTACATCCAGGCCAAGATGATTTTCTGCTGGATTCAGTTAGTACAGTCTTTATAATCAAATATTTTTTGAGTATTAGAACTACAAATATGGAAGAAAATAATAATTTCTAAGCTGAAATAAAACAAACTTCAGGAGAGCTACACATTGTAAATGGGATCATGAAAATGGGTATATAATAATTTTAAGTGCAAACATGCCTTTATATCACTTGCTAGCATCATCAAAGTCGTTATCTTAAAAAATAAGCTTACTCTAGGTTGTTTTATGTAATACTGCTGTTGTCCTATGATATTTTGTACTTGTGGCAGGATTCTTCCTTTGGTGCCATAAGAACTTCCATAGTCCTGGAGATGATGATAACATTTGTTTCTGAAAATCCTCTCATATACATTCATAAAATCCTTAAATCAGGATAGTGAACATTATGTTTTGTTGTTTTCTTTTTTTTTAGGTAGAAAGAATCTGAAAACCTGTATCAAAATTAGAGAGGAACAGAGATTATGTGCAACTCTTTACAAAGCACTAGTCAATCTTTCCACAAATTTTTCCTTGTTATTTATTTTAAATTAATTAATTTAGTTACTGCTTACTCTTGAATATATTTCATATATAATCTAATATCTGATTTTTGTAAAGTCCTTTGTATGAACTTCTGAGCAAATATTGTGTATGAAACTTTCTGCTGTGCTAGGTGACCTGCATGATCATAAAAAGAAAAGTCTTTCCTATTAAGAAATTTGACTTTTCTATTATCAGATAGGAATTTGAGATTGTCCAACTATTTTACGCCTTTAAAATACAAAAAAAGACCATATGAAAGAAATGGCATTGTGAAGAATATAAAGGAGCACTTTAGCAGCCCAAAGAAGTAGTAGTGCCTCTGCCATTTACTTGTACACCTGTACAGAAAACCCTTTTTGCAACACAAAATACACAAGAAATGAACTCACAGTACAAAGGAATTTTGAAGGCTCCTCAGTGGAAGATGAATGTGTCAGTATAGCCAGATGACTTTTGAAGACAGGTTAAAATTTCAATGTTGCAAATTCAAAGGAAGAAAATCCAAGAAGCTCTTTTCTATCTAAATTTTGGTATCAACAGACTCCAACTTGCTTTCTTACCTCACCCCCCAATAATACCAATCAGTTGAAAAAGGTCAATTTAGAGAAAATAATTGCATTTTACTAAAACTGGAAATCCATATGCCTCAGCTATTAGCATTTTAATCCTTTTCTAGAAAAATACAAGTGCATTAGCAGACTGTTTCTGAACTTCCGTGGCTTTTTTTTTTGCCCAGACTGGCTTGCAACTTCATAGGCATATTGTTTTGCAATAGCTGTGGAATTAAGGTGAAGTCCATATTTCAGATCTGAAACTCTTAAGTGCAACTTCTCCATAATTGGAAATTCAGTGACTAGATGCCTGTCAGGGCCACAGCTATTTGTATCTTGCCAAAAACAACTTGGTGGTTCCCAATCACAAGGGAAAACAAAGCTTCCCAGCTGGCTGATGAGATGTAATCTGACTCCTACTCAGTTACCAGAGTGCTGCAGAAACCCGTGTTCCTTTTGTCGACAGAACGATTGTCCTGGGTAACATTTACTTACAGTTCGGAACTTTCATAAATATTCTAAGAACTAAGGTGGTACAGCACAGAGAGTGCAGGTAGCAGTGTCCATTTGCACCGTGATGGCCTAGGGACATCACTTCTAAACTCACTGCCAGCTCACTCAGCAAATCCTCTAGACTGGAGTACAGGCTGTTTAGGAATTGAGACGGGTCATGCTGTACCTTGCTTTCCTTAGCTGGCCATTCTCATTTGTGGCTGCTTTCTTCTTGCTCTAAGCCTCACAGCTTCTTTACTCAAAATTGTCTAATGGGTGGGATTTGTGCCATGGTCATTTCCTGACTGGAAGTAGAGTAAATCATTAGAATTGAAAGCATGCGTGTGGAAGAGTCCTGAATGACAAGAATCAGAGTGCACCTGGATAATGGCTCAGGAAAATTTTCAACACTGATCTGTTGTTTTTTGTTGTTTTTTTTTTTTTTTTTTTTTTAGGATTTTTTTGTGGACATCCTACCTCTTAATACAATCTGGTAAATACCTCTTCATTAAGAAAAAGATACAATGATAGATTAGATTACAAGGACCTAGAAAGTATTATTATGTTTCATGTTATCTCTTGGTGATTAAATTTTTTGCTAAGAATATTCTGAGGGACAGTAATCTCTGAATTTATGCTGTAATGACTATCTCTCCTGAATAACACACCTATATTTGCCATTGATAATTCTTCCTTTCAGCTGAGACCTTTTAACGTAATATGTTGTAAAGGTAATATTGTTCTCTAGATGTCTCAGATAGGAGACCTGAACTTTCTAGAAGTCACATTTACACAAGGGATTTGGACAACGGTTTCCTCATGGGAGGTTATAATCTCCATAATTCCTAATCTGATTTGCATTATGGAATACATACAGCTCATTAGCAACACTATCATCTTAATTACTACATAACTAAATATGGGACATGCCTTTGATTTGTAAATAAATGTTCCGCATATCCATGCTCCTCTAAGAGTGCCAGAAAACTGGAGATAGTGAGGATGATGATCTATGCAGTATTTCTCTTTAAGTGAGGGGATAAGCAAAGTAGGCCACCACTTCCTCCCCCAAAATATCACAAAGCTGTGCCTAGTGGGACGTGTAACCTCATTTGCATCAGTCGTGTCCTTCATCCAGAAACACATATTTCACTATACTGACCATTCTCTGTTAGGAACAATATTCAAATCTGTTCTTTCCCAGGAGGCCAGGAGTGAAAGGATTACCTTCCTGTTTTACTGGTATGTTCTTGCTTAATTCCCCTTTTAAAGTAAAGGTTTTCTATCTTTTGTGGAGAAAATAGAAATATATAAGGTTAAGCTTTAATGTACGGGGAAAAAAGCAATATTTAATAAATTGATAACATTCAGTAAAAAACTTATGTTGTAATCTGTAATTAATGTAATATTGTATGTATTGTAATATTATTGTATGTAATGTAATATTGTATTTTAATTTATTATAACTATTTAAATATTATGTGATTATGACTTTGTTATGGCTCTGTTTTCTGTCTCTAAGTATCTTACTTCTCAATACTTGAAACTTCTTAAATATGGAAGAAAAGCATCTGAAATTAGGCATGCTATTTGGCTATGTCCTTGGCCAGAAAACAGTGACCACAACAGCAAATTGAAGACTTCTATGTTGTAAAGATACTTCATTTGTAAAGGCAGCAATTGCAGAAATTTATTGTGTCTATTTTTGGGTTTGCTTTTTGTTTCTTATCCCAACTAATTATTGAAAAAAAAAGGAAAATCATGTTAAGGCAGATGATATTGCAATTGTTTATAATGGTATAGTCACCAGATCCTGGGTGAAGATGTTGCGGTACATAATTTTGAAACAGAAATGCCAACTCTGAAGGCATTTTGTATGTAGATAATTAGCATGGGGTGTATTGGGCATTTTGGAACTGAGTCCAGAGGTTGTTCAAACTCATTTAGAGCTTGGCTTTTCATCATAACAGGTATGTTTAAACTCCCTGGTGTGATGGAAGAGAAATTGTGTGGGAAAAATATGATCATCATGAGCCTTATGGGAAAAGAGATTTGGCATCCCATATTTCACAATTTACCTCAGCTACCTGGAACCCTGGATATATGTATATCTTTGGTGTTTATTTACTGTCTTCCTTCTGTGCATGTGAAAAATTTTTACACAAGTTGACTAATCTTTAATATTCTTCTTTGGCTGAGGAACAGGTTAAAAGGTTAAACTCATGACTTTAGGCTAAGTAGGGCTATAATAGAGGGTGTACTGATTGTTTTGGTGATGTTAACACCTGCTTGGGTGAGGTCAAAATATTACACTGAGTCTGTATAGAAAACAAGGAACAAGTGCAGCTGTGAAATGTGAGAGACCACATGATTGGAAAGAACTTGGAATCTTTTCTTGGAAGAGTCCTCTCCTACTGCAGGCATTTACATGCTGAAGTCCTTAATTACTACTTCAAGTCTATCTTAAACTAAGTAGTTTCTAGCTTTCTCAAGGTTGCCCTAAACCTGTTGTAAAAGGGTTCCCTAGATTTCATTCTTCTGATATCTAGAAACCTTTTCTAGCCTAAATTGTGCCAATGTTGTCTTTTATGTTAAACAACTATTCCTTTCTTTGTCCTGGGGAAAAAGTAAATATCATGGTTACCATAGGGCTAAATCATGTGAAGGTCAAAGGTTAGGAAGGTGTCTCCTGGTCCTAAACTGGCCATCTTGATGCTAAGTTAGTACTGAAATGCAGTGAGTATTAAACATATGGTCAAGTCTGAGGATGGATTTCACTGTTTTCTACACAAAGGTACATTTTAGATATTGCACAAATGGATGGGGTAGAAAATATAAATTGGTGTTAAAAATCAGCTGCATATAATTGTGACTTGTATGGAAATTTAACTGAAAATTTCTTTGAAGTTGGCTACTGCTACTGTTGATGGTCAGATTTGTCATTTGTGTTAGTGTAGTTGGACAAGGTAGGTATCATGTATGATTAAGGATAGTATGAAGGAAGGATAAACAGCAATAGATGGACACACAGTCAAGGCACTTGGTAGAGACTTTTCATACTATCTGACCATATCTTCTACAATGGCCAGGTTCTATACACTGAAGTTAATAAGTATTTTTCTTCTGTCAGAGGTCTGTACCAGAAAATTATCAAGCAGCAGATTTTTCTTTCTTTTTTTTTTTTTTAAGGACAAGGGGAAATAAACTTCCTCAGACTAAAACTTCATTTTGAACTATCTAACAGCTCAAACACACATCTGATTTAAAATGTGTGTTCTTTCTCTTTGCGTGGAAGTAAAAAATAAATAATAAGACAATTGATCTTTTAAAGGGAAAATTGAGGAGAGAAAATGAAGTGGAAGTGATTTTATTCATTAAGTAGCCTGTCTTGACTTGCTATATACCTTTCAAATCTACTTTACTCATCTGAACCTGTACTTGTTGAAGCTAGTGACTGTAATGATGGTGACATCATCATTGTGTTTATATTGAAATCTCTTTTGAGTACAATCACAGAAGAGATAGTTTTAGGAGATTGATTACTCTTCAACTTTGGAATTTGGTGATTTTGGTATGCCTCAAACATGCTTCACTTGTCCTCAAGTCTGCTTTTCTTAGCTTTAGATTATGAACTCATCAGGCCTGTGATTATTTCTTCATAAGCATTTAAAACCACAGAGTACACTAAAGCTCCTGGAAAGAAACAAGAATAACTCTGATCCTTGCCTGTATGAATTTACAATAAATATTTAGTCCCAATTTTGCATTTTATATTACACCCACAAACTGTGCAGAGATGAGCACTCAGTGTTTGCGAATCATAGTTAAGGATCTGCTAGAATGTGCAGGTTGTTCTTAGTTTTGATTTGACCCTGTTGTTCATGTGCCTTATGAGGTGGTTTTCATTTACACAGTTGCTTCAGGTTTTGTGGGTTTTATTATTTTTTTCACAAGATCACTCATACAGCATCCATCACAGAAAATATGAGATCATTTACTTAACAAACATCTTCTAAGTGTTTTATTTTAATTGTGCAGACTTAGGACATATTTATTTATTATTCACTGCAGTGGAGTGACATTGTTTTTCTTTTTTTGCTTCTTACTAACATTCAAGTTTATATATATCTGTTTCTTTCATAAGCACTTTCTTGATGGCTTTCACAAGCCTGGGAAGGGGGATTTATCTTTTTGCAGTTGGCTAAGCAAACAATGTCAAATTTCAACTAATCTTCAGTATCTAATTTTAGATACCTCAACTGGTAATTTTTTGTGTGCTAAGTATTGTATGACACTTGTCGTCAAAATGCAATATAATCTGGCTTTCTTTGCAAATGTCTTTGGGTTTTTTTCAGTCTGAACCTGGCAAATAGGTACTCAGTGTAAAGAACGCACCATTTAGTTGAGCACATAGGAAAAGGTTTAATTTTTAAAATGTCATAAAGAAATTACATTGGCAGGGGTCCTGAGACTCCTCAGTTTTCTCCCATACTCCTCCTAGCAGATAATTTTCCTCCCCTAGACCCTTTTCTTTAAGAACATTAGGTCAGAATGCCTCATTCTCCTTTTGTAGCTCTAGTTTGTGTTTGTTTCCTCACCCCTTCTTTCCCTGTTTAACATCTGATACTTACCTTTCTGATCCCTGAGAAATCAGGTTTACTTTCTCCCCAGATTTACTCCACTTCTTTACTTGGAGCCAGCCTTCTCAACCTACCCAGGTGTTTCTCATGCCTCTCTTCTTCTGTATGTGTGATTGTTTGCACTAATTTGTGTCTTTTTGCCCTTACTCCTTTTGTTTGAATTTTGTTCCTCCTATTTGAATGTTCTTTGTCCTTGTGTAGCTATAGGAACTGGTTGTTTGCATACTGCTTCCTTCTCCCCCTCACGCCATTTCTTTAATTTTGTTTGCTTCTGCCAGCATCAGATGCTCTAGTGAGAAAGAGGTGGCAGGACCCTTATCTTCTTCTCCACTCTGCTCCCCCTTTTATTTTTGTATTGATGGCTCCTCAGTATGAAACTCTGTCTTAGCCATGGAAATTATGTCTGCTGTGTCTTGAAAGAAAAGGTAACAAGGACCGTGGAATAATGACTCCTGGCATTTTCCTCCTTTGCCATTTTTAGGGGTGCTACTGCTGCTAAAATTGTGATTACCTGCAGCAGGTACTCAGGTCCATTAAAGTTGACAATGTTTTCGTTAGTATAACTGTGTCAGCTTGTAAGAATAGCCAGTATTAATAGATAAAAGTCTTGAGAAATAATATACTTTGGTAGAAGTAATGGCTGTTCCAGTTATCCCATCAAACATCATCTTTTCATCCTGTTTGTGAAGTCCGTGGTAATTTCCTCTCAGAGGTCCTTCTTGCCAGAACAGCTGATGACTGAAGTGGATCTGATGCTGGTCTCAGGCTGAATAGAAGGTGCTTTTATCAGCCTCTAACTTCCTTTCTTTGAGTCTTTTAATCACCTGGTAGTTGGCAAGAAATTAAACAGCAGGAGAGTAAAGTGTAAAGCTGACTCTTATTGTACTGCTCTAAGGAGACAGGCAATTTCCTCATCAGAGATCTGGCTTATCCAGCAATTTCTGCCACTTCCATCTATGTCCAAGAATGTGTTTGAGGAGGGGGTGGGGAAGGGAAGGGAGGCAGAGGAGTAGAGGAAAAACACCATTAGGCCACTCTTAGTAGACCAGGTACAGTATCCTATTAAAGATACTGATGGTCTACCTCTGCAGTGCCATACAAGCCCTACCCCTCTCCTTTCATTCATCACCTGGTATGCCAGTGACAGCTGCGCTCATATTCATATGCATAAAGCTGGCCTGCTTCTATTTTGATAATGACTTCTGTGAGGTTTGGTAAGGTTCAAATGTTTTGAAGTTCTGGTCAACTTGCTGTATGAACAGTGGCATCACTTTCTTTTCACTCAGGCAGCATGGCATGGGGAAGTTAGGTTGGCCTTTTCTGCTGTAGTTATACATATTGTGACCAGTGAGCAAATGAGTTTTTCAGCTCAGCAAATGACTGTGTGTTCACCTGGAGATGTTGTTCTCAGTGGAGTGCCAAAAGAAGTAAGGTGTATGAATGCTGGGCCCTACTACCCTACTGAACCTTGATTTGTCCATTGGGCATTCTCTGATGGCAGTGAAAAAAAGTACTAGAGCATCTGGGCAGAGACACTTTCTTAGAGATCACAGAGGATCCTTTTATGCCAAAACCTAACTGGCATTCATGTCACTAGGCTCCTTTTGATGGACCAAACATTTTTCTCACACTAACCCTTCATTTGCTATCCCCTGGGAAAACTCACTAAATACTGTAGTTCACTGCACATTATGGGAAGTCCTGTTTTAGACATTACTGTGCTCTGGGCTGAATCCCCAGAGAATGGAGAAGCTCAGTGCTCATGAAGATGGGTTGTATTTCTCCCAATATCAATGGAGGATTGCTGCAATCTGCCTCCCAAGACATATTTAGCACCAATTATGTGGGACCTGAAGTTACAATCCATCCGTATTATATCCATGCTGTTTTGTACAAGACCATTTTCAATGGTTTATCTGGGCTGAAATTCTGCCAGTGTTGTTCCTGAAAGAGGAAAGGATGGAATAGGTCACAGTTATACTGCAGATGTATCAAAGCGCTTTATATCAAGGTTATTGCTTTTGTGGTGGTTGTGCACAGTGCTTTATTATCTGTTAAAACTCATGTGAGACCTGACCAGGTTATAATCTTTGATTGAAGGATGTGTTAAGACTGCTCCCTATTCAATCAGTTCCACACAGCTTGCCTTATTTCATCTCCTCAGTATAACTAGGCAGGTGTAGTTTACACTAATGATGTATTCCTCAAAGGGCAGGTTTTAGTGACCTGGTATAGGCCCATGCCAAATCTTTCATTTAAAACCTCCCTCTAGGTTGTATGGGTCAGGAGCTCTGGCCAGGATTGCAAGGATTGCATCTATGCCCAGTGCTATCCAACGGTGTGTGCACCTGCTATTCCCTCGGGGGCATTTGCTTCTATTCGGAGAAATGGTGAACTAATTTCATTTGCAGACTGATTTGGCTCTGCTGTCACCTTTCCTAAAAAGCATAGAGAGGGTTACTGGTCATCAATCAGCTCTTCCTCAGGCAAATATCTGGAGCCTTTCTCTCTCCTGTGGCCAGCCTCCAAAGCAAGCCAGGGTTTGAGGCTGTGCTAAGCCTCCTGCTGGTAGGCAGTGCCAGAGGCCTGCTTTCCCTCCACAGCCAGGTTTATATTTTTGTCTGCAGGCTCTGCACAGCCTCCTTTTATAGCATTCTTAGTTTAGCACAGTATTTGTTGATGCACAAATTCCTTTCATTTGCTGCTTCCAAAACTGCTGATAAGACCAGAAGCTCTTCTGTCTCCATTTGAGAAGGCTTGTTTGAGACCCAGTACAACTGAGATCCCGTCGCCTTGCACTGTCTTGACTGTGCTGTATCCACATTCATCAGCCTGCCTTCCCTTTTACACTGCATCTCCTGTTATCCCGGCCTGTTCCTGAAACCTCTGTGCCTCTTATCAAGTGACTCCAGACTTTCTGCTTCTTTCAGAAGTCAAGCTGAGACTGGCCCTGTTACAGTGAAGTCACTGCTATTTTCTTCCTGACAGCTCCCAGCCATTCAGAGTTCAGACTCTGTATGTAACAAACGCTAAGCTGAAAGCATCCCAAAAGTGATCCAGGGAAGTGGCTGTATTGCCTATGTTATATGGAGCTTTGTGGCCTCTCTGCCCTGCTAGTGCACATCAATTCCCTGTGTTTATGTTAGAGCTTCAGTGACAGCTTGTGCCAGAAGCTGTGGGCAAATAAAGACTCTTCTCCTCAGGCCAGGCAGAGTGTCAGGGTGCAAAAAGTAGCCACAGCATGCAATCTCCTCTAAAGTGTAATGGGAGTAGCTAGGAGGAGCCCCTGGGCAACGTGAGCATGTTGTCAAGAACAGGAAGCATGAAGGGATGGTTCACCTGCTGTATGTGCATGTCAGCGCCATCAGCACAAGGTATGTCACAACTGAATGAGCCTTAGGAGGTTGTAATTTTTACGGAGGCAGACAAGGCAAAGTTATCTCTACTAGACAAGTGTTAACAGCTGTTTCTAAACACTTTCACTGGGGCAAAGCTTTACAGGGGCAGCAAAAAGTACAACCTTGATACTGCTGCCTCCCACCCACCAGCCTTTCGAATAAAGGATTGTTGGACTATTTATGCAAGGGCAAATAACATTATTTTTGGAAATGACCGAATTATTTTCATTACTTTTTTCCAAAAGAAAAAAAAAATCAGCCCGAGGCGGACACCTGGCATGGAAAATTTCAGCTTGCGTGGTAAAAGCCTGGCAGAAGTTACCGGCGAGTGCGAAGGGTGTCCAAAAAAAAAAAAAGAAGAAAGGAAAAAAAAGAAAAGGAAAGAAAGGCAAACATCAAGAAGCCGTAGCCACCGGCAGCGCTGGGAGCTCGCTGCCCTCTCGGGGTCGCGGTCCCGCCGGGAGCTGACCGCCCGGGTCCAGCGGCGCTACCGGCGCGGGGAGCCGGGCCCGCCACGCGGCTCCGCGTGGGACCGAGCGCGCCGCCCCCGCGCTGCCCCAGCCCCAGCCCCGGCGGCGGGCGGGGGCGGGGCCGAGGCCGCGCTGCGCCGCCTCTCATTGGCCCGGCCGGCGGCGCGGGGCGGGGGCAGCGGGCGCGCCGCCGAGGCGGTCCGGGCTCAGCCCCCGGCGCGGCGGAGCAGTCGCGGCCGCCCCGTCCTGAGGGCACCGGCGCCGCCCGCCTCCGCCAGGCAGCGCGGCCCCCGCGTCCGGTTCCAGCTCGCCGTTCGTCTGCCGCTCCGCGCCCTTTTCTCTCGCTCTGTCTCCCGGGCGATCTCGGCGGGGCCGCGATGGAAGAGGAGCGGGCGGGCGAGCAGATGAGACCGTTGCTCACCACGGTAACGGGGGGTGCGCCGCGGTGCGGTGGGGGGGTCGCACAAAGGGGCCGCCGTGGGGCAGCGCTGCCCCGCGTCCTGCCCGGGGGTCGTCCCGCTGCCCTCCTGCCGGGGCACGGGGGGCCCCGCCGTGGCTCCCCAGCCCTCGGCGGCGGGACCCTCGCCTCCGGGGGTCCCGGCTCCTCTCGCCCCGGTGTCCGCTCGTGCCGGCCGCGTGCGCGCGGCCGTGTCCTCCCCCCCTCCGTTCGCGGAGGGCGGCGGCGGGACCGGAGCCTTTTGTTCGTCCGTGGGCTCCGTGTGCTCGCCGGCCGCGGCTGCCCCGTCCACCCCCCCGTTCCTTTGTGAGAGCCCCGCGGGGCTTGTACCGGCGGCGGTGGGCGGCGCGGCCGCCCCTGGCCTCGCCTTTTCTCCCTGCCCCGCTGGCTGACGAGTTCCTGGGCGAGGGAGAAGTGCGCACACATGGCAAGCGGCGAGCTTCCCCTTGTCCTCGTGTTGCGCGGCGGCGGGGTCGGCTCGGGTGGTGGGCGCGCTTCCCCGGCGGGTTTCCAGTCCTGGGGAGTGGAGGTGTCGCTGCGGGGGAGATGGGGTTCATTGCCCTCTCGGACCGGGTGGCTCAGTGAAGCGGGCATGTGTTGCCGTTCCTGTGCTGCTGAAAAATACATGTGGTTCTACGCTTGTAATCTCCCCTCCCTTCAGATGACTCAAGGTCTGGATTTCGTTAATGAGCCTCTGATCCCTTTCTCTGATGTTCTCCTTCAGGGCCTTTTCCAAAAAGGTGTCGCGTAGGGATTTGTGCCCGAAGAGGAGGGATGTGTAGTTTGTAGCACAAAGAACGCTGTGACGGACTGTGAAATAACACTGAAAACACACGGGTTTTCATCATCTTTCCGTTACTCTTCAAGGAGAGACTTGAGTCACATTTGATAAAATTGGCAGTCTAATGAAGTGCTCGCTTCCTGTGACATCACTATGTTCAGTGTGTTTTTCCTTTGTTATAACAGAAGCTTGATAACTTAGTGGTTGAAAGGGCCATGAATTTTGCAAATGTTACAATCTTTGTACGTTGACTTCAGAAGTTAATGTTTGTGCTCACATCAAAAGGTTTTGTAGATCTGTTCTAGACCAGCTCTCCATCTTGTCACTGCTTATACTGCAAGAAAGGTATATTCCCAATTCATGTAAACTGGTTCAAGGTAGAGTCTATGTAAGGGCAGCCTTCTTAATAGGTTTAATTCATGTTAAAACTAACTTTCCCATCTGTATGAGGTATCTCCTCTTAGCTGGCAGAAGAATACTCCCATATAGTAAAGAGAGATGCTAAGCTGTGTGGAGGGAGTTGAAAAACTTTGAGCTTCAAGTGTAGGGTTTGCAGTGGATGATGGTAATGGTTACCCTCAGGTGAATGCAAATGAAAAGTGTATTGCAGATGTCATGAAAGTCAGTGTGCTCTGAGCATATTTGTTGGGTCTGGCAGCAGTAATGTAGGTTCTGTTGTAAGAATTTTTTTTTTTGGGACAAACTCCTCCTGTATTATTGCATGGCCATTTTTGATACAGGTGTGTTGAACAGAGGCGCTCTGTGGAGTGGTCTAGATTGGTTTCCTTGCAACAGCATTACCTCACCTTGGTGCCAGATTGCATTTGGGAGGTAATTCCAGCTGAGTTGAAATGGTTAGAAAAGTGAGAGGGCAGAAGAGTTGGTAGGAGCTGGAAAAAAAGGAACTTCTGGAGAAAACAGATGAAGTAAATGGCTTACAGAAAGGCAGGACATTCTGATCTTTGGGCAATTGCATAGTATAGCAGTATTGGACTTGTGTTTCATATGCAAGAGGTGTAATTTCATAGACAAGAGAGCTACTT
Source organism: Cinclus cinclus (assembly GCF_963662255.1). NCBI lineage: Eukaryota > Metazoa > Chordata > Aves > Passeriformes > Cinclidae > Cinclus > Cinclus cinclus. Next base: position 39,198,350 of record NC_085046.1, on the reverse strand, counting down.
AATCCAAAGATAAGTATTTTTGACAATAGAGCTTGACTTAATTTTTCTAATCCTTTGTTTCTTGACAGTACAGGCTACTACCTTCCTGCTAGCAAAGCTTGCTGAAACTGCTTACATGTGCATAACTTTTTCAGAAATAAGCATCTCAATAAGATGAAAGTACTTTGTAAAAAAGTGGAGATCAAGTCCAAGAGCTTCATTGCTATGGCTTAAAGGTACAGAAGTGTAATCAGAGGTGTCCCTAAAATTTATTTTATTCCTCCCTCCAGTGTTGTTTCTGTGTTCATAGGCTATTATATATGTAATGGGTTAAGATCTGGTGGCTCTCTTATGGAGGAGCACTTCTATCAGTCACATGATGCCCCCTCCCTCTCCCATTTAGTTTATCAAAAATACAGAAAAATACTTTAGCCTTGCTTGCTTGTTTTATACTTTAGATCCAGTCTTACAGGAGAGAATGGGTAAGTGTTTAGAACTTTGTTGTTTTGGGGATCCTGATTGGTGGCAATATGTACTTGAATGTTGGAAGGGTGAGATGAAACAGATGCCTGATAGTTACACTACAACCAGAGAGCAGCTGATGATCAGAGCATCTGGGATGACTAGAAAATACAATGGAAAGATACATAAACATGCATAAATCCGTGATTCTTTCATACCTTACATAGTCTTTAGATGTTCTGCCCCTCATCTTAGAAATGATGTATTATTATTGGAAAACGTTCACTGAATAACAAGAAGATATGAATTAGTTCAAAGATGATAAAGGATTCAACAGTCTAGGACTTGTCAGTCCAGTAGACATTATGGAATAATGATGTGGTAAGGCTCTATAAAATTGTGGAGAAAGTAGGTGAATGTGGAAGAGGAGGCACACAGTCAAATCAGACTTAGGTGCTAAGTTCAGAACAAATAGAAGAAACTCAGTGTAGGGATTCACAGGTATATTTGCTATACAATGTGAACTCGGGGAGGTTTGACCAAGGTTGGAAGACAGATACATTGAGGTTAGTGGATGAACAACAGCACAGGAAATCTGATTTGAAAACAGCTGGAGGTTGTGAGTGTAAGGAGGAGGAGTTGTATGCTTGTCTTGTTTTTCCTCTTCCTTTAACAGCTACTTATGGTAATTCTTGTTGGGTTTTTTAAAATAGGAGTGGGATGTGGTAATTTGTTTTCTATACAGTGGTGAGTTTGACAGTTACAGTTATGGTGTTAAAAATGCTTGATAATGCATATGAGTGATCTTGGTTCCAGTTTCTAGCTTTTGTCATTATGGTGTTCATTACCACATAGTTCCGAGGGCTTCTTTGCAGCAGCTGTAAGTAGCATTTAAAGGAACGTGTAGTGCAGATATGTCTCTAGATGTTTTGCAGGTAATATTTTCAAAATACTTCGTTATCTTAAAATAGATGGAAACTTTTTTTTCTGTTAGTATTTGTTACTGCATCATATATATCAAAATAGTCACAAGGTTGTAGACCATGCCGTATAGTTAAGTAATGGGTTTGTGTATTCTTTCAGTGAAACACATCTGTAATTCTACTGTAGATGATGATAGAACTGAATGTGGCTCTGTTGGAGAAGGGCACATTTCCAGGGATCTCCTTCTGGCTTTCCTAATCAAACCAGGGAAGTACTGTGGTCTGCCTTATCTCACTGAAGAGGGCATTAGTGTCACAGTGCTTTTTCTGAAGTGGCTATGTGGTTGGCTACAGCTTTTTACTTTTTTTAAACAGCTGTGCATGCACATTATCAGGTGGGTTACAGTCACTGTCCTGTGCTGTCACCTTATTTATCATGGGGCTTGTGTGATGTTAAGTCAAACGACAGGTCTCTGAAGAATATTACACTGGTGCATAAAAATTTTTTTTTCCTACTAACGTAGTAAGCTCAAACTGGTGTTTTCCCTTTATGGCTGGACAAGGGTAACTGAGGGTATGTTTGTACTGCATAATTGAGGACTGTGCAGGAAGCTTTCCTCCCCCACAAGTTTGTGGCATCTGGCTGAACAAATGCTCTGCACAAGTTAAAGCAAGAGTTATAGCTGTGTGGCAGTGCCCTAGCTAAATAGCCCTGATCAGAGAGAGTTGTACTGGCTTGCCAGCCTTGCAGACTTGAAGCTGTGACTTTGGAGGGACAAGCTGCTTTTCTGTGTTGGGCCGTTTAGGTACGGTGCGTACCTCGTACAGCTTGCACTGGGTTGTGGGCCTCTGTAAGCTTTTAAGTGTATGTCTGGCAGTCTTTCTGAGATCTTGAAAAGTTACCATGGCTGTCAAAAACTGGTTGTGTTATTTGAGAACTTCCATTATACTTCATTGTAGCAGTTCTATTTTCTGTCCAGAATAAGCTGGGAGTGTACCAAGTTGTTGGTTTATCTGCTTCTGCAGGTGACTTTTGACATGTCACCAAATTCATTGTGGGCCCTTGAATATTGTTGCCCCTTACACTAGGGTATATGTTGCACAGAACCTTTAGTGGTCCTGAAGAAGTAGTAATACTTAGTAAAGAGGATTGCTCTATAACTAGTGATAGATAAAAAAACCCCAGAATATAACTTGGAGCATCCTCAAACTTAGCTAGAGAAGGTCTCCAGTGAATATTGTCGTCTTTTTGGTGTAGCACATTCTGGAATGATAAAGTTTAGGGACACATCAGATTTTTTTTTGCTAAAATTAAGATAGATGTACAGCTAATATTTTGAAATAATGATACGAATAGTGAAGTTCAGCTGAATGTTTTGTAGATAAGGACATGGAGATGAGCACCAAGTACTACTTAACTGTGTGGATCAGAAAATGTCTGAATGGTAAAACGAGAATTTTCATTCTTTTACGGATCATCTTACAACATTCTTAAATATTTGCATTTCTAAATTCACATTTGCAAAATTACCAGTAGATGCAAATATTACATTATTTTTAAAAAAGACCAACATGTGTTTGAAATGTCCCAAATCTGAAAAAAATGTCCTCAAATCTACCTTGCTGGCATATCTCAACAGTTATTAGAAGGGATTATCTGTCTGAGAGTCTTGTGTTTGTGTGTGTCACTCTGAGTTCCTCGTTTCACTGGGAATTAAATTCTCTGTGCTAGTGTCATAACTTAAATGCACATTTTAACCAGTAGATGGAGCCGTTTTAGTTATGTATCAGTGAGTCTTTCTAAGTTTGGAAAACTTTGTTTCTTAAAGTGTTTTCAGTCATTTTGTCTATGGAGGACAACTTAATTTTTTTTATAATTTCTTTATCTACAGAGAAGACTAAATGTTTTATTCTTCCCGTAACAGTGCCAGGACTGTAAAGCAGGAAGACTATTCTGTTTTCATAAGTGTGGAGAAAAAAGTGAATGCTTGTTCTTTGTGGAAATTACCGTTGTCTCTGTAAATTGTTCAGTATCACATGATTAGAGCTGTGTAGCCTTTGTATACCTTGTGTTGCCTGAAGGTAACTTTTTGCAATATTGATCTATAGTGGTGTTTTCTGACAGTCTGGATGCTCTTGTGACTTCTGCCCATGCAAGGCTATTAGCTCAAAGTTTTTTGAGCTTTTTGAGATTTTGTTCTTCTTCCTCCAGTCCCTTGAACTAAAATGACTCAAAGCTATGTAATGAAATGGTTGTCCTGTTTGGATATACTGACATCAGTTTTCTTATTTCAGCAATTCTGGAGTGCTTCATAACCTTGAAACACCCCTGACTTATTAATTCAAGCAAGTCCCATTTTAGCAGAAGCATTCCCAGTGCTGTACTCATTGTGTTGTATTATATCTTTTTCTAGCATCATCTTTTCTAAAAGCTTTTTTTTTTTTTTTTTTACTCTGGCTCTACATTATATCCTTAGTAATGTACCACCTAGACCTTCCTTTTCCCCCACTCTTCTGTCTTCTGCTTTGAAGATGATTTTAGATTAACACAATGCCAATTTGAATAGTAGAACCTTATTCAAATCTTCATTTGAACTCTCAATAAGTGATGCTTTGTGAGGTATAGGGGTGTCATCTTCTTTCCCAGAATTCTACTGTGAGAGATTTTGAGATTTCTTGTGGCTCAGGCTTTTGTTGTTGTTGTTGTTTGGTTGTTTGGACTTACTCAAATTAATTGGAAGTGTAAATTTTCTACAGTCTATACAGATTGAGTACTAATATTTTTTGTAAGATGTAGCTGTGCTCTAAGGCATCTAGACTTACTTTCTTGGCAGTAGTGCTAAGATAGTATCCTGAAATACAGGAATATTTTTAAACATGGAAACAGACTTGCAGATTTTTTTAAACTTAAGTAGATGCTTCCACATTGGGCACCTGTTGTCAAACCGTTGTCCCAGTTTAGCAGAATGTCTGCAGTCTTCCTCCAAACAAACTAGAGCTTCCTGTGAATGAGACATGTAGGTGGAAACTGTGGAGAGGAAGTGGGAATTACAGAGAAGCATCCCCTGTATGTTGGAATTATGCTGTTTGACCTACTCTGCCCTCTGCTACTGTTGCTTTTACAGTGCAGCTATACTGAGGATCTGGTAGCTGAGATCTGCTTGCAGGTGGGGTGAATTGAGGACTTGTATAAAAACCTATCTGTTTTTTTTTTATCATCTTTTTACTATGTGGGTATGTATTTAGAGTGTGTATGTGGAAATACTGCCTTAATAAACTACGCTTCCCTGAAATGTAAAGTGAAGATTCCTTTTTTTCCCTTACTCATTTTTGCACTAGGCTAATTCCTTTTCATTTTCCATGACTAACATCTACTAAATATATGCTGGCCGTGTCTTGACTGGGATCTATTTTGGGATGAAGAAAAAGACAGCTAAGTTATTGTGAATACCTAGGTTATGGCAGGGGTAATAATACCAGTAATTCCTTGCTAGAAGAAGTAGTTTGCTTCCACAAAAAGTGCTAGCTCTGAACATTGTGAACACACTGATGGTGTCACTAGTATATTATAATCAGAAGACTAAGAGAATCTCTAATAGCCTATGCAAAATAGGCTATGTCTTTGTATGTCTTTGTAACCAAGGAACAGAAAGAGGTTAAAGCAAATCTGTTCACAGAGCTGCTGTAATAGAATCTTGTTTGGTGTCCGTTTCTCAGCTGTGACTGCTTCTCAGTGCAAAAATTGTGTTGCTATGTCAAGAGATTCAGGCTGCTGTGTTCTGGATCTCAAAAATCATGCTAAGTGGAAGCATGTGTGATTTCTTTATTTTGCATAGGGTTATGAGTAAGCTAATACAGCTAGTAAATCACATTTATTGCTAGCTGTTTAGATTTCCATTTTGCACTTAGAAGCCTTAATTCTTCAGATTTTCTGTTACATTTTTAATTAAAGGATGGCTAGCAGATGCTGGTGTGAATAACACCTTGTGGTCCATTGTCAGGCCTGCTTGGATTCCTGCATGTTGTGCTTTGAGGATGTTGTCATTATAGGTCAGCCAGTACTCACAGGCTTTGCCTTCATCCTCTGTTGTGGTCTTCTGGGAGATTCTGCCAAGCAGATCCCTGGACAAGGTGAAATCCACTCTCCTCAAGTGCCATGTTATAATTATATACTGGGTTGTGCACTGTATGCTGTAGTATTTCTCTTTCTTCTCTCAGGACTTTAAACTCTGTGATTTCATGATTGCTGCAGGCAAGGCTGCTCTTGGCTTTCACATCTCTGTCTACTTCATCCTTGTTTGTGAGCAACAGGTCCAGCAGAGCACATTCACTAGTTGGGTCATCAATGATTTGCACCAAGATGCAATTTTCAGAAAATTAAAGAAAATTCCTGGAGTGCTTTTGTTTGGCCCTACCAGCAGATACTAGTTGTTTTAGGCCCTGGAATGTCTTCAATCACGAAGTTTCATTCAGCTTTCAAATTAAGGCTTTTTCTACCCCCTTCTTAGTCAGGAGGTCTGTAGTAGGCACCTAGTACAAAGTTGCCCATATTGGACTGTTTTCTGATCCTTACCTATAGGATCTTCAGTGCCTTGTCACTCGTTCCAAGCAAGGCAGGGTGTGTTACAGCCATCCCTTTGCATAGATTGAAACCCATATTCCTTACTTTTCCAGGCTGTTTTTTCTAAAGAGCCTCTGACCTTCCATTGTAACACTTCAGCCATGTGAGCTGTCCCACCATGACTCTGTAATTCCCATGAGATTATAGCTCTGCAGTGGTGCATGGACTAAGTCCCGTTACTTCCCATGCTGTGTAGAAGCACTTGAGATGGGCTCATGGGCAGGCTACTTCCATAAGGAAAGTGTGTGAGTCTCCTGCCTTGTTTTCCCACATCTTCACTTCTCAGTGTGACAACCTTTCTCCACCGTGCCAAGTTGAAAGCTATACTCACAGACTTATTGTGCCTGGTGACAAATACACTCTTGCCACACTTTGTCAGATGTATCCTTCTTCCTGGAAGAGGTTTCTGTGATCGTAGCATAAAAGCTCTGCTAACAACCGTATACTGGCCCTCTGGATGCATCCAATTTGCCCTAAGCCTTTTGCTTCTCACTGGAGAGACTGAGAAGCACCAGATGGGCTTCCCTGCCCACAGTGCTCAGTAGTCACTCTTGGTTTGCTCAGTAGTTGTATTTTGAAAGTGTCACTGGTGTCTGTATGGATAAGCAGGAAAGTCCAGTAGTTTGGAAATAGGATGAGCCTCAGTTATTCCAAAACGTCCTTCAGCAAACAGCAGATCTCCCAGGACCTTCTGCTTATCTTCCCTATTTTGCCATGTATTTATCTCCTCCTGCAGCTCTTTCACCTGGCCTGCTCAGCACCTCAAAGATAGCACACCTCCCATAGGGTGAGGGAGGCCACTGCAATTGACAGCAGTGAGCCAGGGAGGAGCAGCAGGGGCTTCCTGCAGGCCAGCACCTGGATGGTGACATCCTCCCTGAGCAGTTCTTGGAACTGGGATCTCTGATGTACCTGTTCCTTTGGCTGGTGTTGGAGACTTCACCTTATAACATTTCACAAACTTGAAAGGTGTTTGTTTGTAGCTTTGGCTGTGAACTGCAGTGACATCTGTTGGCTGAGCCCTGGTAGATGTGCTGTGCCCAGGTTTATGTTGTGAAACTATTATACTACCGTCAAGCTCTGTTCACAGTATAGATTTAAAACACATATGTTCATGTGAATGCTTTGGTTTACCTGCAGCTGGTTTTTGATGGGCATGTTATGTCAATATTACTTTAACAACTTCAGTACTGTAAACTTGTAAATGCTATTTCTTCAAGGCAAATATTCAGTAACAATAATCATTAAAGTTTTTTAGTTGGCTGGTGCTGTTGCATTGGCTGATGTTGCATAACTTCTTGGCTTCTCAGCTTGGGGGGACGAAACACAGCAGATTTTCATGTTCAAATTTTCCAGATCATGCACTTGTAATAACAGGTATCTCTTTCCCTTACTCAGAAATATTTAACAGTACTTAATAAATACCTCATGTAGAGCAGAAACAGTTCTTCCATACTGGAGATGCTTCAGATTTTGAAAAACCTTTTTTTTTTTTCTTTTTGTTTGTGATATCTGTAAACTTAGTTTGTTATAGGTGGAAACACTGGCTTCAGTCCATGTTCTAGGAATTTCTTCATCTCTGTCTCTTTTATAGAGGGATTTTAACTGAATAATGCTACTGGTGCTTACAAGGATGAGTACAAAACTAGAGGATCCTCTTTTCTGGTTGCTCACCAGAATGTTTAAAAGAAGGTATGCTGTGGGTTCTCCGACCAAATAATGAAGTCAAAGGAATGATTGCAAACTCGTTATTTAGCAGTCTAAGCAACAAGGTAGGGTTATTTAGACTACTGCCAGATGTATTGCTTGTTTCTATTAAAGACAAAAAAAAACTGTTGGAAAGATTATATTTAAATTTACTGCTTGTTTTAAGCTACTGATTTTTGGAATTTTTTTTCCTTTGGCTTGTATAGCACTATTGTGAGGATATACTACTATGTAAGCACATGCATTTCTTTAACATGTCAAACATATTTCCAGATGGACTTTGTGTACGAAAAAGGAAATGAGAGACTTCTTACTGAATAGCCACAGTTGGTGTTCCTGTTAGTGGTAAATTCTTCATTTTGTTTGTCAAATGACTACACCCTACCAGCCATGAATTTTAAAACTGTTTAAATAAAAACAAACAGATAACATCTGATGATTGTTATGACTCATTTAAGGAAGTGATAAAACCCAAGAGTAGCAAGGATCCTTTCCTTTTTCAGCTTGTTTATTTTTATTAACTTTGCTGTGTTTGCATGCAGTTGAGAGATATCAGAAAGGAAATTAATAAAACAGATACTCTTATAATTAATATTTGGTTGAATTGCAGATAAATAATGATTCAGCTTGTAAATTAGGTTTACAAAACCAGCTTTAATTTTAGATTGCAAGCAGTTTGATTAAAGCTATTCTAACTGATTTTTGTAGAAATCCTTGAGTTTTTCGAACTGCTGATATATGTCAGTCGGAAAAAGAACAACCTTTTCTTTTGCTTGTTGGCATCAGTGTTGCTATCCATTACCTGCCTTAAGTGCTGTTACTATACGAAATCCTTGCAATTGCAATTGCTTTACCTGTTTTTAGAAACATAACCAGAAGGCTTTTTTTAGCATATTGTGTATATTTTGGTAGATCAACTTTGACTGCTTTTACTGAAATATATAAATATACATGGTTCTGTGTGTTGTAAGAATAAATATTTTTGGGCCTTGTTTTTATACACATGTGCTTTAGGTAGAGCTTCAGTTGAAGATCAGCTTATTTAGAAGTTGAGAGTATTTTTCATGAAAGTTAATGGAACGAAGATTTGTTTTTAAACTAAGTAAAATTATAGGTTTATGTCTTTAGAGGACACATTAAAAAAGTTTAAAAAATCTGAACACCAGGAAAGAGAAATTAAATAGGGGTAGGATGCTATCTTTTTCTTTTTAATGGATCAGCTCTCCACCAAATTATTTTGACATGATGGCAAACCTTATTTGTCAAACAACATTTTGTTTGATGTAGTTAAATGTGCTTAATCCATTTATGGGCACAAATAAATTCAATTCTTTAACTTTTGAATAGTACAGATGGGATTGGTAGGTAGCCTGTTCCTTATAGTTCAGGAGGAAGATGCCCATATTCTGCTAAGTGAAGTCAAATAATGTTAGTCCAAGGCTTTAATTCTTAAGCATGAGTTTGTTGCCTTTGCTATAAAGATATAAATGAAGGGAAAAATATAAATAGGGGTTTGAGCAGATTTGATATGCTCAAGGTCAGAGAATATACCTACTACTTGTATTCTGAGCTTTGCATTGACAGAAGGTTTTGGAAAGCCAGGCAAACAAGAAAGTTCAGTGTTCTTTCTCATTGGCAACGGAGCCAACTTACTGTAAGCTGTTTGGTATATGTGATTTTAGATAGTCCTGATACAGAAATAACTTGAAATATGCTGCTTTGTTAAATAAGATAATGAATTTCTGTCTGTCACATTCAGTGATTCGTTGTATGACTGGATATTTAATGGATTTGCATTTATGGTAGCCCAGGCTTTGTGCCTGATGATTATAAACTTCCAGATCCTGGAGGCAATGTAAAGGTGAGCATTTGCATGTGGAAACAGTAGTCTTCAAACCAGATCTACTTCCTAGTCCACATATATCAACTCTATATTGATGTTTCTCTGAGAGAGGGGTGGAAGAGTAGGTCTCACTTTGAAAACTATGGTGAGGGTTGATGTATTAACAAATAATTAACCTCAGCTTTCTGGAAAAAGGCATATTTTGTCTTTGGCTGTTCTTGGAAGAAACGCGTAGTGCTTGATGGCCATTGTTTAGATAATAACTTTTCAAACAGCTAAAGTTGTAGTCTTGTCACCCTAAGAGATTGCTGCAGAATACTCTTGAGTTGAAATTGCCACTGGTGCATATTCTGAGTAAAGTCACAAGTGTCTACTTCCAGGTGCTGGGGGAGGTTGTAGTCAGAAGACTAATTTGGTGGCACTGAAAGCACCAGGGACCCAGGAAAATGTGTATCTGTTTTCAGAAGTGGCTTCTAGAGAATGATGGCAGTATTTCCAAAGGTTTTAAGTTTATTTTAGAGGCTGCAGAGGTGGCAAGAACTGGGGATAGGCATGGGCAGTGGCAGTACATGTGTCTCAGGTGGTGTTGAGAGCCCAAGGGGGGCTGTGGCTGGGGAGCTGAGTACTTTTGGAAGTGACAGAAAGGGAATCTGTATTTGTATGCATGCTTATTTCTAGATACAAGTGTACAACATGCTTGAATTTCTAGTGTAGAGTGAAGAAATGTGCACCTCCAAGATGGCATGTTCACTTCTGTGTTGTGGCTTGTGGTGCTGCTATAGTCTAACTCAAGAGGATCAGTTGCCAGTAAGACTGTAAGTGGTTTTACATATTATGGCCACTTTATGATATAGAGAGCCTGTTTCCAGCTTCAGTTGTACTATGGTATAAACAGGCTCTTGAGTAAAGATAGAAAAAAATTTCCTTCCTGTCTTGAAGGTTGCTAAAAAGAATCCAAGTACCATGAGTGTATACAATATGCTGTACAATTTAATGAAAGCTGAATAATGGCTCTTTTGTGGTGAACAGATTGTGTGTGTATGAATTTATCTTTTAGATGTACTATATTTAAATGGAAGAAGTTATGTATTGTTAGAGAAAAGAATGGACATGACCTTAATTTGGAGAACTAGTCTCCTGTAGAGCTCTACATCAAAATACTTTTGTACAAATCTACCACGTCACTAACAGATCCTTAATGAACATTTTTAAGTCCAGTAGTATTCCTGAAGTCAGGTATCTGATAGAAAAGAGGAGAATAATCTGGGAACTGCTTTCAATGTCTCCTTGCTTACATAAGAATCATTAAGATAAAGTAATAGTTAAGAAAGTGGCTTATTGTGAGAGGTGAAATGGGGCAAAGCATAGCTTGGTCATGTCCTGTAGCTTCTGTGGTCAAGGTAATTCTTGAGAATTCAATGGAAATTTAATGTGTAACAGCAAGCAAGAGAGACAAGTTTTAGGCATTTTGACAAGGCTGTAGTTTTCCCTTTCCCCCTTTATTGTGGTTTATTATTTGGTATCCAGTGCTTTTCATTGTTAGGGTGAGTTTCCCTGACTTACATCCTTAACATAATCTGTTTATGATTGGTCAAAGGTTGGCCTCTATAATCTTGGAGGCTTTCTCCAACTTAATTGATTTTGTATTGGGAGATGGCCTCGAAGGAACTGGGTTGTCACTGAATGCCCTGTTCTGTGTGAGCAGTTGAGCCTGTGATGTTGAAGGATTCCCACAGGATTTTTTCTATTAAAATATGTGCTTTGTGACTGAAAAATTGATGTGCTTACTCCACATACCTGCAAGAGTGACAGTGACTTATCCTGCAGCAGGGAGAGATATTTTCTTGGTGGCTGTAGATCAGTGCTTCTCAGTTCAAGCGAGAAGGAAGCATTTGCAACTCAGCAATATTTCTGTTTCATATACTGCTTCATGTGTAACTGAAAACTGACTTCCTTTTAAGTAGTATATCATTGCCCTTCCTCATGTTACTGTGTTACTATCTCTCAACTTTGGCATGAGTTGCTAAGCTCCAAGTGAAGTGTGTTCTAGGCAGAGACCCACAGCAGCTTTCCAGTGTATTAATTCTAGGCAGATAGTAATAAAAGCTGAAATATAAATGTGCCCTGTGTGTCCCTATATTCTTCTGTCAGTTCTCTCTGACATGTGCTGTTCATATTACTGAAGAAGGTGGTTCTAAACCCCCTAGGCTCTGAGGAGGCAGCCTTGTTAGAAGTACCAGAAATTGAAGAACCTATGAATATGATCTTGTTTTTCCTTTGGTATATATAGTGATCATATTCTGGGATAGTCATGTGAAGTGATCTCCTGAAAACCGTTGGTTACAAATGAAGCAACAACACTGTAAACGAGCCCACCTAAAAGAATCAGAGCTCTTGCTGCAATTGATCAATGATGAGGAAGCTGATCTGTAAGTGAACTCTACTAGTTTTGTAAGTTAATGTGTTAAACTTACTTGTAGCAGGTAGTTTGACAGAAGTCTTATGAATGACAACAGAACAGTGGTTTATACCAAAGTTATTCAGAGGCTAGATGTAATGAAACAGCCAGAATTATTTGGTTTAAACTGGATAATTGGATGTGGTCCTGTTGTGGTGTTCTAAGACCCTCACCTGAGAGCAATCAAGTCTTCTTTTCATCATACAAAGTGCTATAGCATACATCTACAGCACAACAGAGGAGCTAAGGACTGAGCAATTTGTCTTCCTTGGCAGCTGAGGGCTAAGTGAGGTTTCTGGTTTTAAATGCTTACTGATGACTTTTGTTGTGTGTATCTCTGTTATTTTAATAGAGAATGCCTGTAATTCAAGGCCTACTCACTTTGCAAAGAAGTGGTGCCTGATTGTCAGGACCCTGTGGTGTGGGTGAGTTATGTTCATGCCTTCTTAGATCATGTATTAGCAACATCCTTTTGTGAATGACCCCTTCAGTGGCTTCCTAATATTACAATAGTTAAAATTTTCCTATGTGATTTTATAAATTTCCAAAAAAAGTAACTTAAGCAGAGGATGTTTTTTGTGTTATGACTTTATTGCTGTTTGTGCATAAAATCTTGGTGAAGAGGTTAGTGTTAGAAAGTGTGTTTCAGTTGATACTTCAGAATTAGTACAAAATATTAAGGATGTTCCACTTCAACAGTGTAAGCACTGATGTCTCTCCTTTGGAATAATAGAAATCAGACTCATTTAGGTTGGAAAAGACTTTTAAGATCCTTAAATCCAACTAAATACTTGTGCTTTATTAATACGTGCTGACAATTTTATTGGTAATATTAGTAAAGAACAGTTTGGTTGCAACACCTGGAAAATACATGAATGGTTAACTGAAAGAATATGGGAGTTTTTGGGAAAACTTAGTTGTGGAATATAATACTGCTTTAAGGTATCAGTAAGTACACAGAGGTAAGAAAATGGATAATTTTAGGAAATCCTTAGTGAACTCTCTTCTATCACCCTCTTCCTCCATCCTCCTTATGAATTGATGGGCTGTGAATGTGGCTAATGACATCTCTGAAAACTGCATGCCTATCTTTGTCTCCTAATGCTTCTAAAAGGACTTTTAGAAGTGTGGGGTTATCTTGCATATTCGAATTATTACCCAGAGTAGAAGTGAAACCTGCTGATGTAGTGGTTCCAAAAGTCTGAATTGTGCTGTGGCACCCTGCTGTTCAGTGTGCCCAGGGTCATTCTATTTAGGAAAGCAGGCATGTTTATGAATGTCTATAAGTTGCTAATAACATTTTATCCTGTGTTACCAAAAATTCAAAAGTTACATCCGTTATGGAATGAGTCAAAAGTAGTAACAAACTTCAAATATGTAGAGCAAACTTTCTTTCAGACTGCGTTGTTTCATTTCCTAAACAGTAAGGGTAAAGAAGCATTGCAGCCTTTTCAACTACTTTTTGTTTAACATAATTTTCTTGATATTTGAGTTTGCAGCTTCATAATTTTCTTCAATAAAGAAGACTGGAAGAACTGCAGGAATGGAGAGAGTGATGGATGTTCTCTGTAGTACTGTGCAGTAGCTTCCTGTCTGAGGCAGGCTGTCAGAATGCCGTGTTTTTTTCCCGGTGTATGACCTCAGTTGTCTCCACAAAGTGCTCTTCCCTTATATATCTAAATCACGTTGTTCATGAATGAAAATTCAGAGTCAATGGCAGGATCAAATTCTACAAGAAATTTTTGAAGTGGATTGCTTTCAGGTTTCCCCTAGTGTCCTGATATGGATGTTGTAATTCTAAAGTGAACTGCAGTTCAGTTTTCGTTTAATGGGAGAGCTTCCTTTTGTCCTTTTGGCACAGTTGTTCTGTCCCAGTGAAAAAAGGGCATCTTACCCTTTCTTTGAGTTCCTGTCAATGTACAGGGCCCTCGGACAGCATAAAAAGCTTTTAGTAGACAGTTGGCCTAGTTTTAAGTATTTTAAAATAGCCATTTATTTGTCTTATTGTGCTTGAATAATTTTGCTTTATATGCTTTAAAAAAAACACCAAAACCCCACAAAATAGTGCTTCTGCTGGTGTTGATTTTGCTAACCAATGATGAAAGTGTTTCAAATTGAAAAGACAGGTCCTTTTGGAAACCTCAGTTTTTAATGTCTGTAAGAGGTTGTTAAAATCAGATATGAAATTATTACTTCTATTTAAATGAATTACATCTCAGACAGAAGCTCTTAAATTGATGTTAGGATAACCAAAAGCTCTGATGATGTGCTGCCCCAAATATCAAAGTGTATTCAAATGTCAATAAAAAGGTACAATCTTCTGCCAAAGTAGAATGTCTTATTGTAATTCAGATATGATCTCATTTGATTAAGGTTAGAGTGCAGTAGAAGCAGGTTTGATTATGTTTATTTTGTACAGGAGAAATTTTTCCAACTTGCTGTTGGTGATACTTTCCCAGCCTGGTTTGCAGACAGTTGATTTTCTTCTGTAGAGTCAGTCCTGTGAAGAAATGTGAGGATAAATCCAAATAATTTGGTGAATAGGCTGATTTCTTTGTATGTGCCCAGACTTAGGTGAAGTAACACTGGAAAAAAAGAATTTTACATTTAGAACGTGGGCTGTTCATAGAAGACAAGTATGTTCAAGTTTTTCCTATTTAAATATTTCTTTACATGTTATTTTTGGGAGTAGGTGAGAAAATTTCAATAAAGCTGCTTTTAACTGTTATTTCTCATGTATCTCATATTTATTTTTTCAAATTCTATATCAGTGTGAGGTAGAACAGTCTTTTGGATTATGAAATGATGAAAGCTGTGTTTGATTGCCAAAAGACACCATGTAAAGATGTTCTTCCCTCCCAGAAAAACCCAGTTGAACATTTAAAGTTGTATAAATGCATATGTAATTAAGGTATCTGATCACAGAAATTTATTTGATATCATAACACATCCCCGGGCTGTAAGCTGTGTTGTTCATATTTCATATGCCACAGTAAAAGGAAGTATTGGATTCTGTGTAGGTGGCTTCTGTACAAATTTGATAGTATTGGGAAGAAATATTTGTTCTGAAGGCTTGGTTTCTAAATAATGAGAAACATAATGCAATTTTCTTTACTTTCTCTTTTTCTCCTTAACTGGTATGTGTAGAAAATTCATTTGGTTGCCAGATAAAATTACCATTGAGTAGAATAACTCTTGCATTCTTTTCAGCATTTAAAAATGCCCTGCTAGCTGTGAAATCCTGGATTAAAAATACTAAGATAAAGTTCTTGTAGGCACAGGGTGTAGCATATTTGATTCATATTGCTGAAAGGTCTTTTGCTTAGATCTCCAGTCTGGATGATGTATTGTATGTATTTGTCTTAATGTTTGGTTTACTGTGCATTTGCCTTGGTATTTTTTTTTTTTCTGTTAATGGTATAAATTATGTTTGTAAGGACATCTTAAAGCTGTTTCAAGTTCAGGCAGAGTATGCAGAAGGAGACTTTGTGTCTAGGGCAATGACTTTGATTTATTGATGCCAGCTTTAGAGTTCTAGGGCTGGTCAGGTTTGCTATGGTTGCATTGCAAGGAGCATGGCTGGTGTAAGTTCACTCTGCATGTTCAAATTTGCCTTGTAAGAAAACCATGGCAGCAGAATTTTTGTGGGTAGACTTTATGCAAGGCATTCAATGTGAAAGCAAAAAACCTGTCTAAGTTCTTTGTTGAACATGCTCCAATTTTGCTTAAAATTGTTGTCTCAATGTTTTTCCTTGAACATGTATTTGTGCTACTGGATGGAAGTGTACAGATTAAGGTGCATGAAAATGTGGTCTATGGCTTTGTTAGAAAGATGGGTGACTTCTGTTGCTCATTTTAAAATAATGAAAATGCCTTTTCAGAGACCACCCTTTGTAATAGTTCTTGGCTGGTTAGAACTCCCATGCAAACCATCCTAATGCTCTCTGAAGTAAGAATTCTAAGTGTTAAGCAAGCAAAGAGCATCTGATCTGCCTGCCACGTGTTAAACACTCTCAACTTTTCTTACTAAGTAGCACCTCAAATCATGAATTTACAATAGGAGTCCTACAGCATGTTTTTTTTTCTCTTTGCAAGAGAAATATGAGAAAGTACTGTGTTGTAGATTGTGTTTTACATGGTTATTCACAAAACAAAAACTAATGAAATACTAAAACAGTATCAGTAGTTGTTCTCAAGGCAAAGAATGAAGTGGTTTCAAGGCTTCAGAAGAGATAGGCTTTTTTTTTTTTTTTGGCTAATTTTAGATCTCTATCTCAGTTTCCCTTTTCATTTCATCAGCTGAACTTTCCTGTAAAATAAACACGATGTACGGTGGCATGCATGAGTCAGTTGTGTCAGAATCAACACCTTACTTCTAAATTGACTTCTCCCAAAACCTTCTAGTTGGACATAATGAAAGCATTACCCTTAATAATCAGAAAATCAGCTGCTTGTTTTATTAAAACAGAAACTAAAAAAGCTTGTTTGTGTAGCTTTACAAGATATTAGGCAAGACAAATAAGAAACAGAAGTGGATTTCCTGTTAAATGTCCCTTCAGTGGCCCTTCTGAAGGACCTTGGAATGACTCCTAGAAATTTCAAGTTCTGATGTTTTTTTGTCTAGCAATGTCTTTATTTCAGACTTTTCAGACTTTTAAGACTGTCTTGCATTAGAAGTGCAAGAGGAAAATGGAAGAAATTTTGGCAAGAAAGTATGTGTCTTAAAATATGGCTTCATGGTGAGCTGGACTAACTAGTTTCTGATTTCTGAAAGGATAAAATGTCATTCCCACTACATCCTGTCTCATTTTCTGTAAGCTGATTCAACTTCTGAAGCCACTGAAAAACTTAAAACCATATAAACCACCCTACAGGCTGAAAAAAGACTTGTCAGTTTTAGTTTTCTAAAATGCGTGTTAACTGAGTTATATGTTCATTCTGTAATCGTGATCATTGAATTAAAAAATGGTCTGGGTTGGAAGGCACAGTCTTCTAGTTCCAGTACCCTTAGCGTGGAAAGGGACACATTCAAGTGGACCAGGTTGCTTAGGGCTTCATCCAACCTGGCCTTAAATACTTTCAGTGGTAGGCAGCTACAACTTCTCTGGAAAACTTGTTCCAGTGCCTCACCACCTGACAGTAATTTCTTTCTGATCTCTAATGTGAGTCTGCTCTCTTTCCATTTGAATTGCAAGAGACTTTCTCTCAGCTTTTCCTCTAGGGAGAAGTGCTCCATCCCTCTAATTATCTTGGTGGCTCTCCTCTGGACTCTCTCCAGGAAGTCCATGTCCTTCCTTGTCCTGTTGGGAACCAACCGTGGTCAACTCCAGGGTCTCACTGGAGTGGAGCCATGGAATCACCTCCCTAAAAGTGCCAAGTGCATTGACCAGGAATCGAACCCTGGTCTCCCACTTGGTAGGCGAGAATTCTACCACTGAACCATGATTGCTAGTGACTTTTTTTTTTGGCTCATTTTGCACATTGTTTTTATTTAAAAATGGAATAAAACAAAAACTTCCATTTCACAAATGCACAGGCACCAGCTTCTTTGATTTTTCTCCTCTACACTTGTACTGAAATGCTTTGCTTTCACAATTGGGAGTTTCTTGGGCAGCTTCCCCTTGGCTAACACTTTGTAGTAGCCTGAGTGAGTAGTATCAGTGACTGTGGCTAGTCTGGCCTCATTTTTCATGTAACTGAACCTTTTCTATCCTCTTAAGTCTTCACAGTTTATAAATTGACAGTAACACAGAATTTTTGGTTTCTTTTTAAGTGACAGTGTGTCATGCCTACTTTCCTGAAGTAACCAGAGTGATGCTTGTCGAAGTTCATCTTGTGATGTTGCATACCACCAGCATTATTACCATGTCATCTGGGATGTTTGCTGTGTGTGCATGTGGCTGTGGCTGATGTGTCCCTTAGTCTGGAAGGCATCTTGTCAGTGTGTGCAAGGGCAGGGAAAGAGCCTGGTGCTTGTGAGGGTGAGGGAAGGCAAAGGGGGCAGAAGTGGAAAAATATCAGATCCAAGGTAAGGCAAAGATGTTGCATTGTCAAAATATTATGAGAAGGGTGGAAGGTGATGTGACTGGTACCTCGCCATTTCTTCAGACTGAGGTGTGTGGAAGCAGTGGAAGTGTGTGGCTCCACTACAGTCAGGCTTTGCTGGAGTTAACCCATGGTCCTGCTCTACCTCTTCTGGGCTCAGCAGTCTCCCCTGCCTGCGCCTCACCGGTACTGAGTAGCATCCAAATTGAAGTGGCAAAATACCATCAGTGCAGTTTTATTGCTGGATCAGTCCCCTGATCTGATATGTTTTGAGTTCATGTTGTGGCCAGCACGAGCACAAAACAGGAATTGCAGCTTTCTGGTACTGTCTGCCTTATTAATAAAATGTGTGGATTGCTAAAACTTATTTTTTTTTTTTTTTTTAGGTAGCTGTGAATTTGTTGTGGTGAAGGCTTGCTACTAGTACACTGGTGGGTGGTTGATACTCAGCATGTGTAACAGTGGTAGTAATCTGACTGGCATCCCTGTTACAAGGATTTCAAATACCTTAAAGTTCCTCAGCATAACTTACATGAATAGAGAATTTGAGACACGAGGAAAAGCTGAGGGTGAAGAATTAAGCCTTGAATTCCTGTGAATTGGTGAGATTCAGTCTTTTGCTTTTCTGTAAAATGACATATAGATGAATAATCATTCAAAAATTGCACCATTCATGGAAAGAATTTTTATTTATTAGCTGATGATGGTTGATGGTCTTGATAAGGAGCTGTTCTGTTTGGGTGTAGTTTGGTTTGCTTGCATTTGAGCAATTTGTCCTAACTCAGTAATTGGATGGTTTGACTTTTTAAAATTTATGTTTTTGTTTTTCCTTTTGCTGTTTACCTCCTGAGGATCTGCTGTCAGGGAAAGGCTTTCCCGCACAAGCGCTTTAAATAATGTCAATAAAAACAAGATAAAATTATCTGTCTCTTATTATGCTGCTTCATATCTGGAGTCATCAGCTGTTCACAATGACGCCATCTATTCTAGGGAATTAATCTAGAGGATAAGTGTTTAGTATTTGGACATTGACCTGTTGGAGTGAATCCAGAGGAAGGCTACCAAGTTGATCTGAGGGATGGAGCACCACATCTATGAGGAAGGGCTGAGAGACTTTGGATTATTCAGCCTGAAAAAAGGAAAGCTTTGGAGGGATCTAATAGTGGCCTTCCAGTAACCTGAAAGGAGCCTACAGGTGAGATGAGGCAAGATTATTTATGAGAGGATGTAGAGACAGGGCAAAGAGGAATAGGATCAAGTGGAAAGAAAATAGGTTTAAATTAGATGTGTGGGAAAATTCTGTACTGTGAGAGTGGTGAGGCACTGAAACAATGTTCCCAGAGAAGTTGTGGATGCCCCATTCCTGGATGTGTTCAAGGCCAGGTTGGAGCTCTGAGCAGCTCTGGGAAAGGTGTTCCTGCCCACAGCAGGGAGATTGGAACTTGATGATCTTCAAGGTCCCCTTCTAGCCCAAACCACTCCATAATTTAGAGTATTTGTACAAGTGGTTGTAGAGCAAAGGAAAAAATAGAATATCTCAAAAATGCTGCCAAAATGCCTGGAGATGAATTTAACTAAAGGCAATATGTTACAGTTGCAAAGTGAGCAACTTTAAATTCCTCTGTGTCTCCCTACCATCCTTTCCCTCACCCGTAAAAAAAAAAAAAAAAATAACAGAAAATTCCCTGAAGTTTATAAACCCAATCTCTGAAAACCCCAACAAATCGAATCACTCAACCCTCCCTAGCCCTGGCTCAGTGGCATGGTGACAGACATGAGCTGACCACATGCTCATTCACACATGCTGCTGTAAGATCTTGGTGGGGTTCTGTTGGAACATGGTGAATTTCATCCATCTGTACTGAGGGATGGTTTTGAGTCCTGGAACATGTAGTGGAAAACTTTACACACATCTTTTGTTTTTCTACATCATCATATTTTTTTCATCATCATCTACATCATGTATTCAGATCAGAATGTGGTGTCATTAATCAAGTAGTACACTAGAGAACAT
This sequence comes from Cinclus cinclus, assembly GCF_963662255.1. NCBI lineage: Eukaryota > Metazoa > Chordata > Aves > Passeriformes > Cinclidae > Cinclus > Cinclus cinclus. Next base: position 39,178,298 of record NC_085046.1, on the reverse strand, counting down.
AGTAATCTTGATGTTATTGAGGGTTCAGGTTATAAATTTCAATGGGCTCTCTAGAGTATAAGTACTCAGCTGTCCAAATGATGTGCAGTTGTGTAATGTCAGGAGGGCTTAAACTAGTAATCTGCCTTGTGTTTGCTCTCAGCATCCTGGTGGGTTCTAAAAGCTGTCCTGCAATGTGCTGAGAAACCCAGGACTCCACTACTGGGGCAATACACCAGAGAATAGCTGTACAGAATACATCTATCTTTTTTCTTCCTTTCTTTTTTTTTGAAAAACCCAGTTCCATGCGTACGTGCCGATGCAAACTGAGGCAAGCTGAAGCGTGCTGTGCAGATGTATGTCTTGGGAATTAGGTATTAATTAGAAATTGTGTTCTGAAAAATACTTGTAGGCAGTAAGACTTTTGGATTTTATGGTTAGTTTTAATTCATTAAATGATGAGCCACTGCCAGCAAGGATTTCTGTGTTCCCTTGCTAAGGCAGTAATGATTCTTTAGGGGAATACCCTATTTTTAATTTCTTTGTAGTAAGAAACTCATAGGAAGTTTTCTTAATATGAGTTAGTAGGTTCTCCTTTGATAAGAAGCTGAACAAAACCATCTGAAGAGGTGTTTGACATATGAACTATAGACTGACATGCAACTTGCCCCCTTCATCATCTTAATCGCCTAGCACCTTGCTTCCCTCCTGACTGCCCCCATGGCCTCCAAAATAAAGCCTCATTTGGAAGTATTGTCATGCTGTCTCATAATTATGTCTTGCTTTTTTTTATTCTTTCCTAAAGAGAGATGCTTAGAGCTTGTTAGATGCTGTCCTTTCAGCTGCATGAAGAAGGGTAGAAGTGGACTACGTTGGTTTTTTCAGCTGCAGTGTTAGAAAAGATAGTCATAGTGTCACAGACTGATTAAAGTTGGAAGGGGAACATAGAGATCATCAACTCCAAGTCTGATGTAATTTGCTCATGTAAGGAAGGGTTGATTTTGGACTATGGATGCAACTCTTACCATCCCACCTCCCTACACCCCAAACCAGGATTTTAAAGTATCAATAGATACAGAGTTTACAGAGCTGCAGATGTGGGTATGTCAGTATGGTCTCTCTGCAAGCAAACAAGCACTCAATTTCCTTGAGCTCCTATCTGACTGTGCCGGATAGCAGCTGGGCTGGAGCTCATATGCTCTCTCTCTCCTGCTGAGAGCTCAGTCCTGCTTACTGCAGCTACTTTAAATGTCCTGCCATTTCAGAATGGCAGACTAAGCACAGCTCTGCCTGCTAGACACTCTGCAGACCTTGCAGTAAGGTAGTTCACTGCCACTCCATAATGGACTGGGATCAGAATTATTTTTCACTGGGAAAAGATGAAAATTTTTCAAAGGTGTAAGGCCTCAAATGAATTTTTTTTTTTTGACTAGATAATTGGTATATACTCTTTTGGACCCATTTTTCAAAAATATGCTTTTACAGACTGAGATAAGGTCAAATAAGTGGAACTGAAAGGGTATGACAGTGAAAATTAAGAAGGAAAGATTGGAGAGAAAAAAAAAATGTATGTTTTATGATAGATACTTACATTCTTTTATTTAAAAAAAAAAAAGCCCTCATACACTTCTTAGGGATTTTTTCGCAGCATCAAACATTATGGTTAAAATACTGCTCTGGCACAAATAGTTCTGCTCTGAGTTCTCACATTGTTGTCACTGAACATGTTCAAGGATGTGATAGTTTTGAATGTATTTGCCTACATGTATTTGTTTTAGAATACTTCTGTACTTAAACATGTTGAGACAATTGCAGTTTGAAATTGCTCTGCTGTTCTCCATTTGATGGGAAGCTTTTTCCTGGTATTTACTCTAAGGGAAGAGCAGATGTTTATCCACAAAGTGTTTTGGTATAGGACTTAAAAGATAAAGACTTCCATCTGTTTCAAAAAAAGTGCTTGTATTGCTTCTGAGTGGGTTTTTTTTGTTTGTTTTGTTCTAAGACTGAGTGACTGTTAACAAGGAATTCATTGACTACAGACCATAAAGAAATTTCAATAAGATGCTTCAGAGAGTTTTTCTTTAAGTATTCAAACCAAGCAAAAAAAAAAAAACTTATAAAAAGTTAAAAAATTATATATATATCAAATGTATGATTCCCACCCCTCTTATTCTATCCCTAAGGAATAGGCAGCCTCTTTTCCCTTAATACACCCACTCCCAAGCTAAACAAAATATCTTTTACTTGTAGCAATTGAATTTGTTTTAGTATGGATTTATGCTAAGGAACAGTTCATTGAAGTATAGGAGAGCCACCAGGACACAGTCCAGCATAGCTGTATCAATATTCATGTGAGCAGCTGAGGAACTGCATAAATCTGTGCTCTGCATTAGGGAAAGAATAGGTGTGTTTTAAGATGCCCAGTTTAGCGGCGATCACTAAGAATTAGGGTATCTAATATATATGTTTACCTTTGTGTTTCCTGTATGAATCATTTAGTTTATAGCAATTTGCATATGTCTGCACAGGGGTCTTCAATAGCTTGGAAGTTAAAAGATGTATACGTGTGTTGGAGTGAGCTTCTATTTACAGAGTGGAAACAAACTACTTTTAAACTCTCTTGTCAGCACTATCCGAGAATACTTTTATTAGTCTATGGTCAGAGAATTTTCTGGACTGAGGCAGTGATAGGAACTGAATGTGGCCTTCTGATTTCTCTACAGTTAGGTGATAAATACCATCATCATAGTTGCACAATGTATTTGCACCAAGTTCATGGACAGTATGTTACTTGTTCTATTTTATCCTAGTTGTTTCTTGGTTGGGGTGGCACCAGTCCAGCTTCATTGCTAGAGTTCTCATCAAACGAGACATAGGAATAAAAGGAAAAGAAAGAAGCAAGGCAGTGGCATGCCTTAAAGGTTAAGTTATAGGTAACTCCTTAAACAGCCAGTTTTCCCATGCATTTTATGATGGGACAAGGAGATTAGGGTATGTCAGTGATGAAGAGGGAAAGAGTGAAATGAATCTGTGAATTGGATCTGCTGGAGTAGAGGCTGCATCTTTCAAAGGTTGGCTTAAGGATGGAAATGCTACTCACGTAATACCTGAAACAGAGACACCTTACTTTGGGAGGACACATGAGATTAATTGGAGCTAACATGAGTGCTTTGTTTACCTTTTCAACAGGAGGGGACAAAAAAAAAAAAGGATTTTTTTCTTTTTAGGAAGCCTTGGTTTATTTTGTTGAACAAGAATATAAGAATATATATAGCTTATGTAAAAAACAAACAAACAAAAAATACCAAAACAAGTACCTGTATTGGAATGAGCATTTGGTGAAAGGTTGTTAATACAGCTATAAACACACTTAGCAGATGTTTGACTTCTGGGTTGTTCTGTTCTGGAACCCGAGATACAAATGCATTTTGTAGTGCTAATGAAGTCTTGGATCAGAGTAAAAATATTACCTTGGAGCTGTTCTTAGCAGCTGTTGATGCAGAAAATTTGAAGTGTGGAACTCAGTTTCAGTTCCTTTTTTGGTATTCCCTGAGCTGGAATTGAAGGCATGCCGTCTTGCCCGTTCTGCCGCTGCGACCCTGCGGTAGCCGTGATCAGCGGCCTGGGAGATGAGAGACCGGAGCAGGAGCGATTGGCTGGGGAGCAATTTCCCGGAGTACATCTGTGTCAGGCACAGCGAGCTAAAGCAGTCATGTATGCGCAGGCTCTGATCTCTGGGGAGGTTCATTACAGGGTCTCGTACAAGGGCATTCTCTGCTTCTGCACATCAGCATGGAAGAAGCTCGTCAAGGGAAGAAAATGCAACCTGTATGTAAATAGCGGCTGTGTAACGTAATAATGGCTCGAATGTGATTTGTTGCAAGTGATATTTAGCAGCTGTGGCTCAGAATTGTGTGATGCCGTAGACTCACTAGTTGTGGAATAAATTTTTGAAAAATCTGGTGATAGAAATAGTAGTTTGAGTAAAGATCTCTGTGGTAGGGAAGATATTTGCTGTGTTGTTAGAACTGCTTAATCATAGTAACTAGCTTAATTCAGAAAGAAAATATGCTCTTACAATTGTGAAGGTATACTACCAGACTTAGAGAGTGGTTGAGTGTTTTGGATTTGGTTGGTTTCTTTTGCATTATTTTGAGTCGGCCTTTCTTAATTTGAAGATTAACAACTGTGGTTTTCCTTGATTCTCTGCAAATATAGCAGGGATGTTTCTGGTAGAGAATCCTGAAGTAGCTGGTTAATTGTTCCTTTTTAGGAAAAAACCAGAAAATGAACCTAATGAGCTGTGTAACTGAAGTAAGTGTTCACAGAGATAAATTTTTCTTCAGACTTCAGTGGCACAGATAAAAAACTCCATTTGTGGGAATTTGTGCTATGAATTCTAGTACTAGTGTTACAAGCTATTGCTTAGCTGTTGTATAGGTTGTCATTACCAGCTAACTGCAATGCAGTGTGTAACAGGGATTACTATAAAAGTTTCCTGGAAACTGAAATCTGTGGGATGGAATTTTCCTGAGGTATGAACTCTAAAGATCCCTGAATGATTTTATATATGACAACTAAATTTTCTGTCCCCTTGTGTAAGCATAAGAAAGAGTTTGATTTAGATGTGTCGGAGAGCATCAGATTGCAATGGCCTTTTGTTTGTCCAGTGCTTGATTTTTGATTTTCATTGTGGTGCTACTTTCAGCTCTGGGCACAGAACTCCTATCAAGCATGCATATGCCCAGGAGACTAGGGAAAGATATGAGGTGACTAGTTGAAAACATTATAGTATTTCTGATTTTTTTTACTTGTAACTTCAGGAATTCACTTTATTGCATTTCAGTGAATGGAGATATGTATTTTTTTTGAATGAAATTTAGTACTATGGGGCAGTGATAAAATGCAACTTTGTAAAATAGCTACTATAATATTAGTAACACAATTTGATATCTTCTGTTGGATTGGTGACAGTGTTTGCTAAGTTTATGCATGGTGGTGATTTTTTTTTTTTTGGCTTGCAGAATACTCAAGCTGAATTCAAATGGGCTTCTAATTTTTATCAAATACTCACGTTCACCGTAGTCATAGGAATCAAGTCATCCCTTTTTCTTGTGCTTGTTCTAATCCAGTTTTTTGGATGAATTGCTGTGGTGTGCCATGGTTGATAGTCATTTATAATCATGACCAGTGTCCTGTTGGTATTATGTTTCCTTTTCTTTCTGACTTTTTCTCGCAATTTAATTTCCTCTTGTGATTAACACAAACACTTGGTTTACTGTCCAAAGATATGTTTAGTTTTTCTGGGATAGGACATGGCTTCTTTTGTATGTTGTGGTGTTCAGTGTGACTCTGGCTGGAGTAAGGCCTGCTAGAACTGAGATAAAACTACTTATAAACATTAGATTTCAATGGTGCAAGAAACAAAACACTAACGTGTTTAGAACTGCTTTTTTTCCTGAAAGGGCTTGGGTTTTGTGGTGTTTAAGTAATACATAAACAGCTTTAGTGCCCTCCACATACAGTTTAAAATTAAAAGTACAATGAAACTTCTGGAGAGTCTGTCTGAAGTCTGTTGATATCTTTTGGACATACTTGTCCAAACAAGGTTTGTAGAGCTGCTCTGTTTATTGTAAGTCTTCTAGAAGCAGATTGGTTAGATGTATTTAGTAAGGCAAGCTGAGCAGTTAATTAGAGGATTAGTAGGCTAAAAAAACGTCTAAGTATCCCTAACCTCTTCCATTACAGTTATGATCTTACTGAAATAAATCTAAGTGTCACACCTTCCTGCGCGGCTCTGAGTGTAGCTTTGATGAGGAGGGCCTGTCATTTACATGTGAGGATTGCTGTGTAAAATAGCAATTGTATAAGCACAGGTAAAATTCACAGGAAAATGTGGTGTGTGTGGTGTTACCAAAGCCATTGAGCTGAACTAGAGTCATTCCTGTAGTGCTTGAGCAATACCCTCTGCTAATCAGACAGTAGGGGGAAAAAAACCCTGGAAAGCAGCTGTTCCTGTGCAAAGACCATAGAAAATACAACTAAGGGGGAATCCATCAACAGTATGCTTCCTATTTTAAGCTTGGCAAGTGTTCTGTTTGTGAATTATTATTAATTGTGCTCTCATCTGTATATATTTAGAGGGGAAGGCCAGCTAAAAATTGTACGATGACAAAATGAGACAGGGCTCATTTATATTTGTTGCATTTTTCCTTGGCTGTTAGGTTGATGTGCTTGATTTAGAGCTGCTAGTGTTTCATCACTCTGGCAGCTTCTAATGATTCAGTATTGCTGCATAGAGACTGTGCTCAAAGAATTTATTTCAAATGCATCTGTAGGACCACTTGTGCAGTTCAACTAAATTGAGCAGTTTGATAGACTGCCTGATCCCTGCACTGATTGTTACTTAGAAACAACTCTGATTTCTTTTGTATCCTGGTTGTCCTTCAAGGAGGCAGCAGCTAGAGATACCTCCCCTCCTGCACACTGTGGTCTCATCTTCCCTCTGGTTTAAAAGCAGAATCAGTTTGAAAGAGAAGTAAAACAACATATTTAGAACTTAACAAGTGCTGCTGTTAGTTGTTCCTGCAGATAAACCATGTCAACAGCCCCTTCCTAATTATTCACTTTTAACTAAGGCTGCTTGATGTTGTGTATGGGTAGCAGTGGGAGACCTAGGGGCTAGACCTGATGCTTGCCTGAAGTAGTGATTGTCATTCAACTCTGCATAAAGTGTACAGAGGTGGCCTTAACAAACACACTGCTTTTCTGATTTCTTTTCTTATCCCTTCCATGGTTGCTGTCCCTGGTAGACTTAATCTCCTAATTTTGTGCATCTACAACACAGGTCTTGTCTGTTTTTTACTCCCTGAAGTATTAGTTCTTATTAACATGCAGCTCTGGGAGGTTGAATGGATAGAGAGGGGGTTGTTCGTGCATTCTGTAAATTGGAGATGTGTTTTATTTCCTGACTATGTGGAGTATTATGTGTATCTAGAGCAGAAATGCAGACTTTCGAAACAGACTTGGGAAATGTGGCTGTGAAAATGAATAACGAATTACCCTGTGGATCTAAATTGCCCTGAACAATATATTGCAATATCTTTGTAACAAAACAAGTGAGTTGGTTTGTCTATTTTTGAAAAAGGTCCATTTTAAAATATTTTACAGATGTACACACGCATACATGGATACATTTGCAAAGTGAGGTTTTGTACTTCATCTTTGGTTATCTTTGAGATATATGGTCAAAATTAAGGTTTTAATTATTTTTATAGGCAAACCTTAATTTTTGAAGCAGAGCAATATTAACAATCTTACATTAATTACTTTTTTTAGTTTGTTTTTGTCACCAGACCATTTTTTTGATGGCTGTCATAGCTGTCTCCTGAATGCAGATCCCACAAAGGAGGGCTGATAATAAAACAAGAGTCCTGCTTTGGCTATGCTTCCTAAGGTCAAACCACTGTTGACCCTGATTCAGTTCACACTGTTGCTATGGGCCTTTCCTGTTGTGTCCTCTTGCAGATAGCATGTTGATGGATGGTTTGATCCAGCTGAACTGCTCCTATGTACTTATTGGTGGTGAAAGAAGGAAGAAAAAAGTGTGAAGGGCAAAATTCTCAATGCTATTGGGCTTGGTGAATCTAGAGTGGTGTGCTGCAAAGTGTTTGCCAGTTGGGTCTGTAAGCAGGGTGTGCTTCTGTTTTGAGAGGAATGATTTGTTGGTGCCGCATTCCAGGCTACAAGCTAAATTCTGTCTGCCAGATCTCTTGTGCCTACAAAAGTAGAGATGTATCCATGGATTCTTGGGAAGGAGGGGGGTACTGTTTGCTTTCTCTTCAACCCAGAGAGACTGGGATACAGTTACAGTCACAAAGCAGTATGTAGGACCACTGGGATGGTGTAAGCCATTGTATTAGAATATTATTAAAATATGAAGTGTTAAACTGTTGGCCAGGGACAGATGTATAAACGAAAAAAGTTGATACGAGTATGTTCCTCCCTCCATCCTGAGCTGGGGTTAGTTTTTGTATTGGTTTTTTTTTTTTTTTTTTTTTTGGTCTTTTATTTGCACCCACTTCAATAAATGCTGTAGTGAAGCTTCTTTGTAGCATCAGAGTCATAATGTAATTTTTTTTTTTTCTGGGGGGGGAAGGGTGATGGTGTTTGTAGGTTTTTTTTTTTTTTTTTTTTGTTTGTGCCCTCTCTTAAGCCCTACTTACTTGCTTCTATGGGCACTAATACAATTCCTTTTGTTGCTGCAAGTCATTCCCTAATTCTGCTGGGGAAGAACTTTTGCCTAAGGAAATATAAATGGAGCAGATGAACATTGACCGAGCTAAGTAATGGTCTTAAATGTTGAACTCAAATTATTCTTAACACGATTATTGTATTTGCTCATAGATTTCAAAGGTTTATAGTTAGCTGTATCAGCCATTTATGATCACTGTCTATCACCAGAATGATTTGATTGAACTGTATTTCAAGTACCTTAAAAATGTGCTTCTAGCAAGTTGTCTATCTTGGAAGTGGTTATTCAGTAATGCACTTTGGCAGAGTGCCTGTCTGAAATCTGTCGTGTGTGACTGCACAAGGTTAAGTGAGTTGCATGGTGAGAAGTGCTTGCAGAGATGACAGTGGAAACTTGCCTTTGGATTTAATACTCCACACGTCATATTCATGCTAGTCCTTGAGACTGTGGCTACCACATACTGCTGGAGGTTGTCAGTTCTTCCAAACTCAGTGCTTTCTATAAAAATTCATGCAATTTAGGATTGACTCCTCTTTCAATACTGGTTTTAAAAACCCTGTAGCATTAATATAGTAGATACCAAAAGTGTACTGTACTGAATGACAGGCATTTGAGAAGGTAAACAAGTAGTGTTAACAGTTTCTGGTGCTTGCTTTTCTGCAAGGGGGAATTATTATTTTCTCACAGATTGAGAAGAGACATTTGAAAACCAGAGGTGGCAAGAGGAATCCTACTGGGAGTCTGCTGGAGCACTGAGTATTTGAAAGTCTTGTCTGATCTGTAGTAGTTGAAAAGGGATTTCATTTTCATGCTGAGGAGAGTTAAAAGGCTGAAGAGACAGATTCTATGCAGTATACCTCTAGCTGAATGTGAAGGTTTTACTGGAGGTTTTTTCTGCCGTATGAGTATCCAGAAATCTGGTGTTAGGAAAAAGTCCACTCAGTGTATCTCAGTACAATGTGCGATGCTCTTTTTTTTTTCTTGGTTTTTTTTTTTTTTTTTCCTTTAGAAGTACTCTGGATTTGCTCTGTTTTTATAAATTACCTTCTCCTTGTTAAAAAAAAAGAACCAACAAAAAAACCCCAAAACTGCAACCCAAAAGTGAAAGCTTAATCTCTCCCTAGGGTACCTTGGTTGCTGCTTATATTCTTTTTTTCCCCCCTTCTCAATTGTTCTGTCTTTTGACTGAAAATGAAAGCTACATATATTCTGGATTAGTCTAGAATTTTACTTTGGCTTGTCTACATCATCTGTGTTTGGGCATCTGTGGGATTTTCATGCATAAAGTTTCACATGCAGTAAATGGTAAACTGTTCAGGAATACTTGCTTTAAGCTCCAGTTCTTCTCTGCCTAAAAAAGGGAGGTTGACAAGTTTTCCACAATCCTGCTGTTCTTTGTTTACATGACAAGTTCAGAAAGTAGATGAGAGAACTAAAATGGCAACTGTAGAATTTTCCTTCCCATCAGTGCCTTCAACTGACATGATAGATCATTTATAATTACTGGAAATCTATGCCCTACAGACTTTATTTTTAACCAGGAAAAGGTTATAGTTTGGAATTACTTTATAATGTATTTGAATATTTTTGATTTTTTTCCTGACCTAGGGCAAAAGTGTCTCATACTGGGATTTGCTCTTGGCATCACAAAACAGATATGTTAAAATGATATTTTGTGTTTTTCTGAACAAAGGCTGTAAATGATATGCTTCCTTCATGTATGATATTTGTGGTTGTTAATGGTTTATTCTTGGAAGAGTCTTTGCATATGTTGAGTACTTTGAGATAGTGGTAGAACGGTTTTCAAGGGCACACATGCCTTCCTGTAATCTAATCTTGAGACATGTTGCTTTCACATGATGTGGTTTTTGAAAGCTGCTTCTGTGTGTATAAGTTTGGCTGAGAATCTGTTTTACTAAAGCAAAAAGTGATATAGATTAATAGGGTGATATAGGGCACACAGCAAATCCAGTTTCAAAATGTTATTGGGAGATAAAAATATTTCTTTATGTGTATATTTTTCATAGTGTGTGCTTAGTTTTCTGCTGGTATGCAGTTGTTTGTATCATTTGGAGAAAAACTCTTCCTTTGTTGATCAAAAACTGCGTTTGGCAAGATTCCAAGTGTCCTAAAAGGACTGCTGTGGATGGGTGTGTTTAGGTACAGGATTTTTCAGCAGTCTGTGACTGTAACCATGAAGATAATTGTGGAACAGGTTTTGATAGCAGTTTTCCTATTACTGTTTTTTTGTTATTGTTGTTTCTTCTACTCACATATAAAAAACCACTTGAGGTAGTTTAGAGGATTTGTAATTCTTCCATCTCTACTTGGAGTTGTATGGTAACATGCACACTGTGTGTATCTGTTCTTGTGAACAGGAGTGTACTACAGTACGCTTGATTTTGGTGTGTAGGAGACAAGAGTATACTATTTCCCCCCGTACTCCCCTCCCATCTTATTGCCATAACACTTGTAAAGTTTCTACCACTTCTTTATTAACAGGTTCTTGGAACATTTTTACAGTCTTGCACAACAGACATAAATTTTTATAATTGTAGCTCTGTGAAGTGTACAGGGTTTTGATTTTTCTAACCTGCATGCAAAACTCTGTTGCTACAATGCAGCAGTAGTGAGAAAGGTTACTGTGCCCTGCCTTTCTTGAAAAAACCTATTTTCAGGAACACAGCTCAGAATTTACTTGTATTTAGTTTTCAGTGGTTTATTCTGCCATGTGCTACTCTTTTCTCTTGTGATTTACTTATTTGCATCATGCCATGCTTTTGGTTTTGTTGTGGTGTAGCTGCATCTAACCTTTTGTTAAACCTCATCAGAATTTTTTTTCCCAGCATGTGGTGCTCATCATCTTCATATTCTTTAATCTTATTTCCGCAATAGTTAAATATGTAGGGCTTTTTTTTTTTTTTGTGTACATGCATACAATATACTATAATAAAGATATTTTTTTTAAGAACAAGGAGTTCCATGTTTATTTTTTTTTTTTGAGTAGGAGTTGATGCAGTATGTTTTAGCTTGTACCTGTTACACACAGGTATGTTATTTTTCATCCTTGCCACTTTTTCTGTGAGGTGACAAACTTGTTCTATATATAAAGTAACTGCATAATTCTAAGACCAAAGTTTTGTTGAATATGAACACTGTTAGGGTTCCCAGTTCCTGTAACACTCCTGAATTAGGCTTCTGTATTTCCCTTATGAAGCCATTATCACAGATCCTCTGTGGATTGGTCTAAATGCATCAGATCAATGTAAACGCTGCTAGAAGCAGTAATCAAACAGATAAAACTTGTGGTGGATCTGGGTGTCATACAGCCACAAGGATAGCCACTTGGGTGAGCTGATCCAGTGGAAAACTAATCTAGTTGTTATAAAAAAGCTAAAGAACACCCCCCCTCTCCCCCCCGAAACAAACAACAAAGAAACCACACCTTTTCTTAAGCATATTTTATCTGATTCATGATGGTTAGGTCTGCCTAAAGGAAAAAAGTGTGTGCCCAAGGGAGCAGAAAGAGCAGAGACAGTAATCTTTAGCAGTTAGCCTTGTCCTTATGTTTGGATGTAAAATGTTACCTTTAGGCAGTTGTTCTTTTGGAGAACCAGCTCTGTCAGGAGGCTGTAATTTGTGAGCTGTGAGAAGTGGACTGTATTCTAAGAAATGCAAACATGTGGAGAAAGGCAACTTTAATGTTGTTTTGATGTCAAATCTGAAATGGGCTTGAGATTTCTACTACTCAGTTACTTAATTTTTGTCAAATCTGAGCAAATGGCAGTTTTAAGGTCTGTTTTAGTGATATGCTAGCTATGATTAGAGGACGTGTTCAGAGGTAAACCTACATCTGTTTCAAATATTGTGCGCTATGAGTAGTGTGGTTTCAGTAGTAATGGAAGCTGAAGAGGTCTGCTGGAAACTGCTGCTTTTTAACTTTGTGGATAAAAAAGAAAGTGAATAAGGTTAACAGGCTGGCTGTTGAAACCTGAATGAAGCAGTTATTTTGATATTTCTAGAGCTTTTGGTTTAGGGAAGATCTTAGGCTGGATAACGTAACCTTTTTGCTACCCCTTTGTTCAAAAAAGCTTTTTATTTGTGCTGGAAACTCTCACATGGGAATTGCCCCTAAAGAGAAGAGCATGAGATCTCTCAATATTAACTTCTGTATATTTTTATAAATTTACCATTTATTTTATTGAAGTACATTGATGGCTGTTGGATGAAAATATAAAAGAATATTGCACTTTTGAAATGTATGTCCTGATTGTTGATATGATGAAATCAAGAGCATTGCAGGAGGAAATGTTATGGCATTTAGCCTATCTGTTGATTTTTCTCTCTCCTTCAATGCAGGGTAGTGCTTGCTTGAAAAATTGGATGGGTAGGTTTTCAGTGATGACCTATTTCAGGACATGTTTAGGAATTTAGGAAAAAAATAGTTCTATTTAGTTTTAACTTAAACTTGTATCTTGTTTCTTCAGGGTCATGATGAAGAAGCTGTTGTGGATATGGGCAAAATCAGCTCTACTATCAATACAAATTTTGAGAAAGAAGAACTAGAGAGTAAGTTTGTGGTGGTTTTCTGTTTGCTTAATGTACATTTTTTGCCTAGGCATAAAAGATGAATTTTCCTTGCTAAAAGGGATCAAAATTTTATGGCTGTCATGAAATTCTGGGGGTAAAACTGGTGAAACGCAGAGTTGACCTGCCCTTGTGTCTCTGTGCATGCTGTTAAATATCCACTGTTCTATCACAAAAAAAAAAAAAAAGTTTTCCAAGGAAAGCTTGCTTCTTAGACTTAAGTTTGAAAAAATTATTCCTGTTGTTGAGTGATTTTGCAGCATGAATGATGTCACGTACTGCAGTATTACAAGTCAGGAAACAGGGGTCATGAAGGAGATGATTGTTTTCTTTTCTGTCCTTCTGGTTGCATGGTAAACTGTATGTTCCACAATCTGCTGTCAGTAAAACATTATGGTAGTCTTCATTATTTGACTTGGGATTCTACACTTAGCAATAAAAATAGCAATGATTTTGTTTCATATAGCAGAATGTAAAATTAGATACTTCATCTAAGACATGACTTTTTTTCTTACTTGAAAACAAATTAGTTTGGGATGAGGAGGATTCATGGATGCTATTAATGAATGAGGAAAAGACTAGGGAGATCCAGTGTTAAAATCTTCATTATTTGCCTTTCACATGGAATGCTCTGAAGCTTAATTAACATTTGCATAATGCTAGAAGGCAGTAGATTCACTGAGTTGTACTGACTCTTACTACTCCAGCACACTGGAAAACCATAATGGCAGCAGCTTCTGGCTAAGAAAAGTTGATTTAGGTTGCTGTCATGTTTAGCTCATACAGTGGTGTAACAGAAGAATCACAGTTTAAAGTGATGAAAGTTGTTTGCTGCTATTGCAGTCATTGCTACTCTTGCTCTGTTCCCTTCATTCTGTTACTGTTTTCTGTCTTGTGCTAGCACTTTTGTTGGCCTGACTAAACTAGAAGCCCAGCTAAGTGTGTTAAGCCACTGGAAAATTTAACAGTCTGACAAAGGAAGATGGTCAAGACCTCAGCTGTTGAGCACCTGAAATGCCACACAGACGCATGTATGGCAGAGTTGAACAGAGGAAGGAAGCATAGATGTGAGGTTGACAGGTGCAGCAGTGGAGGCTGTGACAATGCTGATTTAAATGGGGTTTTGCTGTAGGGAAACCACTGCCTTGTTTTCTGCGGTTGAATCTTCAGTGTGACTTTAAGCTGTCTCCTCCTCAATTTCTTTCTCTTGCTTTTCTCGAGAGATGACCCAGAAAAAGCATGTGTATGTTTTGCAGGGAGGCAGGGGTTAAGGGGAAGCAGGCATCCAGCTGGAGTAATGTTCAGGGCAGCAGCCTTAGCAGCTGTAATACCTCCACCGCAAAGAATGACATGGGAATGTGCAGCCAGATCACTTCCCCAGTCTCTTTCAGAGCACATTCTTGTAGGAGTGATTTAGCTCTTACAACACTGCAGTTAATCAAGATATTGGGTGGGAAGGCAGGGGGCTCAGGCTGCTTGAGCAATTTAAGCACTTGGATGACTGCTATGGAAAATACCCCTGTCTTACCAATAGCCAAAGAGTAAATTAAGGTGAAATGTAGACTGCTGTCCAATGGACAATTGAGGCAACATAAGTGCTTTTGAAAGGAGCTAAGATCTCACTGTTCTCACCTTTCTCTTAGCCATGCGGCCTTGTCTTTTCTTTCAGTCCCTCACTCATTTTGGAGTGGCCCAGTGTTTGTGTCTCAATGCAAGAGGAGGCTGGCTATACAGAAGTTTAACAAATAACTAATAAGAAGTATCTGACAAGAAGAATGTTTTCCAGTAGGATTATCACATATGTCAAGCTGTATATAGGCACATGTTTTCTCACATAAATATGAATTATTCTTGGTGTCCACGTGTATTTTTTTAGTATCCTGTACATTTCTAAGAATTAAATTTTTTGTTGGTAGAATGGGGCAAGGAAGGGGCAGCACATCATTTGTCTTTTATCAAAGGGATAACTGTTACAAAGTAAGAACAAAATGTTTTTTCTTTCCTTTATGGAAGAGAAAAAGGTATGTGTGATTGTTCAACTCATATAGTTACCTTCTCAGAGATTCTTCAAATGCAGGGTGTTTTAGAGGATAAATTTATGTGAACTTGCAGCTCTGTTTAAGAGTTCATTATTTATAGGCTATTATGACAGAAGTAGGTGTGTGAAATGTTTAGGTTTTGTTTTTCATTCTGATATTAAAATCCAACAAGGAGAGAAATGGAAATGTTGGCTGCAAACAGTAAAACAATTCCAGCTAGTATTATTTTTCATTTCTGACACATTTTCTTGTAGGCCTGGGAAGCCCTGTACCTGAAGCATTGGGTATTCATTGGAAGTGTTTTAAGACTTCAAACTATTTCTGTCTAGTCTTTCAAGATGTGTTTCTGGTGACTTGGAAAAGAGTTCTAGAAATTTTGAACCTTTACAGAAGTGTACATTGATGTAATTTCAAGGAGAGTCAGCAGCAGTGAATTGAGTTCAGTTCTGGTGTGAAGCATCACACCTTTTAGAGCCCACATGGAGAGGTGATGCTTAATTTCTTCGAAGCATGTGCAAACTCATATTGATAGCTTTGATACAGTAGAAGGCATAATTTTGCTGTTAATACTAAAGGGAAGGTTTCTTGGTGTTGTCAGTATTAATACTTGTATTTTCTGGAAATTTTGTGATGCAATATTAATGGAAAGAGAAACAAATGCTAAAGGCTAAAATAGATCTTGAACTTGGAGCTTCTCAAGCTCTGCATTCTATTTATGGTGGCTGACAGAGTGTGGTACCTGTCTGGAGTGACAGTGTTTAGGTTAGAAAGGTTAGGCACAGGCTGCTTGTTTCATAATGCTCTTCCTGTAAAAGTGGAATGGTTAGAAATGGTAAACTGCAATTGTGGGCAGACAGTGTGTGTACTAAATAAAGGTACTGCAATTTACTGAAGCTGTAAGGCCTTATTTTGAATTAACAAATGTCAGTTTACAGAAGAGCTGGAAAGGGGAATAACATCTTAAAATGACCTTTTTAAGAGCACCTAATGTTCTTAACTTGATGCCAGGCTCTTTGAGCTACAGTGAATGAGAGTAATAACAAATTAAGCCAGGACTTGAAAGTAAGGCAAGAATATTAATGGTAGAGGTACTTCATGTGATCCTGTAAGAATTATTTTCTGTTAAGTGATGTTTAAGGAAAACTTTCTTTAACTTGGGTTAAGATGTCTGGCTTGATACCACCAGGATGCATCTTTTAAAGTGTATAGCTACTTTTCAACCTTGATTTGAGGATACATTTCCTAGATACAGTTTAAGGGAAAAGGGATACATTCTGATACTTGTAGCAGGAATTGCAAAGATAAGGATTTGCGCATAACAGGGGTTTCCTTCCAGGAACAATCTTGAGGTCAGGAATGTGTGTCTTGGTTGGCTAATTTTCTGTGGCATAAATCCAAGCACTAGCTTTCAAGACTTAAGATGGTTTAATAGCTATCTCCACTCACAATATCCTGTGCAGGTGTAAGTAATGTTTACATTTTTAGTGACCCTATTATCTCTTATACCTTGATGAGCCTTAATTTTTATTTAAGAAAAGAACTATGATTTTCACTAAATTTTAGTTGACAAGGACAGGTAATCAAATAATACTATATTTTTTTTCTCCCTTTAGGTGAATATTGTGCATCTAAGTAGAAAATTTGCTGTATGAGTGTTTTGCAATTTGAAGCTTTTTGGAAGTGTTTGACAGAAACTGTGTCCTAATGTTTTGGGTTTTTTTTCCAAACTTTTTATTTAAGAGAACAGTAGGTAATGTTTTTGTTCCCACTGCATCATAAATTTTATAAAAAGACAGCTAACTGCTAACTTTAATAGTAGTATAATCCGAAACACACATAAAATTATTATTAAAGTGATATGGTCATAAAACTGAAGTTCTACCAAACAGCGTGAGCCAATACTTAAAACTTGTCCTAAACTTGATAGTCCCAGATCACTCAAATAAACAATTTTTGAGATGAGGCAGAAGAGATTGCTTGATTCTGCAGTCCATTACTTCTTGATGACCTTTTATAACCTTTACCTTCTTTTAGTCCCATAAAAATCGGTGTTCCAAAAATTGACTAAACTTGTGGCTTGTTGGGTGTTAGACCTCTAGCTGAATGGGTGATTTCTCTATTTGCAGTTCACTGAAAGCTAGTGTTTCATAGCAGTTTAAGGTTTTAAAGTATGAGCTATATCTTTTTAAATTTACATGACAAGAAATAAAAAAAGGAGAGAGTTTGAGTTTTTCTGAGGAATGGGTAACCCTTCTATGAAGCAAGATTCCTTCTGTAATGCTTTTCATATCTTAAAATATAAATAGATGCACTTGGCAAACCAATCCATTTAAGCACTTGTACAAGGGGGGGCACTTGTACATTGTCATTTGTAGTGCCAATGTATTTGTGACCCATTGATGAAGTCAGAAAATTTTCATTTCAAAAGTTTCTTATTAAATACTTTACAAGAACAGTGTTATGAATGTGCAAGCCTTGTATCTTTACCAGGGGGGTGGGAGGTGATGATCTTCAAGATCTGTTGCAACCTAAACTGGTGTGTGGTTTTATGATGTGTTTAGTGGGCAAAGGGCTGATCTTGAATGTTGATGGGACTTCCACTTGAATTGCTTGTTTCTGGGTTTTCGTTCCTGCAACAGAAACAGCTCTTTGAAATGACCTTGTATGTGTATCCTTTTTCCTGAGCTCTGCTGCAGAGACAGGCTGGACCAGGGATCCTGTACTCAGATAAAGTGTGGGGCCCAGCTCTGGTCTGGCTGTGCAGTGCAGGGATGGCTTGTCCTCCCTCCCATGGGTACCAAGAGCTGGCTTCTTTCCCAGGCGAGGAAGATCAGTGCTGGCAGTGAGCCACAGGTGGAAGTCTGTGCTAGAGTCCCTGTGTGGCACTGCCACCCGGCACTAAGATTTTCCTGTTGCTGCTCCTACCTGCATGTCTAATGTCTGATATTACTGTTCCTACCTGCATGTCAAGAAGGCTGATAATGCCTTCTTGAATAACGTTGATTGTGTCTAATAGAAGTATTCAGTGCATTTTTCTCTATGACTGCCCCAATGAACTCATTTGGTTTTAAGTCAGAAAAAAAAAATTGCATCTAATGAGAAATCTGGCATTTTCTGTTTTGTCAGCATAATATGCCAATCTTTGTTGTGTGGTGAGAAAACACTCTTCCTGAACTGCTTTACCCTATGCTATACTAACTATGGTTTGGGATTGTGCTTCTCAGTTTTATCAGTTCAAGTATAAAGAGTGTATTTTCAGGTAGACCTAATTGCTAGGAGTAGCAGAAGATTTCAGAGTACAACCCAAGGTGTGTAATTGATTAAAAGATACCCTGTACTGTGGAGAACCTTTGGGTTCCAGTCACAGCATGCTGCTATCCCTTGAAAGAATTTTCTTTATTTCTTTCTACGGGTTTGGTTAGAAAATTTTATTTCAAATGTTTAATTCTGAGAGCAAGAGATAGCTTTTGTTATATAGTTCCTTTAACAAGAAGAATTCCTTTGTAATTCAGGACTTCGTAGTAGTCAATTCATGTGTAGAAGACTAAGATTATATTATTTTGTGTACACTTTTGATACATTAATTCCATAGGAAATAATTTTACTCTTTCTTGGGAATGTGCATGAAAAGTTTATAAAATAAGTCAAAAATGCTGTTTGTTCTGAAATGCTTAGTTTCTTTCTTATGCCAGGAACTTCACTATCAATACTATTTTGTGCATTTAATTGCATCCTTCAAATATGGGGTATTATTTTTAATTAGAAAATTAAAAGTGCTTTTTGTGAATTGGTGACATGAGTGATTTTTCATTATGAATAAGAGGGTGTGTGTGTGTGTAGAGGCATTGTTCTTGTTCCTTAAGTTTTACCAGAAGCAAGAATATTTGGAGAAGTCCTATGAGCTGTGAAATTTTTAAGGGCAAGAAAAGTCACTTTTGTTTTCACTCTTACTTCTTTCATCTACCTACTTTTTCCCATTTGTGCTTCTACCTTCAGAGCAGTCTTGTGACAGAAAAGGTCACAAGAAGTTGTGCTTGTAGATTGCACTGAGCTTATTTTTTGTGCATACAAGTACTCTCTGTGATGTAAGGGAAATTAATACCAAGGAACGAGATGCTGTGTTCCAGATCTTTCCTACTAGGGTAATGCATTTGGAGATGTGAGTTAAGACATCAAACAGCTGGATTTCTTCCCTGTTTTATGATCTTAAGGAATGGATTAAGATCTCTCCTGCAGATACTCCAGTTTTTCCATACTGGAACACTCCATGCTAGGATGAGAGAGATTATTACATTATTTGATTAAAAAAGGCTTCTGTAGGAAATAAATTATCCATCTTGAGATTATTATTTGAAGATTTTCAGAAAAAACACTAATTATTGTCACAAAGTTTTAGTCTCAAGCAGACTTGAGATCTTATTGAGAAGATGGGGGACTGGTGTGTTGTGAAAGGGTGAGTGGGATCAGAGATTAGATGCTATATTGGAAGTGATAGTAGAATATCACAATATTTTTTCTTCAGGTAGTGTGTTGCTGTAAGTTGGTATAGGTTTCCCAAATAGGCTGTAGAAGATACATCCTTAAAAATACTAAAAGGATGGCTGTCATCCTAACTAAACTGATGAAAGCCGTGGCTTCAGCTTTGAAGTTGGCCGTGCTTTGAGCAAGATTGGACCAGGTAGCTCACTTCCACATCCATCATTAATATATGATTGCTCTTAATTCAAATTTCTAGGTAACAGGATTTGAGAACCCACATAGATATAAAGCTGATATTCTTTGCTTTTCTTTAAGATGGAGAACAATGTCTTCCTTTCTACGAAGCTTAAAAGGCATCCAGCCAAAGAAAAGAGAAGGTTCTGTGTGGAATTGTATTTAAAGCCTAGTGACATCAGGGCATTTTTGTTGATCTCTCTCAGACTTCAGAAGTCTTCTATTACCATTTTCATAGAAGCTCTGGGGAGAAAGCAAGAAACATAGAGCATTTTCTTTTCTGTAAATGCTGTTGGACTTTAGCCAACCTGACTTTTGGAGTGAGACCAACCATGTGATTGGAAATCAGCCATGTGATGGAGACACATTTCAAGTTCTAACATTTAAGTTTGTTTCATATCGATGAAGGCCTTAAGTAGTAAATACTCTCAGTGGATTTGAACAGCTAAGCTTGGATAAAGTCATGTTGGATTAAAATGAGCAATCATCTCTTGAGCTTTGTATTACTAAATTTAGTATTGGGCAGTCTACTAATTCTATTGATTATTGGTTTATAGTAATTCTGTAAGAAGCTTTGTTTGAAAGTGGTACTCTGCTGCAGACGTTTACGTGAATAAAGCTTTGAAGGTCATATAATGTACCATTTGAACTTTTAAACACAATATTCAAGTAAAGTTCGTGTGCCCTCTTAAAAATAACACCCAGTGCTAGAAACTTGAATCCCAGCCTTTTTAAATTTCTTTCCATTGCTTTTACTGATGATACATTAATTTTATATTAATTGCTTTTCTTGAAGGTCTGTTTTTTATTTTGTATAGAATTGTTTTTTTGGCCAGGCTGAAGGATATCATAAGTTGTTTCACCCAACTCATTGGGAATGAAGGAAAAAAAATGGTCATGTTTTCGTTTCATTTTTCTTTTCCTCATAAATTTATACGTAAATCTTCATCTGTCCATCTACAAACATTATTACTCCTATCTGAACAATGAAACTTAAGGAAACAGGCCTTCTCGTTGCAGCTATCTTATTTTTAGAAGGCTTCTCAGTGCTTTGGTTTGTTGAGTTGGAATCAAAGTTAACCTTGTCCATTTTTTATTATGTAGTTTTGTCCCACCTTTAGAGCTGAATATGCCTGTAACATGTTTTTGGGTAGTCATGGCATTATATTCAACAGCAGTAGTTTTAGATTTTCTAGACAGTAGTTGAAGTGTCTTTTTGACTATTTGTAATACCAGAATGAAGATCCTTTTTCCTAAGGAACAGTCAGGTGCACTCATAAGCTTCTGTTTGCTGTAGGTAAATTTTTATTGGTTTTATTGTACTGCCACTCCCACTGCTTGCTCTGAAAAATATTTCAGAGGCTCTTTGTCAGCATTATGTTTTTTGTTAAAGTTATTCTGATAGAATTACATTGGATTTACTTTATAAATTCTGAAAATCATTTTCGCATTGACTTTCCATATTTGTCCCAAAATACCATTGTAGATGTCTGAACACTTTGCATATACAGAAGTGGTTTGTGAAAGATATTCTTGGTTTACATTTGCCTGCAAGACATGTCTACGTGAGGAAATAGTCTCACAGTAGTCACTTCTGGGCAGTGTGGGCTGAAGGGCAGGATAATAACCCATGGCTGGACTGTTCCCTGTCTCTGAGAGACCCACGTTTGTTTGGGTAGCAAGAAGGTGCTTCCTTTAATCTTCCTTTTAGAGTTGAACAGCAATATCAAATGTTTCAGGTTGTGGACTGGCTCTCTGGGTTACTTAGTTGGCAGTGCCTGCTTGGTGTGCTTGAGGCAGCTCTGATGCACCTAGACATGATTCTGTGGTTCTGTGATAGTAAAAGCCATTTGCTATGGACACAGGTTGTTTTCAAAACACCTTCTGTCTGTTGCTTACTTCAGCTCAGTTTTCCATAGCTTTTACCTGTGTCTTTGCAGCATATCTGCTCTCCTCCAAACTTTTCGCCTAGAAAAAAAATTTCTGTCTCAGTGCAATTAGGTAGAAGGAGATAGACTCCTCATTTGCTTGTTCCACCTCTCCTCCATGCAGCAACATGGTCTTTGATTATGGAAATGGTCACATTATTGCTAATGCAAATTTTTGCAATAGCAAGGTGTATTGTTTAAGATGGAGATCCTTGGAAAATCTATGAGGGATTTTTTGTCTCAAATTAGTAGAAACAACAATAGATCAAAATGTGGAAGTCCTTATTTCTCTGGGAGTAAAATCCTGAACAATTTCAGATTCCTGTAAGGTTGGTGGTTTGTTTATTTTTTGTAGTGCAGTGATCAAAACACAAGATTAAAACAGTCTTATTAACAATACTAAAGCAAGCAGTTGCATAAAATGTTCTATTACTAGAAGTATGGTAGAGTTTCTATTCTAGGAAGAAGTAGTTCCTGCAAAGAATCCAACACTTCGGCAACAGATAGAACTGTTGAAGTGTATATATAAACTGTAGTTTGATACTTGCTTATTGAATATATGAAATAAAACAGAAACCCTAACAGGCATAGTAACAGCATCTGCAGTGAGTGGTGGCTCATTCAATTGGAGCTTTGAGTGGGATGTGGTGAGTAATGCAGTTATTTTTGAACCTTGTACTTTTGCTTTCCCTATGCATAAGATTATTGTATCATGATGGTGTCAGCAACATGGCCATTGTTAATGGTGCCCTGATCATATTATATACCAAGTGCAGTGATTTATAAGTGTCACATTGACATTAATTTCTCTGGGAATTGCATTATGCATAGCAGTCATGGAGGTCAGAGGTTAGGCTGCTGGGCAGGGGCTGGCTATTGTTGGAAGAAACTCACAAAAAGACAAGTCTCTCTATAAATAGGACTGATGAGTGCTTCAAGAAATTAATCGCTTTTCCACTCTTACATGGAAACAAATAGCTTTTAATATGCTTAATTTCAGATTTGGTCATAGTGCCAGTCAGTCAACTCTAATTAAACTAGTGTTGGAAGTGTGTCAAGAATTGGATCTTGTTATGTGAAGAGGAATCTGACCAAATTATGTGTTAATAATGACTTTTGCTTGTATTTTTAGTCAATGTAGCACTGTAAAAATACAAAAAAAAATTCTATAAAGCAGTATCTTTTGGGATTAGGGATTCTTTTTTTGGGAAATAAGCTTGACATCATTTTTTGTTTCTTTAAAGCTCTATAATCACCAGGAATTTTCAATATCTTTAATCTAGTGTGTGTGTGCTAGGCACACACACATATATGCATGTATGTGTAGTCACCATTTCTAGGCTTGCCTGCATAATGTAAATTTGCTGAATTTGCATCTAAGAGCTGGAAGACCACTTCCTTTTCCTATGGTTAATGTCAGGCTTCTGTAATAATTCTTCAGCACTATGAAACAGAGTATTTAGTAGTATAGTTAATTTGTCTCTTCCTGCAATTGTTTGTTTAAATAGGAATTGAAAAGCCTATTGTATATGCTATCTCCAATACAGGAGACGTGGTAGTAATATGTTCATAACAGTCAGTTGATTGATATCTTTTGGTGTTTTTATCTAAGTTGTTGATGCTAGTATAGTCTTGATGTGAAAGGTCAAAGGAAAAGAAAGATGTTGAAAGTATGTGTCTGAAAGAGCAGTACGTATTAATTAGATGATGTCCTCCTAAACTTTGCAAAACATTCTAGAATAGGAGCAAAACCCACCCCAACATCTCTGGAAGTTGTTTGAAGTGTTGGACATACATTTCAAAACAGAGGTTCCTTTTATATTCCTGATACTAAATTAATGGTGGAATTGAACATCAGTTTCACCCTTATGTGTTATTTGCCACTTGAGGAAATATTGGCAACTCTTTCAAGGACGGAAAACTACTTGCGGACTCTAAATGGAGGGTAATTTCTTGATGATAACTTCATAAGCTGAACCAGGAGATTATTTTGCCATTCTTCCAACTATCCTGATATGAATCCCTGCAAGAAAAGAGGGCTATCATGTAATTTCTCTGCGTTGGCCTCATGTTTATCAAGTAGCTTCTTTCAGTGTTACAGGTCAAGCTTGTATTTCTGAATTATTTTTTTTCACAACTGAATTCTTAAATTGAGTGAGAATATCACCAAATTTATCAGAGGAAGGGGTCTAGCACGAGTTCTTTGACACCCTGGAAGTACAGGAAGGAAATGGTTATGTTAGTTCACTAAAGGTAACTTTGTCAAGTGGTTTTGGATTTTTATTTCTTAAACACCTTGTCTTTAGATACTAAGTTTGGACAGTAAGTGGTTTTTTTTTTTTTTTTTTTTTTTTTTTTTTTTTTTTTTTTTTTTGTTTTTTTGTTTACTTGTGTCCTTTTAAACTTTCTTGAGCAGGCCACAGAGCTGTGTATATTGGAGTTCATGTCCCACTTGGAAAGTCAGGCCGTCGACGGCATAGGCATCGTGGGCACAGGCACCATAGAAGAAAAAAAGAAAAAGAAACTGATAGAGAGGATGGCCGAGAATCTCCATCATATGGTAAGAAATTGGTTGTGCATGTTCTTCATGTCTCCTGAAGATAAACTTGTAGTAGCTACTCTCTGCTTAAATGTTGTTTGTTTTGTGTTACTTCTTTTATTCTCGCTGTAATTAATGTCTTTGTGTACAATCAGACAAGGATTTTGTGGTTGTGTTTTATCCAAGTCAGAAGCTGTTGGACTTGGTCCAGCTGTCTGCATGAATGTTCAGCAGCCTGCACTGAATAGGTTAGACTAGAGCTTTGTAATGCTCTCCTGTAGCATGAAAATCTGTGTTATTTAAATTAGACACCTTTTTTCAGATTGTGTAGTCGTGTATGCTTCTTCCTCTGATTTATGAAACTAAGCATGTAGCTCTGAAAAGCAGCATTTGCCATGGTAATTTGATCAATGATTTTATTTTATTTAAATATTTACTTCAGCCTGCTTGCTTCCCCCCACCCTATTATCCTCAAGAGATGACAATTTTGTCATATCATTCTCTGAAATGAAATTATTTGGCAATATGCTTAACAGTTTTTCTTCAAGACCCTAAATCCACTTTTATTCCTAGACTGCCATGAACAGGCAAATTATGGTGCAGCGTTTGAATTTAAGTGTGGACACCATGCTGTTCACTATTACCTTTCAACGACCAGCAGCATGTTCTACATGGAGCGAAGGAGTTTTCAAATGGAAATGTTTTGACAAATCTCATTTTACCATTCTCCTACAGTTCTTGGTTTCAACCATCTTCAAGGCTTCCCATCCCAAATATGAATTACTATAACTGATGTTATGTTTGTAGAATCTTGCTGTACAGTTTTTGAAGAAACAAGTTATGTTAAGTTGGTAGAAATTCATTTCTGTGTTCTGATTGTTTCTGTATACTCCGTGCACAGGGTTTGGCATGATTTTGGGGTGTGTTGGTTTTTGGGATGGAAACAATCTCCTGTGGACCTTAACTGATAAATAATGTTATTTGCATTCAAGGGTACATTTCAGAATTATGCTACTGGATGATGGTATATACCAGAACAAAAATGCTAAAGCAAAACTCAATTTGAAATTAACTTTGTTAGTAATTTAGATCTTGTGTTTAAATCTTCCTCCTACAGTAGAAGAGTACAGTTATATATTCATATCTAACAGCTGTGTGAATGATGTTTCAGTGAACAAAGTTAAGAGTTTTAAAATTTGAGGAAAATTAAAAAAAAAATTTAAAATTTACCTGGATTTTCTGTCTCTGACATTCCTTAAAATAACATTGCAGTTAGTATATTATTGAACCCTTATAAGGATGAAAATTCACCTGAGTTGAAAAAATCTTTTTATAAGTATTTAAAGTATTCCTAAAATAATGTGGTTTAATTGCTGGTTTTTTTAAAGTTTTGCTCATATTAATTGAAATCCAGTACTTACTTAATCAATAAGGATAGTTTAATTTTCTAGCAAGTTATTGAGCCTGTTCTACTAGACATTATACTATGAGAAGTTAAAGTAATTTCTGGACACTTCAGCTACATAGTTTTCTACTTTCCTATGCTAATTTATACATAGTGCTCCAACCATGCAATTAAAAATTTTTGTCCTACATAAATAGCAACAGACCACAGAAATATCTGCTGCTCTAACAGTGAGCACCTGGCTGCTCACTGACTCTCTTGAACTATTGCTTGGGCAGCTAATCTGTAAGTAAAGCTGTTTGTTTCAACTTTTTCTTCTTTAATATCTTCTGTTGTGATGGTATTAGTTATTTTCTCAAAATTAAAAC